>NC_051081.1:39830-709830 GCF_004664715.2 Peromyscus leucopus | reverse complement strand
TTTCTCAACACATCTGTCAACGTCTGTTATGAGGACACATAGCAGAGAAAAAGCAGACCCTACCAGGGCCCGCAGCGCCCCCGGAGCTGGAACAGCATCAGGGACACCTGCCACCTCTTGTCTGGTCCCGCCATGACAGTGGTGCACACACACCTCAAGACTGGTGCCCAGGATCCCCCCAGGTTCCCACCCAGGCAGTGGGGTGATCATGGGATGCTGTCCCTGTCTTCACAGCCCAGACATCCAATCTCTGCCCCAAGCCTGGCTTGGCCCAGGCCTCTGCTGGGTGACGTGACGGATGGGCCCCCGAGGGGAAGCAGCCTGGGCCTGGACAGGCCTCCCAGGGCCAACAGGTACGTAATGCCCATCACGAGCGGGTCAGACCAGTCTGATGCACCCCAGCAATTAGCTGATGAGCGATGGATCATTGATCGCCGCTGGGGCGCCTCTGAGCGGCCTCGTCCATCTCCTGGCCCGCGGCCTGATTATGCATTCGCTGTGGGTGAGGACAGCCCGCTGCCAGCCTCGTGTTTTATTCATGGAGCCCGGCTCCCCGGAACCATTACCGGTTTTTAGCAGGGAGCCTAGGCCTGCATGTGTAGGGTACAAAGTGATGGTTCCCTGCCGTCCACACCACAGAGGGTGGAAACGAAGGTAAATACCGTGTAGGCCTGGGAACCACACACAGCTCTGACAAACCCTGGAAACTTCCAAAAAGGGCTCCAAGTGAGCAGTACGCTTTTTTTTTTTTTTTTTTATTATTAAATATAGATGTGCATATTTATTTTGAGACAGGGTTTCTCTGTGTCATGCCCTGGCTTCCTGTGACAGCTGCTCGTCGAGATCGCCTGCCTCTGCTCCGAGTGCTGGATAAAGAGTGTGCCACTACTGCCCTCAATATATATAAAAAAACCATATGAATGCTCAGTGTAAGAAACCGTTTTGTTCAGAGGTCAGAATTCGGTTCCCAGCACTCCGGCTCACATCCACCTGTAACTCCAGCTCCAGTGGGTCTGAAGTTGTCTCCTGTCCTCCAAGGGCACAGACGCACACTCACTCACACACAACAAATAAGTACATAAATAAATTTAATATGTCTATGACACATGCGTTGACCCCTACGTATTTGGTGGTGATAAACGCCACACTGGCCAGATGTGGGAGCACATGCTCTTAATCCCAGCACAGGAGAGGCAGGAGATCATTGAGGCTAGCCTGGTCTACATAGTGAAACCGTCTCAGACAACAGCACCACTTCTGACTACAGCTCGGGACGCTGTGGGGCCTGAGCCCACCTCTTTTGGGGACGGAAAGGGCAGGGAGCCTCGCAGGAGCGGGACCTCACCACACCCTCCTCCGGCTCAGCCTGTCAGGCACGCACATGGGTCAAGCGTGACTGCTCCCTGCTGAGAGCCGTCACCCTGGCCTTGTCCAGGGCGGGTGGGTAGAAAGAAAGCAGACCCCACTGTCTCCCAGCCAGGACACAAAACCCCAACAAAGACAGCCGGCCTGGAGGAGGCCCTGCTCTAGTTTCCATGGCTGCCTAGGGGCAGACGGAGGCCGACAGAGCGGGGACGGCAGAAAACGCGGGTCGACAGGCGACATTGTGCACCCCGCCTGAGAGTCCGAGGATGTCTGCAGCCCTGTCAGTCTGATTTGGGGAGAATCCAGATCTGTAGACAAACTCAAGGGGTCTTTTGTGAGCGCCTTCCCCGTGTCCCTGGGCCCACTCCAGCCCTCCCTGCTCCCGAGGCCTCTCTATCCCCACAGTCACCCACATGGGGACTTGGGACAGGGTCAGTCTGGGACCTGGGAGTTCCTGCCCGCTCTAAAACACACTTGCAAAGAAAAACTCCCAGACTGCCTTGTGTCTGTCCCTCAAACTGGACCACAAATGTCAGCAAAAAGAGACACAAGGTCCCAGGTAGGAAACAGAGCCACAAGACACACACCAAGCATCTGGTGATGGACAGGAAGAAAACAAGCCAACACACACAATTACTACTCCCCGGAAAAACAAAAACCTCAAACTGACCAATATTCATACCTGAGTTCAAAAGCCAACAGACTTCTGGGTCTATCAAATCAGACGAGAATTCAAGTTCTCTCAGCGCGGGCCCTGTGTGTGTTGGAATTCCGGAGTCCCAGGGTCTGTCCTGAAGGTCCCAAAGGGTCACACGTGTCTTAGACAGCCATTATAGGGATTGTCCCCAACAGGGAGGTCATCATGAGCATCCAGGGCACATGTATGTGCAGCATTTCACAACAGGTTTCGTAAGGCCAGAACGGGGACGAGGGGGACCTCTCTAGCCACAGCTGAGAAGCAGGCTCCTAGCCCGCACAAAGCCCGGGGTCCATCTCCAGCACAGCATGGGCACACTGGTGCACACCTTTCATGGGATGGTGGAGACAAGAAGATCAGGGTCACCTTGGCCAGTCGTGTGTTCTAGAGCAACCTGCACTACACCGAGAGACATTGTGGGTTTCATGGGGGGTTGGTTATTGTTGCTTTGTTCTTGATTTTTTGAGACAAGGTTTCTCTGTGTAGCTTTGGAGCCTGTTCTAGAACTTGCTCTGTAGCCCAGGCTGACCCCAGACTCACAGAGATCCGCCTGCCTCTGCCTCCCAAGTGCTGGGATTAAAGGCCTGTGCCACCACACCTGGCTTGACCTTATTTTTTTCTTATTTTATTTTTAAAAATTGAACCCTAAAGAACAAATGTTCAGAAAAAAAAGTATAATGTCCAAGAAGTGTTAGCTTATTTGAGATTAGCATGTACATGTACCATCTCCGCTTCACCCAATTTTTATTATTTTATGTGTGTCTTGGGGCTGGAGAGGCAGCTCAGCGGTCAAGAGTACTTTTTTCTCTCCCAGAGGACTGAGTTTGGTTCCCAGCACCCTCACGGGGCCTCTTCTGGTGGTTCACAACTGTGACTCGGCCTCAGGAAGATTCCATGTCCTGTGCGGTGTCTCCCAGCCCGGGGTGCTGTTCTTAAAAATCTTTACGTTGTCCTCCGTGCATTCAACCCTCCCAAGATACCAGTGCCAGGGAGACTGCCGTCCAGGGGAGGGCGCAGAAACCTGCGGACCTGGGAGCTTTGGTTTCATGGCAAGTGTAGAGGACAGACACAGAGATGATGGGACAGACAGACAGACACAGAGATGATGGGACAGACAGACAGACACAGAGATGATGGGACAGACAGACACAGAGATGATGGGACAGACAGACAGACACAGAGATGATGGGACAGACAGACAGACACAGAGATTAGGACAGACAGACACAGAGGTGAGGACAGACAGACACAGAGATGATGGGACAGACAGACACAGAGATGATGGGACAGACAGACACAGAGATGATGGAAGACAGACAGACACAGAGATGATGGGACAGACAGACACAGAGATGAAGACAGACAGACACAGAGATGATGGGACAGACAGACAGACACAGAGATGATGGGACAGACAGACAGACACAGAGATGATGGGACAGACAGACAGACACAGAGATGAGGACAGACAGACACAGAGATGAGGACAGACAGACACAGAGATGAAGACAGACAGACACAGAGATGATGGGACAGACAGACACAAAAAAAAAAAAAAAAGAAGACAGACAGACACAGAGATGATGAGACAGAACAGAGAAACAGACAGACAGAGATGAGGACAGACAGACACAGAGATGAAGACAGACAGACACAGAGATGATGGGACAGACAGACACAGAGATGATGGGACAGACAGACAGACACAGAGATGATGGGACAGACAGACACAGAGATGATGAGATAGACAGACACAGAGGTGGGGACAGACACAGAGACACAGACAAAGACAAATGGAGACAGAAAGACAAAGACAGACAGACATAGGGCCAGACAGACATGCTCCCCTGAGACTGACCTGCACCCCATCTTCATGGCGGTGCTGACACCTGCCGGGTGAGGACCTGGGGCCCAGGAGGCGCTCATCTTGTGTTTCCAGGTCCATGGCACTCGCCCTTCCTGGTGTCCTGGCATCTTGCAGCCGGATGGCACCCAGCCCGGCCTCCGGAGAGGACCTTGAGTAGCTGAGGCCCAGATCGGGCCGGCTCTCAGAGCGCCCCCACTGTCTGGGGCATGCACCGCTGGGGTGACGCTGGTATTCCAGAGGACCCCAGGGACCTGTGAATGTCACCTTAGAGTTAGGTCTTTGTGGAACCAAGATGTGGTGCCAGCAGCGTTGGGGACACCCACGTCACCGGACAGCAGCTGTGCATGCTGGGTGCTAGGCAGCGGCCAAGGATGCTCCCGAATCCTCCACCCCAGCTTCTCACTGGGGGCAGAGCAGGAGCCTCAGGGGCCTCAGGAGCCTCAGGGGGCTCAGGAGCTCGGCGTGAGGACCCGGCAGTGTCCCTAAGCCTCCGGGAATGGAAAACCATGGAGGGGATGAGGCTGAGTGACTGAACCCTTGTCCGGCATCCCTTCTCCACCTCAGGCAGCCGCCCTGCCATGGGTGCATCTCGTCCCGGGCCTCTGCTGCTCACAGAAGCTGCTGTGGCTCCGCAGCCTGGGGACAGTGGTGACGAGCTCTTCCAGGCGGCTCAGGACTCCAGCTCCACCCACCGCAGGTCCAGCCTCAGGCCTCCGCACGGGCTGTTCCTCCTGCTGGTGCTGACCCCTCAAGAGAAGGCCTGGCTCTATTCCTTTTCCTACGAATCGTCTGATGGCCAGTCTCCCAAGACAGACAGAGGACAGATGGACAGGCAGCTCACTTCTCACTTCTGCAACTTCCTGAGCTCAGGCTCCAGCTGTTTTCTGTTTTTCTTTGTCCTCCTTTCCCTCCCTGCTCTCCCAGGATCTCCAGTTAACTCTCTAGCAGAGGCCGGCCTTGAACTCTGATCCTCCTGCCTCAGCCCCCCAAGTGCTGGGGTGACAGGCCTGAGCCACCAAGGCCTTGCCTGCCTCTCTGTCTCTTAGCAGGACTGGACAGGAGTGTTGTGCCCCCCACCCCACGCCTGCTTCCCACACAGCTGCAGGTGACCCTGGCTGCCTAGCACCTGGCTGGGTCCCTTCCTCACCCTGTGAGACAGGTGTTGCCCCCCCCACCCCGGAGCTTTGGGCCCACTTAGCAGATTAGAGAAACTGAGGCTGGGGCTGTGGTCTCCATGGACACAAAGCTGGGGCGGGAATCCCAGCGCCTGTGGGTTCCCAGGCCCAGGGTGTGTGCGCGTCCGACTGACGACACTTTGTCACCACCATTCGGTGTTTCAAGTTCAGGAGTGGATGCCGGGGGGTTGGATTGAAATTCCCCCTCCGTGCAGGGCGGCCCGAAATCCTTAATGCATTGTTTAGACAGCAGCTTTCAACCCAGGAGGAGGGGGTGGGAAGGGACGGGGCTGGGGGAGGAGGTCACCTTTTTTCCCCTGCACAAAGGTCAGCCTCAGACCGTTGCCAAGGCGACGGCTGGCTTAAACATGAGGGTTTTAGGGGGGGTGGCCTCAAACCCCCTTGGGAAGATGCTCTGGGTGGGCTGGATGGGGACCTTGGGCCCTTTGATCACTGTGTGGGGGATCCTGGAGGGAATGTGGGGTTCAGAGAACCGGTCTAGGCCGGGTCTGTGGTCCCATCCAGATTACTCTGCGCCTCAGCTTGTCTGTCTGTGAAACGTGAGCAGTGAGTGGGGCCGGGTGGAGGCTTGGGGGCCAGGCAGGTGCCCTGTGAGGATGAGCGCGGTCTCAGAGAGACTCAGTTTCTCCTGTCTGCCTCCTATCCAGGCGTACACCTCAGACCGGACACCTGGAAGAGGAGGGGTAGACAGAAAAGCGGCCCCAGCACGGACAGGGAGACCTGGTGCGGGTCCATAGCGGGCCACCTCTGAGACGGACAGACGGACGACAGGGCCAGGCTGGACACCGGCTTCAGCTCTAGGGACAGAGGGCTCGTGTCTGTTTTTGTTTTGTTTGCTTGTTTTTCGAGGCAGGGTTTCTCTGTGTAGCCCTGGCCATCCTGGATCTCACTCTGTAGCTCAGGCTGGCCTCGAACTCACAGAGATCCGCCTGCCTCTGCCTCCCGAGGGCTGGGGTTAAAGGCGTGCACCACCACCACAAAGTCTGTGTTTACTTGTGTGCGCGCGTGTGCATGGTGTGTGTGTGGATGTGTGCATGCGCGCGCGCGCGCGTGTGTGTGTGTGTGTGTGCACATGTGTGTATGTGTGCGCGTGTGTGTGCGCGTGTGTGCGTGTGCGTGTGTGTGTGTGTGTGTGTGTGTGTGTGTGTGTGTGTGTGTGTGTGTATGTGTGGTCAGGGACAACGTGCAGGACTTGGTTTTTCCCTCCGACTGTGTGAGCCTCAGGAATCGAGCTCACGTCGTCAGGCTTGGCACATCTGCCCAGTGAGTCCTTTCACTGACCCTGAGAAGCCACGCTCTTAAGAGAAGAAATGGGGCTGGAGAGACGGCTCACATCCCTTCTGATCCACATGGGCTCCTGCACACACGTGGTTCATGTATTTACATTCATGCACACATGAAAATAAAGCAAATATATATATATTTATTTAAATTTTATAATTTAATTTAATTTTACATATCAGCCACAGATTCCCTTGTTCTCCCCCCCTCCTGCCCCCCTCCTGCCCCCCTCCTCTTCCCCCCATCTTCCCCCCATTCCCATCTCCTCCATGGCAAAAAACCCCCCCGAGGATTGCGATCAACCTGGTAGATTCAGTCCAGGCAGGTCCAGTCCCCTCCTCCCAGGCTGAGCCAAGGGTCCCCGCATAAGCCCCAGGCTCCAAACAGCCAGCTCATGTACCGAGGACAGGACCCGGTCCCACTGCCTGGGTGCCTCCCAAACAGATCAAGCCAATCAACTGTCTCACTTATCCAGAGGGCCTGATCCAGTTGGGGGCGCAAATATATTTTTAAATGAAGAAAAGAGACGATAAGTAAGTGGGTGTGGGGACCCACACATGGAATCGCAGCACTCCGGAGACCGAGGCAGAGGATGGCTGTGAGCTCCAGGCGAAGGAAAATGAAGACGAGGCAGAGCGTGTGTCGCTGCTGGGGACAGAAACAGTGAATTCTGGGACCAAAGTGTGGGGACGTGTGTCAGCCAGTCGGCCTGGACTGGATCCAGGGACCCAAGTAAGACATCAGCAAGAACAGAGTGAGGCCACGGAAGCAGAAGGCCGTCTCTGTGAGTGCACCTCAGTCCCACTGCGGGGCGGGAACGTCCCACGCTGGCACCGGATCAGGGCCAGTGACTACGGACTCCGGAGTCCAGGCTACTTCCCTGGTGACTGAAACATGACTCAGAAATTTAAAGTTCATTAGCAAAACACGTGCTCCGAGGCTGGGGAGACTGGGTGTGTGTGGCGTTTGCCATGAAGCCTGAGGGCCTGACCCTGAATCCGCAGCACCCACGGGGAAGCAGGAGCCGTGGCATGTGCCTGTAACCACAGCACTGGGGAGTGGACCCAGCCCAGGGGAGCTGGAGAGTGCTGGGTTCAGTGGGAGAGACCATGTCACAAGGAATAAAGTGGAAGATGGCCGGGCGGCAGTGACGCGCACCTTTGATCCAGCACTCGGGAGACAGAGCCAGGCGGATCTCTGTGAGTTCGAGGCCAGCCTGGTCTACAGAGTGAGATCCAGGAGAGCCAGGGCTGCACAGAGAAACCCTGTCTCAAAATCCCCCACCCACGCAGAAAGCAATCTTTTTGAAAGGACTGGTGAGATGCTCCGGGGGGGGTGACAGGGCTTGTCACCAAGCCTGACGACCTGAGTTCAATTCCTGACTTTCTCAAGTTATCCTCTGACCTCCACAGGTGGGTCATGTGACCAGCAGACCCACCCCATATGTAAACATACACTTATAAATAAATAAGTAGATATAATAACAAAGTTTTTTTTCCGTTTTTTCAAGACAATGTTTCTCTGTGTAGTTTTGGTGCCTGTCCTGGATCTCACTCTGTAGCCCAGGCTGGCCTGGAACTCACAGAGATCCACCTGCCTCTGCCTCCCGAGTGCTGGGATTAAAGGCGTGCGCCACTACCGCCTGGCTGATATAATAATAAATGTTTAAAAATAGATAAAAACAAGATGAATCTTTGAAAACAAGAGACATTTGACCCTAAACCGAACGAACACACATATTCCTTCCTGTCCTGCGTTCTGTGTCCCTGGCCAACAGGAGCCTTGTTTAGAGGTTCTGGTCCCGGAGGGCGGTAGGGAAGCCTGGCAGCAAGCGCTGGTCCCCAGGCGTCCTTCTCAGCGATCCCCCATGATAGCTGTGCTCCGCTGGGGACCTGGGAACCTGGAGGGGCCTGAGGGGCAGCAGCGTCCCTCCGCGGAGACTCCCTGCCGGGTCACACGCAGATGCACGCACATGTAAGCGGCCTGCAATTTACCCCCTTTCTTTCCCTAAAGTCAGACCCTGTCTGGAGCAGGGGGCTGTCCTGACACCACAGATTTCATGGTCCTTTCATCACGGCAGCCTGTGGCTAGAAGGCGCCCAGCCCAGCTCACAAAAGCCCCCTAAGCCCTCGGTATCCATCCCTACACCCCATATTCTCCAAGTGGGGGCCTCCTCTCTCATTTCCTATTAACTTCAAAAGTCCCAATCCTATTACAGCGGTGGGGGGTGGGGTGATGGGGGTGGGGGTGGGGACAGCGGCCCACGGAGGACGACATTTCACCATTTCTCTGCTGACCCAGGCTGGGTGGGGAATCCTGGAGACACCTGGCGACCTGAAAGGCTGTCTTCCGGCCCCGCGTGTGCACAGGCACACGTGTGCAGAAGGAACACGTGCCGTGTGCTCCAGCCGCACTCTGGGGCGTGACTCGGGACGAACAGGATGCAACCTGACATCGCAGCCCTTGGCCCCAGTGCTTACTCATGGGGGGTCACCTGTGCAAAGGCCGGGATGGGGGTCACCTGTGCAAAGGCCGGGGTGGGGGGGTCACCTGTGCAAAAGCCAGGATGGGGGGGTCACCTGTGCAAAGGCCGGGGTGGGGGTCACCTGTGCAAAGGCCAGGATGGGGGTCACCTGTGCAAAGGCCAGGATAGGGGGGGTCACCTGTGCAAAGGCCGGGGTGAGGGGTCACCTGTGCAAAGGACCGGAATGGGGGGTCACCTGTGCAAAGGCCGGATGGGGGGGTCACCTGTGCAAAGCCGGGTGAGGGGGTCACCTGTGCAAAGGCCGGGGTGAGGGGTCACCTGTGCAAAGACCGGGTGGGGGGTCACCTGTGCAAAGGCCGGGGTCACTGTGCAAAGCGGGGTGAGGGGTCACCTGTGCAAAGACCGGGATGGGGGGGTCACCTGTGCAAAGGCCAGGGATGGGGGGGTCACCTGTGCAAAGGCCAGGGTGGGGGGTCACCTGTGCAAAGGCCGGGTGAGGGGGTCACCTGTGCAAAGGCCAGGGTGGGGGGTCACCTGTGCAAAGGCCGGGGTGAGGGGGTCACCTGTGCAAAGGCCAGGGTGGGGGGTCACCTGTGCAAAGGCGGGTGGGGGGTCACCTGTGCAAAGGCGGGGAGGGGTCACCTGTGAAAGGCAGGATGGGGGGTCACCTGTGCAAAGGCAGGGGGGGACCGGCAGGGGTGGGTGGATTGGGTTTGATCCTATGATGCAATGGAGTTCTGTGGTCGGCAAGCACCAGCCCAGGGTGGCGACATCTCTGAGGGGTCTGTTGGTCCATTCAAGGGAAACCCACGTGCTAATCACACACAGGGGTCCCAGAGGTGAGAACCAGGACATGACGGCACACAGAGGTGCCAATTGCACAGGAGACCCCGGTTCCTTTCTGATGTCCTCCTCCCCCTCTTCCTCCCTTCCCAAAACCAACTGAGAAACACACAGCTCCTGCAGCTGAAGGAGGCGCCACAGACGGTGCCGGATCAACGCTGCCCATGGCCTGGGCCTCCCCTCAGGCTGTCAGTGCAGAACCGGCCCCTCCAGTCCACCCTCCACTGAGCCCAGCACTCAGGGCTCTCCTGTGCTCACTCAGCTCAGCCTCGGTTTCCCCATCCACACCTGCTCAGCCACTCGGATGCTGGCCACGCTGGGCTCAGCAGCGGCTCTCAGGCAGGTGTCACGGTGGGGCCTTGGTGCCCCGGGAGCCCAGCGGCCTGGCCCAGAGCAGGGCTGGGGCTCTGGAGGCGCCTTGAGAAGAGCGAAGAGCACACCACCACAGCTGGGTCTCCATTGGCCTCTTCGCTCCACCTAGTGGCTGCCGGAGCTGCGGGCCACACAAAGCCGGGAGAGAGAGGGACACCTCTGTCCCACTTTCCTTCCAAACTCTTGTCTGGGAAACTGAGGCACGGACCCACTGGCTCTGTGACCTTCTCCGGGGACATGCTTCCTCTGTGGCCTCAGTTTTCCCCCTTTGTAAAATGGGTATAAACAAGCAGAGAGTTGTGTTTGCCCAGCCAGATGAAGAAGGTTGGATGTTGCCACACAACAGGCACTCGGTCAGTGTTGGCCACTGACTGATACTGAGTAATAACATCACCACCAAGGCTCACCGCACCCCATGCTCTCCTGCCGTGTTCTCACTCCTTGCCCTCCCGTCCTCCCTCTGAGAGCAGGTGCCTCCTCCCAGGTGCCTCAGGGCCTTTGCACGGCCACCTTTCTTCACTCTTTTAATTTAAGAACTTTAGTTTTCACAGTGTGGTTCCCACCTGTCCCCCCTACACAAAATCAAGCATACCACAGGCACAGAACAAATATCAGGGGACGCTGGATGGCGGTGGCCACGCCTTTGATCCCAGCCCTCGGGAGGCAGAGGCAGGAGGATCTCTGTGAGTTCAAGACCAGCCTGGGCTACAGAGCGAGATCCAGGACAGCCAGGGCTGCACAGAGAAACCCTGTCTGGAAATAAACAAATGAATGAAAATTTAAAGCTGTGATATTGAGTAACAGCAAAGCCTGGCTCTGGGCCGTCCATCCTCCTTCCTTCCCCACACAGGGAAACTGAGGCCCGGGGTGTCTCAGCAACGGCAGGAACCCCACCCCCACCCCGTGCAGAGAAGCGTGAACCCACCTCCCCCTATTGCCCTCCAGGGAAGGGTCCAGCTTCAAGGCAGAGACCAGGCCAAATTGAAATTGATCGTGGGGAACAGCTCGGCAGGGTGGAACAGACATGAGACCGCCGGGGAGCCCCGGGGCACCAGAGCATGCGAACCCCCGCCCGCCTGTGATGGAGGAGAGCTTCACGTGTGCGTGGCGGGGGTGGGTGGGGGGAGCTGCTAACAGAGGCCTCCCGGGACCCAGAGGGCACAGAGCAGGGTGCCTGCTGCAGGAAGCGGGGAGGACACCCCTCTCAGTCATTGACTCACTCACTCATTCATTCTAGAATGTAAGGAAGTGATTTTCCGTATGTGTGTATGGCCCTGTGGCTCCCCAGGAGCACTTTCCTCCACCTTATTTGTGGGTTTTTCAATTTATTTTTGAGACAGGGTTTCTCTGTGCAGCCCTGGCTGTCCTGGAACTCACTCTGTAGCCCAGGCTGGCCTCGAACTCACAGAGATCTCCCGCCTCTGCCTCCTGAGTGCTGGGATTAAAGGTGTGCGCCACCATGCCTGGCCTTTTAAAAATGTGTGTGCGTGTGCGTGTGTGTGTGCGCGTGCGCGTGTGCGTGTGTGCTTGTGCGTGTGCGTGTGTGTGTGCGTGTGTGTGTGTCCATGGGGGCCAGAAGGGGCTGCCAGGTCCCCTGAAGCTGGAGTCACAGGCAGCTGTGAGCTGCCGTGGGGGAGCGGGCCCTGAACCCGGATCCTTGGCCGGAGCTGCCTGTGCTCTAACCACTGAGCCTGCTCCCCCGCTCTGTGGCTAGTCCACGGCTGTGCCTGGAAGGAGCTGCGGCCGAATCCGCACAAAGGAGGCCGTGAAGAGCGGCAAGGCCTTCCTCGTCGCAGGGAGGGCCTCCTCTCCCCAGCAAGGCAGCCGCGGGGGCAGCGCGCACAGCCCCGAGGCAGCAGGTTCTGCGCTGGGCCCCGGAGCGAGGGCTCTCTGTGGGCTGCAGCTGTCCCCGTACCTCAGTTTCCCAGGGCGGCCTCCGGTGACCGGGCACGTGGCCCGGGGCAGCCCTGTTCCCCCAGCGCCCGCGGACCCTGACCCGGAAGCCTCCCCTCGGTGCCTGGGCCGAGGGTCGAGCCCCAGGCCGGCTCCTGGGACCCCTCTTGGGGCACAGCTTCCACCCCGGGATTAGGGGGCCAGGGTCAGGGGTCAACAGCATTTGCCGCGGCTGCATTCAGGCGGCGAGGGGATCGGTTCTCCCTGCCACCACGAATTTCCTGAACAAAGGCCGGGCGGAGGACGCTCGGCGCGCCCTGGGGACGCCGGGGCGCTCGGCGACATTCCCACACTGCCCTCCGCCCACGTGACCCGCGCGCACGCTCTGGCACGGGGAGAGGGGCCGAGGGGGCACCCACGGGGGGACGCCCACGGGGGACACCCGCGGCACAGGCGGGGAAACCAAGGCCGGGGTGGCGGAGCGGCCGCGCGGACGGCGCCCTCGGCCGAGCGACCCAGGACGGACGCACAAAGCGCCGGCCGGGGGGCGGCGGCCGTTCCGGGCGGTGGACAAAGGCGGGCAGCCCGGCCCGCCCGCGGGGCCGCGTTCCGCTCGTCCGCGCCTGTTCCACTTGAGTCCACCCTGGACAGCCCGGAATAATCCCTCCCCGGGCCACCGCTGGGCCGTGACGACTTGAAGGGGGCCCGGAGGGCCTGACTGACAGCTGGGGGCGGGGAGGTGGGGGAGCCCGGAGCCCCCCGACACCCTGAAGCCGCTCTCCGTCCCCAGGCACTGGGAAGAGCCCGGAGAACCGTGGTGGCGATGTAGGGAAACAGAGTCACGGGGCCCACCTAGGCCTGGACACTGAGGTCATCCGTGGGGGGCCACGTGAGCCCACCCGGGATGCCCTCACCCTGGTCCAGGCTTAGCCCCGGCAATCACTCGCCCCCTGCTCAGTTCCTACAGGTGTCCGGGCCTGGGCCAGAAGACAGGCCCCGCACGAGGCCGGGAGAGAGAGTCCTGATCGGCTGGCCTCAGTTTCCCCAGCCGTCCACCAAGCAGCTCCTGCATGTCAAAGTGGGCTACCCCTTCCAATTCGCTATGTGTCTAGTGGGGGGGGACCCCGGGGGACAGCGGGCGACTTCATAGCCACGGTTGGATGGGGGACAGGAGAGTGTGGGACAAAGCACCCCTCCCCCAGGGAGGCCTTGAGGTCAGAGAATGCTGGGGAAAATGCCAGAGCCATTTAGAGATCACAAACCCTCAATAGGAGAAGCAGGGCAATGGTGACACACACCTGCCATCCCAGCACTAAGACAGGAGGATTGTTGTGAGTTCCAGGACAGTCAGAGCTACACAGAGAAACCCTGTCTCAGAAAAACAAAATAATAATAATAAATGGAAAGGCTGGAACTCAGTTTGCAGAGCTCTCGCCTAGCAAGGCATGAAGTCCTGGGTTCCATCCCCAGCACCCCATAAGCCAGGCTTGGTGACACACACCTGCCATCCCAGCACTTGGGAGGCTGAGGCAGGAGAATCAGGAGTTCAAGGTCATCCTCAGCCACATAGTGAGTTTGAGGCCAGCTTGAGTGACATAAGACCCTCTCTCTAGGCAGTGGTGGAGCACGCCTTTAATCCCAGCACTCGGGAGGCAGAGGCAGGCGGATCTCTGTGAGTTCGAGGCCAGCCTGGGCTACAGAGCGAGATACAGGACAGGCTCCAAAACTACACAGAGAAACCCTGTCTCAAAAAACAAAAAACAAACCAACAAAAAAGACCCTCTCTCTAACAAACAAACAAACCCAAGGAAACAACAAAATAAAAAATAAAAGGAAAGAGAAACCCCACAAAACACCCTTCTTCTCCCTCCCCGCTCCCCTAGCCACCCACTCTGCACGGGGGTCCCTGCCTGCTGTCTGTTCGGCGTCTGCCCATCCCCGTGGCCTGAGGAAAGGGACCCCACAGCCACTGTGATGGTTCCCACGGGACCCCGACGAAGCTCACAGCCATCCTTCTCCAGTGAGCCGACCCCAGCAAACACAGACAGTGAGAGATCTTTTACACAATCAGTATCAGGAGGAGACTTCCAGGAAACCGGAACACAGTGATGGGCCCCGTGGACATCCTGGGGTGCAGGGTCCCTGAGATCAGAGCCCCTCAGGATTCCATGCTCTCTGTAGGGTCTATCCTCACGGAAACCGAGGGAGGAACAGCTAATGAATAACAGCCCTGATTGCCTTGGGGAGGGTGCTCTTGGAGAGAACCCTGCCCCCACACTCCGGGCCTCAGTTTCCCCAGCTATAAAACTGGAATCTTCAATGAGAAAATGGATTTCAAGGGCCCGCTCCCCCAAAGCCCGCTCCCCCAGCCTCCGATCTGCTAATCCCCCAGCCAGCCCCGCACCTTGGTTTCCCTCGCAGGGGCCTAATCCCGGGATTGTCCAGGTCATTAACATTGTACAGGGTTTTCAGAAAAGATTCCCTGGGCCCCAGAGCGGCCCTCTCTGGCGATTAGCTGATTCCTAATTGAAAAAAACCCTCCCGCCCTCCGCCCCTCTCCGTGGGCTCTGGGGCTGGGGACCCCGCAGTTGTGTGGGGGCCCCTTGGGGGCCTCGTTGGGCCTGTGTGAGACAGGGAACAGATTGCAGGGACTCCTGAGAGCTGGTGATCTGCCTAAGGCCGCCTTCCTCTGGCAGAACTTGGGACCCAGAATCTGGAGTCCTAAACCCTGGAATCTCACTCCCTCAGCATCTGTCCCAGGTCCCCAGCGGGGAGGAGGGAGGGTGTGTGTGGGAAGGTTGGCAGAATAGAACCAGGGACATTGGGGGGCCGTGAGAGCGGTGACGTCTCGTCCTCTCCTGCTGTCCTCAGTGTTCTCTGTCGGGTCCCCAACCAGGCAACTTAATTCTGCCTGTCACCGGGATATGGGCCCGGGTTATTTATCCGGTGTATATATGTATTTTAATTTAAAGATCCGCCAGCCAGCACCACTGGCTCCCGTGGAGTCCCCCGCTGCCTCCCTCATCCGAGAGAGGCCTTGCCGCTACCAGCCCCCTCTCTGGCCTTCCAAGGGGGAGTGAACAATGGGAAAGGAGGCCAGCGCCTCCAGCGCCCCCAGCTGACAGGGAGAGCACTGACTTGGTCCCCCATCAGGCTCCCTGAGACCCTGAGCAAGTGTCCCTGGAAGGTGGCAGATTTGGTGAGACACAAAGGAACCTCCGAGTCCTCAGCTATCGTCCTGACCAACAAAAGGAAACTGCTGGATGGACCTTGGTCCACGGTCTGTAGTTAAGGAAGGTGCTGGAAGCCAGGTTTATCCAGTCCCTAAAGGCATGGCCTCAGGTGCTGTCACACATCTCCGTTCCTCAGTTTCCCCTCATAGCCACAGACATGGCTGCTGAGCCACAGGCCTGTTCACGTGTGACAAACGACACTAATATCGCCCCAGTGTGTGGGGACCCAGCTGTCACTGACACAGGGCGGTGGGAGGGAGATTTGGCCTTACCTCTAGCTCCGCAGGGTGACAGAGGAGAGGGCAGCCCCCAATTCTGCCAGGACCACCAGAAGGCTGTCTAAAGACTCCAGACTCCCTGGCCATCCCACGGTGACCCCCGGCTCCCATTTCTGCTGGAGAAAGCACCCTTGAAGGCTGTCCCATCCAGCGAGCTCCCCAAACTGGCTCTGACCTGGAGGAGCTCAGGTGTCAGGAGAGAGCTGGGATCCCCACTGGCTGGCATCTCCAGGAACCCACCCCACCCACAAGCCATGAACAGGGTCCCCACATGGAGCCTAGAGAAAGAGCCATCCTTCCTCGGTCAACTATAAAGTAGGTCTAGCCTGTGGTACAGACAGGTAAACTGAGGCCCAGCAGGAAAAGCTGGGAGAAGAGGCTAGCCCAGCAAGCATCAGAAACTAGATATAATTTTGATTTGTTTTGTTTTGGTTTTCCAGACAGCGTTTCTCTGTGTAGCCCTGTAGCCCAGGCTGGCCTCGAGATCTGCCTGGCCCTGCCTCCCGAGTGCTGGGATTAAAGGTGTGCTGGAAGATTCTCTTATCGGCAGGAGTTAGGTCCACTGTGGTAGCAGGGTTGGGGTAGAATTTTAGCCCCCCAATGCAAAGACGGAGAAAGGACCGGGGCCAGCATCACGGGGAAGGGACCCTGCCCGTGTCTTGGCTTCATCAGACCTGGTCCAGCACAGTCCTCTCCACCCAGCTCGATGATCCTGGTCCTATCCCATCGACCCCTGGGGCCAGAGAGGCCTCAGTTTCTCCATCGCCACCGCCCAGCCTCCCTCCCGTGGGCCACACTGCCCAAAAGGCCAACTGAACCTTCCCTCCTGGGCTCCTAGACCTCCATGTTCCATCGACAGGGTTAGGAGAGTCTGGGTGGACGCTCCCTAGGGGACCGAGATGGGGCCCTCCCTCTCTCAGGCCTGGTCTGTGAGCCAGTAAGTGTAGAGGGTGGAGGTGGGGAGCCCAGGACAGGGATTCTGACCCCACCCAGCCAGAGGGGTCCCAGGCGAGTATGACTCACCAAGTCCCTGGTCCCCAGCCTTGAGTCCCCACCCCACCCCCTCCCTCCCTGGCCTCAACGAAAGCAGAAACACTTGCCTAAGTCCTCTGTGGCATGGCTGGGTCGGGGAGCCCCAGAAGCTCTGTCCATCCACGTTTGGGGGTGCAGCTCCCCTCCCACACCTGCAGGGGCTCCAGGAGGCCTCTGACCCCATGACTGAACCCCAAGCCCCACCCCGCCCGGGCCACGTCCCTCCCACCTTGCACCTGACCTTAGACTCCGCCCCCTCCCAGGAAGTCCAGGCCCCGCCCATCAGGCCCCGCCCCCACCCTCAGTGGCTGCTCCCCAGCACCTGAGACTAGCATCCCCTGGGTGGAAGCCCTCAGGTCTGCGGGTGTCCCCACGGCCTCGCGGGGGAATTGTGTCTGGTTGGTTCCCGCCCCGTGTCATCTCTCGTGATTCATGGCTCCCCGGTGTCTCCGGGCTGTGTCCAGGTGTCCCCCTGCAGCCTGGCTTAGGGGCCGGAGCGTCCCAGCTGCGTCCCAGGGCAAGGGAAGGTCCCGCCAGGTGCCAAGATGGAGGCGGCGCCTAGTGATGTCTGCACACAGCTGGTCTCACTTAGTGCATACCAAGAGGCCTCCGACCTTGACATGAGAGACATTTGCCATTTATTCGTTTTAACATGCAAAGGTCTTTTTTTTGGGGGGGGGGCTCCTCTTGCTCCGTAGCCAAGGCTAACCCCAAACTGACCATCCTCTGCGTCGGCCGCCCCAGGGCACTTTGTGTTTCATCATGTAGCCTTTATCTGCATAGATATATACACCATTTATTCAGTCGGTAAACGGACATTGACAGAGTGCCTGCCCACTGTGTACCCAGTGCATTCTGGGTGGCAGAGACAGACAGGGATGAAGACAGTCCTGGATCCTCACCCGCGGGGCAGAGGGTCCAAAGATGGAAAGAAAGATCTAGACAAAGGAGAATTACCTGCAGAAAAGCAAAACAACCGTGCTGGGTGTGGCACACACCTGCCATCCCAGCACTTGGGAGATGGAGGCAGGAGGATCCGGAGTTCAAGGTCACCCTGGACTACACAGCAAGGGCAGCCTGGGCTACGTGTGACCTTGTCTTAAAAAAAAAAGGAAAGAAAGAAAAAAGAAAGAAAGAAAGAAAGGCAGCATGGCTTTCTCTTGGGGGGCTGGGAGGAAGTGGATGTTGCTTTCTATTGAGAACTGAGGGACCGGAGGCATCATCAGGGTCCCTGGGGACCTCAAACCTGGCTGTCCCCCACGCCACCACCCCCTGCCCACGGTGGCTACCGAGGCGGCAGTAAAGGGCTGCGGGAGAGAGATTGCTTCTCTCCGGAAGCTTCGGGTGGAAAAGACGCAGACACAGGACGAGCATACCGATGCCACCTCAGCTCCGGGGACTGCAGGGCTCGGCCTGGGTGGCGTGCCCGGGGTGGGGGCGGGCCCCAGGCCGCAGCTCAGGGGAGTCTGGCATTGGTCTGCTGAGTCCCGGCCTCAGAGGCACCAGCACCTGCCCCAGGCTGGACAGCAGGCCGAGGAGCCGGCCCTAGGGTTCATCTGCATCGCTTGGATCCTGTGTCCCTGTCCCGGGTTGTAAACTTGCATGGCTTCGACTGGCTTTTTCCATGGATTCTGGGGCTTGAACTTGGGTCCTCAGCGTGCGGCAAGCAGGCTTACCCACCGAGCCGTCTCTGGGGCCCTCGCTCTTTTCTCCTCCACTCTACAGTGGCTCACACTGTAGCCCAGGCTGGCCTTGACCCCAGAGATCCACCTGCCTCTACCTCCCAAGTGCTGGCCACCAAACCCTGGCTTGTAGCTGGCGTCATCTCCCTACATGTGACCTTGGGAGTGTCAGGGTCCCTGGGGCTGGCAGCATCCTGGTCTGGGTGTCCAGGTGGGGTGTCTCTCTGGGCTCCGGCTCATTCCCGGTGCAGCCGGGCCTCCCCAAGGCAGCGTCTGCCGGTCGGCCCGCCTTCCACTGGGCAGGGCCGGCGTGCACACAAGGCCCTTTGTACGGTCCACCGGCCTCATTAGGAAGCAGCTCCCGTTCCCGGGCCCAGAGCGGCTGAATTAATGGGCTCGGAGTGTTGCCTCTTGGCTAATTGTGCCCGAACGCAGTCGCTGCGGGTGACAGGCAGGCGAGGGGCCACTGCTGGGGTCCCAGACCCCATGGGGTCACTTCTCACGGGTGACCCCCACGCCTGTCGGCAACCCCAAGCGGGACTCAGCTGGGGAACCCCAGGCCTCCCTTCCCGCAAAGAGACAGAGATGAACATCACCATAGCCCTCACACACTTGAGTCACATGGGGAAACTGAGTCACAGAAATGTAGCCTGGCGATGGAGATGACTCAGAAGGGATCATTTTCTGTGTACGTGTGTGTGTGGGGGGGGTGCACGTATAAAGGTCAGAGGGCGATCTCGCTGTCGGGCGAGCCTCCCATTGTGTGGAGAGGCAGTCTTTTGTCTGCCTACACCAAGGCTGCTGCCTCCACCTCTCGGTGCCGCCATGCTGCGGGGACAGGCATGCGCCTTCAAGCCAGGCTTTTGTCAGAGGATGGGGTGATCCCTACGAAGCCGGCCTCCTACCTGCAGACCCCCCAGCACCCTGAGATCAGACAGGAAGCAGTGGGGGCTGCCCCCAAAATGGGGTTCCCCAGAACCCTCCCAACTGCCCCAATTCCGACCCGCCCCCGACAGACGGACACCCACACCTTACAGTTTGTCCATTTTATTATAAAAAAATACAGACTTCAAAGCTGATTGTGATGAGGGGGCGGGCCACCCGTCCCCCCCTGCCCCTACAAAAGCCCCCCAGCCACCCCTCGCCATGGCGGCCATCCACAATATATATTTATATAGAATATATATAAAACACAGAGTGAGGAAAGGTGGGTAGAAATCCGAAATCCGTAGAAACGTGTTGTGTGGCCAGCTTCACTCGGCCTTCGCTCTTTCTGTATTTTTGGTAGGTAGCTCCCTTCCTTTTCAGTCCCGTCCATTTTTTTTTTTTTTTTTTTTGGCTTTTTTTTTTTTTTCTTACAAACATTACTAGGTCACATGATCGAGGGGGAGGGCTCCAACGGACAAAAAAATGAGTTTATTGCGAAGTGTTGTTTCTATCCTAAAAAGTCCACCCCACTCCTCCCCCCCCAAATAAAAGTCCCCTCAAATCGAAGGTCTGGAAAAAAAATTTTTTTTAAAAAGAACTTCCATTCTGTCCTCAAGAATACATTAAAATAAATCACAGTACACATTTGCTGGCTTCTATTTACAGAAATAAAACGTCTTCCCAGCCCTGGAGACGGCTGTGCCTGGTGAGGGGCCCGGGTGGCCGGGTGGACCGCAGGACTGAAGGGCATTCTCAGATGCGGAGGGAGCGGGGACAGGACAGTGGCTGGAGGGGGGCGAGAGGGGGGGCCTGAGGCCCCCGGGGCCCCAGTGAGTGGGGGGCTGGCACCGTGCGCCCTGCCGAGTCAGGCAAGTCCGCGGCGGGCTCCGTCCGGGCGGCTGGAGATCCTCTGCCCCACCCACGCCACTGGCCTGTCCCAGCGTCACCAGCAACGTCAGGGAATAAATTAAATTAACAGAAAATCCTCACGTCTCTCTGACCGAACTAAACAACGCTGGGAGGCCCAGCGCTCTCTGGCGACCGTGGAGAAAGGAGCTCAGCCTGGGTCTCCTCCTCGGGCATCAGGTTCCGGGGTCGCCTCCCGGGCGAGTGGGGGAGTGGACGACGGTCTCCTCCAGCGGGACAGCACCATGAAAGAGAAGCAGCAAGGACTTTGTCTCGAAGGTGGCCGTGGCGGCGGTCCGAGGGCCAAGGTCGAGGGGCCCGTGTGGGGCCGGTGTCCTCGGTCCGGACTCTAGGAGCCCAGCAGGGTCCACAGCACAGGGACCGTGGTGAGGAAGAGGTGGCAGCCACCGAGGCCGCTGCAGGAGCTGTTACTGGTGAAGATGGGCTCGGGGGCCTCGTACAGGGTCTCATCTGCGGGGAATCAGGCGACAGCCGTCAGCCAGGCCACGTCGGGCTGGGCACTCTCAAAGGTCCCAGGCCCGGGGTGGGGGGTGCTGGGATAGGACTCCACCACCCCCCAGTTCTCTGTATCACTCATGGGGCCAAGGGCAGGGTGAGAACTGGGTCCTTCCCACGCCCCTGGAGACACTCACTGGTTGGACGCACGTAGACCTTCAGTCGCAGGCAAGGCCGGTCCACGAGGTTGGGAGGCGTGGCAGCTGGAAGAGAGGCCATCCTTCTGGGGGCTCCATGCTCCCCTCTCCACATTGCTGACCCAACCCATAAAACTCCTAACCATGTGTCAAACCCCAGAGACAATGCCCTAGGTTTCCCAGAGTCTTCCATGTTTGCTCTATCCAAGTCTGACTCCAAAGGCTGAGTTGTGTCTCAGCCCAGTGACAAGGTGAGATTTTATTTATTTATTCACTTACTGATTTGAGACAGGTTCTCTTTACGCAGCCCTGGCTGTCCTGGAACTCTCTTAGTCTAAGACAGCTTGAAACTCATAGAAAACCCCCTGCCTCTACCTCCCGAGTGCTGGGATGAAAGGCGTGCAGAACAACCTCCAACCTAGGGTGACATTTTTAAATAAAATAAAAATAAAACAAAGTAAGGGCTGAGGAGCCTCAGTGGGTATAGACATCACTGAGCAAGCACTGGGACCCGCGTTCGGATCCAGCGGGCCTGGGCACTTGTGTTAACATGCGCACACACAAATACATAAACAACTAAGACATCTGGGTGTGCACTCTGCCGTCCTGGCGGAGGCGGAGCTGAGAGACAGACTTCAAGGTCCTCCTCGGATATCGACGGAATTTGAGGCTAGCCTGGGCTACGGGAAGGTGGCTCCTCGGTGCCAGCTGGGCACGGAGCCGCAGACTGGGGAGACCTGGAGCTCAGCGGACTGACCGCTGGTGTGGGGACACCACCGCGGTGCCTGTCCCCCATGCTGGGACCGGTAAAAACTAACCCCGCGGAGACGGAAGGAATCGTTACGCTCGTCACCTTTCCAGGATTCCCATCTCGAAAAGAAAAACGTCATCCTTTCCCTCGTATCCCGGGGTTTCACTGCGAGCAGCTTCCGTCCATTCCCACCCGCTTCTCTCGATTTAAAGGAGGAAGAAGAGGAAATGGGGTCTGCAGCCGTTTAATTTGACACAGCGGGAAGGCTGGGTGGTGGCACCCCATCCGCTGCATCCCCGGGGAACTCGGTGGGGGCGCAGTTCCCTGCTGGGCCTCCCAGGGGGGAGGGGGGGACACAACTCAGAAGTGGAGATCCCCCCATCTCACCCTCCTCCTCCTCCTCCTGCCAGGGCTGTGGGACACGGGGTTGGACAAAAGTTGGGAAGGTTCTGCCTGCCTCAGTTTCCCCGTTTGCCGACGGGGCTAGCCTTGGCTACTCACAGATGTAGTAGTACTCGTGGCCCGGCCGGAACTCGAAGCCCAGGGAGAAGGGGGTGAAGAGTTGGAACTTCTCTGAGAACTTGAGGGGCCCCCCGGGCGCCGCGGGCCGGTTGCATTCCCAGCGCTTGAAGCCTCGCTGCCGGTGGTCACAGGACGCGTGGCCCTCGCCGTTCACCATGTACAGGATGTACCGCTCCATGCGCTCGGCCGGGGGCAGCGGCGCCCCGTAGTGCGGGCAGTAGATGTCCAGGTAGTCGTTGATGCTCACCTCCACTGTGTAGCCGCCGCCGCCGCCGCCGCCGTCACCCACGGCACCCACTTGAAACCTGCGGGGGAGGGGAGGGCCGGTCAGCGGTCAGCCCCAGGGTGGACCCACGCGGCCCCCGTCCCTCCCACCCTTGCTGGACACTAACTTCAGCCTCGGTTTCCCCGCAAGGAGACAGAGCTCGGAGGGAAGGGCCGCCGGACCCCCTCCTCGACCTCCGCAGGGCCGCACCATCTTTCGGGCGCTTGGGGATGAAGCCAACCCTCCACGCTGTGCCACCCCAGGGTGCTTCTTGCTCTCTCTGTGCAACTTGTTGAGACCATCTCCTGTAACCTGGGTGGTTGACTCCACACGTAGCCGAGGACGACCTCGAACCCCCGCCCTCCTGCTCCCACCTCCTGACTGGGCCTGACGGACAGCACTGCATAATCCCTCTCTGCAGAGGTTCCCTGGCTTCTGGCCAATCGCATCCCCCCCACCCCAGCCCTGCCTGCAGCCTCAGCCCTGGCGTCGCCCCGCTGTCCCCCAGCTGTCCTCCAGGGGGACGGCCTGACCCAGCCGCATCGTAGAGGACGGAGGTCGGCCTGTGGGGTTGGACCACGGCTCCCCTTCCATCTCCGCCTCGGGCTACGGCAGCAGGAACCCTCAGATCTCCCCTCAGATCTCCCCGAGGGTCCCCCGGGTCCCTGTCATGTAAACGCGGGCTGAGGGGGGAAGAGGGGGCCCTGTGAGAACCTGTATTAGCATATAAAAGCCTGGTAGCTTGGAGTGGGAGGGAGGGACTGCCTGGGGCTCCTTCACCTCCTAGTACAGCCAGGGAAACTGAGGCCCAGCTCCCTGCAAAGGGGAATGGAATTGGAGTCGGTGCATCGTGCAAGGGAGGGGGTCACTGCAGGGCACAGTGGCGGCTGAGGGTCCTAGGGTTCAAGGTCATCCTCAGCTACACGGAGAGTCCGAGGATAGCCTGGGCTACACAAGACCCTGTCAGGACCAGCAGCAGGGAAGGCTGATCTTGCTGCTCCCCGGCTCCTGCACCGAGCACGAGGCTGAGCGGAGCCTCCCGCGTGGCTCAGCCATGGGTTTGGCAGTTTCCTGGAGCCTCAGTTTCCCTTACATTCAGATGTAATCCTCGCGCAGGGGAGGTGTCCCACCGTACACCCCGTGATGGGTGACAGGTTCCAAGAGAACCCGCAGGCCGGCTCTCTCCATCACTCTGGCCTGAAGTGCTGGAGCCCCACCCCCTCAGAGTCATCTCCCCAGACTGCTCCGTTTGTCTGTCTGCACATGCACAGGACAGAGAAGGACAATAGCCCCCCCCACATACACATACACGCATGCGCACGCACGCGCGTGCACACTCACACACACTCACATGCACACACACGCACACTCACATGCATGCACGCACGCGCACGCACACTCACACCACCTCACAGCACACACACACACATGCTCACACGCACACACATGCACACTCACATGCACATGCATGCACGCACACACACACACACACACATGCACACACACACCGTTCCTCACTGAACCTGAACCCCAGACAGCACCGGGGTTACAGCGGCACAGAGACGCGCCCGACCTTTCTTGTGGCTTCTGGAGATCTGAATTCAGGTCTTTGTATGTGCACAGCAAACCATCTCACCCATTCAGCTGTCCCCCCGGCCCACGCCAATTGCTCACAGACAGACAGACAGGCAGAATTACGGGTGGTGGTTCTCAGTAAACCACGGCAAAGATCTGTCAGCTTCATGGTCTCCCCAAATCCACAGCCAGCTGTTCTGAATATAACCCAGACCCCAGATGCGGAGGTCCAACGCCATCCATCTTTCCCTGGCACCTCACAGGACCCTCGGTCTCTCCACTCCACAGTGCGGTCTCCACCACAGGGCCTTTGCACATGCTCAGTCAGCCTTCCACCCCTGGCATGCACCATTAACCACAGCTGTTTTCTGTGCCCTGCTCTGTAACTGTGGCCAACCCGGACCCTGTATACAGTGGTGCTCAATCCACGCTGTTGTTCGAACAAGTGAATTTCATAAAAGCCAAGGGTGGGAGCCCTTTGGGACCAGCAGGGAACAGTTCCAGGGCGGACAGAGTGAGGACCCGCGGCCCCCCAAGCCCAGCCGATGCCGGTGAAGTATTCCACCTCCCCTTTCCTTCTCTCTGGCTCTAAAACTGCACCAGCCTCGCCATGTTGGTATTCCTGGTTCCAGGGAGGTGGGTGGCCAGGAGCCGGCACCTACCCTTGCACCGCTGGCGGGGGCCTCACCCCTCAAAAGCAAGCAGGTGGAGACAGCTCTCACTAAGGGTTAATGACCCCCTGAGACCTCTCACACGGAGGCCCGGTCTCTGGTGTCCACGCCTCGAAGCAGTCAGCCAGCGTCTCTGCTGGGGGCCCGGGTGGGGACCCGAAGTCCAGCAGGAACCACGGTCACTTGTCCACTTCAGACACAACGATGCACGGTGAGGTCTTACAGACCGTGTCTCCTGCCCACGCGGGACAGGACGCAGGGACCCATGAGGTCCTCTGAAGACTCTTAAGGACAGGTGCTGGGTGCTGGAGGCCTGCTAGAGAGACTGGGGGTCAAGACAAGAAACGGGGGGGACCCGGGCCTCACGCAGCCCAGGCTAGCCTCTAACTCACTCACTGTAGCTGAGGATGACCCTGAACTGATCCTCCCACTTCTCCAGTCTTGGGTGGCCTTTGCCACCGTGCCTGGTCTGTGTGGTTCCGGGATGGAAGCCAGGGCTTTCTGTACACTAAGTGAGCCCTCTTCCCTGAGCCCAGCCCCAGACCTTTTATTTATTTGTTTATTGTGAGTTAGGGCTTCATGTAGGTCAAGCTGGTCTGGAACTTACAGCAATCCCCTGCCTCAGCTTCATGGCCAGTTAGCAGATGGTTCTTCTGGCTCATCGACTACCAACGGCACTTGTCCCTGGCAGCGGCCTCAGTTTCCCTCTGAGCACCACGATCGTCTCTCATTCTTTAGGTCCACACAGGCTGTCAACAATTCTGCCGCTCAAGATTCAATTCAACCACCAAGTCCTCAGAACCCCAAATCCTCTGGCCCTTGCCCACTCTGAGCCCTCCAATCTTGGAGGACAATCTCTCAATCTCTCTCTCTCTCTCTCTCTCTCTCTCTCTCTCTCTCTCTCTCTCTCTCTCTAATTTTTCGAGACAGGGTTTCTCTGTGTAGCCCCGGCTGTCCTGGAACTCACTCTATAGACCAGGCTGGACTCGAACTCACAGAGATCCGTCCGCCTGCCTCTGCCTCTGCCTCTGCCGGGGTTAAAGATGTGCGCCACCTCCACCAGGCAGAGGACAATCTCTTGCAAAACACAAAGACAAACACATGGCCAGGTCCCCTTCGGGCTGAGCGAGGCCGGCAGAGCCAGAGACAGGACCCGGCCACACTCCACTGCAGAGAAGATGCCGGCCTCAGCAACCGGGCCCGGGCCACCACCCTCTTCCTATCCAGGTGTCCTGGTGGGTGGCAGCGTCACTGCCCACATGGAGGTCACCAGGTGTGGGACACCGGGTTGCCCCACTCCCAGAGCCCGGCCAGGCTCAGCCATGTCTCAGAGTGGGTGACATCTCATGTGTCTGCAGGGAAGAGCGGCACCTGGGAAGGCCACGGCTGTGGATGGTCCTGAGGCTGCCGGGCCCATGCTGCGGGGCCCCGGGAGGGCAGAGCTACACCACACCAGCCCTCGGCTCACACCACACAGCCGTGCACGCACATGCGGGAGGCTCACACTCCGTCCGACACAGACTCGCACATGCGTGCCCATGCAGATCTGTGTGCGCACCCCCACTCTAGCCTACGCATGCACACGCTCCTCTGCACAACCATGCACACACATGCACACGCATGCACACACATGCACACGCAAAATCACCCCAGCCCGGACTGCCGTGTCACATACACCCTGCGGCAGCCGGCTCTACGCAGACGCACATCCCGGGCACCCCAGGAGCTGTGGATGAGAACACGCAGCCACATGCAAAGCCACAGGCCACTGCAGACTCCATGCACACAGGGGCATGAGCCGGAGCTAGGCCACAGAATGGATGAGTGGTCCGTGCCGGGGTGGGATGTCCCGGTCGGCCCCGGTGAGCGGGAGGCAGCTGGGAACAGGTCTGGAGAACCCAGAGATCAGGGCGGGGTGTCCAGCTGGGTAGGCTGGTCAGACGGACCTGGATGGGGCTCTGGGGGGTGCCTGGGCAGGCGGGGGCGGGGGCCCCATCCACAAGGCCCCTTGTGGTGTCCAAGCTTCCCAGTGGGACCACCGTCGTCAGGAAACCATCACACAGTCAACAGCCTTGGGGCAGGGGTGGCTGGCCAGGTGGCAGGGCGCGTGGCTGGCGTGTGTGTGCGTGTCTGTGTGTGTGCCTCTCTGTCACACCGGCGTGTGTCCTACGTGGACATGGGTTCTCTGGGACAGGTCCACCCCTCCCCCATTCTGTTCACAGTGTCTTTTGTGTGTGACCCATTCTCGGGCTCGGGGTCCCAGCACCCAGCCACTGCCTGTTTTATATCACGCCCCCCATTCTGCGTCACCTGCCAGGCTGGACTGTCGATCTGGACTGGACTGCCCAGCTCCCCACACTGCACCCCGATCCTGCGTCCCCTCGGATGCCAGCCGGAAATCGTCCCCGTACGAACCACCCATCGACACCCAGCCAAGACCCCCGTGTGCTGTGTCAATGACAAGGCATGGCCGTCATCTGTCCTCAGGCCCCACTGTGGGGTGCCCGGTAGGGTCACCCAGAGAAGGAACCCAAGGAAGAGACAGGGACCTGAGGAGACACACACACACACACACACACACACACACACACACACTCTCTAGGGACTGGCCCTGCTATCCTCCTGGCCCGCCATTCTCTCAGAAAGCCTGTCCCAACACACAGCAACAGGAGGTGGCCAGCTTGAGCCGGACCCTGGTGCTGACGGGGGACACCTCTTTGCTTCCTGAGCCAGGGCTCCGGCACGCAGCCCTGTGTCCCCGTGGCAAGTGGGGACTTCAGGGGTGGCCATGACCCCCTTCTCTTCATCCCCATAGCCCCTCCATCCTCTGTTTTTTTCCAGACAAAGGACAGGGCCACACTGGGGACAGAGAGACTCTGCAAGCTAAAACCAGAAAACTTAGGCCAAGGAGGCGCAGAGCTCACCCGGCTCCCTGCGCGGCCACTGAGTCTTAATCAAACCCACATGTGACCAGCACAGCGGGCGGGCAGGCGCGGGGGGTGGGGTGGGGGACCCTCTAAGTGGTGGTCTTGCCAGGTTGCTGCAAGGCCCGGGGGTCCCTACCCTCAGCCCTAGGGGACCGGACCCCACAGCCCTGCCTTGGTGGCAGGGACGGCCAGAGAGCTGCCATCCCCACGGAGAGACACTGGTGGCCCTTGTCCCACAGCCTGCCTGAAAGACCAGCTTTTATGCAACTTTCCGTCCACGGATCAGGAGGGCATCCTGGCCGATGCAGCCGGCTCAGTTCCTCACCGGTCAGCGCTCTACTGCGCCCAAGGCTCAAACACCCCAAGCCTGTCTCCCAGGAAACCCTCCAGCATGCACCCACCTCTGAGCTCCTGCAACGACCCAGAAGGTTCTGTGTGTTCGGAATGTGGTCAGTGGCCATCAAACTTTCCTCGCTCAGCCTGTAACAGAGGCTTCTGCCGGGTCCCCGACTCTACCCAGTGCCTGGCAGGGTCTGACCCACTGGGTGCCGCTGGACAGGCAAGACCGGGTGCCTCTGCTGGGTGTGGCAGGCTGGGCATTCGGCCACCAGGGTCTCAGGTCCCAGCTCCAATTCTCTGGCCATGACCTTGAGGCACCCCCCCCTGCACCTCAGTTTCCCCAGCAGCTAAAAGGAAGGTGGAAAACGATATGCCTAGGTTGCACCCCTCAAACTGACCTCCACCTCTTTGGTGTCTGGGGTCCCCTCCGTCCCTCTAAAGTGTCTGGGGAATTGGAGCACCCCCCCTGGAGTGAACGGAGGGATAGAGAGGGGACGTTGCAACTTCCCCAAGTTCATCTGGGGACCCACAGACAGGACGCTAGGAACCTTCCCAAAAGAGCCACGTTCGGGGACTCTCCGGGTGTAAGGGAGGTCCCCAGGGATCTCCACCAAATCCTCAGCCATCCAGGGTGCTCCCTCCTCCAGGAGGCCAGGGGTTCAAGGGTGTCTCCCCCACCCCCGTGCAAGTCCAGCGAAGGAACTCCAGCGTCGGAGGGTGCGGAGGGTTTCCCCCAAAGTCCAGGAGCCCTGGAGGGAATACTAGGCACCCCTGAAGTTCAGGGGGAGGTCCGTGCGCTGCAATCCCCAGGGCTGGGGCCTCTTGGGGTCCCCGGGGGTCCCCCCTCCGCGCTCACCTGGGGTTGCTGCGGTTCCAGTAGACTGCGTAGCGGTCAGCGTTGGCGCGAGCCGGGTCCTCGTTGCGCGCACGCAGCGGCAGCAGCAGCAGCAGCAGCGGCAGCAGCGGGCGCTGCGCGGGCGCCATGGCCCCGGTGCCGCCGCCGCGCTCGCTCGCTCGCTCGCTCTCCGGCCGCCGCCTGGCCCCGCCGTCTCCGCCTCCGCCTCCGCCGCCGAGCGGGCGGAGCACCGCGCGCTTGGAGATCCCGCCGCCCCGCCTCTGCGCGCGGCCCCCGCCGGAGACCGCGGGCGCCGAGAAACCAGGCGGCGGGAGGCGGCCGTGGCGCGGGACAGAGGCCCGGGGCCGTGCACTGCGCAAGGCGCTCTCCCGGGCTCCCCGGGCGCGGGGGCTCCCCTCGCCTTTGTCCCCGCCGGAGCGTCTTGGAGGGTCGCGGGCGCCCCCTCCCGCCGCGCCCCGGACCCTCCAAGCCTCAGCCGGGCCCCGCCCCGGCCAGACTCGCGCAGACTCTGCCGCGGATCCCCAGGGTCCCGCCCCAGCCACCCGCATCGGGCAGGGGAACCCCAGGGCGCTGCGCCGGGCCCTCTGGGGCCCCGCCCTGTGCGGATTGGACCCGAAGGCTGGTGTGCGCCGCGCCTGGCATCTCAGCACTCGGGAGGCTGAGGCAGGGGGATTGCCGCGAGTTCCAGGCCAGACTAGGCTGCAGAGTGAGACCTTGTCTCAAAAGAAAAAAAAAAACAAAGAAGTGGTAGGACAGCTGTGGTGGTGCACGCCCGTCCTCCCAGCACTCAGGAGGCTGAGGCAGGGGGATCCGACATTCAAGGTCATCCTCAGCTTCGTCAGGTGTTTGGGGCCAGCCTGGGCTACATGAAACCCTGTGTCAGAAAAACAGCTGCAGTTCCAAGTGACCCTTGCCTAGTTCCCATCCCCCTCGGCTGTACATCCCTGAGGCCCCAGGGGTCACTTCCAGGAGTCGGAACTCTGGGAACTGTCCCCCAGCACGGGGAAGGTGTTTCTGGGGAGGCGTAGGCCGGGACACCGACCGTGCACACGGTGGGTTTGCTGTTGCGTTTTTCATGTGCGGGGTCTGGTGCGGGTGTGTGGGACCCTCGGTTCTAAGAGGCCCCTCTGTGCGCACACTGGGAGAATCTGAAGAACTCGAGATGTGGCCTTCTGTGACAAGTTCCCAAGCTCCGTGCACACACGCACCGCACATGCACCGCACAAGCACACACACACGTGCGCATACATACACACACATGCGTGAGCACACACATACACACACACACACACACACACGCACCGCACAAGCACACACACACGTGCGTACACATACACACACATGCGTGAGTACACACATACACACACACACACGCACACGCACGCATGCACACATAGCACATGCACACATACACACACGCACCACACACATACACGCACTGCACATGCACCGCACAAGCACACACACGTGCGCACACATGTACACACACATACACACACATGCGTGAGCGCACACATACACACACGCACGCACGCACACATAGCACACGCACCACACACACACACACGCTCACGCACCCATGCATGCCTGGGGTGGGGCGCAGGCATGAGATCTTCACACAGCCTGGAAGGTCCCCCAATCTGACCGCTGGACTCCTCGTCTCTGTACCTGTCCCACCCTCTGCAGCACAGGTTTGCTCCGGGACTGAGCTGTCTGTCGGGTGTTCTAGGATCCCCAGGGTAGGCCCCGGCAGCACCACAGGACCTAAAGGTGAGTGTCTCAGGGCTGCCCTGCGGGGACAGGAGCACCCGCCTCGGAATGGGGAGGGTAGTCAAGATGGGGGCCCACAACCAGCCTGGACGTTAGGTTCTCGCCAGGGCCAGTCACAAGGACACCTAGCAAGGAGGCCACATCCCCGGCCTCATTTGCATGCTGGGGCCACCGAGTTGAGAGCTGCCTGCCGCCAGTGGATTTGAGCAGAAAGCTCTGTTCTTGTCTCTTGTCTCAAGGTCAGATCCGGAGCGGGGACAGGAACAAAGGCGGCTGTCCCCCACGCTACCTCCCAAGCCCGCCGCCAGTCGCTCCCGGCTCCTGAGGACACATTCGATGAGGGAGATCCAGAGAGCCCTGCCTGGCCTCCTCCGCAGAGACGGGCAGCCGGAAGCCTGGTCTCCTCTCCGAGCAGCCTGGCCCAGTCCACAGGGTCGTCAGTGGTCCCCCGAAAACAGACCTGGCTTTGGAGACAGTGGGAGGTCGGAGCCCCCTGTGGGGATAAATGTCAGTGAAGGTCAGGGGTCACCGGCGTGAAGAGTGGGTTCAGACACATCTTGAGTGGAGATCTGTCCCGGGCTACCTGGGTCCTTCGTCCATCTCCTGGGGCTGTGTGCTCAGGCCATGGTCCACTCTACGACCTCATCCACACCATGAAAGGCTTCAGTGGCTCTGGCCCAACCTAGTCCGCACCCAGCAACCCTGGCTGGTCCCGCATGGCCCACCGCCTGCCCACTCGGGTACACAGGGCAAGCCTCGGGCTCCTGATCTCACAGTCTGGCGGCCCCGCAGCCATCAAAGGCCACATCGCCAGGCAGGGGGCTAAAAATATGCAGAGAGGAATTTCTCATTACAGAATAAATTGTACCAAATTGCCCGCCTGAGCTGAGGCAGGGCTGGGCAGTTGAGGGGGTGTGGGATATGGATCCCATGAGTGACCCCTTCTACCTGGTCACCTGCAGCGTGGGGACAGGGTGGGTGGCCTGCCCAGCTGCAGCAACAGGCACCCACTGCGTCCCAAAGAGGGGCCTTTGGGTTGCTGGCAAGCACCACCCCAGAAGGACGCCCCCTCTCCCTCTTCTCCATCTTCCGCTCCCTCTCTCCAATGTAACCATCCCCCCCTTCCTGCCCCCCCATCTCGTCCTCCCTCCTCCTGCTCGGCATCTTCCTCTCCCTCCATGCCCCAGCCCCAGCCCCCTAGGACAAGACCACCCAAGTCCCAGCAGACAGCTGCTGTGCCTGGATCCCCGCAACTCCAGTGCCTGCCCAGGCCCCCTGGGGAGAGACCAATGCAGGCCTGAACCCTACAGAGGCTCTCGGGGACCCTGGCCTGCTGTCCCTGGGGGAGCTTGATGCAAATGGGTCATAACTCTGACTTCCCAGGGAGAGGACAGCAACATTCGCCTCCCCCACGCCCCCAGTGGAACACCTGAGGGCTGGCTAGGGTGGGGCCCCACTGAGAGGCCTGGCTTGCCCACTTCCAGGATTTTTATTTTTTGCGTATTGTGGCGTAGCCGTCACAGGCCAGCTTACAGGAGTCAGTTCCACCCTTGACCATGCGCGTTCTGGGAATCAACGGAGGCTCGGCAGCGACCGCCCTCACCTGCCTTGCCTCTACCAGGCCAGGTTTCAGACGTAGGAGGGGTACAAGCGGCAACAGTGTCTTGAGTTCAAGCCCTGGGCGCGTGGGTTTGGTGCGGGGAGCCGCCCGAGGCACGCACACTCACTGTCCGTGCACACGCAGGCTGGCCCGGCCCCCAGGCCGTCCATCTCGCCTGACAGGCCTCTCTCCTGGCTTTCAGCTGTGCAGAGCGCCGGCTAATAGTGCATTAACCTTGACGGAACTGCCAATTATCCGCGCTAATGCCGGGGTGCGGTGACTGCTGACAGGCGGATGGTGGTGGGGCCACCCTCCCCGCTCACGCGGAGGCTGGGGCGGGGGCCTGGGTCTCTCCTGACCTCATTAGACTAATCACCCTGCCTTTTGAAGCTCCAGCAATGGCTGAGCTGTGGGACCAGGGGCGCAGATCACAGAGTTTGGGGGACCGGGGACCAGGCACAATACAAAGATGGAGAGTGACCAAACGGGCACAGGGCCCCAGAGCCATGACTCGGGAACACTGGCTTCCCCCGGGTGCAGGCTGGGGAGGGGGACGCAGACCGCAGAGGCTTCCTGCGGGCAGCAGGCCTGGCTGAGCAGGGACCCAGCCACTGGAGGGGACAGGCAGAGACAAGAATGGGCTCGGCCAGGCTCTCCATCCAGACCACAGGGCGGAAACAACGGCCAGGCAGCCTCAGGGGCCCAGCTCGGCCCAGCGGGAGGGTCAGTGGGGCCCGGAAGTGGATGAAGACTGGGTGTCCACAGGACAGGAGCTGGACCACAAATTCAGGCCCCCCATGAGGACAAAGGTCGGAGGGTTCTTTAGAGGGCCGATTTGCAGAATAACCGGTGGGGTCCTGGGAGGCTAGGTGGCACGCGGCTGCCACCTGGTGGCAACTTGGTGTTATGACGAGAAAGAGCGGACAGAACGTGGCCTGGGAAGACTGAGGCTGACCTCGGGCTGCAAGTGCCTTAGGTGTCCGGGTCCCCCTCTCCTCCCAGGCTAGACCACAGAGGGAGGGTGAATGGCCAATGCTGAACCGCAGCCCAGAAGCTCCTGGGAAACTCTGCCAGGTGCCAACACCCTGAGGCGGAGTGCCACCGCTGCAGCCTGGAACCCGTGACACCCACGGGCAGGTGGTGTCCTAGGCAGCCAGGAATGGCAGCCCTCACTCACGTCACCGGGACACCGGGTGTGGAGTCGGGGGCGGGGGGTTCAGGTCAGCCACAAAGCCACTGCTTCTTTATTGTCCGTCCGCTCCATCACGCCCGGAGGGCTGCCTCGTCCCTCAAGGGAGGCAGGACGACAGAGCAGCACACGTCAGTCCAGCTTCGGGGACCTCGAGTCTGTGGGCTGCTCTCGGCGAGGTGAGGTCAGACTGTCCTGGCCCAGGCGGCGTCCGGGACTGTGCAGGCCCCCTCCAGGAAGCTGGCATCCGAGCCCGCAGCACACGCCCTCCGCTGTCCCTGCAGCCTGACGACCCCTCCACATCTGCAGCGGGGACGGACGGACAGGACATGGGATGCAGGGACGATGGCCGGAGGGGCCTCCTTCCAACCCAGCCCAGCCCAGAGCAAGCGATGCCCTTCCAGGTCGTGTGCACCCCATCAGGGCCCTGGAAAGCCAGATCGAGGGCCTAGGGGGTCCTGGCTCCATGGCAGCCGCCATCCTAAAGGACAGTCAGCCCTGATGCCCCCTGCTCATCCGCAGGGCCGCCTCCCTCCCGTGCGGCCTCCCCCGGAACACTCCTGGGCCTGTTCCCACTAAAGCCACCATGAACCTCCCTGACGCCCGCCTCCGCGGCACACTCCCAGATCGCGCTGGGGGACTCTAGGCGAAGCTGCTTCTGCCTCTGCTAGACCCGGAAGCCTGTTGGTGAAGTCCTTCCTACCATCTCAGATTCCTGGTTTCAAAGACCGTCTCCTCCTCGCTGTCCAGGGAGGCCATCTCTTCATGCTCGTCTGTGTTGGTCAGAAGCCCGTACCTCCTTCGCTGAGTCTTCTTGAGTCTGCAGGGGGGGCACAAACACCCTCAGCGGCTGCCAGCACGCTCCTGCCCACCCCCACCCCCGAGGCCTAAGGCATCTGCATGATGTGAATCCTTTCCTTGTGGAGCTGCAAGAGCGACCTGAGCACGGGAAAGCCGCTCGGGTCGCTCACCCGCCAGTTTCCTGTCTGTCCGAGCGGCTGGGAAAGAATGGAGGATGGGAGGCTTTGGTCTTCTGAGTGTCTCACCACCCAGGCTGACCATTTCATTCTGCAGGTCAGGTGACCCTAACTCCGTCTCCACTTCCCGAGTGTTGACCCCCAGGGCTTTGTGTGTTCGAGGGAAAAGCTTTACCCAGAGCCTCAGCCAGGGAAGGAATTCTGCATTTCTTGCAGTCTGGCCGGGGCCGTTTTTTGTATGCCTGTCACACAGCACTGGGGAGACTGAGGCAGGAGGATGGCCATACTGAGGCCGCTGCCCACTTAAGCCAGTCTAGAAACCACAGGAGTCGGGAGCAAGAACTAGGCCGGATGCCTGAGTCACGTGCTCTCCCGCCCACCCTGCAATGACTTACTAGATGCTGATTGGATGCGCTAACGCACCTAAAAGCCCGGATGAGGAAGTAGAGCGAGATCAGGCCGCTGAGCCCGGTGATCACGTAGAACAAGCGAAGCAGCATGGGACCCGTGCCCGGGGGGCCCCCGTGCGTATAGTTGCGAGGTACGGCCGGCCAGCTCGAGTTTTCGGGGGACCCCGGGGCGGCGCACCGGAGCAGCAGCAGCAGCAGCAGCGGTAGCAGCGTGCACGGCGCCATGCCGGAGCCACGGAGCCAAGGCGGAAGTGAGCCGAGCCCCGCCCCGCCGCCCGCCCCGCCCCGCCGCCCTGCGCATGGCCGGGTGGCTCATCGGCCTGGCCGTGCAGACAGGTGGGCGTCGTCACCCCTGCACCCGCGCGGCTGCTTATCCCGCTCGCCGCGCCCCACACCCAAGCAACACAGTCGGGGTCTGGTCACAGCCTTTATTCAGGCGGCCCGCGCTCCTGCCCGCACCCGCGCTCCTGCCCCGCACCGCTGCTCCTGCCCCGCACCCGCTGCTCCTGCCCCGCACCCGCCGCTCCTGCCCCGCACCCGCCGCTCCTGCCCGCACCCGCCGCTCCTGCCCCGCACCCGCCGGCCCCGGCTTCCTCCTCCGGTCCGGCAGGAAGCCCGCGCCCGCCCGGAGCGGGTGTCAGCTCAGGAGCTGCCTGGAAGGGAAGAGGAAGGAGAGATGGTCAGGAGGGCCGCCCGGCCCGCACCCCCGGCCCCGCGTACCCGGCCCCGCACCCCCCGCACCCGGCCCGCGCGCTCACCGGCCCCGGCTGCAGTCTGAGTCTCGCTCCCACGGTCTCCCACGGCCGTGCTCCTCCTGCCAGGGTGCGGGTTGGCTCCCCTTCATCCTGCCAAACAGAGGCGCGTGACCCCGGCGTCCCCGCGGGTCTGCAGCGCCCTCCCGCCTCCCCCTCGGCCCCCACCCTGGGCAGCCGTCGAGCGGGAACAAAATCGCGCCGCCCGCCCGGCGGCTCTCCCCGGCCGCGGACCGGCAGGAGCGGCACCAGTCCGACTCCTTCCAGGATGCCAGGTCACCCGGGCCTACGTTTCCGTCCAGCGAGCTCTCCCGGGGGGACACGAGCGAAGGTGTTACCTCGAGGCCAGGCCAGCCGCAGGGCCAGCGGGGAGCAGCAGGCGAGTCTCGGAGGTCTGCGGCTCGCTCGCTCGGGCTGTCCCCGGGCTGCGGCTTCCGAGGCTAGCAGAGGACGCCCCGGCAGCTGGCGGCGCAGCCTCGCCGGTCCTGCCCGCACCCGGCCTACGCTGGCCGGGGCTGCCCCGCTCCCCACTGCCCGCTCCCCGTGCCCCCGGCTGCTCGGCCCGCGGGCCCTGCCTCCTCCCTAGCTGCTCTGCTGGCCACGGAGCCGCAGCTCGGTGTCGGCAAGGAAAGGGAAAGGTCAGGAGGTTCGTTTCACACGGTCTTTTAATCGGCTTCGTGAAGCCAGAGAAACTGCGTACAAGAATCCTCAGCACTGTGGATACAACGTCGATGGAGTATGCATGTCTTCGGTAAAAAAGGACAATATAAATAAACACTCGCACGGCCTCCCGGACCGCTGCGCCCCGGCGGCGGCCTGTGCCCGGAGGGCCGGGCCTGCTGCGCTCCACGGTGGGGCTGGGGCGCCGGAGACCCAGGCTTGCTCAAATCGAGTCCATGTCATCTCGGGAGGGCGGGGCGCCAGACTTCATGGCGACCACACAAAAAAGAAAAAACAACACAACCGAAAAACCCGAAAAAACAAAAACGAGTAAACAAAACCCACACAACCCCGACAATTTAGAAAAAACACAAACCCATGGCTCATGGTAAAAAAGTAAAATCTGAAGTGCTTTCCAAAACGTCTTTACAACGCTTAAAAAGACAGCGCTTCCTTCAACAGAAAAGTCTGGTCACGAGGCCATCGGGGTCGGAAGCAGGCTGTGGATGGGTCAGAACTCAGGACTAACAACTGGGGACAGGTGCTCACTACACAGCCTTCTGCATCGGATCCCCATCTTAATTACAGCCATGCGGACGGTCTGGACGCCGAGGGCTTTTACTCGTTGTGCGTAGCTGAGGACAGAAGCGCGACAGTGTCAAGGCACTGGAGCTCGGCTGGCCGCACGCACGGGTGGCCCAGGTCCCACGCGCCTGGCTCCCTGTCCTGTGCGGCAGTCGGGAGCTGTGCCCGGGCTGAGTGGCCTAAGCTGCTCTGTGGGCACGGGGCTGGCCAAGCCCAGCCGCGCACGGCTCAGGTGGCCTCTTGGAGCCAGACTTACCGTAACTGTCGTAGCTGTCTCTGTAGGACCCGCCCGAGCTCCGGTAACCGTAGCTGCCACCCTGACTCCGGCTGTGGAAGGACACACAGACACTGAAGGACACAGGCCCCACACCAGGCGCAGCTGGCAAGAGCGGGTTCCTCGTGGGGGCTGCTCGCCCTGTACTCGAGGCCCTGGCACCAGCTGGGTGCTCAGCAGAGAACAAAACACAACCACCTGCGCCCTTCAGCTAGGGCGGCACCCGCCCTCTGCTCGCCCTCTGCTGCCACCGAGGCTGAGCCGCCTCCCCGGGGCTCCCATCTGGCTCACCTGGCATAGTAGTCTCTGGAGCCTCCGTAGCCCCCACTCCGGGACTCAAAGCGGCCACCTCCGTAGCCCCGGTCTCCTCCCCCTGCAGGTGACGACGTAACGGTCAGCGAGTTCCTGCAGCGGTCCCACCACTGACCCAAGGTCCCCAGCACTCACCTCTGGAGAACCCGCGGCCCCGGCTGCGTCCCCCTCGGAAGAAGCCTCGGCCTCCAGCAGAGCCACCTCGGTATCCGCGGGAGCGGTTGTCTGAAGACTTGCCAGCCTGGTCCACTCGGATCTGCCGCCCATCCACAGACTGCCCGACAGAGGGAGGGTCAGCCGTGCCCATGCCACACCAGACCTGTGCAACCCGAACCGGCTGACCTGATCCTCACCTTCCCATTCATAGCCATCATGGCGTCCTTAGCATCGTCAATGTTCTCAAAGGTGACAAAGCCAAAGCCGCGGGATCGCTGGGTCTCCCTGTCCTTTACCACCACCACTGCAAGGGAGAGTCATGAGCTGTGCCGTCTGCCTCAGGGCAGACACCGACCACGGTGTTCCCGACCCAAGCCTCACCTTCAGAGATCTGCCCGTACTTGGAGAAGACCTGCTCCAGCGCCTGCTCGTTGGTGTCGAAGCTCAGCCCCCCCACGAAAAGCTTGCCTTCATCTGACGCCATGGCAGCCTGCACACACACAGGTGTTCCTCAGACACTGAAGTCAGCACACTCGGGACCTCCCTTGACAGCCCATGATGGCCTTGGGACTCCCTGCTGAGGTTTAGTGCTAGGGTGCCGCAGTCACTGGAAGCTTTAGAGCTTCCTGCCGCTTTCCTTCCCTACTTGTGTATAGAAAAGCGACCCTGACCCTCCTGGGGAACCGGAGCTGCATGTGGCAGTTCACACCTGTCGTCCAGCCTCTCACTGAGACAAAGGACGCCGTGGAGCAACTGGGGAGGCGTCCCCAACGCGCGCTCCCATCACCCCAACGTTGGGATGTGCAGGCACAAGGATCAGACGTGCACAACCATCTGTGACTACACAGCAAGTCTGATACCGGCCTCGGCTGGCTACATGCTCTGTCTCAAAACGAACGCACAGGGAAGTCCTGACGGTCGTGTAACTGAGGCTGACCGTGAATGGCTCTATGGCTCAGTACAAGCGAACTCGAGCCCCTTTCCTGCAGTGGGGCCTGCATTAGGAGCCCAAGGTTTGATCACCCGGCCACAGAGGCATGCCGGGAGTTTCCTCACTTTCCTAGAGGGTGTGTGTGGTTGGGGACACGGGGAACAGTGTCGGCTCGGGGAAGCCTCATCCCTGACCTGACACACACGCTTTTCGGGCGCGGGCAGGGAGGTGTGACAGTCACGGACACTCATCCACCGAGGGCTGGGGACGTGCTTTGGCTGGGACAGGGGGCGGGCCCGAGAGGCGTGGCTCTGGGGAGGGGCGTGGCTCTGGGGAGGGGCGTGGCACTCAGAGCCATCATTGGCGGGGGACAACCGAGGCCCAGCGGCCCGGAGGCCGAGTCCGCTGCCCTATCTATTCCCGGGCCGCTGTACCCGGGGGGGCGGCCCGGGGGCGCCCGAGGGCCACATCCGGGGCGACACGTGCGGGGAGACCGGGGTCGCGGGCGGCCCAGCCCCCCGTCGGCCGACCACGGGGCTCGGAGGCCGGGCGCGCCCCGCCCCCGGAGCGGCGCATGCGCCACGCACGCACCCTGCGCCACTCCATCCGGGCACTCGGCGGTCCCGCCATTTCGCCGGCGAAGCTTTCCAAAGCCTCGCGGCCGCCATTTTACAGCCAGGCCCACCGCGGCGAAGGCATCGGGCCGGGTTCGGGGGGTGACGCGCGGTGGGGGGCGCCCTGCGGGGAGCGCGAGGCCCCGGTGCCCCGCCGCCCGCCTCGCCGCCGGCGGGGCGGACTCCAACCCGGGCCCGCCCCCACGTCCCAGGGGCGTGCCGCTGCGGCTCCGCCTCGCCCCGGAGAGTCACCGGCCGCCCGCCGCCCCGGGCCCCTCAGAGCCGGTGCCGCCAGGGCCCTCACCGCGAGTCGGCAGGTCCCTGACGCGGGCGGGAAGACAGCGCGCCACACACACCCCAGCCTCCTAACGCGCGAGTGCGAGAGGGAGCGCCCGGGTCCCGCCTGATATACCCCGGCCCGGCAGCCACGCCCCGGCCACGCCCACTCCCCGGCGCTGGCCAATCGGACGCGACGGCCGCGGGCCGCGGCGGGGGGCGGGCTGTCCTGGCCTCGCCCCTGCCCGCGCGGAGGCGCTGAGCGTTTGGATTGGCTGCGGGTGCCCAGGCCGCATTCGCCCGCCCTCCCGCCCGCGGCCAGGGGGCGGGGACAGCCGGGTTCGGGGCGGGGCTGACCCACTTCCGCGTTCCCCGCCCGGGGGGCCTGCGGCGCGGAACAAAGAGCTTCACGGCCCAGCTTTAAGGAGCATTGGCTGCCTCAGTGGGACTCCCAAATAGGCCCGAGCCTTGACGTACCGACGTCACTTCTCCAGTCTTTTTATAAAAATACTTTATTACATTTATTCAGCGACAGCGCGAGTGCGGACGCCAGAGGACAGTTTTCTGGAGTCTCCCCTTCCGTTCTGAGGCTCGAACTCAGGACTCAGCGGCAAGCGCCTTTACCCACTGCCCGCTAACCCGAATCCATCTGAATTCCCCAGCCCTCACGTGCCTCGGCCGGCCGGCAATGCCCCGGACCCAGGGCTCCCGACGTTCCCTAAGATCACCCCTCACCTCTCCTCCTCCAGACTTGCTGCCACACCTGCACCCTGCTGTTTGCCTGCAAATCTCAACCTGCTCCGTAACTGCCACTTGAACCCTGGTTCCTGCCCACCGCAGCCAGGTGCACACCACATCACACATGCGGCAGAGCACGCTCTTCTGCGTGTGCATGCGTCACCTACACGTACTAGAAGAGAACCAGGGCCTGGGCAGGAAGGGACCGGTCCCTGACCACGCCCCCAGCCCCTCACTGGGGATTCTGGGCGGGGCTCCATCCTGACCACGCCCCCAGCCCTCACTGTGGGATTAAAGGCAGAGACTACTCAGGCCTATATCCTTAGCATTCTTTTTTTTAATTATGTATACAGTGTTCTGCCTGCAGACCAGAAGAGGGCATCAGATCTCATCACAGATGGCTGTGAGCCACCATGTGGTTGCTGGGAATTGAACTCAGGACCTCTGAAACAGCAGCCAGTGCTCTTATCCCATGAGCCATATGTGTAAAAATACACATATGGTAAGCACTGGGGAGACAGAGCAGGCAGATCTCTGTGAGTTCGAGGCCAGCCTGGTCTACAGAGTGAGCTCCAGGACAGACACCAAAACTACACAGAGAAACCCTGTCTTGAACCCCCCCCCATTACACATATGAAAAACAAACCAAAACGACATTTTTATGTGTATGGGTGTTTTCCTGAGTGCAACCATGTGCCTGCCTTGCGTCCACAGAGGCTGTGTTGGGGTTCTCTGGAACCAGAGTCACAGACAGCTGTGAACCTCTATGAGGGTGCTGGGAATTGAACCCAGGTCCTCTGCAAGAACAGCCAGTGCTCTTGACCACCGATCCACCCTAACTTCCCCGGCCTGTCCTTGAACTCTGTAGCCCGGCCTCCCAAGCAGCTGGGATCACGCCAGGCCAGAGCATGTGGTCTCCTTTTACCCTGGTTTTGAGGGTCCCGGTGCCGAGCGACCTGACTGGCCCTTTGCGAGGATCCTCCCCTAACTCAGGCAGGTCACCTCTTACCACGTCAGCCAGAGCAGGACCCCCCCCCCCCCCGAGTGCGGACAGAGGGCTGAGACATCCCAACCTGCTCCACGCCCCAGGCGCACTGACCCTTGAATGAGGTTGGTCCGGGTCGAGCTGACCCATCTGTCTCCAGGAAGAGCATGCCTCAGGGACTCTGCTCCCCTCCTCCTAGACGGCAGCGGGTGACTCACGGCCACCCCCTCCGCACCTCTCTCCCCCGCACTCAGCCCTCCCATCCCCGTCAGAGCAGCCTGCTGCGTCAGCCACTCACGCAAGGAGGTTATTAAAAAGAGCCGAGAAACCAACACGCCTCCCCTCCCCTCCACGCGCGCCCTCCAGGCGGGGAGGGGACCATGCATCGCAGATCGCAAGCCACGCTGGCCCGCAGGCCCGCCGCCCGGGGGAAGGTGGTCCCCGCGTGCGCCCCCCACCTCCAAGGGGGAACCTGGAAACTGGACCCCTGCAATCCCAGCTCCCACGGTCGTGCTGGGCCCCTGCTCTCATTCCCGTTCTGAGACCTTCCAGTTCCCGGTTTTGGGAGTTGCCCTATTCATTCATTGATTCATTGATTCATTCATTCATTCAGCCAGCACCCACTTAATAAGCTTACTACCAACCAGCTCTTTTGGGCCCGGGCTCCACCAGGACCCACAGCCATCCCGGATCCCCAGAAGAGCGTGCACACGTGTGACCCACGCACACCTCTCCAATGGGCACCTCTGGCGTCTTCCGTGTACTTGTGTCTAAGGTGTGCGTCCCCGTGCCCTTACCTGTGTCCACGTGGCCGGGTAGCTCAGCGTGCCACCCTGGCCCTTTGTTTCTTTCGGTGGGCTTTAAAAGGGGCTGGAGCACACACACACACACACACACACACACACACACACACTCACACACTCTCCACCCCTGCCTCCAAACGGGGCTCACTGCCTGGTGAGGACACGAGAGGGCGCTGCAGCCTCGGCTGGAGCCTTGGGGACCGACGTCCCGCCTCTTCTGCGGAGCCGCCAGCTACGCGGCCACCCTGCGGCCACTAGACGTCGCCGTCGCGGACGGAGACCCGGACAGTGCGGGCTTGGCATCGCCGTGCCCAGTCCGCAGGTGGCTTGCCTGCACGTCGGCGGCCGCTCGAGGCCCACGCCTGCGTGTCGGGGCAGTGCCCTCGGCCAAGAAGTCACCCATCGCGTGTGCATGCGCCCCCGTCTGGGATCCCCGCCGTCTCTTACAAATCCGAGGGGATGCAGGGTGTCCCCCGCACCCCTTGAAGGCGAGCCCACTCAACCCGTGGTCCCTGCCACCCAACTCCGCTGCAGGGCGTCGCTATGGTGACGACGAGGGGCACCGCGCCTTCCCCCCCCCCCCCCCCCACCGCCAGGTCCTCCCCCGACCCGGGCTAATGATCGGGCGGGAGGCGGTAATGAGCGTCTGGGTTGGTGCCGGGCGTGGCTCGGGATGAAAGGCGCGTGTGTGGGGGGCACCCCGGGGCCGCGTAATTACCGCCCCCTTCTCGGCCGGGCGGGGGCCAGGGACACTGCACCTGGCCTCTGCCCGGCGGGGGTGCACCAGGGCGGGGGTGCACCAGGGGGCAGTGATGGCAAAGCCTGGTGCCCGCCCTCGGGGACCAGAGCCAGGCGGAGGACGCAGCTTGTGAGTGTGTGTGTGTGTGTGTGTGTGTTTGCCAGGTGTGGCGCACATGTGTGCACGTGGGCAGAAGGCCTGTGAGGATTCGGAGAAACATCTGGACGGGGAAGCGGGCTTGTCCCGTGTGTGTGTGTGTGTGTGTGTGTGTGTGTGTGTGTGTGTGTGTGTGTGTAGAGGACGTGGTCATCTTTACGTGGCCGACCTGTGTTCCCTAAGGACAAGGTGGGCAGACAGGGTGCTTCAAGTCTGCGCACCTCCCGGATGTGGATGCTCGGCCGGGCTAGGTGTGCGTGACTGGGGCGGGTGCTAATGTAGCCATCTCTGCCTGGTGGCATGACTCATGTTCCAGGGTGGGCACGAGAGCTGTGTCAGAGACATCCAGGGCCTCCCAATTAGTGAGGCTGACGCCCAGAGGCAGCTGTGAGGTTAAGCCTGCCTTTTCCCGGGTGGGCTCTGACTGCTCAGGAGGCCCCGGGGTCTGAGGTCTGGCCCCCTGCCACCTAGAGCACGGCACGGCACTCTGCTGCTGGAAGGGGTCTGCAGCCAGGGCGGACTAGGCCCAAGTTCCTCTGACTCATCCCTCCCCACAGCCCTGAGTCACACCCCAGGAATGGGAATACGAAAGCTTGGGAGGCCTGGCCCGAGGCTCTTGCCCAGACCTGGGCCTTGAACAGTAAAGGGACGCCCCAGCCAGCACACACATCCTATGACAGGCCATGTTATGCACATGCACACCCACACCCTCCGCTGCAGACCCGTCAGGCTCAGTCACAACCTCGACATGCCTTTGGCATCTGAGGGATTGTCTGCATCCCGAAGAGACCTTATGGGCTTCCCGTCCCCGCTTGCCTGTCTCCCGTAAACAGCTGGGACTGGGAAACTCTGGGACCCGCTCCACGACAGGGCGGTGTGGAGCAAGGAGGTGTGGTGACAGGCACTTATCCACAAGGTCTGTATCAGATGCCCAAAGAACATCAGTGACCCTGCGATGACGCCAGGGAAACCCTAGAAGCTAGGTGGCTCATCTGCCTAGGAAATGACCTATTTGGGTTTCTAAAAGTGCAGGGGAGGGTTGTAGGGATCTTCAGGAGCTGCTTAGCAAGGGCCTCCTCCACCCCCAACACCCCAGGAGCAGGAAGAGTCGCCCCTCTTCTGCCCTGTCCACTCTCGGTATGCCCAAGCACATACCCGACTGTGGCATGGCCTCGCGCGCAAGGGTAACACGCCAACAGCCTCCCTGGAAACAGACTGCACGGAGAGGCGTCTGCCTGGGGCTGGTGGCCCGCAGGACTTCATGTGGACCGCCACAGGGCAGGAAGCATCTCTGAACCGTAGGGTGCCTGGAGGGTCCCCGTGCAGGCAGATGGTCCTCGAACCTGGGAACACCTGTCCACCCAGCCACAGAGGGTCAGCTGCAGCCCACGGGCCCAGCTGTCTGGGTAGGCGGCACCCAGGCGCCTCTCTGGCTCCATTGCTTCATCTGAGAACTGAGTGGGATCTGGGGAGCCTCAGGGTCTGAAAGGGACTGGGTCAAGGGCAGCTGTGGCGTCTCCTCCGAGCTGTCTTCATGGCGGTTAAGTCTTCAGCTGTCACTGAACAGCCCCAGCGTGTGTGTGCCCAACACCCAGCAAACGACCTTGCTTTTTCCTCGGTCGCTGTGAGACAGGGTTCCTGGAGTCTCTATGTAGTGGGGAGTGACCTAGAAATCCTGATCCCCCTGCCTCTACCAGATGGCAGGCTAGCAAAGTATTTTCTTAGGGCACATCTGGGAATAGTTCCCAGACAAACACTCCTGTTTCCCACCAGGAAATGACCAGAGACGACCGGTCACAAGGCAGTGACAGGGAGGTCCCCTGCATCTCCTGGGCTGGCCTGTGGGTATGTCTGAGGGAGGATGTTGCCTTTCTTCCTGGGTATCTTGAGTACTAGTTACTGGGCAAAGAGAGAGCTCAGTGGTTAGCCCACGGCTGCTCTTCCAGAGGACCTGGGTTCCAGAGGACCTGGGTTCGATTACCAGCACCCACACGGTGACTCAATCATTTGTAACTGCAGTCCCAGAGGATCAGAGTCCTCAAGTCTGCTTATGGCCACCAACCATGAACACGGTGCACACACAGACACTCGGACACACGAAGGAAGTCCACTTAAAACAATAAACAAACGCCGACACAGATCTTCAGGCAAGCTAGGCCTGCAACACAGAGCCGCGAACCCAGCCTGTGTCTTACTTTTCAAGTCCGGGGGAGGGGGTGGTCTCACTAAGTTGCCCAGGCTGGCCTTGAACTTAAAACCTCCCACCTCCTTCTCCCCTGGGAAGAAGCTAAGACTAGTCTTGTACCACTGGGACCTGCAGGGTTCGGGGTGTGCAAGAACTAGGTGTGGGGTCAGGATCAGGTTCCTGGGGTGGGTGTCGTGCACCGGGGGGCCTGGCGCAGTCGTCTGTCGGGGCTCCTGGCCGGGGCAGCTGCGCGGAGGCCTCCGGGCTGGTGGCGCTCGGCTTAAGTCTTGTAGGGCACGACAGCTGTCTGCGGCTGCCTGCCGGGGTGCGGGGTGACCTCCTTCTTCGATGGGGGCCGTACCGCCCACATTCCAGCAGGGTGAGGGGCACCCTCCCCGGCTGGGTCCGGGCCGGTTCTGAGGGAGGACCTCTGACCCAGGGCAGCACCCACCCCCCTTCCCGTCCCCTGGACACCAAGAGCAGCAGCTGGCCCCACGGCTGCGGGCGGGGGCGGAGGTTGGAATGTGAGGGGGGGAGGGTGAAGGAGGGGGCGGAAGTGGGGGAGGGGAGGGGTGGGACCGCCAGTGAGCGGACGAAAATAGAGGGGCCTGGATGGAGACGGAAATAGAGGAAAGCCAGCGCGGAGGGCCTGGCCAGGGAACCCGCCGGCCCTGCGCCGGGGCCGGGGCGACTTCGCCCTCCACCTGGCAGGCTGCGCGGCTCACCTGCCCCGCGTGACACCGGGGAGGCCTAGGTGGCCGTGGGTGGGGCTGGAGTCAGACTCCGGGGAAGAGCTCCCCGCCCAGCTGCCGCCAGCGTCGTCTCCTTCCCAAGGCCGGGAAGGAGGGTGGAGCTGTCGAGGGCCCCACGGGGGCGGCGGTGCCCCGCGGGCACCATCTCTGGCCTCCTCCTCCACGGGCTCTGCTCCTCCCCGCTGCCCACACACAGCCACCTCCAGACCTCTGACATCGCAGAGCTCGCTGCCAGGTCCCCAGATCCCGACTGGAGAGTCGCCACCCCCCCCGGGGGGGACGACTCCAGCCTCTGGCAGGAAGCCATGACCCCTGGTGACCTCCTCCTGCCCGCACCCGGCGGCCTGGTCATAGAACTCTGCCCGCCTGCGAGGTTACCCCCTTGGCGAGTCTGGCGCGCCACACCATTCCTTGTCGCCAGCCCTCGTCCGGTCACCCTAGGCCGGCCCGGGCGGAGGGCTGTGGTGAGGCGCTGCCAGGCCGGGGCGCGCACTCGTCGGTCCGGCCCCAGCCTTGGGTGCCGGGGGCGCGCACTCGTCGGTCCGGCCCCCGCCTTGGGTGCCGGGGGCGCGCACTCGTCGGTCCGGCCCCCGCCTTGGGTGCCGCGGTGACAGGTGTGCACACGCCACCTCTCCCCCACCACCCCTTTGCGGAGATCACAAGCACGGGCCGCAGGTGACGGCCTGGAATTCCTGCCCCGGGGTCCTCCCGACACCCTGCGTCCCCGCCGTCAGCCCTCGCCGCTCCTTCCGGATGACTGGGGTTTTCGGGGAAACCTGTTCTACTGTTCCTGCCTCCACCTCGCCAAGGGCGACTCTAACCCGGGTGCTGGTCAGGCGTCCCGCCCCCGTCGTTCGAGTCTGGACTTGGGGGATCGCCTTCAGGGTCCCCCCCAGCTTTGCCTCCTCCTACGGGGCCCCCGGCCGCCACCCCTGCCCCGCAGCACACACCCCCTTTCTGCCTTCCAACAACACTCGGCAAACTCCTATTTGTCCCGCAAAGCCCCCTCCTACAGGTCGCCTCCCCGCTCCCAGAGGCTGGGCACTGCAAGAACACCGGGCGAGGGTCAGTCACCCCGAGGGGAAGGGGTGCAGCAGGAAATGTCGGCGTGCACAGCGGGGTACACGTGGCGTGCCTGTGCAGGGGGGGTCCACGTGCGACGCCCCCAGGGACGCCCCCTCTTCCGTCCAGGCCCAGCCTCAGCCGTCAAGCCTGGGCTGCGTCTCCCGCCCCCAAGTTTGCAGACGCGCGGGGAGCGAGGCGGGGCCGCGTGCGCCTCCGGGCTGGCGCACCCGGCTCCGCGGGGCCCAAGTCCCGCCCCCAAGCGGCAGCCTCGCGCCATTGGTGCGTCCGGAAGACCGAAGGGCGGGCCGGCCAATGAGACCTCCCGGGGGGCGGGCCGAGCCCGGGCCCGGCCAGGCGCAGGCAGGCGGGGGCGGACAGGGAGCCCTCCCCGAGGTGACGTCGGGAGGCTCTCGCGGCGCGTTGCCCCGGCAACCGCGTTTCCATCTCAGCGCGTTTCCGGGGGGCCGCCCCCTCCCATTCAGCTTTTTCCTCAATGGGGTGTTGTGGGGGGGGGAGGCGGAAGGAAGCGAAGGGCCGACCCCGCCCCTCTGCGACTTGGGCCGCCCTTGCCGTCTGAGCCTCGGTTTACCTCTCCTTCCCTGCCTCGCGCACCGGGGGCGGGGTGGGGTGGGGGACCTCCCCGTCGGGGTCACCGCGATCGCCCCCCGCTGCGGTCCGTACGCGCCGAGGGCGAGCGGGGTGCGCAGAGCACGGCCCCGGGACGACGCATGGCGCTGGGACGACGCGGGGTTGTCGCCGCCGCCGCCGGGGTCGTGACCTTAGAGTCCCCGGCACTCATCACTGTCCCAGGGCCCCCCGGCGCCCCCGGCGCCCCCCGGCGCCCCCGGCGCGGGGACCTGGCTGGCGGCGCAGGCGCCTCCCTTGCTGCTCCCCCAGGCCTGCCCCGCCGGGCCGGGCCCTCCTTCCCACCCTCACCTCGGTCGCGTGGCCTCAGACGTCCCCAACCTTTGAGCCCAGTGACCGTGAACTCCCCAGGGATCGGGCCTGACATCCGCCTTCCTGGCGTGGGCGTGGGACGATTTGGGGTGACGGGGCGGAGGGAGGGGCGGGAAGCCCTCCGGACGCGTCCCAGGCCACCCTGGCGACCGCACCTGCCCCCCTCCCGCCGAGGCCCTGGGGCAGGTTCCCACCCCGGCACCTCTATGCCCGTGCCGCGCGGGGGTCCTCAGTTTCCCGGGCTGTACAGTGGGAGTTTTATTAAAAGGAAGAGCTCGCTGAAAGAACTCGAGACCGAGTACTGACTGTCTCCGCCCAGCCCGAGGGGGACCCCAGAGAAGCCCTTTGGAGTCCTGGGGCGCGCCATGCCAGCTTGCGGGGGGCGGGGAGGGGGGGCGGCCCCCGTGGGAAGTCTCCAGGCGAAACCGGATCGCCGTGCCCAGATGGGGCAGGCTGGAGTGTGGCCGCTGGGGGGGGGGGAGGTCGGTCCTGCAGGGGGGCTGGGAAGCCTGAGGTCGGCTCCCCAAGCCCTGGCAGTGCCCGGACTCCCCCACCGGAGAGCAGGAGGGACGGCGGGGAGACGCGGGGAGCACTTCCCGTTTCTGCATTACTGCACCCCCTCCGCCCCCGGGCGCTGGGAAGGCCTGTCCGGACACTGACTCCCAAGTTCCCGTCCGCAGCCCACTTGACAGCCAGGAACTGAGGGCGAAAGCCTCGCCCAGGGCATGCCCCAGCCCCACGCCCAATAGCACTTCCGGCCCTGGGTAGCAGGAAGTGGCCAGGCCCTCCCTCCCTCCACCCCAGGCAGCTTCCTGCCAGCCCCAAGCTGGGGAAGGGACACGGGAAACCATTTGGGGAAAACAGGGCGCGCTTCACTCCCAGAACAAGGCGCCGGGAACAAGGAGCAAGTGACGTCCAAGCTCACGTCTCAATTCGTTTATTTGAAATTAGGTGCTCGCGTAAGGTTTCTCCCCCTCCCCTCGAATTTCATTTCAATAAAAGGAGACTTGGGCGAGGAGGATCCCCCACAGCCGGGTTCTCTCCCCAAGGGTGGCTAATGCTATCTGGGGAAAGTCCGTCCGCAGGAGGGAACTATGGGTGGGCTACCTGAGGCATCCAACCTCAGCCCAGGGGACACATCACAGGCAGTTAAAAAAAAAATCATAAAAAAACCAAAAAAACACACACATTTAAATAGGTATCCAAGACAGCTTAAAAAAATGCACCCACTTACCCCCCCTCCCTTTTCTTTTTGGAAAAAAGATTGAAAAAAAAAAAAAACAAAACAAAACCAAAAACCAAATTCTTGGCCTCTACCCTCAGGGATCAGTCCCCTCCCCACCCACCCACCACAAAAAAACTTTACAGCTACAGCCAACACTTGTTCACATCCCAAACCATTAAGGGTAAACACTGGGGTGGGGTGGGGCGGGGGCCGGGGGGGGGCAGACGCCTGGGGTTCACAGACTAACGAAGACTTCGGACAGGTGGGAGCCCAGACAAGTGACAGCCTTGGGGGTGGGCACATCCCATTAGCACGAAATTTAAACATCTGGAGAATAATCAAACCCACGAGATTCACCCTTGACGAGGCCCCGATTGGGGGGGGGCTGTCACCCATGGATCAGTGAGGCCAATGTGGACCAGCAGCTTGCCCTCCCCAGGGCGGGGTTAATGCCGTCACAGCTCAGCACCCCACGCCCCACCCTGGCTGCAGGTGTGGTCGCACCTCAAGTTGGGCTTGGGGAGAAGAGGTACAGAGGTCTCTCTGGGCCCCTCCTACATCTACCTCAGTCCCCCCCCCCCCAGACTATCAACCACTATACTGGCTCAGTCAGAAAAGTGAAATCTATAAATAGTCCCCAAGCTCCATCGGGAAGGAAGGTTAGGGAAATCAGTGGGTGTGTGGAGGGAGGGAGGGAGGAGGGCAGTGTCCACAGAAGGTGGCCAGAGGCCTGTCCTTTCCTGTGAGGAAGAGGAGCATCTCCACCCGACCAATCCCCAGCCTCAGCATTCTCCACCTAACGAGCTTTTTGTGGCAAGAGCAGGGCCAGCCAGGCAGCGGCAAAGGCCTGTCATAGCACTTGAGAGCTGAGGCGGGAGGAAGGCATTGTGGACAAAGGTATCCCCTGTGAGCTTCCTGGGGTGGGAGGGTGGGGGATCCAGCTGGCCTCCTGGAATGGAGGCCAAGTCTGCAGAAGAGGGTGGGGGTGGTGGATGCCCATCTCGGGGTCCCCAGCCCTCATCTGTAAAGTGCTTCTTGGAGAGTCTACATTTTGAGTTAAAAACCTGAATCGGGTTATGGAAGGGGGTAGGGGAGAGCCAGGCAGAACGGAAGGGCTGGGGGTGGGTGGCTTCCTCCGTCTGGGCCATCTGGGAACAGACTGCTACATATTTGGAGCTGAAGAAGGTGGGAGGCAAGGGCCCTGGTGCAGAGGCCACCAGAACCGACCACAGTGAGGGAGGAAAGAGATGGGCATGTGACCAGGGATGCAGGGCAGACAATGGGGAGGAGCTAAAAAAGAATCAGAAAGGCTGGTGAGTGGCGATGGAGGTAACCTCCTGCCCCCCAGAGCTGGGCTGCTCAGCGTCCAGGCTGTGGTGCCCCACCCGCCCACGTCTGGAGTGGGGATGTGACAGACCCAAGGGGCTGGATCCTTTAGGCCATCACGAACTCGGACTGGATGTCCGGGTTGACTTCCGGCTTCCAGACGGAGTCCTCGAAGTCGAGACCCAAGCCTCCGGCCTCGCTGGGGCTACCTCCACCCGCACTGCTGCTGCTGTCGCTGCGGCCGGCTTTGCGGCTGGGGGTCCAGTGGTAGGGACCCCGGGCGTCCCGCCGGGCCTTCCTTCGCAGGCGCTTCTGCTGCAGCAGGAGCTGGAGACGTTCCACTTTACAGCGTGTGGCGCGGTTCTCTGTCTGTCGCAGACGGTCTCCTGCAAAGGCAGACAGGCACCCGTGAGTGCGGAGGCTGGAGCACCGATCACGGTCAGCGAGGATCTCGAAAGCAGCGCAAGGAAGCCAGGCTCACTCCTTCCTCTCCAGTTACGGGAACATGCTGGGGGGAGGCAGGGCTGCGGGCTGAGAAGGGACCGCACAGGGGTTTGGCCAGCGAAAAGGGCATTGAGACCATCAGTCACTTAGGAAATGCACGCCTTTAATCCCAGCATGAAAGAGGCAGGAGGATGGAGACTAGCCTGGTCTACACATGCTAAATTCCAGGACAGCCAGGGCTACATGGTAGACCCTGTCTCAAAAAAAGAAAAAAAAAAAAAAAAAAAAAAAAAAAAAAAAAAAAAAAACTCAACCAAAAAAAAAAAAAAAAAACAAAAACACCTAGGCATTTGACCAATGCATGGTTGGGCACACTGGCAGCCTTACAAAAAAAACAAAACACAAGAAGAAAAAAACAAAAACTGTAAGAGCCTGTTTCAGAACAAGTGATAAAAAAAAAAAAGCTTCTGCCTCAGTTTCCCACTTTTGTGAACATGGCTGTGGAAGCAGGTGATCTAGGTAAGGCAGTGGTCACCACCATCCCACAGCTGGGTGGGGGTGGGCACATCTGGCTGCGTCTGGAGGGATAGAACTGATTCAGCCATTCATGAAAGTACCAAAGGCCATCTGGAGAGGCGTCCGGGGGGGCAGAAGGAAGCTGAGCTGCCGCCCCCTGGAGCTCACAAGGGCACTCTGTGAAGTTACAGTCGCCTCCTTTTCTCCCGGCTGGGGGGCAGGTCTGGGGGGGACAGCAGCTGCCAGCTCCGGGGGGTCCCCTCACCCCCCGGCACACAGAGGCGGCCTTGAGAAACTGGAGGATGGGTGGTGACCACCACTCACCAGGAGGCTTGCACACTCGGATCTGACTCTGGCCCTGGAGCAGGGAGGTGGGGGATGTGGCTGCCAGCTTCTCACAGGAGGTAGTTTTGGGGGTGAGGTCGGGGGCTGGTGAGGCAGGTGAGCACTGGGCGTGGCAGCGGAGCTGGGTCAGCGAGGGTGGCATGCCCTGGTAATGCCGTGTGGCACTTAGGAGGTCATTGAGTATCTGCAGAATGGTGCCAATGTCCCGCCGCGGCCGCCCACTACTGTCCTGGCAGTTGGGGTGCAGTGTGCCTGCAAGGGGAAAGGATCGTGAGCCCCAAGGTCGTCCACGTGGTTGTAGTGCGGCCGCGAGACAAGGCAGACCGGGCAGTTTGCAGACTGGGTACTCTGCGGTGCCCAGGCCTGGGGGCGTACCATCGGTTACCCCAGCTACGCAGGAGGCTGAGGCCTTAACTCTAAGCTAGCCTGGGGGAGCTCAGGAAGGCCCCATTGCGGAATAAAAAAAGGCAGAGTAGACTTGGGCAGGACTCGGGGGCAGAGCCTCTGCAGAGAATGCCCCACTGAGGGGGGGGCTGGGGGTGTGGCTCAGCGGCAGTGGCCTGGGCGCTATCTCCAATGTCACAGTAAGCACAGGTCAACTACGGATGACGTGCCCTACGTGTCTGGGGTCACACGGGTGCGTGCCCCAGATTCCTGGGGAAGACGTTTACTGAGCACAGCCAGTACGTGAGACCTCAAGATCACCCGTGCGAGGGAGGTGATACCTACCAGAGAAGGTCCCTGAGAAGACCCCGGGAGCGTGATTCACGAAGCTCTCAATGACGGCACCGGGTTTGCGGGAGCGCGGGGTGGGGCTGCCGCCGCCGCCGCCGCCTGGGGTGGACGTGGACGTGGCGTTGCTGCTGGCTGGCGGGGAACAGTCCATCTGCTGTTGGGAGATTGGCAAAGGCACACGGTTGTGAGGGGTCCCGTCCTCAGCCCAGGTTTCCGTAACCCCAAGGGCAGCGTCAGGGCCCGCCCATCAGTCCGGTGTTCCAGATGTCGGGGCTCAGGCCCAGGGAAAAGCGTTTGATACAAAGCCTACAACTGGAGCCCTCAAAATCCTCCCCTGGGTCCAAAGATTAAGTGTTTCCCTCCTCACCTCAGGACAGGCTGTGGAGGCTGCATGGGATCTGAAGGAGCCAGCGGTGACGGGTGAGGGAGACACAGGTGAAGGGCTGCTGGATACCGGGGGGACGCGGGCGGCACTGGACACCGGCCTACAGGGCGAGGACACTGGGGTGGCGACACTGGCCTCTCCCTGGGCGGCGGCGGCGGCGGCGGCGGCGAGCACATGGCGGTGCTGGAGCGGGGTGTGTTGGGCGGCCAGTTGCAACTGTACAAACATCATGTGATCCCCAACTCGCAGGGCCAGAGTCAAGGGTGATCGGCCTGACAAGAAGTCACTGACCTAGAGAGAGAGGCAGGAAGGCCCGTCAGTCGAGGGGGTTCTCGCCCCTGATGCCCCCAGCCCAGCCCAGCCCAGCTCTCCCCGCCGTGTGTGACCTGGGGCCTCTCGCCGCCCCTCTCTGGGCTCTGGGGTCCCTGTCGGTGCCACGGACGCTTAAATAAAATCAATCTGTATTTCCGGAAGCCTCCTCCGGCAGCCCGGCCTGGCCCGGGTGTCGCTGGGGGCTGTGGGGGCGACAGAGGGGGGTCAGATTGGGGCCTCTGGGTCCTTTAAAGGGGAAACTGAGACCAGATAGGGCGGGGCCCGGTGGATGGTCGCTGCCCTCCCTCTCCCCAGACCCCAGGCTCTCTCTGCCTGCCTACGAATCCAGCAGGAGAGCATCCTTGTCAGGGTTCCTTCTCAGCTAAGCCTCCCAAGAGGCCGGCTGAATCCTGAAGGAACTCCTCAGGGCTGGCCTTCGCTTTCCCAAGATAAATATTTATATGTCCTGGGCTGGGGGGGGGGGGCCTGGAGGCGGGTCCCCAAGGGCCTCCATACGCCCTAAGCACACCTCTCTGACCCGCCAGCCCTCCCCTCCCCCGACACTGTGGGGGCTGGCTCTAGGCCTACCTGACCCCCGGATGCACTGGGCACCTCCTCTCCTACCTCTGGGGCCCAGGCCGTGAGCCTCGCTCTCCCCAGAGGCCAGGGTGTGTGTGGGGGGAGGTTTCTGAGAAGTGACATGGACCTATGACTCACACCAGACCGCCTCGCTCAACTAACTCCCTTCCCCGGGCTCCGCTGCCAGCAGCGGGCTGGGGTAACCTTCTCCGCTCGGGGCCCCATGGGGAGGACACGCAGGGGTGAGGAGGCAGGAAGGTAGCCCCCACCCTGCACCCCTCCTGCCTACACCCTTCATAGGTAAGGGCCTGAAGCGGCTTCCTGGGCAGCTGGGATCACCCCCTCCTCCCGCGGGGAGGGCAAAGGGAGGCCGGGAGAGAAATCCACTCCGGTGACCTCAGGGCTCCACCCAGCACCCACTTCTGACTCCCTCCAGCCAGGCACGCCCCCCACGGGCCGGAGCGCACGCCTGCTCAGACCCGGCCCCCACCTCTGGCTCCCAGGAACTCCTTGTTCTCCCAGAGGCAGGACCACCCAGCTGTGGAGCCCTGTGCCCTCACCCCAGGAGGCAGGATGCTACATGTCTGCCATCGACAGGGCCAGGGCCTCGGAGGGGCGAGGGCCTCGGTCGGGCCGGGCGCCTGCAGCCTGGTCCAGGCAGGGGAGGCCCAGGGGTCTGCCTACCCCCTCACAGGGTCCCGGGTCCTGCACTAGAGTTAGGGGCTGTGACTGGGGGGGGGGGGAGGGAGAGGGCCCTGCTGTGGCCACGAGGAGGGGAAGAAAGCCTCATCAAAACCGGGAACCTCCTCACGCCAGGCCCGGCCTCCGCCTGGCTGCTTACTAAATATTTTCTTAACATCCTGTCTAGGCCTCCCGGGCCCAGGGCTGGGTGCCCCTGCCTGCCCCTCCCCCTGCTGGGGCAGAGAACAAAGGCCAGAGATGGGGGAGGGGGAGAGAGTATGGCCCCCCCACCCCTCCTCATCAGCCGCGTTGAGCTTTGCACCCCGCTTCCTCAAAGGCGCAGATGAGTTTTGTCTTTTTTTGGGGGGTAGCTACAGGGGCGCGCACAGGGCCGTGGAGGGCACGAGTTTCGGAGAAGCCCAGGCCAAGGTCACCCAGTCAGGGCCGGTGTAAAGGCCGGCCCTTCCCCCCACCCCATGGCAGCCACCGTGGGAGAGAAAACTTCTCAAGGTCAGGTGGTCAGGTGCTGGGGGAGGCAGGGAGGAAGAGGAAGCGGGGTGACCAGGCCAAGCTGGCACCGAGGCGGGGCCTGCACCCCTCCCCCACAGGCCACCAGGGAAGCACAAACAATCGGAGGCTCTCTGAGGGTGTCCCCGAGCGCGGCCCGGTCCCTAGGCGTGGCCACTGCCTGCCGCCCCCCTGGGTTGGGGGGGCGGGTCGTGGGTGCTTACCTGAGTCTCGGTCAAACTTTCCAGGGCTTGCATAACAGACTGCTCGGGCCTCGAGGCCTGGGACTACAAAGAGAGGGACGGAGAGCGCCTTCAGTGTGGGCTGAGCCCGGGGTGGGGGGCCTGCGTGTCGGGGGCGGGCGGGCGGGCGAGCCGCGAGGGGGGCAGGACGGTGCATTCGTGGAGAGAGGTGGCCGGGAGGTGGCAGCCGCCCGGGGAGCGCCCCTCACATTTACCATGAGGCCGGCTTCCACCGTGGGCACGAGCGTCAACTTGCTCCCATCCCCCACGCCGAAGTCCTGCAGCTTCCCCGAACTGAGCCGGCTGGGGGTAGGAAGGAAGAGGGTGAGACGGGAGACGACACCAGAGACGCGGAAGCGGAGGCCGCGGAGGAGGGCTGTGCGTGCGCAAGGAGGGGGGCGGCGGGGAGCGCTCCCCCCTCCCCTGCCCAGACCCGGGCGCCGCGGGGAGGCCTCCCGGTCCTGGGAGCCCCCCCCCCGCCCCGCCAGGTGACTTAACTCCAGGTTAAAGCACTTCCCCGTCCGTCCGCAGGGGACGGGCGCCTTTCACATCACCTGAACCCCCGTGGGCGCCGTGCCACCCTCCCCCGCGCCCCCCTCCGGGCCAGCTCCTGCCTACAACTTCCCGGTTCCTGCCCCAGCTCGTCTTTGTGGGCGCCGCGGGGCTCCGGCCCTTTTAGAAAGAGGCCTTCGGGGGCTCCGCCGCCCGGGCTCCCTCCTCCCTCCCGGCGCAGGCCGCCGCGCAAACAAAGGAGACCCTCCCCCTCCGCCCCTCCCCCACCGGGGCCCCTCCGCTGGGGATGGACACTGCGTGTCCCCAGAGGCCCGCGAGGGGACGAGGGGAGGGGAGGCTCCCTGGCCCGGAGGCGATTTAAATACCGGGCTGGGGGGGGGAGGTGTGGGGAAGCGAGAACAAAGGGGGGCAGAGAGACGTAAGTGATGGGGAGACAGCCAGACGCGGAGGGGGCCGCCGAGCAGATGCGGAAGCGGCGAGACCGCGGGCACAAGAGGGGGCGGCTGCGCTCCCCCCCCACCCCCGGCGCGCGGAGCCCGGACCCTCCCGGTGCCATCCCGGGGGCCCACGTCTGCCGCGCCACCCCCGTAGTTCCCGTGCATCCCGGGGCCCCCGCGGGGCGCTCCTGCCTTTGTGCAGACCCTGGCGGGGGAGGGGGCCCAGGCAAGGGAGGCCGAGCAGAGGGCGCCCGAGAGCGCGCGGCGCGCCCCCGCCCCCCGTCTGGCTGCCCCTGGCCTCCCCGCGCGGCGCGCTCTTTGTTCCCGCCCGGGGCCCGGGCCCGAGGGGGCGGCCTGGTGCCAGGGGGCGCGCGGGCGGGGGCGGCGCGCTACCTACGTGTCTTTGTGCAGCAGGGCCAGGCGCTCCTTGGGCACTTTGAGGCGCTGGGACAGCCTTTTGCGCAGCCCTTCCACGGTCTCGTCGTGGGGCACGGACAGGTCGTAGCGAGTCCCCGTGGTGCTGTGGATCGCCAGGGTCATGGGTGCGGCCGACTCCGTGGCCGTGCTCAGCTCGCAGGCGCCGCCGGGGGCCCCGCGCCGGCAGCTCCGGGCGCCGCCGGGCTGCGGCTCCATCCCCGGCGAGCGCAGGAGGCCTGGGGTCCGCGGGTCGCCTCCAATCCTCGCCGGGGCTCCCCCGCCGAAACGAGGTCCTCCTCCGCGCCGCGGGCGCTCAGGGACGGGGCGCCCCTTGGGGAAGGTTCCCCACGCTAGCAAGCGAGCAGGCGAGCGAGAATCCGAGTGGTGCTCCGGGGTCGCGTGGGATCCCTGGGTTGCGCCCCGGGGTGGGGTCTGCGGATCCGGTGGCTTCGAGGGCGGAGGACGGCGACCTGGGCACGGCGCGGGGAGGGTCCGACGGAAGCGGGGCGAGCTCTCCCGGTCCGCACGGCGCCTGGATGCCTCTCGGGTCGTGCTACCCCGCGCGTCTCTTCCCTTAGCAACAGCCGCAACCGCCGCTCGCAGGATCTGGGGGTGAAAGTACGAAGAAAAAAAAGTTATCATGTATCAACGTTCCGAGGGGCGGGACCACCGCCCCCTCCCATTCACTACTTACTCCGCCGGCCCGGCCGCGGCCAATAAACACACACAGACCGCCCCGTCCGCCGCGAGCCCGGGCCAATGGGAGCCGCCGCAGGGCCACCCCACGTGGCAGCGAGGCCCGCCCCCCGTCCCCGCCCCGTCCCCTCTGCGCCCAATGGAGACGCGTAGGGGGTTGGGCTGCTGCGGCTCCTGGCCCGCCCCGCGCCCCCCACCCGCGCCCAGAGCCATTCATAAGGCCCAGAGATTCCCAACAAAGGGCGGGCGGGCGGACCCCGGCTCGAGGGTTTAGCACCTTCCCCCCCGCCACTACCCTCCGCGCGAGCACAGCCCCTCCCCTGCTCCAGGGGGAGCGTCGGGGAAGAGGCGAGGGCCGGCCATTGTTCCCGACTCAGGGAGGAACAGGAAATCGTGGGGCCTCCCCGCTGGGTCTGTCCGGGAAGCAGCTGCCTGCGGAAGCTGCAGCCCTGAGCCCGCAGCCTCGTGGCCAAGGGTCGCGGGCCGGACTCGGACGGAGCGGCCCCCCGCCCCCGGGGGTGGGTGGGTGGGTGGGTGGGTGGGTGGAGGCAAGGGCACTGGGGAGCCTGGGCGGGACGCACGGCCTGGGCGGGGACCTGCGGCTCGGTGACGTGGCTCCCACCAGACCCGTCCCTGCTGAACCTGTGCCACTGCGCGTCCCGGCCTAACCCATCGTCCCCGGTTTTTCCTGCGCCCCCCCCCGACACCCCGGGTCGGCCCGTTTCCCGAGGTGCGCCCGCCCAAGCCGTGACGTGACGCGGCGTCCCCGGCTGGCTGCGCCCGCGCGCGCCCCGCTCCGGGCAGCGGTGAGTCAGCAGCCCCGGCGCGCCCTCTGCAGTCCCCGCCCGGGAGCGCTGCCCGAGCCCCGGGGGAGGGGGTGCCGTGCGTCGTGGCTGGGGAGCGGGCGCAGAGACTTGGGGGTCTGCGGGTGGGGGGCCCCCGCTGAGAATCTTGAGATTGGACGTGCGGAGAAGACTTAGGATCGCACACACAGGGAAACTGAGTCTGGATCCGCAACTAGTTCAAGGTCACTGGCTGGAAAGAGGGAGCTGGGGGGGGCGTGGGCTGCGGTCCCGCCAGGGCGGTGCCCATTGCGCGCGCGGTCCCTCCCACCCCACGAGCTGGGGGGCTCCCTGTCCCGAGGCGCCCTGAGTGTGGACGGTTCAGAGAACAAAGAGTGGGGCAGCCTGAGGAGCCCACGGCCGCTGGAGACCCCTCTGCGCCGCTCGCGGCCCCGCCCCTACTCACCCGGAGCCGCAGGTCCTGGGTCACCACTGCTCCAGATGACCTGCGCGCAGGTCGTGGTGAGAGGTGGCCGTGCCGGTCTGGGGACAGCCGGGCGGCCCCTGAGCCTTTATCCGCGCCGCCTTCCCTGGGGTGGAGTTTGGGCGGGCAAGGGGCGGGGGGGGGCGGGCGATGGTGACGCATCTGCCCCCCCTGACTGCTGGCCTGGGGCCGGGACACCCGGCCCTAGAGCTTCACAGCTCCCACGGGGCAGTGCCTCGCCGGTGCTGCCGGCTGGGATAACTCCTGGCTTCCCGAGTACTGGGGTACACCCCACGTTAGCCTGGGGGGGGCTGGTCAGCTTCCCTGCCCCGCCCCCTTCCCTGCTGGCCTGGTGCTTCCGCCTGGGGGCGCCCGCGTGGGGCAGGGGGGCGGGACGGGAAGGGGTTCCTGAGTCAGCAGCCTGGGTCCAGGAAAACAGGGCAGTGTCACCTGCCAGGCAGTGGGGTGTCCTGGACAGCTGCCTGGTGGCCTGTCCTCCGCATCCTTTAACGGTGACCTCAGAGGCCATTTCTGTAACGATTCTGCCACCCCTGGCTTGCCCAGGCCAGTCACCTGTGTGACCTCCATGAGTGGCCCAGTCCCTGACGCACGCACCCTGTGCCGTGGCGCGGCGCTCGCCTGTGGAGGTCAGGGGTTAACCTCAGGAAGTTCCTTCTCCCTCCTGCATGAGTCCGGGATCGGCTCGGCTCCTAGGCCCTGGCGGCACGTGCCGAGGCAGCCAGATGCCAAAAGGGGAGCCTCCTGGGGGTATCCTGCACCCCCTCACCTCAGGAACGCGTGAGGACTCCGGCCCGCCTTTGGAGTGGACACTCAGCACCCCATGGACCCGGAAAACAGCCCTTTGGCCAAAGAGAGCGGATTGTGGCTTGAGCGGCCGGGCAGGGGCTCCCGAGGTGATTCTGAGCGGGGCTGGACCTGCCCTGCCGCCTCCTGTCCACTTATCCTGTCCACTTATCGGCCCTGCCCTTTATCTGGGCCCAGCACCTCCACCTCCCTCCCCCTGGGCGCCCGTCCTAGGCCAGGTCCTTCCGAGGACAGCTTCCTGCTCTGTCACTGCGGACAGGCATGCCGGGCCCCAAGCAGGGAGGTGGGCCCCAACACTCCCAGTCCCCCGGGTCACGCACAGGCCAGGGAACACTTGGAGGCCCGGGGACTCTGAGGGATGAACATGAGCTAGTTCAGGACAGGGGTAGGGTGTGGAGGTCAGAGGCAGGGCTGGCCTCAGGATCACAGGAAGAATGTGATGTGGCTGGTGACAGGTGAGGTGGGCTGGCTGACAGGTCAGGCTGAAGCCAGCGTAATAAATGAAGGGCGACCAGACTTCCTGCTTCCTGGTGCTTATTCTGTGTGGTCCTTTATCCCTAGGTGTGAAGGCCCAAGGTTCTGTCAGGCCCTCCCCTCCCGGAGGCCCCATCCCACCCACTGGCTGTCCCAGGACTGCTCAGCCAGCACAGGCCGTCCTGTCCTGAGGCCTGGCTCCAAAGCTCACACCTCCTAGGAGTGGGGAGGGAGGGTCTGAGGGATTCCTGTGCAGGGCTCCTGCGCACATCTGCCCGCACATCTGCCCGGCCTGTGTCTTTGGTCTTAATTGACAGGGCCCCTGGGGGCCTGGCCAGTTAGCATCTGGGCTCTCGGCCTGCGGACAGGGGGTGGGGCCTAGGCAGGCCCTGCATGATGACCTCAATGACCTCGGGCCCACACCTGAGCTGGGCTAGGTGGGGACCTACATGACCCTCCGGTGACTGGCCTGGAAACACCCCGGGCGGCTAGTATGTGGGGAACTGCAGAACACTCATCTCCAGATCGGGCTCCTGTGGCCACGGGGCGTCACCCACGCAGGGCCCGGGTGCCGAGGCCCAGGCTGTGCTCCGGCCCTAGCTGGCTGCCTGGTCACCGTCAAGGTGACTCGTGATGGCAGGCTCTGACCCTGCTCACCCTCCTTGGGTCCCCTGAAGAGGAGGCAGGTCAGACCGCACCAGGCCACCCCAGGGTGGGGGTGTAGAAGGTGCGGTGGGGCCAGGCCCCTCCCTCCCAGGCCACCCCACCCCACCTGGGGCCAGCCGGGGGCCTAGATGCCTAAGGAGGTGCCAACCGCACCGTGCAGGGGCTGGGAAGGAAGCCAGCCAGGCCAGGGCCACCCACAGGTGGGGTGTGCCCAGGGCGGGGCCTCCGTGGGAGCAGGTGGTGCCTGCCTCTTCCCAGAGCCTGTGGGGTGGGGCGGGGCCTCAAAGGGAGGGCCTGGCTGGGGTCGGGGTGCTGAGCCGGCCAGCAGCTGTGGCCACACCCACCGCCCGCCCCGCCCTCGCCCATCCCGCCCAGCAGCAGCTAACTCGTACCCCACCCACCCAGTGTGGCCCCTGGGGGGCAGGAGCCCAGGCAGGGGTGGGGGCTTGTGCTGTGCAGTCAGAAACCAGGACACTCGGTTGGTTCCCGGTGTTTAATGGCCCTGAGGGGGACTCGTGCCCGCTCTCGGGGGCGCCTGGGATCCCAGGCTGCGGGCGGCTGGGGAAAGACCTAGGCAGGCACAGGACACTCCGTCAGCAGCTGGAGCGCTGCTGCCCTCTGGTGGCGACTTCAGCAGCAGCCAAGGGCAGTTTTCATCTGCCCGGAGCTGCCTCAGTTTCCCTGTGGGCCACAGACATGCACCGCCTACTCCAGGGCCTTCACCAGGGCTTCATTGGCCTCGATGCGGATCTGGATCTCGGCCCGGGCCGCCTCGTCCGCCGCCCCGGACAGTTCCGACTGTGCCTTCTCCAGGTTGGCCCGGGCTGTCTGCAGAGGGGTGGTGGGCCATGGTGAGGGCCAGGCAGGCCTGGCAGAACCGCCACACGCCTGCAGGCTGCCCCCGCCCTGAGCCTCAGTTTCCCCACGTGCTCACCGCCAGGTCCAGCATGTCCAGTGTCACAGCTTCCTCGGCCAGTACCTGCACGGAGGAGTCGGCGTTCACAGTGACGGAGCCACTGCTCACTGTGGGGAGACAAGGCCTGAGCAGACCCTCCCCAGGAGTCATCCCAGCCCCTGGGAGGCACCCGGGTGTGGAGCAGCTGGGCTGAGGCTCCCTGGGCAGTGCGCTTGCCCAGGGTGCACAAGGCCCTGGGTTCGATCCTCAGCCCAGCACTGGGAGGTGGAGGGGAGGGGCAGGGACTCAAAGTCAGCCTGGGCTACAGGAGACCCTGCTGAAAAACACGAGACAGAGGAGAAGGAAGCACCCCCTGTGCGTGCAGAAGGACACGAGCTCGTGGGGGAGCCAGGGGCGGCCAAGCAGGCGCCCATGAGCCTAACGCGGGGGAGTAGAGGCAGCGCCTGGGCCTCGCCGGGCAGAAGGCAGGCTCCGGGTTTAGTGCTCTCTGGAGGAATCAAGACACAGAGCTGACTAAGGAGAACACCAACGTCCTTCACAAGTGCACACACCATGTCAAGTAAAACGACTGGGGCGTGGTCAGCGTGGAGCCCCGCCCAGAATCCCCCAGAGAGGGGGCTGGAGGCGTGGTCAGGGTGGAGCCCCGCCCAGAATCCCCCAGTGCGGGCTGGGGGCGTGGTCAGGGTGGAGCCCCGCCCAGAATCCCCAGTGAGGGGCTGGGGGCGTGGTCAGGCGCAGCCCCGCCCAGCGCCCCGGTGAGGCTGTACTAACTACTGAGGCCCGAGAGGAGACAAGAAGCCGCCACCACGGATGACCGGAGGACGGAGTCCACCCTGGAACCGGTCCTTCAGCCCGGCTCCTTCCACCCCAACGCCGAGGAGCCCAGTTCCTTCTCGGGCTGGGGTGAGGCCGGCTGCCGGCGCCCCTCCGCGCCCCGGGCCGCACTCACCGAAGTACTTGGTTGTGGTGCCGTCCTCGGCGTGGACCACCACCAGCCCGGGCCGCAGGACCTGCAGCGTGGGCACGTGGGAGGCCAGGATGCCGAAGGCCCCGGTCAGCGTCGGCACGTCCACCTGCCGGACGTTGGCGCCGTCAAAGAACACCTGCAAGACGCACCGAGGGGCTGGGCTGGAGCCGGCGCCGCGGGGACGGGGCCTGCCCGCCGCACCGTGGGCACCGCGGGCACCGGGGGGGCGGGACGCGGACGGCGCAGGTGCCACCCAGCGCCGGCGTCACCTGTGAAACCGGACGCCCGTTTCTAAGGAGCGTGGAGACGATGGGGCCGGAACGGGGCAATGCGGAGGAGGTGGCAATCGCCGGGGACCTGGGGATGGGTTTCCAGGAAACCGCAAGGCTGTCCTCCCACCCACTCGGGAAGTTGCCATGGGGGGAACGCGTGAGGGCGGCCGAGCGAGTCCAAGCGCACGACGGCAAAACCCTGGCTGGGGTCTGCACGGTGCACGCTCCGGGCTCAGGGGACCCCTTCGGGCCCAGGGCCTGGGTCGGTCCCAGGCCACCCCAGCCCCAGCTTCTGTCCTGAGTCGGACGACCTTCCCGGCAGGGTCTGGGCCTGGCCAGGCACCGGGTCTGGGTACCGGTGACTGCCCTGGGCAGGGGCTGGGGAAGGGGCCCGCGGCGTGGGTCACTCCCAGGGTTCGGGTAGCCTCGGATGAGGCCTGGGGGTGCACGCGAGCCCCGGGGACCCGGCCAAGGCTGGGGCTTGGGTGACCTCCGCCGAGGTGTGGGCATGGGTGCCGGGGTCCCGCCTGGCGTCTCGGGTCCCGGTGCAAGCCTCGGGGGTGGGGCGTGAGGTTTCAGTGATCACGGGGTGCAGGGGGCCTCGCCACGGCGCAGGGTCTGGGAAGGGGTGCGTGCGGCACCCCGCCCGGGCCAGGTCCCCGCGGGGGCTGCGGATCCGCACCTGCGTCGGGGAGGCGAAGGTGAAGGACATCTGCCCGGGCCCGGCGGCGGGGGCCGGGGCGGCGGCGGCCTCGGCGTAGGCGCGCGCCTGGAGCACCAGGCGGCGCAGGCCCGGGCGGCGGAGCAGCGCGGCAGGCAGCATGGCGGCGGGAGCAACGGCGGGCGGCTCGCGGCGGCGGCGGCGGCGCGGACAGCGGACAGCGGACTCACGGCGGCCTTGAGCGGGGGCGCGGAGGACGGCGCGCGGAGCCTTCTGGGAGGCGCAGTTCCCGCGAGCGCGCACGCGCGCACTACGACTCCCGGTAGGCTGCGCGCGAGCAGAGCGCGCTGGGCATCCCGGGAGGCATAGTGGGCCTTCGCCCCGCCCCCTGCCATGCTGCCCGAGGGTGGGCGGGGCCCAGACGGTGCGGGGCATTCTGGGAATTGCAGTTTTCTTCGCCTTCACAGTGCAGATGACGCCCTGGGTCGGGCTGTGGGGCCACCGACGTGCTGGAGGGGTTCCCCGCTGGAGCACCGGTGCCGGGCAGGGTAGGGGCGCGTAGCATGCATTCGAGGCCCCAAAGCAGCAAACCTGTAACGCGTTGGGAGAGAAGGAGTAAAATTTCGACTGCCAGCGCGGTGTGGTGACGCACGCCTGCAACCCCAGCGCTCGGGAGGAGGCTGATGGAGGAGCATCACCGAGTTCCTCGGCACACAGCAACAACCTATTTCCAAAGGTGTGAGCCGGAACGCATTTTAAAAAACCAAATCCAAGCCCGGTGTGGTTTATCACAGCTCTCCGGAGGCTGAGGCTAGTGGGCTTCCGTGAGTCCCGCACCGTCCAGGCCCACACAGTGGGAACCTGTACATGAATAAATAAAGACATTTATAAGATTGATGATGCCGGCTGCGGCGCGTGCTTGGAGAGGTCGTGCCAAGAGAGGGGGAGGCGCACCATGGAGGTCACCGAGTGGCGTGCACCCCGACGCCGGCAGAGGGCGCGCGAAGCCCGGAGATGGACCCGCTCTTCTCCGCAGTCTCCCTCCCTGCGGGCCTCCGCCCCCGCGCGCCGCTGACGCAGGAGCGCGTGCGCGGGCGGCCGCGGCGGGGGGGGGGGGGTGGACTCCACTGACGTCTGCTGTGTCCGCGCAGCCTCGCTCTCGGCCATGATGTCACCACCCCGCCCCCGCACCTACGCAGGTTCCAGCCCCCGCTGAGCCTTTGGTCCCCAGACTCCCCACCCCCTTCCCATGTAGGCTCACAGCAAATGCAAGTGGTGGGCACACAGTGGGAAAGCCGTTGGCTCGGCTTAAAGGCAGCTTCTAGAGGGCCGTGGTCACTCTTGGACCGGGGTCTAGCAAGTGTGATTCCTTCTGTGAGTCTCCAGACTCTGGGCCTCAGATCTGCGCAATAGCCAGCAGCCATAGCCTCGATCCTGCGCCACGAGAGACACCGGGTTCCCAAACCCTATAACCTGGACACTTTCCCTGGGGCGGCTAGAAACCCCGCTCCTTTCCCCAGATGCTTCCTGCACCCATGTTCCAGCTCTTGCACACACATCCCCATCCCAGGACCCCGTATCTACCCAATGCTCCAGGACGCAAGGGCGCAAACCTAGGACATGCATGCCCTGTCCACCAGACATGACCACTGGGTTTCACCAGACGAGTCTTTTTGAAAAGTAAACCCAGGGTGCTGGAGAGACGCTAGGGAGTTAAATGACGAGTACTGTTTTTCCAGAGGACTTGATTTCCGTTCCCAGTGCACATGTGGGACATTCAGATCTGATATCCTTTCCTGGTGTGTGAGCGCGTGCGTGTACACACACAGAGCGCGTGCGTACACACGCACACACACACGCACACACACACACACACACACACACGGGATTTAGTATTACAAAAATTGTGGAGTGGTGACAAACCCGAGCTTGAGGCCAGCCTGGTCTATCTACACAGTGACTTGCAGGCAAGCCTGGGGTACTGCGTGAATCTCTGTGTCAATCCCCTTCCCTGAACACAAGGGAGCTGCTGTCCCAGAGATCAGTGTGAGGGGCCCAACTCCAAGACAGACTGCGAGGCTTCACAAGGAGCGGCAGGTAGGGCCTGGGAGCGTGGACTCTTAGAGCGGGACAGACCCAGTGTCGGAACCCAGCACCAACAGAAAGAAAAGATCGTTGATTGCCGGGAAGGGTTGTCTGGGATGAGTCACTCCACAACAGACCTCTATGGATGCAGGGCAAAATTTTTATTACGTTCATTTCGCTAGTGGGCGAGCGGACAGCAAGCCTTTGGACATTAAAGGGCAACTTGTAGGAGTAGGCATTCTTACCAAGTGGGACCCAGGGATGGAACACGGGTCCTTGGCTCGGCCGCAGGCACCCTGGCCGCAGGCACCCTGGCTGCACCACAGGGTTCTGCATCTCAAGCTGTCCTACAAGTCTGTGTAGCTGAGGTTGGCCTCGAACCCTCATTCACTTGATTTCATCTCCCACATGCAGGTGTGCACCATCGCAAACAGTTTGGGGTGCAAGTTCTGAGTAGGTGTGGGGCATCATTGGATATCCGGGGTGTAGCGTGAACCCTTCAATGAACCTGCAGAAGAGCAGCAGAGGGAAAACAGATGTGACAGAGGCCACGGGGATCCACAGACTGGGGCTGAGCACCCGAGTGACAGGTGAGAACCTGGATAGCCTAGGGTCCCCGAGACTCGGTGTTCCGCGATGCCCAGTTAGGCGAGGGGCGTAGTGCGCCCCTGCACCGGGTTCGGGGACACTGCAGCAGGTAAGCCGAGTCGTGCAGCGGTGCGGGGGGCGGGGCCGCGCGACCGCGGGAGGGGGCGCCGGGAGCTCAGGCTCCGCCCCCCGCCCCCGCCGGAAGGGAAGGGGAGGCGGTGGCCAGCGCGCAGCGAGCCAGACGCGGCGGCGAGAGCGGCGGGGGCGGCCAGGCTGCGGGACCGGGCGGCTACCGGGAGCACCGAGCCAGGGGCCGGAGCGGGCGCACCGCCAACGCGGTCACGTGCGAGGCCCCTCCTTTCTCGCACACCTCCTCCGCGCGCCGCGCTCTCCATTCATAAATTCTCCGCCGGCTCCGCGGCCACCGAGCGCCAGAGCCAACCGGGAGCGCCGTGCATCCGCCGCCCGCCCGCCTGCCGCCCATGGGCCGCACGCCCCGGCGCTGAGGTAGGCGCGGCGGGCCCTGGCGCTGCGGGGCCGGGCGGGGACGGGCGGGCGAATGCGCGCGGCCAGGGGACGGCGACCAGCCCCCGGGCCCGCCCCGGCCCCCCAGCCCTGCGCGCGAGGGCGCGTGGCTCCGGGGAGGGAGCGGCGGGAGCGTGGGAACGGCCCGAGCCGCCTTGCACCCCGCCCACTGTCCGCAGCCCGGAGAGGGCGCGCGCCCGTGCCGGCCCTCGGCCTCAGTTTACCCGAGTGACAAGGCGAGGGCAGTGTCGCCTTGGCCTCCTGGATGCGCGTGAGCCTGGCATCGGGTCCCTGCGCTTTCTCGCACCCTGTCCCGGGGTGGGGGCGTCCTGGGGGGGCCCTGGTCTAGGCGGGCGTCCTGGCGGGCCCTCCTGACCCCACCTTCCTGGCTCGAGTCTCCAGCCATCTTCCCGTCACTCCCATCACCATCCTCACCAGGCCCCACCCCCTCCAGCCTGAATTCATTCCCCGACCTACATAGGCGCCCCTTGCCCCCCGCCAGAAACGATGCCTGCGGTCGGTCGATGGGTCCTCTGCCCCTTCCCGGGGGCGCATTCGTTTTACCCGGGTCTCAGTCTCCCCCCCCCACCCCGCCCCCCGCCGTCCAGTCCAAAAGCGCTGGCGACGCTGCAGCCTGCGGGCTTTTGCGGTGGGGGTAGGTGTGTGCGCGCTCACGCTCGGTGTGGGAACCGGGGGATGGCTGGCTGGGTGGGTGGCCGGCCAGCGCGGCCCCCGACACCCCAGGAGCATCTTCATCCCCTGAGCGAGTCAGGTGCAATTTCGAGCAGCCCCTCCCTGAGTGTCCTCCCCACCCCCGCCCCGAAACGTGCCCGAGCCTCAGTTTCCCCACGCTCCGGGCGGGGGGGGGGCTGGTGGGGCAGCCATCATGGCCGCGGCTCGGGCGCCCCCGCGGGCGGCCTCCCCCGCGCTTCCGCCCCCCTCTGCCTGGCAACGCCCCCCCCCCCCCCCCCCCCCCCCGGCGCGGCCCTGCGCACCGTCGTCATGGGAACCAGATTTTTCAGGCCAGGAACAGACGAGCGTCTTTTGTCCTTTCCACGCCCACCAGTGCGGGGCGCGGGGACCTTTTCCTCTGGAGTCGTGACTCGGGTGTGTGTGTGGGGGGGGCTCGCGGGTGCAGCCCCTCCCGCGCCTCAGGTGCGCTGCCCCGTGAGACCCTGAGCCGCGGAGGACACCGGGGACCTCGGCTGGGTGCGCTCGAGGGCTGCGCGCCCCCCTCTCCCAAGGGTGCCGGCCCCTTCCTGGGCATGCATGGCTGCGCCACCTCGCTGGGCCGGCCGCCCCGGCCAGCCAGGGAGGTGGCAGGGATGTGGGAGAGCCACTTGTGTACACAGACACGCACACACACGCACACACACAGACACTCCTGCGCACGCGCGATGCCACCTCCTATGTGATAAAGATGGCGAGAGAGAGGTCCTGGGAAAAAAAGCCCTGGCTGCGGGCGCCCTGGGGAGATGGGGGGTTGGGGGTGGCTCCCACTGCAAGCCTCGGCCCCACCTGTCCATGAGTCACCCCAGTGAGCCGCCGCCCGGCGCCGCAGCACGGGGCTGACGGGGGCCGGCTTGCAGGGGCTCCTGTGGGGAGGGGCTGGCAGAGCTGGCTCTGAGCTGGCGCTGTGCCCTACCTGTAGCCTCACCATGCAGCCCACGGCCACCATGGCCACCGAGGCCGCCACCACCACCACCACCACCACGGCTGCCCTGATGACTTCGTGGGACAATGCCACCAGCCGCCCCACGGTGGGTGGGCGGGCGATTCCTGGAGGCCGGCCGGGGGTGGGGATGGGGTGCGACGGAGCCCCTGACACACCCCGCCCGGGGCGCCGACCTCTCCCCCAGGCGGAGCCCGACCCCATCCTGGACAACTACGTGCTGCTGGTGGTGGTGATGTCGCTGTTCATCGGGGGCACGCTGGTGGTGCTGTCCGGCGTTCTCCTGCTCTGCAAACGCTGCTGGGAAGTGCACCAGCGCTTCAACAGGTGCATGCCCGGGGACCCCCCGACCGCCCCGCCCGGCCCGCCGGCCCGCCCGCCCGCCCCCGCCCCGCCCGGCCCGCCCCCGTCCCCGCTCACCCCGCGCCTGCCCCTCCTCCTCAGGGCCATGGAAGAAGCAGAGAAGACCACCACCACCTACCTGGACAACGGCACCCACCCGATACAAGGTGAGGGGCCCGCGTGGCCCGCAGCACCCTGCTGCACCTGACCGCCCCCCCCCCGCCGCCGCGCCCCGCCCCTCGGCCCCCTGCCCGCCCCCTCGGGCCGCCTGACGGTCTGTCTGTCTGTCTCCCCCACCAGACTGGCGCAGTTCGAGTCCGACTCATCTCTGTTTCCTTAACGCCCAGGCGTAGGTGCGCACAGGCGCGTGCTGAGAGCGAGTGAGTGTGTGAGCGGATGAGCGAGTGCCCGCCGCCCCGCCCCGCCCGCCCCGTCCTGCCCCACTCGGCCCGCGCCCCCCCTCCCGGCCCGCCCCCTGCCCAGCGCCCTGCCTGGCAGCGAGACACGCGCGGCCCACCCGGGGCCCACCCTCTCTTGGCTCTCCTCACAGACCCCGACTGCAGGGCGGAAGACCCCGAGAGCCAGGACACGGAGACAGAGCGCTTCCTCGCCACCAGCTCCACCGGCCGCCGCGTGTCCTTCAACGAGGCCGCCCTGTTTGAACAGAGCCGCAAGGCTCAGGACAAGGGCCGCCGGTGAGGGAGGCCAGGCCACAGCTTGGTGCTAAAGCTGGGGACCCCGGCTCGGGTCTCTTGGTATGGGCTGGCAGGGGGGACAGGAAGAGAGTAAGTATGGATACTGAAGGACAAGCTCTGGTTAGGGAGGACGGAGGCAAGAGGGTCGCCAGAGTCATCTTGGAAGGTTTATGTCTGTGTGGGTGCAGGTGCCCGCAGCGGCCACAAGGAGGCGTCAGATCTCCCTGGAGCTAGAATTACAGGTGGTTCTGAGAGGCCCAGTGCGGGCCCGGAACCCCAACTCAGGTCCTTGGCAAGAGTAGTTCAGTTCCCTTAACGCCGGAGCCTCCCACCACTCCAGCCCTGACTGCTACAGTGATCTGAGGCCTGCCTGGCCCGCACAGGAGGAACCCTGCCCACCCCACCGTGGGGGCAGCCAAGACCTGCCTTGAAAAAGGAAATGCCAAGTATGGTGGTGGGCGCCTGCAATGCCGGCACGTGGCCAGCGGAGGCAGGAGACTGCTGCCAAGTTCAAGGCCAACCCAGGCTAGATAGATAGAGAGAGAGAGAGAGAGAGAGAGAGAGAGCTAGCTCAAAATAAATAAATAAATAAAAATATAAATAAATAAACAAAAACGGGGATGTTGAGTGTGGCGGGAGGCAGAGGCAGGCAGATGCTCTGAGTTCAAGGCCAGCCCGGTCTACATAGACCCTGTCTCAAGAGGTAAACAGAGGCTGTGGTCCCCGCACTTGATAGATCAATGGAGACACAGGATCAGATCAGAAGTTCAAAGTCATCCGTGAACAGGGAGTAGATGGTAAATAGGTGAGCCGGGGACTGCCGAGGGCTGACCGTCAGGGGTCCCTCAACACAGGTACACCCTGACAGAGGGGGACTTCCACCACCTCAAGAATGCTCGTCTCACGCACCTCCACCTGCCGCCTCTCAAGATCGCTACCATCCATGAGTGTGAACCGGGTGAGGCCAGCTCAGTGGCCACACCCCACCCAGCCGCCACCCCCAAAGACAGCTTGGCTATTTTCCAGGTAAGCCAGCCCTGGTCCTCGGCAGAGTGGTGGTGGGTGCCGAGTGGGATCCTGGCTGGCTGTGGTGAGGAGGGGGACCTCTCCCTCACCTGCTTGTCCTCCCCCACCCTCTCTGTCTCACAGCCCCCTGGGAAGGCCCTCACTGGCCGCTCAGTGGGTCCCAGCTCCGCCCTGCCAGGTGATCCCTACAACTCTGTGGACTTCTCGGAGATCAGCCCCCCCGCCTCCAGTGACTCTGGGGAGGGCATCTCGGTGAGGGTTCCCTCTGGTTTCCCACAGCGTTCCGAGATCGAGGTGCCTTCGCTCTCAGAACCAGGACACGGTACCCTAGGATCCCCTCTAAGAGTCAGGCTGGTGGGAGGGTGCCCAGCTACACCCCAGCCCAGGGAAGGGAGCTGCTAGACAGGGTCCTTCCCCCAGGACAGACGGACAGGGTCCAGGAGGGCGGAGCTGGCTGAGAGAGAAGGCTGCTGGAAGGGTGACCACAGGCTTGGTAGTGGGCACCCAGGTGTTGGGTCAGGGCCTGAGGGGGGACTCTGTGCCTGACAATCATCCCTGCCTCCCTCACATTCCCCAGTTAGATGCAGGGCCCCGGGGTGCCAAGGCTGCTGGGCCTGGGCCTGAGGCAGCCCCCGGGGAGATGGGCACAGGCTCCTCGGGACCGGGCACTGTACTGCAGTTCTTCACACGGCTACGCCGCCATGCCAGCCTGGATGGGGCCAGCCCCTACTTCAAGGTCAAGAAATGGAAGCTGGAGCCCAGCCAGAGAGCGTCCAGTCTGGACACCAGAGGTAAGGCGCCGCAGAGTGACTGTGAGCGCCGGGGCATCTTGATGGAGGCCTTGTAAATGGCCAGGAACTGCCAGGGCCTGCGTGCCTCTAGGAAGGCTGCCAGCTGCCGGCGGCCTGTGTCTCCTGGGCAGAGTGTTCAGCCTCCATGCCCGAGGCTGTGTGCACCACCATGGTGCACGGATTCAGCCGTCAGCACATCAGGGGTCCCAGCTTCCCTGGACCGCTACGCAGTCCTTCGGCCTCTATGGGCTTTGGCTTACCAGAACCCGTCGCAGGGGAGAGCGCCTTTCTACTGTGCGTGAGGCAGGCCCTGGCTTCCGCCTCCGGTGCCACAGAAACCTAGTGCGGTATGGCGTGAACTCAAGCGAGCAGAGGCGGGACGGGAATTCAAAGCCAGCCTCAGCCATGTAGTGTGTTTGAAGCTAGCCTTGGCTACATGAGAGCCTGTCTCAAAAAAAGAAAAAAGAAAAAAAAGAAAGGCAGCATTGGACTAGTTCTGGGGTCTGTGGTGCCTGTTTGTCGTGAGACACTGTCTTACTGTGGCCTAGGCAGACCTTGAACTGCAGCAACCCTCCTGAGTCTAGGGGATCACAGGCACACGCCATACCCAGCTAGTCCCCGGGCACTTCTGATAAGGCCCTGGACAGTAACAGTTTGGGCTTTTGTGGCCACACCGTCCCATCTCAACCTCTGCTGTAGGAAGCGTGGCCTGTGCCCGTAAAGCTATCCACACAGGAAGGGCGCAGCCTGCTGGCCCAGGACACAGGGCCGCTCACTGTGGCGAGGACACCCGAGTGGCAGCGGCCCCTGGCCCTGGCTTCCCTGTGGGGAGGCGTGTGGGAGGGTCTGGTCGGCAGAGCGCTCACCCCCTCCCTTCCCAGGGTACCACCGTGGGCGGAGGTTGTGAGATGGAGTCATGATTCCTAGTGCTGATTAACCACAGGCTGCTGTGGTGGACCAGAACCAGTTTCCCCGGGTGGCTTCCACCCCACCTGGAGGCCTGCCCAGGCAGTTCTGTTTGGGGAAGATCCTGGCTGCTGGCCAGGAGCTGGGGCAGGGGTGGGGCGGGTTTCCCCCGATCCTCCCCCTGCTTCAGCAAGAGCTGAGCTGAGCTGCCCACTGGGGCCCTCTCACGGCTGCACCTCTCCAGCATGGCTGTTGTCTGGGCTGCCTTCCCGAGGCCTTCCAGCTCATGCCACATCTCTGATCTTGGCACACACGCCCTCTGCCTCAGTTTCTTCAACTAATCGACTGCCCCCCTCCCCAGGTTCCCCAAAGCGGCACCATTTCCAGCGACAGCGGGCGGCCAGCGAGAGCATGGAGCAGGAGGGGGACGCCCCTCATGCCGACTTCATTCAGTACATTGCCAGCGCAGGCGACTCGGTGGCCTTCCCACCCCCCCGCCCCTTTCTGGCCAGCCCCACCAGCCCGCCCCCTACTCTCGGCAGGTATTTTTCAGTAGATAGAGGTGCTAAGGGTGAGCCTGTGGGCCCCTGCCCTGCCCCGTCCCCCCTAGGTGGCCCGGGGACTGCCCTCCTGGCCCTGTGGACACGGACTCGAGTGACCTTGGCCACTTCCTGGGGGCCACCTCTCCACCGCAGACCGGAGAAGGAGGGGACCGGGGAGAGGCTGGGTAAGGGTAGGTGGGCAGTGGATGGCTCCAAGGTCTCCAGGATGGGGCACCCACCGGAGCAAGGCAGCCGGCCCGGGCCCGGCCTGGCTCTGCCCATTTGTGGCCGGCTCCGAGGCCTGAAAGGCTCCTCAGTGGTCCCAGCGACCCTCCTGCCTACGTGCACTCCTGATGTGTGGCCCGACCCCACGCAGAAGCCGTGGTGACTGCTTCTCTGAGACGCAACCTCCCTCCCCGACCCCAAGGCAAAACCCCCACGTGCTCAAAACCAGTAGGACACAGGCCGGGGCTCTGCAAACTCGGGGTGACCCTCGGTTTCCATGGTTCACACCTGGCCCTGTCAGCCGGTGGTGAAGTAACCACCTAGGACGAGGGGCCGATCCGGATTTAGTTCAGGCCCCGTCCCCTAGGTCACCGCGTACACCGAGAGAATGTATCTAGGCATGCCCAGCTCCGTGGGGTCCCTCCGTGTCCATAGTCCCTAATGCACGAGCGTGTGGCCGGCAGGGCAGGGCAAGGCCGGCAGGCTCTGACCACGTGGGCCTGGCCTTGCAGGCTAGAGGCGGCCGAGGCGGCGGGAGGAGCGAGCCCCGAGACTCCTCCGGAGCACGGCATCAGCTTGGGGCCCGAGCATGCGCAGCAGCAGGACCCGCAGCAAGAGCAGGACGCCGAGCATGCACAGTGCAGCTACCGTGACCTGTGGAGCCTCCGCGCTTCACTCGAGCTCCACGCGGCCACTGCATCGGACCACAGCAGCAGCGGCAATGACCGCGACTCAGTGCGCAGCGGGGACAGTTCGGGCTCGGGATCGGGGGGTGGCGGCGCGGCACCCGCCTTCCCACCCCCGCCCGAGTCCCCGCCCGCCCTGAGGCCTAAGGACGGCGAGGCCCGCCGCCTGCTGCAGATGGACAGTGGGTACGCGAGCATCGAGGGGCGCGGCGCGGGCGACGAGGCCCCCGAACTCCCGGCTCCAGCCCGCAGCCCTCCCCGCAGCCCACGGGCCTGGCCGCGCAGGCCGCGCCGCGACTACAGCATCGACGAGAAGACGGACGCGCTCTTCCACGAGTTCCTGCGCCACGACCCGCACTTCGACGACGCGCCGCGCCACCGCGCACGTGCGCACCCCCACGCCCACGCGCGGAAACAGTGGCAGCAGCGAGGCCGCCAGCACAGCGACCCTGGCGGCGCACGCGCGGCCACGCCCCCCGGGGCCGCCCGCCCCGCGCGTGCGCCCTTGCGCCGCGGCGACAGCGTCGACTGCCCTCCCGACGGCCGCGCGCTGCCGAGCGCGGGCGACGAGCCGTCCATCCCGGTCATCGAGGAGGAGCCCGGCGGCGGCAGCGGCGGCTGCCTGGGCCCCGGGCTGTGTGTGGAGCCCGCCGGGGCGCTGCTGGACAAGCTGGCAGCCAGCCTCGACGACAGACTCTTCGCTCCGCACCTCGCCGAGCCGGTTGCCTCCTCCCCGGTGCTGATCGTCGCTGCTGCTGCCCCCACGTCCCCTGACCACAGCCCGGCCTAAGCTCCGTACTCGATCCGCCTCTCGGCGGCTTCTCCGGGCACGCGGGGCCGCTGCGGGGAGGGCGCCAGCGGGGGAACCCGGGGCTGCCGTGCATGCGCACGCGGCCCGACTCCAACTGCGCACTGCGGTGCCCCATCGGGCACTTAGTGGGCGCAGCGGCCTCCGCAGGGGCGAGGCCCCAGGACCCTGGCGCGGCTGCACGGAGGACCAAGAGCTCGGACTCTGCGGTCCCTGTTCGGCCGACCACAGCAACCCGGAGGCCGGGTTGCTCCGAAGCGCATGCTCCCTCCGTTGGTCAGCACGTGCTGGCGGTGCCATTGCCGGCCTTACGCATGCTGAACCTACTGGAGGCGAAGGGAGCACGGGGCACTAAGGATCAGAGGAGCTGGCCGCCCCACCCCGAATCCGTTTACCTCACTACGGCGTGTGCTCTCGCGGCACCCATCCCCTCTCCGAGCAATAACCGCTGCTCCCGCTCAGCATGCGCACGGCCCCGCCTGTCCCACCCAAGAGCCGCGGGCTTTGGACACACGGACAGAACAGCCCAGGCGGCAGCTTCAAGTTTCCCAAGCTTTATTTATTGCCAAAATATAGGGCGGCCTCGCCGCGAGTGCCCGCCCACTCCCTGCCCTGCGCCCGCCCTCCACGGGTCGTCGTGTTGTCTGGTTGATCATAAATGTCTCTGCATACTCGCGTGCTCTGGGTTTTCTCTGCAGGCCACCCTGCACCCCGCCTGCTCCAAACACCCCGACAGCCACTGCTCAAATCCACCTGTTTTATTAAAAAAAGGGGCCAACCCAAAGACAGCGAGGCTCGCGGGGCGGCATGCGGGCGAGGCCGGCCAGTGGTCTCGACATAAAGTGCTTCTGGGGCGGCGGCTCCACCCTCGGCTCCAACTCCGAGTGTCCAGATGGGTGGGCCCGAAAACCGCAGCCTTGCCGGGGCACCTGCCCAGGGAACCTGGTGACACACTGCAGGTAGAAGGGGTCACTCAGCACCCGGCCCCGGCAGGGAGGTACACGCCACCCCGGAGGGGTCAGACCCTTCCTTCTAAGGGCTGTGGCCTCCTCAGTCGCCTGACCTCGCCCCAAGGAGCGGAGCCAGGAGCCCGGCAGACACCCACTGAGCGCCAAGCGGGGATTCTCGGTCCTGGCCCTGCGCCCACCTGCAGGCCGCAGTCACTGCTGCTTGCAGGCCGAGAGCCGGCGGATCTTGTTGCTGGAGCACGCCTTGCGAGCAGGGTTGGCGGGGCCGGGTCGGCCTTCTGGCTTCGCCTTGCTGCTGAGCTGGGGCTCTGTGCCGTTCACACACACAGCTTTGGGCAGGCTGCGGCTCTGTCCATTCTGACCTACTTCCTCTTCTAGGACCTGTCCTGCGGGAAGATGGCAGGCATGGCTTGAGCCGAGGGACAGCGACCCAAAGCCCCAGGGCCCGGCCAGCCCCGACTGCGCCAGCGGCTGGTCAGGCCGTGCTCTCTGGCCCCCAGCGCCGTCCCTCAGTGGCTCCAGAGGCCTGTCCGTCCAGGCCCAGCCTTTCCAGCGGTGCCCTGGCCCCCTGCAGCACGCCCATGCTCACCTGCCTGTCTAGCCTGGGCAGCCCAAGCACCAGCTCAGAGCTCTCCAAGTGAGCCGGGCTCTAGACCCACAACAGGCCCAGGAGAGGACGCGCTCAGCCGGGGGGTTCTAGCTGTGCGCGCATGGGGAGACCGTCCAGCGGGGGCTACAGGCCTAGCTCGCTCTGCAGGCCTTCCTTCACGGTGGTCATAGGTGGCCTCTCCCACAGCTCCTCAGAAGCGGGCAGCCTCTAGCAGGTGACTACACAGCCACCAGGTGCTTGCGTACAGCGACGGGAACCCCACAGAGGCCACACCTGTGCTCCCGGATCCAGAGTCCCTCTCCCCAACCTGGTTCGGCCCAAACGGGCCGCGCCCACCCTGGCCCTCTCTGGGCTGGACTGAGGCGTGAGGTGGGGTGGACCCTGCAGCAGGGAACCCCTCCCCACAGCCCCCGTGCCTTGTTCAGAGCACATCCCTCACGCCAGGGTGGAGGCTGTCCACAGTCCTGCCGTGTACACTGTCTGCACCGCACTGTCCCGGGGACACGGGCCCCATGGCCACCCAGACGCAAGGCAGTGTCCCCAGACCCGCCCTGTGTCCTCGCCTCCCCTCAATTACAGCAGCCCCAGGGGTCCCCAAGATGGAGTCAGTGTCCTAGGTGCACACGGCCCCAGCGAGGAGCCCACGGGAGCCCTGCCAGGTGACAGCCCTGCCTGAGGGCCCGGCCTGTGGCAAACACTCCCGGCAAAGGCCCCAGGGGCAGGGCCTGCTCTCTGAGCAGAAGACACTCTTAGGAGGGCTGTGGCCAGGGCCCAGCCTGGACACCAGGGTCCCAGCTGGCACCCAGCAGGCACTGCTCCCAGAACCCTCAAATGCTCCGGGACGACCCAGGGGCCCAAGGGCCTCGCCCTCCCATGCACACGACTGTCTGAAGGGCCAGGAGCTGCCTCTCAGTAGGGCCGGCCTAAGGCCACCAGGCCTTGGACCTGGTGTGCTGTGACCTGGGGGAGCCTGCCAGGGCAGGGACAGGGGAGGGCAGTCGCGGCAAGCATCCACCTGCAGACACAGTGGACAAGGCTTTATGGAGGACAAGGGCGGGGCGGCAGCGGGGAGCTACACTAAGGCCTCGAGCCCCTCCTCGGGCTCCTCTCCGGGAAGGCCTGCGCCCTGGCTCTTCCACATGCATGTGGCGCATGCATCCTCGCTAAGCCCTGCCTCGGCCGCCTCTTCGACACCTGGGGAAGAAGGCGGTACAAGGTCAGGCATGGCCAGGGCCGAGGGCCACTGGACCCTCCCTCACACAGCTGCTGTCTCAGGGCTCCTGCCCACTGCCCTCCAGGGCCCCCTCCTCCTGCCACAGGCAGCCAGCGAGGCCGTAAGAAGCTGTAGACGGGGCCCAGGGAGCCCTTCAGCTAGCCCAGAGCAGAATGCCGGCCACCAGGATGGCTTTGGCAGTTTGGTGGTCAGGGCAGACTAGAGCCTTGGGGAAAGGACCAGCCCCAGAGAGCACAAAGGTGCCAGCTCCGGGGTGACCCAAGCCAAGCCAGCTCACCAGGCACCGTGAAGTCCTGCGTGTAGATGATGCCATCCTCAATGTCAAACAAGTCCTCGTCCTCGTCCTCGTCGGCATGGCCATGCAAGTCCTCCAGGTAGGGCACCACTGTCATACTGCGCCAACGGTCCTTAGTGTCTGGGCTCGGGGGGATGGGCACTAGCGCCTCAGCCAGGGGGTGTTTCTTCCGGAACCAGCTGCAAAAGCCCAGGTGCAGTGGAGCCGTCAGGTGCCAGGTGCTCGGTGACCACGCTGCCCTCAGCACTTCGGCTACAGGCTTGAGGTCTCAGCAACGGGGTCCAGGGGTCCTGCCACGCGCTTTACATTCGCAGCCACAGCTCCTTGGACGGGGGACAGTCAGGGCCCCTCCCTGGGGAGGCCTGCAGAGCCAATCTCAGCCCCGCATGGAGGGGACGACCGACGGGCAGAGCCCCACAGCCGCCCGGACCCGGGGCCTGCCCGAGGGAGTCAACAACAGGACAGAGGCTCCGCGGCCTCGCGCCTCCTGCTTCCCTGGCTGTGCCCAAGCCCGCACGGCCAGGCCCCACTGGGCCAGAGGGCAGCTGGGGCCCAGAGGGCCACCTCCCTGGCGCCTGGCAAGGCCTGCCATGCTCTTCCCATCCACTCCAGCCACATCCTCCACCACGGAGGACCTGCCCCACAGCCGCCTGCACCCCTCCCAGGAGGGCTCTCACCCCTGCCTGCACTGGGCACCAGGAGGGGGCAGAGCCAGCAGCCTCTCTCCCACCCCAAGCTCACCCCGCACCCTGCACCCCCTCGGGCCAGCAGCGACGTGCACACCCCCTCCTGTGAGCACCCAGCACCCCGCAGCTGGACAGGGCCCCCCCCTCCCTCCTGAGCACCCAGCACCCAGCAGGTGGACAGGCCCCCCCCCTCCTGAGCACCCAGCACCCAGCAGGTGGACAGGGCCCCCCTCCCTCCTGAGCACCCAGCACCCAGCAGGTGGACAGGGCCTCCCCCTCCCTCCTGAGCACCCAGCACCCCGCAGGTGGACAGGGCCCCCCCCTCCCTCCTGAGCACCCAGCACCCAGCAGGTGGACAGGCCCCCCCCCTCCTGAGCACCCAGCACCCCGCAGGTGACAGGCCCCCCCCTCCTCCTGAGCACCAGCACCCAGCAGGTGGACAGGCCCCCCCCTCCCCCTCACCTGTGCTGCCTGATCTGCCGGATGGAGAACCTCTTGGCTGGCTCGTACTCCAGCATCCCTGTGTAACGGGAGGGTCAGTGCGGCGGGGCCGCCGTCTCCGTGCCGCAGCCCCGCCCACCGCCCACGCTGTCTAGACCGTGAGAGCGCAGCTGCAGCCTGGGCACAGCACTGAGATTCCCCTGGACGGGGCCAAAGCTGACGCCAGTACCACCTGCTGCAGAGCCCAGGGAAACTGAGTCCCAGAGACCTCCCAGGCCAGCTGGCAGGGCTGGTCTATCAGTCACGTCAGGCCACTGGCCGCAGCCCACTGCCATCTCTGGCCACCTAGGGGCTGAAAGAATTAGAGTCCAGCTGACTCCGCACCCCCCAGACCAGGGTCTTTGCCCCCGACTGTCCTGGCATGTCCTGTCACCAGGAAGAGGCCCACCTCGGAGCAGGTCGGAAAGTGGCGGGCCGCAGTCACAGGGGATGGTGAAGTCCCCTCTCCCGATGTTCTCAAACAGCTTGTAGATATTGTCTCCCTCGAATGGGTACAGGCCCGTGGTGATGTTGTAGCTTCACAGAAGAGCACAGTGTCAGTGCATGCCACACCTAGACTAGAGGCCAGGTGCCCAGCTCCCAGAGAGGGTAAGTGTTAACTGCAGATGTGCAGCCACAGCCCTACAGGGAGCAAAGCCTGTGGGGTGGTGGTGTGTGGAGGGAGGCTACACCCAGATCTGGAAAGCCCAACCTGCTGGCCACACCCTGTGGACAGAGACCCAAGGACTCTAGAGAAAACACGCAGTTCCCCGTCTGCTGCAGGGTACAGGACACTTACAGTGTGACCCCAGCTGACCAGATGTCCACTTTGAAACCTGAGAAGGTGTCGAGTCCGTTGGCGATCTCGGGCGGCTGGAAGGCCGGGGAGCCCTGGCTTGTCCGGCAGGTGTCGTCCACAGCGAAGGGGTGCAGGGCCTGCAGGGCAGTGGGAGTCAGGGGTGCTCAGGAGAAGCGGCCCAGGAGCCCTGCACACGGTGCCTACCTCGGCAACACCCAGGTCGGAGATCTTGAGCGTGCCGTTGGTGGTGAGCAGCAGGTTGCCCGGCTTGATGTCCTTGTGCACAATGCCCTGGCTGTGCAGGTACTCCAGGCCGTCAATCAGCTGCCGGAAGTACCTGGATGGGCGGGACCGGCTCAGCCCCGCAGGGTCTCAGCCCATACCACGGTGCCTACACAAGCCTGCTACGCAATGTGGGGAGTCACGAGGCCTGGTCCACAAGGGGACAGGCGTCTGGGGTTCAGAAGGCCTGAGCCCACTGGGAAGTACACGGGGCAGCTGTTGTCGGATTCCTAGGGGCAGGGTGCCAAGCCTCCCCTCTGGCTTCCCCACTTCCCCTTCCCTTGGTTCTGTGCCAACCAGGGGCCGTGACTCTGCTGAGCCTGGGGGACCACAGAGTCAGGTTCTGCAGGGCAGTGGGCCCACAGGGCCTAACAGGAGGGAGACCGCAAGCACATTGGCTGGCCTGAAAACCGGGGCCCCAGAAACATCTGGATTTTCCTGCCAATGGCTATCCTGAGCCACAGGAAGTGTTGGCTGCCCTCCTGCACCCAGCAGGGCACTCACCCATGGGCCTGGCACACGGGGAAGCGCTTCTCCGGCACACTGTCCAGCATCTCCTGCATGCCACACACACAGTACTCCATCACCATATACGTAGGGCGCTAAGGAAAGCAGCACGTGCCAGGCCCCAGGAGCCCTAGCAGCAGCAGCAGTCTGGAACGCCTGAGCCTGAGGCCACTGAGGCAGTGAAGACATCTGCACTGCCTTGGACCACATGGAGTCAGCGTAGGACACAGCAGGACCAGAATGGGCTAGTCTACTCGCCACAGCAGGAGGAAGGGGTGCCCGGAGTCGGGGTGCAGCCAACTACAGGCATTTGGCTCTCTGTGCTCCCGGGGCCGCCCAGATGCAGAGCAGGCTGGCACAAGATGTGAGCTCCATGCCCTGCTTGTCCCGTCTGCTAAGTCGCCAGGCCCCACAGGACAGCATGCAGACTGAGCTGCAGTCAGAGGTCCTGGCTATAGAGGGCTCCCACCCCCTACCACACACAGGGCCGCCCCACCCCGCTCCGCCCCTCAGGATATATCTTCTGCTTCTCCTCATTGTACAGCACATCCACCAGCTGAATCACATTCCGGTGCCGCAGCCGCCGCAGCAGCTGGATCTCCCTGTAACAGAGGACACTGCTCAGCTGACCATGCCTACTGTGAAGCTGCCCGTCCATGGGGAACTCGCCTGTGACACCTGGTTCCACCCCAGGACCACGAGGACACCGGGGTCGCTTCACAAAAGCCCACGTTAGGTGGCACAGACGCAGCCCCTAGCGTGCCTGCAGCTGGGCCACGGCAGGCCCAGGCCTTCTCCCAAGGACTGTCGTCCCCTCATGGACCTGGGTGTCCCCCAGCCGTGATCAACGACAGCCACCATGGCGCCGGCAAGGAAGGCACTGGCCCACATAACGAGAGCCGATGTCCCACAGGTTGATGAGGCCGCTGGCCAGTCACAGAGGCTTCCCTTAGCTCATGCCTAGACAGTAACGCAGCACCCCAACACTAGGAACTCCACCACCAAGAGCACACACGCTACCCCTCCCAGCCTTATACACAGAACGCTCCCAGAAACCAAAAGGCACAGGCCAGGATCCACACATTGATGCCCAAGCAGCGTGGCCCACCACACGAAGTATCACACCAGTGTCAACAGCAGCAAGGCTGTCAATCATGCCCAGTGAGAGACCCAGTCACCAAAGGCCAGAGTGTGGGCCTTCATGATAGGAAACATCCAGAACGAGCCAATCCAGAGACAGAGGGGTTGGCTGGGGCCCAGGGTGTGTCTTCGGGTTGATGGCACGCTGTGGAACCAGACAGTGAGAACCAGAGGGCTGACGATACACATCCTCCATGAGGCCGGCCTGCAGCACGTCTCCTCTCCAGGTGGTCTGCAGCCTCACCAACACGCTCAGCTGGGGAGAGGCGCCTCTCCCTGGCCTGTCCTCACTGCCCCAGGCCCCACCTCTTCCAGACCTCTCCCTGAGCACAGCCCACTGGGCAGCCATCCTACGCTCTAAGTGTCCTCCCCTGGCCAGGTCACAAGCTGCAGGGGAAGAGGTACTCTGCCTGAGGGCTGTGCTTTTACCCGGGGCCACTTCAACAGTGCCCACCCAGGCTGACGGACATGCAGGGCCTCGAGGGGCATGCTGGGCTAGTGGGACACCACCACCGTCCTGCCTCAACATGGCCGTTACAAGAGAGGCCTTGGAGCTCAGTCCTAGTTCATCCTCTGTCCCCAGGGGCCACAAACATGAAACCAGAAGTGACTACGTGAGCCACCCCCTTGGGTGGTACCCTTGTACCACAGGGGCTCCCCACCTCCACACCCATTCCCAGACAGTCCCTGATGCTTTAGAACCAGACTTCCTTCCCCATGTCCCCCATGTCACAGCAGAGACTGTTACAAGGGCAGGGCTTGAAGCCCACTAGGAAGGGGGAGTTGAGGCAGACGCCATGCCCGGCACATCACCATGACAGAGACCAGTGCTCACTGTACAGACGCCCATCAGGGCAGAGGGGACACCTGAGCTCAATCAGCTGACAGCTGTGCCCTACAGAGCCGGGCCGCCTCCTCACGGGCAGCCACCAGGACATGGTCTTCCGGGGGCTGGGCACCAGTCAGTCAGTCACAGAAGGAAGGGCTAGGAGGAGGCCCAAGCACGAAGCCATGCTCCCAGGATAGGCCGGCCTCTCCGGGCTCACTCTCAGGCTTAGGGGCCACCCTCCAAGAGAGGCTAGGCCCGCACCAGTCAGGGCTGGCGACGGTCCACCTTTCCAGATATAACCATCAGCTGCTTTGCAGAAGGCCAGGCCACACTGCCCTCTGCAGTTAGAATTTCACTCCCTAGGTCCTACACAGGCCATGCTGTCTCTAGGGGTGTCCTCCATGTTCCCCGTACCCAGAGCTTCTCCAGCGATGACAGCCATTGCTCTACCACGGACAGTGTTCCCCAACACCCCGGTACCACAGTGTCTCCAGCCCCGCCTCAGGACGTTACACACATAAGCGCTGGGCACCCTCCTGGAGCACCGCCCCGTTCCCAGCTAACAGAGCACACCTGCAGGGCAGCACCAGCCGCCTCTCCAGGATGAGTCCTGAGCATGCTCTGACCTTAGGGTGAGTGAGCTCCACCCACTCTGAGTTCTGCACAGTAGCAAGCTGAGAGGTTCCTTCTCAGGGACCAAGCAGCTTCGCCATGTCCCTGGACACAACTAACCACCCTTCAGGCCCCCAGCACCGAGAACCTGACCTCCAAGGTCCGACACTCCCTGGGCTCAGTGTCATCTGGGGGGGTGTGCCCACAGGCCACTGGACCCCAGCACTCCTAGCCAGGGACTTCAGCTGCACATGAGCAGTGTGACTGCCCCAAGACCACAGAGAACCAGCCAGCCAGGCCTGACATCACAGCTACTCGGGAGGCTAAGGCAGGGGAGGACCAAGAGTCTAGGGCCAGGGGCTGGCGAGATGGCCCAGTGGTTAGGACCTCTTGCACTGGACTCAGGTTCATGGCAGCTCACAACCCTCTGTAACTCTAGCTCCAGGGGATCCGATGGCCTCGTCTGATGTCCACAGGCTAATGCATGCATATGGTGCACATACATGCAGTCAGTCACGCACACATACACATAAAAGACACTTTAAATTAAAAAATACGTTGGAGCCCATGAGGTTTCCTAGTGCTGTACCCTGCAGGGCTGCACGGGAGGCTGACTGGACCTCGGGCCTGGGCACCAGGTGACTGTAACTAGCAAGGGGGAGGGCTTCGGCTCCACCCCTTGGCATTGCTATAAACAGACCTTTGGAATAAAGTTCTGGGCCTGTGGCTAAGAATCCAGGCCCACCAGAATCTGCCCTGTGTTTTCTCTCTGTTTCTCTTCCTCTCTATTTCTAAGTCTCTTATCCCTCATTCCTCAAGAGTTCCTAGAGTAAATAAGTGTGGAGGCTGGTCCCCCATAAAAATAAAAGAAGCATTTAAGGCTTGTCCCAGCTACAGAAACATCACAGAGTGTGGAGGAAGATCCCTGCTTCCAGTCAACACTAGAAACTCACCCAAGGGTCTCAGTAGGTCTTAGCTCTGCACTCATGGACCTTAGGAGAATGTGGGATGAGGTCTCCAAGAACCCTGCCTACCCATCCACCTGAAGCATCGAGGGAGCCGCGGTCTGAGAGCAGCCTCTGGACTTCAGCGCTCCTCACTCTGCCCACAGCGGGAAGCATGCATTGGCAGCTCTGTAGGTGGAGTGTGTCTAGGAGACACAGCACAGCCCGGCAGAGCAGGCTTGGTGGGCCACCACATCACCTATGGCACTAAGAACTGGCCGTGCTTTAACCGACACTCAGAAGGCAGAGGCACGTGGAGAGCTGGGAGTTGAGGCCAGTGTGCCCCACAAAGTGAGTTCCAGGACAGCTGAAACTATGCACAGAGACCGTGTTTTAAAAACAATTAAGTAGCCGGGCGGTGACGGTGCACGCCTGTAATCCTCGCACTCAGAAGGCAGAGCCAGGCGGGTCTCAGTGAGTTCGAGGACAGCCTGGGCTACACAAAGAAACCCTGTCTCAAGGGAGGGGGAAAAAGCTTCCAGAAGTCCCTGAAACTGACCAACCGCACTAGGCCCCTCCCTCACAGGGTGATCAATAATGCCACTGAGACCAGCAGCCTGCCTGGAAGATGGAAAAACCAGCTGGGCTACTGAAGGTTTAGAACCCAAGTCACTTGGAAAGGCCACTGCAACTTGTCACACTGCCTCAGGCTGTGCAGTGTGCTCCAGTTTTTGTGAGTTGTCACCATGGCGGTCGGGCTTTAGTGAGGCGGCCGTCTCTGAGTCACTTCTGTTCCTGTGAGCGACCCCTCACCACACTCCTGTGAGTGACCCCTCACCACACTCCTGTGAGTGACCCCTCACCACACTCCTGTGAGTGACCCCTCACCACACTCCTGGGAGTGACCCCTCACCACACTCCTGTGAGTGACCCCTCACCACACTCCTGTGACCCCTCACCACACTCCTGTGACCCCTCACCACACTCCTGTGAGCGACCCCTCACCACACTCCTGTGAGTGACCCCTCACCACACTCCTGTGAGTGACCCCTCACCACACTCCTGTGACCCCTCACCACACTCCTGTGACCCCTCACCACACTCCTGTGAGTGACCCCTCACCACACTCCTGTGACCCCTCACCACACTCCTGTGAGCGACCCCTCACCACACTCCTGTGAGTGACCCCTCACCACACTCCTGGGAGTGCCCAGGAAACCCCTCGGTCCCCCATGCCGGACTCTGGTGGGACTGCACTCTGCTCTGCCGTGGGCTCCCTGTCTGGGGGGAGACGAGGGAAGGACTGAAGCCAGCCTGAGCAGGGCGAACATGGCTCCAGCAGGCCTTGCTCTTCCCCCCCACTCCCTCTTCCTTGCTAACAGATGACATTCCTAAAGCTGGTCACCACGGTCTCCTGGCCTCCCCGGGCCTCCCCTACAGGGAAGAATTATGCCTGCAAACCCTTCCTCTCCCACAGCCTGTCAGGCGCTGGTGACAGCAAGGACACGAGTGACACACAGATCCCAGCACCCCGATGACTGGGCATGGTGCACACACCTCTAATTCCTACACCTAGGAAGCTGAGGCAAGTGGATCATGAGTTTGAGGCCAGCCTGGGCAACGTTCATAGTAAAACACCGTTTAAAAAAAACTAGAGCTGGAGAGATGGCTCACCAGGTACGAGCTCTTCCCGGTGACCCAAGTTCAATTCCTGGCACCTACACAGTGGTCACAACCCTACGGCACTCTCGTGCCAGGGAATCTGATGCCCTCTTGGTTTCCACAGGTACTATGTGCATTAGGAGCACAGCACACAGGTAGAACGCTCATGGACATAATAAAGCTGTTGTTGTTTTTGTTGGCCCCCCCTACCCCCAAGACAGGGTTTCTCTGTGTAGTTTTGGAGCCTGTCCTGGATCTAACTCTGTAGACCAGGCTGGCCTCGAACTCACAGAGATCCGCCTGGCTCTGCCTCCCCAGTGCTGGGATTGAAGGTGTGCGTCACCACCGCCTGGCACATAAAGTTTTGGTAAAGAAAAACTTACTGCTTGTATGAGGCTCACTGGTCAAATGTCTTAGGACCTTGACCAAGAACCCAGTGCCCACTCCTACCCAGAGGAAAGCACTTGAGGGCAGGAGGCAGCCTAAGGGCCCAGGCAGGGCCCCGCACCACCCACCCCGCGTTCAGTGTTTCCTGTAAGTAACCATGAAAGAAAGGCAGGAAGAGAGGAGTGGTCTTCGCGCTGCACACACTCCAGTTGTCTGAGGAAGAGCAGAGGCAGCTGCAGGTCGGCCTCTGCTCAGAAACAAAACGACAGCTAAGAGAAGCCGCCATGCAGTGACGTTGGAGGAGACAGGAAGCAAGCTAAGCGTAGTGGAGCGCAGGCAGGCAGGAAGTGCCTTCCGCTAGTTCCTCTGGGCAGCCCAGGCCAGGCCAGGCAGGATGCACAGTCTGCCCTTTGGCCAACTACCCAGGCTGCGAGCACAAGCTCCTGGAGCCGACAAACACAGGCCTCAGTCTGCGCACTCCGCGCCACTTAGGAGGGGAGACACCAGGCGACTCAGCCCTCACGGCAGCAGAGCTCGGGGACAGGGCACCCGCCTTGTGCATGCCAGGCCCTGGCTGCACCCCAGCGCTAAAGTTGAGGAGGAACCACAGCAGATGCAGCGTCCTGAAGGCTGTGCTGAGGATCCGTCCTCTCGGCAGATGCCGGAGCCCCCGCCCCAGTCCAGCGTGCTGACTGCCCGGCATGGCTCTGTGGACAGCACGGTCCCCTCTGGAAGCGTCACTTCCCTGACTGGGGAGACAGGAGTCTTGACAAGCGAGCACAAGGACCTGAGTTCAATCCCACCACAAAGCCCCGGGTGTGGTGGCGCACACTGGGAGCAGAGCACACCAGCCTGGTCACCGTCCTCCAGGGCACTGTCTGAAGTGAGGTGGCCTGCACCTGAGCGAGCATGCCCGAGGCTGACCTCCAACACTGGCCCGAACTCACAAACCAAGCGGCCCTCAGGGCCGGGGCGCAAGCGAGGCACACGGGCAGCCGGAAGCGCAGCCTCAGGCGGGCAGCAGGAGCAGCCTGTCCGCTGTGCTCTGGCTGTCGTGAGCCGAGGCTGGAAGCAGACACCGTCCAGGCGACTTCTCGCCTCGCTAGCATCCCAGCTATGCGCAGCCCGCGTCGCAGAGCCCGCCAGTCGCCATGAGGCGGCCTCCAGTTGTCCCTGGAGAGCCTCCAGCGCCTCCCATGGCCCCAAGAACACAGACAGGTGCAGATCGGACATGGCAGCGGCGGCGACACCCAACAGCTGAGCCCACCGCCCACCCCCAGCCCTCATGGCCAGCGGCCATCCTGCACAGGCCGCTCTGCCCAAGCAGGTGCCCTGTCCCCAAGGAGACCCGGTGCTCAGGCACTTTGCAAAGGCCATGCCGCTCAGCTAAGCACGGGCCGCACTGCCAGGACCTGCTTTTGGCAGGAGGGCCTCCAGCCCTAAACACTTGCCTGAGGGCAAACTACCACAGGCAGCTAGGACTGAAGAGGGTCAGGGACGAGAGCCAGCAGGAGCCCCCAGCACTCCGTGGACGGGGAGAAGAGGCACGGGGACCCCCCAGCCACGGCTGACCACCCACAACCTGCAGCTGCAGAGAGCAAGGCCACAGTGTGTGTGCCTGGCACACGCATGCAGCAGCAGCAGGAACCTGAGGCCCGGGGCTCAAGGAGAAGCACATGGCGAGACCCTACCTCAGAGAAGCAGACCAAACGCCCTGCGGGGCAGTACACAGCTGCCATCCCACCACTCAAGAGGTACAAGGTCGTCCTCAATTTACACAGCAAATGTGAGGCCAGCCTGGGCTACCTGAGACATCTCAAAACACTCAAAATGATTAAGAATGTTTTTGGCTCTCGCAGAGGACCTGAGTTCGGTTCTGAGCACCACGTCAGTCAGCTCCCAAGTCCAGCTCTGGGGGACTACGCCCTCTTCTGGCCTCTATAGGCACCCAAATACATACGCACTCCCATTCCCACCCCCCATCCCACATCCACACATGCATAAAAGCAAACCTAAAAACAAACACGTCAACAACACAAACATAAAATATTTGGGGCTGGAGAGACGGCTCAGCGGTTAAGAGTACTGACTGCTCTTCCAGAGGACCCGGGTTCAATTCCCAGCATCCATGTGTCAGCTCACAACTGCCTGTGACTCCAGTATCAGGGGACCTGACATCCTCACACAGACATACATGCAGGCAAACCACCAACGCACATGAAATAAAAAATAAATTAAAAATACACACACACACATAAACACACACACACACAAACGAGAAGCGGGCACACAAACGCATTCTCCGGACTGACCAGCCTCTGAGGAGCTTCACCCGGTTCATGCCCTAGACTGCAGCACACGGACACCACGGGCAGAAGTCACGTCTGTGCCACATGGGGGTGGGGGTTGTGCTTCCTCAACCTGTCCCTGCCGGCAGGTCTCAGAAGTGTGTCCATTCACAAGCACCAGGCAGCAAGGCCTGTGGGCTCGGGGTGTGTGTGTGTGTGTGTGTGTGCGTGCGTGCGTGCGTGCGTGCGTGCGTGCGTGTGTCACATCCACACGGAGCCCCATTAGGGCGGAGCAGGACACCCCCAGCACACGGAGGAGCAGTGGGTCCTCACAGCCTTCCAGGGAGGGAGGCGCCACACTGCCCCACGCCTTGGCGGCCATCCACACTATCTACTGGAAGGAGAAAGCTTTGCAGGCGGACTGGGTCTGGAAGGTTCCGGACACTTCACCACGAGAGACAGCTTGAGTGGAGTTTATTAAGCTCCTGAAAACAAAGGGGCCTTTCTGACTGGGCCAGCTGTCAGCCGCACCGCCCTTGCAGGCTGTGCCTGTATGGGTCACACAGGCAGGTGCCCATAACCTCGGGGTTCCCTCCACAAGAGCCACTCCGGCAACGGGGCCACTCCGGCACTCGCCAGACACCTGGCCTTGGGTCAGGCCATGTGAGGGCCGCAGGTGAGGGCAGTCTGCCAGACAGTCTGCCACTCTGGCTCCGACTCCCCTGGCTTGTGGCTCATGTGTGTGCATGTACCATGCACAGCATGCGCGCGCGCGCGCGCGCGCACACACACACACACACACACACACACACACACACACACACACGGAGCTGGGTCTGCTCCCACCGTGTGCTCCCAGGCTGTCACCCACTGAGCTATCTGGCCAGCCCGGGTCTCCTTAGGAGAACAGGTCTTGCTCTGAATCCCTGGCTGGTCTAAAACCTGAAGCAATCCTCCTGCCTCAGTCTCTCCCGCTCCTGAGAACAGTCCAAGCTCCTCACAGCACCCTAGGAGCTGGTGGCCTCCAGTAGACTGTGCCCAGCGATCCTGAGCTCACACGTGACACTGTCACTCCCGAGCCTCCCCACTAACTCAGGTGGGGCCACTTCAGGGCCTACAGACCAACTTCCCTCCCCTGCACCTGCCTGGCTCTGCAAGCCACACCCTGGCCGGGCAACATCAGGTCCAGATGGCATAAACCTGCGGCAGCCGGGGAGGGCTTGCCATTCACGGACGGAGCTGTGGAGCCCTCAGTCACAGGCGCAGACAGCGCGTGGGCTGCTGTGTGCACAGGGGGCGCTGCTGACCCCAAGCCAGGATCCAGGCCTGGCAGTCAGGCACAGGGGGACTCCAAGGGCCGTTACCCTGAAGCCAAAGGGGGCTGAAGACCTGGGAGGGCTGCTTGGGGGAGACCAGCAGGCACCACCAGAAGGAAGGCGAGCAACCTACGACACCTCCCCCTTCAGAAGACAGTGATTGGGAATCGGCTTTTCCCCAGCTCAGGTCTCTGACCTCTTGCAGCTCCCACTTGGAGGAACACCCCAGGTCCGGACTGACCCAAGGCCACTCCTATACAAGAAGCCAAGTAGGTCCGAGGCTAGCCCAGGACACCAGCCTGGCCTGCTCCACCAGCTGGGTGCACACACCTGCCCTGGGAGTTGCCCACCTCCCTGTGAGTACCACTCAAGAGCAGTGCTCAGCTGGCGCAAACAAGGAGCTCCCAGTCTGTCCTGGGACAGGACCACAGGCAAGGTCACCAGCCAGGCAGAGGATCCCCGCCAGGGCTGGCCCCACAGATAAGGCCCCTTCTTGGAAGCCAGTAGGTGAAGTTTCCCAAGTTCTGCCAAGCCGAGCAGGCGATAAAGAGTCCCCGCGGCCCTGCGACGCCAACCACTCAGGACACCGCAGGGACCCGCGCCAGCACGGGCTAGCTACCTCCTGCTCCTGCCTCCCCCCGCCCCCCAGCCTGCGTTCACCATTATTTTTGGCCCCACCGGTTCCCTGACTCTGTAAACAAACTAGCCACCCGCCTGGCAACGCCCGCCAAGGAAGCCAGGCCCGGCCGGCCGAAAGAGGAGGGCTGGACTGGACGTGCAGTCGGCCACAGGACGTCCCCCTAGGGCAGTCCTGAGGGCTCCCCCAGCACACCGTCCCCGCGCGGTCACGCTCAGGGATAGATGGGGTAGACGGGCAGTGGGGGAGAGGGGAGAGGAAGAGGAAGGAAACGAGAAGGGGAAGAAGGGGAGAGGGGAGGAAGGAGAAGAGCCAGGAAGCAGAGAGGGAGGAGGAAGGGCCGCCCAGCAGCTCAGGACAGCGCCCGAGCCGGCCCCAGGCCCCTGGCACCTACTTCTTGACGTTGGCCTCGCCATTGGGGATCCTGCGCAGCTTCTTCTTCTTGAGGATCTTGACTGCCCTGCGGCACAAGGTCTCGGAGTCCAGCACCTCCTTCACCTTGCCGTACGAGCCCTCCCCGAGCAGGTCCCCCATCAGGTACTTGCCGATGAGCTTGGCGCGCTTGCGGCGCGGCTGGTAGATCACCTCGGTGGAGTCGATGCGGTGGATGAAGGTGTCCATGCCCACCGACATCAGCTCGCCCTCGGGGAACAGTCCCAGCGGCTGGGGGTCCGCCACGTCCATCCTGGCCCAGTCTTTGTCCTCGTCCCCTTCGGGGAAGCCAATTCTCTCCGAGTTCGAATCCCACCCCCCACCCCCCCGCTTCTTCCAAATGTTCAAGACAGAAAAAGGGGAAAAAGAAAAACCGACCTCCCCAACCCTCCCGGTCCCCTCAACCGGGTCCACGTCCCCTTCGTGGGCGCCAATTCTTCACTTTTGATTCCCCCTCCCCTTCTTCTAGATATTGAGGGAGGGGAAAAAAATGAAAGTAAGAATGAAAAAAGCAGCGAGGCCCCCCCAACCCCGGCGTCCCCCAAATTCGGGCCCCCGGGGACGCTGCTTCCGACGGAGGCGACGGTCCGCCGTCGCGGCGCGCGGGCCGCTAGGTCATGGTCGCCACTCGGGCCCCGAGCTCCGGCGCCCAAGGCGGCAGCGCCGAGGCCGGTCCGCGCCGTCCATGTCCGGCCCGCGCCGACGCCCGCGCGGCCCCTTAGTTCCGCGACTCCCCGGGGCGCGACCTCCACCCGGACGCTGGGCACCGGGGCACCCGCGGGCCGCGGGCCCCGAAGTCGGGGCAGGGACTCTTCCGGGGAGCGGCGGGGGGAAGAGCACCCCGGGCGGCGCGTCCCCCTCGCCGCCAAGCCGCCGCGCGACAGGCAGGAGGCCGGAGCGGCGAGGGGGGACTCGAACTCCAGGCAGGAAGATGCCGTCCGCGAGGGGACCCCCGAGCCGGCGCCGCCCTCCGCGCCTCACGCGCGGGCGCCGCGAGCCGCCTCCCCTCTCCTGGACCGACACGCCGCCGCCATCTTGTTTACCGCCCTGCGCCGCGCCGTCGTCGCACGCCTCAACGGCGGACACGCCCCCCTCGCGGAGCTGACGTGCGCGGCAGTTGGCTGTAGCCTTCGGCCCCGCCCCCCCGACGCGCCTCAATCCCCAGCGCTGATTGGCCTGTTTGGATCCGGGGTGGCCGCTCGAGCTGACATTGGACCGCTCGGGTTCCCACTCAGAAGGCGGGATCTACGTTCTCATTGGTTGGCCCAGACGCCCGTCAGTGGGAATGGGAGTCTGCGAGCTCCTGTGAGGGAGCGACGGGAACGGCTGTGGGCTGTGGCTCCAAGCCCCGCCCCTCAGCGGGCTCCAGAGATGGGATTGGTCAGCGCTGGTGCGTGGGGGCGGGATCTTCTCTCTCAATGGTGGTTGTAGACGCCCGTCAGCGAACGAGACTGGCCACGGGTGCGCGAGGGCTTGGTGACCTCGGAGTCTCGGGACTCGGGTTAGAGTTCGCGCGCGTCAACGTCCTCCGGGGAGCGGCCGCGAGGGGGGCCCGCCCGGGCTTGTTCCCGACGGCCGTGGGCACGGCGGTCAGAGGGCTCTCCGAGCGGGACCGACGCCGGCCGAGCGCGGCGGGAGCCCTTTTCCTCCGGAGTGGGAACGGCCGCGGCCGGCTGGCTCTGCGGCTGCAGGCGCTCGCCGCCAACTCGGACGGCCCGAGTTCGATCCCCGGGAACTCACAGGGCGCGAGGGGAGGCCCTCCTCCCGCGGGTGGGTCCGACCCGTGGCCAGCGCGGGCACGCGCACGCGCACACACGCGCGCGCACACACACACACATGCTCGCGCGCGCACACACGCACGCACACACAATAATTTTTTTAAATAAAATAACAGCTGTCAAAAAATGTGGCTTGCTCTCGGGAGGCAGAGGCAGGCGGATCTCTGTGAGTTCGAGGCCAGCCTGGGCTACAGAGTGAGATCCAGGACAGGCAAAACTACACAGAGAAACCCTGTCTCGAAAAACCAAAAAATAAATAAATAGAACGTGGTCTGGTAAGATGGGCGTCGCTGCCGGCCTCGACTTCCCAGCAGGGCACTGTTTGGGGTGTTCATTGGTGTGGTCGTTTTTAATATTTTAAGTGTGTTTACTTTTGCGCGTGCGCCTGTTTTGCCTGCATGTGTGGGTCTCGTTGAGGGTGAGCGCTCCCCAGCTGCACTCCCGGCCACACAGAAGTTAGGTCCGTGGACCCGGGTGTGGACGGGTCCCTCTGGGGCCACCAGGGGGCGGCGTGGACCGCCGCAGGGAGGGCCCTGGGGACCAGACAGACACCTCAGCAGGTGAGGGGTTCAGCCTGCAGGATCGGGGCGGGCGGGGGAGGAACCTGCTTCCAGAGAAGCCGAGGCCGGAGAGGGAGGTGACTGGAGCCGGTCCGGGGAGAAGCCTCGGGTGGAGAGCTCTGCTGCTCTTCCAGGGCGCCCACGAGGCCGCTCTCAACCGTAACTCCACTCTTGGGGTTACTCTGGCCCCCAGAAGCACCGGGCGTACACAGGTGCACACACACACACATTCAGGCGACACACTCATACACGTGCAAAAAAAAAAAATGTAAAAGATGGTTTTACAAACCGTACAGGGGAGGCGGAGGACAGAAACGCGCAGGTGGAGGGACCCTGGGGACCACTGAGTCCTGGCGCCCACAGCCCCGCCCAGAGAGGCTCTCCGGACTTCCAGCTTCCATTTCACTGTTCTGACACTGCTGTCTCAAACACCCACATCGCTCCCCTTCCCCTGGGTGACAGCCACGGCTGCCCAAGATGTCACCGTGACCCTCTGAGGGCAGGGGTCACCACTGCTGAGGAACTCGGGGTCAGAGACACACTTGGAACTGTTTAGAGACTTATTGTGTTTACATAAGTGTGTGTGTGTGTGTGTGTGTGTGTGTGTGTGTGTGAACACATGTCACACAGGAGCCCACATAGGCTGGAAGGAGGCGTTGAGTCCCCCCGGGCTAGAACTACAGATGGTTGTGAACTGCCCTGCGGGTGCTGGGAACCGAACCTGCGACTTCTGGTAGGGCAGCTGGTGCTCTAACCACTGGCCCGTTTCTCCAGCCCAAACTTGGAGGTATTTACAAATGGAAAGATGAGGAGGACCTAGAGCTGTGATTCAAAACAATGGTCAGGCCGGGTGGGGAAGACTCCACCCCCGCCCTCCTCCCTCCCGGTCTCTCTCCCTTGAACTCCTGATCCTCCTGCCTCCACGCTGGGATCCCAGGCACGCACTACGTCTGGTGGCTGCTGGATGTACTTCTGAGTCTTTAATTTGGGAATTCTGGAACTCACGACCCCTTCAATCATGAGAATTTCCCCCAGAACCATCAGGTCCCAATCCATAGACGCCCAGGGGAAATGGCGCTGGGGAGGCCAGCGCAGGGGGTAAATGTCTGAGGCTGGGTTCCGTGGGTACAGAGCCCACATGGCGGGACCGGAGCTCCAGTTCCCACCCAGCACCACATAAATCAGACCTGCAGTACACCTGCCATCCGTGGCTCGGGAGATGGAGGCAGGGGGATGAGGATTTCAAGGTCATCCTCCACTACATGGTGAGTTCCAGGCCAGCCTGGGCTACATATTCAGACTCTGTCTCCAAAAGAAAAACAAAAGTAAAAATACCAAAACTGGGCCAGGACTGGTGACATACACCTTTAATCCCAGCACTGGGATGCAGAGGCAGGCGGATCTCTGTGAGTTGGAGGCCAGCCTGGGCTACAGAGTTCCAGGACAGCCTAGGTTACACCAAGAAACCCTGTCTCAGGAAAAACAAAAAACAGAATTTCAAAACAAAACACCATAAAAGGTTCAGGGCATGACTCAGAGGTGGACAGATTCCCTGGCGTTCCTGGGTTCTCTTTCCAGCACCTCGATGTGGCTAAGTTAACTAGGTGAGAGGTGTGGCCGCAGGACCAGCTCACGGTCGTCCTCCACTGCAGAGGTTGGCGCTAGCCTCCCAGGTCCTAGTCTGTGGTGTAGCTCAATCCTGCCCCCCGGGCCCTTTGTACATGCTGTACCCAGGCTTCACCCCATCACCCTGGCTCTTCATGTGACTCACTGGAGCTCACCTCCAGGCCTCGGTGACCTTGGCAACAGCATAAAGGAGGAGTGTTTGTAAGGGGATGACTCGGACAGGTGAGTAAGTGCTGGAAAGCGAGCACTACCCTTGGTTCCTTTTGTTACTCAGCCGCAGCTGACTAATACAGATTGCACAGTGTCCTCCTAGCTCAGGACCCCGGGTTCTGTTCTTGCCTTGCACATCAATGGACCCATCTGAGAAATGGGCAAGGGGAGCCGTCCACTCCCTGCCTGGGATCGCCACCCTGAATCCCTAACTGTTGCTGGTTTTTTGGCTCTTTGTTGGGGGCCCACCACCCAGCTCCCAAATAAATCATACCCAGAGGCTTATTATCACTTATGAATGCCCAGCCTTAGCTTGACTTAGTTTCTCGACAGCTTTTCTTAAATTATCCCATCTATCTTTTGCCTCTGGGTTTTTCCTTCTCTTTTTTTTTCTTTTTTTTTAAGATTTATTTATTTAATTTATTTATTATGTATAGTGTTCTGCCTGCATGTATGCCTGCAGGCCAGAAGAGGGCGCCAGATCTCATCACAGATGGTTGTGAGCCACCTTGTGGTTGCTGGGAATTGAACTCAGGACCTCTGGAAGAGCAGCCAGTGCTCTTAACCTCTGAGCCATCTTTCCAGCACCGGGTTTTTCCTTTTCTATTCCCATAAATTTTATTCTTACTCCGCGGCTTGCTGTATAGCGGGGTGGCTGACCCCTGGAATCCTCCTCCTCCTCTGGCTCCTAGCTCTCTTTCAATCCCTCTTCCCAGATTTCTCCTCCTCGTCATTCTCTGCCTGTGCCTACCATCTCAGCCCACTGGGGCAGAGCCCTGTTCACTGCCCCACAAAGGCCTTCCCTGACCTTCGTGACTGGTTTCTGTTTGCTTCTTTTGAGACAGGTCTCTGGTAGCCCAGGCTGGCCTTGAACTTGTAATATAGCCAAGGGTGACCCTGAACTCTGCCTCCAGTGCTTAGAGACCAGTTTTTTCTCTCTCTGTTTTACTTCCTTCTCCCTCCCTCCCTCCTTCCTCTCCCTCCCTCCCTCCACCCCTCCCTCCCTCTCCTCTTCCTCCTTCTAAGATCTACTTATGTGGCCCAGGCTGACCTCCTGGCTTCCTCCTTTAAAAAAAAAAAAAAAATGTCTGAGCCAGGCGGTGGTGGCATACACCTTTAATCCCAGCACCGGGAGGCAGAGGCAGGCGGATCTCTCTGAGTTCGAGGCCAGCCTGGTCTACAGAGCGAGATCCAGGACAGGCACCAAAACTACACAGAGAAACCCTGTCTCTAAAAACCAAAAAACAAAAACAAAAAAATGTCTGTGGTGCTCATGTGAACCTTGGATCACAGCAGTCCGGAATGGCGATGCCGAGCCACACCCAGCCCTGGCCCATATTTCTCAGGTACGTGTCATGATATGTCCCACACCTCTGCCAAAGGGACCCATGACTGCAAAGCTTCTCTTCCGCCAGGTGGAGGGAAGACAAGTCTATTGGTGAAATTATTCAGGCCACTCCACGTAGTTTAAAAGGAGATTTATTTAGTGGCGTAACTTACAAATGAAAGGATAGATAGGTTGAGGGTTCTGGGAAAGACGCAGGGCAGTCCGTCGGTGTTCTCTGGAGAGCTCTGTCAGCTCACCTCCAGGGTCCGGGTTCCCAGCATCCGGGTTCCCAGCAGCAAGAGAGCAGGGCACATCCTGATCTCTGGCCTTCAGGGCCTTCCCTTAGCCCCGCCTTGCAGGCGTGACAGTTACCGAAGCCTCAGTGGGGGTTGGACCTTCCAGACCAAAGCTGGAATGGCTGCCCACTACACAAGTCGGTGGGTACAGTGTTTGCCACACAAACACGAGGGAGGTGAGTTCAAATCCCAGAGCCAACATAAAAAGCCAGGCACTCGGGACACGGCGGCGCACGCCTTTAGTCCTAGCCCTGGTGAACTGGGTCTCTATAAATTCACGGCATCCTGCTCTACACAGGGAGTCCCAGGCTAGCCCGAGCCATAGTGTGAGACCTTGAGGTGAGGGGTGGGGGCTGGAGAGAGGGGTCCGAGTCTCAGCTCCCACATGCGGCTCACAACCACCCCAAACTCTAGTTCCAGGGGCTCTGATGCCCTCTCCTGATCTCTGTGGGCACCAGGCATGTGTGAGGAGACACACATACAGGCAGACACATCAACTACATGAATGCAACGTGAGCACGATTCTGATAAAGTCTGCACGCCCCTCATAGTGGACCCAACCGTGAAAACTTGACAACCCCAGGCACCAAATGTTGCTGGCATACAGGGATTTGGAGGGGCAAGTGGCCCACCAGCTGAGTCTCTACATGAGAGTCCAGTCCTGGCCGGTCCCTCATTACAGCCTGAGCAGAGGATCCAGCTGCATATACACCTCCCCTGGCCTCCTAACCCGGGAGCACAGTGAGGAGCACGTTCATACCTCGAGGACACCATGTTCAGGGCAATCTGTGACACAGCTGTACTTCCTGATTCAGCCTCGGTATTACAACCTGCCCAGGCCATTCCTCCAGCCGGCCACTGTGTGTCCTGAACATGATATTTTATTCATTTATTTGTTTTTTTCTTGTCTTTTGTTTTTTTGAGACAGGTTTTCCCTGTGTAGCCCTGGCTGTCCTGGATCTCACCCTGTAGCCCAGGCTGGCCTGGAACTCACAGAGATCCGCCTGTCTCTGCCTCCCGAGGGCTGGGATTGAAGGTGTGCGCCACCACTGCCTGGCTTCAGGCTACTTTTTACTGAAGTCATCACTATAAGTCGATATATGGACCCGAGTTCCATCCCCAGCACCAAATCTACAACAGAGTCTTTCTCATATGTAAACACAGCACCCCGAGGTGTTTATATAAAACTCTCCTCAGAGCTGCTGAGATAACGAACGCTCATTTTATTTTTTTAATTACACTCATGATATTAATTACATTTGTGGTATTCACTGATTACTCTCACTTTTTAAAATCTTTTTTATTTATTTATTTTTAATTACACTCATGATATTAATTACATTTGTGGTATTCATTGATTACTCTCACTTTAAAGATGGTCAACCAACACAGACAAGGTCGTGAGCCTTGCCCGGGGTCACACAGCATCATCTGGAAGAGCTAAGGTTTGAACCCTGAGGATAGGAGATGACCCACAGTGGCAGGCACACCCGTGACCAGTTCCAACCCCCGCCCCAGACCTGCTGGAGCTGCTGACTGTGTACCCCGAGCCCTGCGGGGGCATGTCTGAGCTGGCGGTGGCTGGACTCCACGCCCTTCTCCAAATGCCCCTCTGGTCCCTCCAGGATGGAGATGAGTCACGCCTCCCGGAATCTCCCTCGGCTGGTGGAGTCCTGGGTGAAGGTCCAGGAATCCCCAGAACAGGTGAAGTCACTGATCCAGGCTGGCTCGGTGCGGCTGGTGAGGACCCGGGGACCGCGCAGTCTCTGTCCCTGCTCTGCTGAGGGTCCCAGCGCTGGCCTGGCCTCAGGGCGTCCACTGAACATGCCTGAGACAAGGAAAACCCAACAGTCCCGTTCTGTCTGCACCCTCCCTCTGCCCCTCAGACAGCGGGTTCTGGGTCCGGCCACCTTCCTTAACTGCTCCCCAGGCTCTGTGCCCTCTGCGGTGCCCAGAGCTCCAGGCCTGGGTGCGAGCCCGTGTGAGCCCTCAGTCCATTCACGGTCTGCTGGTGGGTGACGCCCTGGACAGAGGGTTACACATGACCCCCGAGATGCGGGGCGGATGGAGTGTGAACTTGGGCTCCTCTCTCTTCTCTAGGTTTGGTCGGTCAGTAGCTGAGCCTTTGGGTGATGTGTGTGTGTGCGCGTGTGCGTGTGTGTGCGTTGCATGTGTGCATATATGTGTGTATGAGTGTGTATATGTGTACGTGTGTATATGTGTGTATGTATATGTGTGTGTATTGTGTGTATGTGTGTATTGCTTATATATGTTGTATTGTGTATATGTGTGTGCGTGCCCCCAGGCTTTCAGACCCCCCTGGAGGACTCAAAGCATCAGCTTCACTTAGAAGCTATGTCCCAGAGCCTGCTTTTTACTTACATTGTGTGTGTGTTGTGTGTGTGTGTGTGTGTGTGTGTGTGTGTGTGTGAATATTTTGTCTGCATGTCTGTCTGTACACCACTTGCATGCAGTGGCCTAGGAAGCCAGAAGAGGGCATTGGATCCAGTGGGACTGGTGTTAGGGATGGTTGAGAGCCGCCCTGTGGGTGCTGGAACTGAACCTGGGTTCTCTGCAAGAGCAGCGAGCGATCTCAACCCTTGGGTCCTCTCGCGCCCCTGTCTTTTTGCTTTTTAAAACCAGACCTCATTACCTGGCTTAGGCTGGCTTTGAGTTCCCCATGTCCCTGCGGGTCTCTGGAGTCCCGGGATAACGCAGTATTGCTCCACCATGCCTGGCTCCAGCTGACTTCTGTTTCCGCCCTGGCTATATACCACACCCCTGCTCTACAACCTTCCATGGCTCCTGTCGCCCCCAGGTTGTGTTAGGTGGTCATCCCAGCTCCCCCATGACTCCCATAGTCCCGGACCTTCCCCTGTCCACACAGCCTGCGTCTCCTCTCTCTCTCTACTGTTTCCACTCATTGCCCAGCCCTGTCCAGTCTTCAGCTCCCCAGCTTCAGGACCCGCTGGAGACAAACTGGCAGTGTGTGGATCAACGTCTTCAGTGGGTGTCCCAGGTGTCCTGGCCTCTCCCTACAAAGGAGGAAGGCCTGGGCTGGGTGGATCGCAAACCCGTCAGGCAGGTTTGCTCTTCCCCGAAGCCTTGGCACAGACCAGATCCCGAACAGGGGCCCGGCAGGATCTGGCTGTGTGCCCTGGGGCCCGAGGAGCGAGGAGTCCCAGGTACAGGAACAGTGGCCTCCAGACACCTAGGGACCCGGAGAAGCTGACACAGGTGGGTCAGTGCTGGAGGAGGGCTGACGGCTGGACTGGGTGATGGTGACAGTTGGGCGAGGTTGGCGTGTGGGCAAAGAGAGACCAGGAGATGGGTGGGGGCAGCCTTGGCCTTCTGCAGCTGCTCCTGCTTCAGCCTCCCCTTATGCCTTGAGGAAAGCCCGAATCGAGCTTGAGAAAGGGAGATGGAAGGGGGGCAGAGGTGGAGGGGGAAGAGGTGGTGCCAGACTTGGGGGCCCCACTAGGGGAAGTGGGTATAGAAAACAGAAGTGGCCGGGGGGACTGTGAGGAGGAGAGGCTTCGGTGGCGGCTTGGGAACATTGGGGCTTTCCAGAGTGTGGGGAAACAGGAAGTGAATCCCTAGGTCCCTGCCTGCTGGGCCAGGCCAGCTCACCTGCTGCCCGGTACCTGCCAGGGGCTGGGTCTATGTGGACGGGAAGCTAGGGCTGGGGTGTGCTCCCGCGTGAGAAGCTGAGGGGCGAGGGTGTCCTTAGCGGTGACTGGATAATGAAGGGCTGGGCACCGCTGTCCAGTGGAGGGTGCTTGCCCAGCTAGTGGAGGGCGTTAACGCCCCCCAAAAACAGACATGGCAGTCCATGCTCGTCACCCCAGCTCTGGGAAGGTGATGGCAGGGAATCATGAGTTCAAGGTCAGCTTTCTGAGTTTATGGCTGGCCGAGTGCAGGGGCCCTTCTCAAAACAAAAGAAATTAACACAGCCTGGGGTGGAGGCACACGCCTTTAATTCCAGCACTCAGGAGGCAGAGGCAGGCGGATCTCTGTGAGTTCGAGGTCAGCCTGGCTTACAGGAGTGAGTTCCTGGGCAGTCAGGGCTACACAGAGACTTGTCTGGAGACCTAAAAACAAAACAACAACACGAATCAGCACTGGTCAATGTAGTCAGGGAACAACCTAGCGGGGCAGTTAGCTAGGGTCATGATCTGCTCGCTAGCAGACGCTCAGAGGGGTTGCTGACTTTCTCGAAGTCACACAGTGGTCCATGCTGCTGCATCTAAAGCTGGACCACGAACTTGCAGCCAGCCACGGTCGGTCTCCGGCTGACTCCTATGATTCCTCGGAAATCCCCAAATCTGACTAATTCCCTAGCCATCCCCAGCTTGGCAGATTCCTGCAGGCTGACAGGGCTGGATACACCCTGGCCTGGGCAAACTAACCCCATTTGAGGCAAGATTCCCCATCGTGAGACCTCGTGGCTTCGCTTGGTGGGTGTGGCCAAGGTCCATGCCTTTCCTTGGGTGAGCTGGGGCTAACTTCGGGACAGACCTTCGCCTCCATTTCCCCCCGGGAAAGGCAAGTCACACCAATCTGGGAGGACTAAGGTGAGAGGCTGGATTCGCGAGTACGAGACCCAGGTCTCCCTGTGGGTAACAAACGCGACTGAGACTCTTCATTCTGTGTGTGCCTGTACGTGTGCACACGTGTGTGTGTGACTGTACGTGTGCACATGGGCGCAGTTGTGTGTGTGCGTGCGCGTGCATGTGTGTGCGTGCGCGCGCAGGTCAGAAGTTCACCCCAGAGCTGCTCCTGGGGACTGCCTCCACTGTTTCATGGTCCCTCGTTTGCCCAGAATCTGCCACAGAGCTCTAGGGATCGTCCTGCTTCGGCCTCCCCAGCGCTGCTACCACCCCTGGGATTTTCGTGGGTGCTGGGGGTTGAACTCAGGTCCCCATGCTTGCGAGGCACGCCCTTTACCCCCTGAGCCACCTCCGCGGTCTTTGGACAGCCCTTCTTCCTTCTTGTCTGTGTGACAAACTCTTACTTAAACTTCAAAACCCCAGTTTCTATAGCCTCCCTCCACCATGCATACCATCTCCTGGAGTCCCCTTCCCATCATGCAGTGACCCCTGCCTGCGTCCCTTCCCAGACCTGTGTGAAGGTCTACGGTCCTGGCTTTCTCCTCCCTAGACAGGGGGCACAATAAAGAACCAGGCCCTCACTGGGGGCATTTGTTGTGCACACCCCCCCACACAGGGTTTCTCTGTGTAGCTTTGCGCCTTTCCTGGAACTCGCTCTGTAGCCCAGGTTGGCCTCAAACTCACAGAGATCCGCCTGGCTCTGCTGCCCGAGTGCTGGGATTAAAGGTGTGCACTACCGCTCTGTGAGTTCGAGGCCAGCCTGGGCTACATGGAGAGAAAACAGCATCCATAGAGTTCATCAATTATTTATTACAGGCAAGTCTAAGTCAGGGTTGCAGGACACAGGAGGCTTCTGTGTGGTGCTAGCTCTGACTGGGAATTCGCGATGCCGGCTGGGAAAGGGGATGGTGGCTGAACTGGCGTCCACCCGCACTGGGGCCCATACCCGAGGCTGGGCCAGGCTGGGCGGTCTATGCCTTTAACAAGCGCCAGCGCCTGTGCGGCGGGGGCTGGCGAGTCTCCGTGAGTCCTATTTTTTTTATTTTTTATTTTTATTTATTTATTTATTTTTGGCTTTTTGAGACAGGGTTTCTCTGTGTAGTTTTGCGCCTTTCCTGCGACTCACTTGGTAGCCCAGGCTGGCCTCGAACTCAGAGATCCTCCTGCCTCTGCCTCCCGAGTGCTGGGATTAAAGGCGTACGCCACCACCTCCCGGCGGGTCTCCGTGAGTTCTAAGCCAGCCACGGCGACAGTGAGACTCTGTCTGAAAAACAGAGAACGCGAAGGGCTCCTTCTAGATGGTTCTACGGGAGCCGGGGCCTGCAGGGTGCGAGAGGCTGGCGGGGTCTGAGGGTGCACGTGCGCCAGCCCCGGGCTCCGGGCACGCGCCAAGGCCTGAAGGGGAAACGGAGGACGCATTTGCTGGGGCAGGGGACGGGGACCCAGGCCCCGCCCCGGCCGCGCGAGGCCCCGCCCCCGAGGCCGCGCCCCCCTCGCAGGAGCGGAAGTGCGCGCCGCCGCCAAGATGGCGCCCAGAACCCGGAAGTGAGCGGCGGCCGCCGAGAGGCTCCGGGAAACTGAGGCGCCGCGGGCTCCACGGCCGGGTCTGAGGTGAGGCGCCGGCCCGGGACTCCGCTGGGACCCCCTCCGCGACCCCCACGCGGCCCGCGAGGGCCGGCCCGGGTTCCGGGGTCTTCGCGGGGGCTCGGGGGCTGCAGGGCGGGGGGCGAGCGCGCAGGGGAGCGCGGGCCCCGCGACCTCTGACCCGTCCCGCGACCCCGACCCCGCGCCCAGGCGCGGCCCCTGCTCGCCCAGCCCCCCTCCGTGAGCTCTGACCCAGCCCCCCGCGCCGACCTCAGGCGCTCTCGTGCCCCGCGAGTCCTGACCCCGAGCCCCGCCGCGACCCCGACCCTGCCCTCGGCCGCGACCCCTGACCCCGCCCCCGGCCCCGCCCTCGGCCCCGACCCCTGACCCCGGCCGGCAGCCCCCTTGGCCCGACCTCGCGCTCCTCCCCCTCCGACCCCCGCCCCGCCCTTCTTCCTGGGAACCCTGGCTCCTGTTGCGACCCCCCCGCCTCCCCCCCCGTGCATCTTTGACGTTGACCCCGTCCCTGACCCCCGTCCCTGACCCCCCTCCCTGACCCCCGTCCCCTGACCCCCCTCCCTGACCCCCTCCCTGACCCCCGTCCCTGACCCCCGTCCCTGACCCCGTCCACTGGCCGGCGGACCCGGATCCCCGCCTCTGCCCCTTCCTTCCCGGGGAATCCTGAGCACAGCGTCGCTCCGGCCCTGACCCTGGGTCTCACCCCGTTCTCCCTGCACCTCGAACCCCGCCAGTCAGCTTTGAATCTTGACCCCGGCCCTCCGGCACGCTCTGTCTGCCGTGGACCCTTACCTTCCCCTTGGGGACCCCCGTTTGCCTGCCCAGACCCTGCCCTCCGAGGCCCTGGTTGCCCCCCTTCCCCCCTCCACTGCCTCCCCGGTGACCCCTGCCTTGCGCCATGATCCCTTGACCCCAGCCTCACTCGTGACTTCTCACTTTTCTGTTGTTTTTCCGTGTTCCTTTTGACCCCTTGCTTTTTCTGGTGATCTTTGACCCTGGAGCCCCATGGGGTATCTCAGTCCCGTCCTGCCTCCCTTGCTGGCCCCGGCCCCGGGGCTTGCCAGGACCCCTGGCTATCCAGGAGGAGTGGATGGCAGTACCCCTGACCCCGGCCTGGCTCTTGTTTGGGTCGGGGGAGTGTGATGGGAGTGAGATGTGGAGAGCCAGACTCCAGGGAGCGGTCGGAGGAGGGTGGGGGTCACCGCCCCAAGGACATGGCTGGACTAGCCTGGTGGTGAGGCAGGGGCCTCAGGGTGTCTCCCGAGATGTCATGATTAAGTCTCTGAAAAGTTAAAAAAAAAAAAAAAAAAAAGGCATGAGTGTGTCAAGTGGCCGGGACATCCCCAGGCTCTGCTTCCCGGAATGCCTGTGGGTCCCGCCTGCTCGGGAGCGGCCTTCCTGCCCTGGCTGTCTGGTGCCAGCTACTGTGCCCTGCGAGTGGTGAGCGAGAGGGTGCCTGGCCTTGGGGGTGGCACAGTTGCTGGCAGTCTGGCGAGTGGTGAGTTTTTCCGTGTGGGGAGGGGCCCTGCGGGGCCGAGCTGAGTCAGGGTCCCAGTGAGACCCTGTTACATGAAGCCTTGCCAGGAGTCTGGCATGATTGGGACCGGCTTGTCATAGAGCTCTGCCGCGTGGGACTAGGGACATTTGAAGGGACACGGGGCAAAACCTGGTGACTGCAGATCCGGGCCAGGCGACAGGCCTGTCCATTTCCCTCCCTCCTGAGATCGGCCCCGCCAGGGACCTGCTTCAGTGGCGAGTGGCCGGCCCCCTCCTCCCCGTCCATCCCCCAGTGTCCTTGGGCCCAGCCCTGATTTCCCCTGGGGCTGGCTCCTGGGGATGGATGCTGAGGCCCTTTCCAGTTGGGACTGACAGGGGCAGGGGCCTGCTGGCCCGCCCTGCGTGTGATGGTGGTGGGGAGGCGCCTCCATGCCCCTCCGCGGATCCGGGCAGGTTTCTGCTGTGCTCCCACCTTTAGGGAGAAACTGGCCACTTCTCCAGCGGAGTGAGCAGCCTGGCCCCTCCAGAGGCAGTTTCGCTGAGCTCTGGAGTGGGCCAGTCCTGAGGGGAAGTGGGTACGGGTGCCTAAGAGGGAAACTGAGGTGCCGAGAGCTCGCATGTGGCCGGTGTGCACTGCAGCTCACATGCAGCCCGTGCAGCGCTGGCCTGACATGCCGGGGCCCACGAGCAGGGCCGCCAGGAAACACTGACCCAGAGACAATAAAGAGGCGGCTGTCCGTGCCGGCCGCCTCCCCCAGGGCCCCGTGAGTGTGAGGCTGCCTGCTTCCCTGCTTGGGGTGTGTGTGTGACACCACCTGAGATTGTGAGCGTGGGGAGGGTTGAGGGCTAGAGGACGGCCCTCATCTCACATGTCTGTGTGTGTGAGCTGAGTGTGATACACTGGACTGTGAGAATCCGGTCAGATCGGGCTGTGTGCACGGGCGTGTGCACGGACGTGTTTGCGTGCCAGCGCCCCTCTCTCACTCACGCATGTGAGGTTCACAAGCGTGTGCTGTTTGTTGTGCTCTGCCTGCAGCTCTCTTCACTAAGGGTCCTGTGGTAACAAGGTGGGGGGAATAATGGGGAGTAGGTGTGGCCAGTATGGGACACGGCCCGAGAACACGGTCACCCAGGTCATCCTGGACTGTCTTGTGCACGCTCCCAGCGGGGGGTGCCCCCTCCAGAGTGCCAAGTCTGCCCCCCTACAAGGGCTCGGGGTGAGGAGCTGACTTCCTCCGGTACTGTTGTGGACGGTGGCCACCACCTCTCCGGTCACCCTGCCTCCAGTCCTTGGGAGGGGTGGGCACCTCCTTGGGTTGTGGCTCGGGGGTGGTAGAGCCAGGACTGCAGCCGAGACTGTCGTCACCTTGGTGCTGAACGCACCCAGTGCTCGGGCAGTGTAGAGGGACCTCCAGGACATCGGGTTCAGAGCCCAGACACCGAAGGCCACACGTCCCTGTGGTGGGAAGTGTCCAGAACAGGAGAATCTAGAGACAGGAGGAGGGTTTGTAGGACCTGGGCCACGGAGGTAAGGGAGGTGATTGCTTATGGGGAGAGGTCTTCCTCTGGGGATCATGGAATGTTCTGGAGCTAGATAGATGTGATATTTGTATGACTTAGGATGTACTGAGTCCCGGTGCGTCACAAACCCCGCAGATGAACTTGATACATGGGCACTGTTTCCCAGAAGCCCATGGGTGGACTGCAAGCTCAAGAATGGGCCGTAGGTCTAGCTCCTCACCAGTTCACATCTGGGACACCGGAGAGTGATTGAGAGCCTTGTCCTGGTCCCCTTGGAGGAGGGCAGGCACAGTGGCCCATATGGCCGCAGCTCAGCTCTGTCCTCAGAAGGCAGCTTCCTGGAGCCGGACACAGATGCCATGGGGGTCCTAGGCTTCTGGGAGGGGCTGTGTGCCAACACCAATGTCAGCCGTGTGTCCTGGCCTCCTGCTCCCCGTGGTGGGCCCTGCGTTGTCAGAGGGACAGGGTGGGTGCCCCTGGTCTATGAAGAGCACCCATCAGGCCTGGGTCATTTGCTGAGGGTCTGGGGACAGCAGAGATATCCTGTGTGCTGGGGGAAGGTTGGCTTGGCCACCATGTGCCACATTGACCAGAAAGGAGATGGACAGTGGGTCGGACATATCGCTCCTCGGTGGCTTCAGAGCTGCCTGTGTCTGGCTTGTCCTCAAGTGGGTGTCCACCCTCCTCCCCATCTCCTGTCCCCAGACCCTGCTGGGTCCCCAGCATGCACTTGTAGGCTGCTGCCTGCAGACTTGACCGCCCACGTCCACGTGCCGCCGCTCTGAGATAAGGGGACTGAGGTCCCTCCTCAAGACAGCCTAGTCCAGTTCCCGGTGGGAACCCGGCACAGAATGAAACTGAAAGGGGCAGTGGCTGGGATGGCCAAGGTCCTGCTTCATTTCAAAAGTGACAGGGCAGATCCTCGAGGAAGTCTCCCCACCCATGGGGGTCAAAGGCTGCAGATACAGGGCAGGTTGAGGGTCCCAGGAGGGCAGCAGATCTAGGTCTTTGTGGTGGTGACTCATCGTGACCAGGGTGGGGTGACTGTACCAGGAGTGCCAGCGGGTCAGAGAGAAAGTCCCTGCCCCACACAGTGGCCCTGGTGCCAGGATAGCAGCTACCCACCCCAGCTGCGCCCTGTCTGTTCCGCAGCCCAGGGTGGCCTTCTGAGCATGAGGTAAGCCAAGAGAAGCCTTGCATCCCTGGGCAGTGTGTCCCCCGTGTCTGGTCTCTGCTGCAGGTGGAGAGGGGCAGGGTGTAGTTTGGGCTCTGGGGAGTAGATGCTGTGGGGATCCACTGTGCCTGGTGGGGACCAGGGGGCGCCTATTACAGATGGTTAAGAGCATCCGGAACGTTCTGGGTTGGGCCAGTGAGGGTTCTGTGTGTACCCCAAGTGCTGTGAATTGGGTTATCTGAGCCCATGTGTCCTGGCCATCGCGGTTCCTGCCTGGCTAGAGGCCAGCTTTGGAAACCCGCTGGTGTCGGCTGGGCACAGGTGTCCTGGACCCTGGGAGACGGCCTCTTAGATTCTGCAGCTTGGCCTTCTGAGACCGAGGTAGAGGTTGAGGACTCAGGGATGGCATTAGGGGTGTCCCAGAGTTGACATCTCTACTCTGGCTTTGTGGGAACCTGGCAGCACCCAGCATTAGGGGCTGGGTGTGACATCCTGTGTCGCCCACTCTAGATAGTCAGGGGCTGCCACCCCTAAACTCGGATCCAAGTCTTCTCCTGAAAAACCAGCCTGTCTGGATGCCCAGGGCCACATTCCTTCCTCCTGCCCCCTCCTGCCATGCCTGGGCCTCCCCAGCGTGCCCCGCCTACCTGCTTCCTCCACTGGAGGCAGGGCTGGCTGTTGAGCCCCTGAGAAGCCGTGGGGCTCCAGATACCCCAGCATCTGCCACTGCGCCTGTGGGGCTCTGCTGGCCGTTGAGAGTCTCGATTTCAAGGCATGTGTCTGACCTTGGGTGGAGCTGGGATCTCAGATCTGGCCTAGAGAACCTTCAGAATAGCCAGCCCTGTGGGCACGCTGTCTTCCATAATCAGGACTGTAGCTGTGCGTTTTTGGCAAGGGTCCTGGGTGAGAGGCTGTACTCAATGGTTAGAGCGCTCGCCCGGCACACACACAGTCCTGGCTTCCTTTTCCGGCACCCATCTGGTGTGGTGTGGTATACTCTGGAGTTGTGCGACAGAATGAGTTCAGGGCCAAAACCATCCTGGGTGTGTGTGAGTGGCCGTGGTGTCCCTGGGGTCCTCACAGGCAGAGGACCATGGGCAAATCTGAGACCCCAAGTTGGGGCACACTGGCTGCCCTGCTGGCTGTGGAATGAGCACAGCAGGTGTCTTCTGCATTCCAGTCCTACCCACTGACAGCATTACAGAGTGGGGCTGCCCTCCCCCCAGCCTAGAGCCCACCCTGTGTCCCCCTCACCGTGGCCCCATCTGGAGGCCCCTGCCGTAGACTGCTGGAATCACACTCTCACTGTAGTCAGAGGAAACAATATGCCTTGGGCTTCTGAAGTGTCAGTCAAGCCTACAGGTCTCGTGTGGAGCATGGGGCCGCCCTTATGTAGACACGCTCTGCTCCTGTCCCTGAAGCCCACCCCCAAGCTGGGGCTGGCCTCCATTTCCTCCTGGACATTGAGTAACCTTCATGCTGGGATGAAGTTGTTGTTTTTGGCACTGAGGCTGGACCGAAGGAACCCGAGGACAGTGGTGGCCACTGGGACATGACCGGCCCAGTGATGGCCAGCCCCAGCCACCACTTGAGTTCTCGAAGGAGCACTGAGCTTGGGGTGGGGATGCCAGCAAGTGGGGTGGTAGAGACACCCCTCTGTGCTGCCCATAGACATACAAGGCCATGCCATTCCAAAGGACCAGGAAGGGCTTGGGGGGGCGTGAGGAGTAAGGGGAGGGTGGGCTCAACATCTGCTCAGAAGTTGATCTGGGGGTCAGAGGAGACCATAGTCTCTCAAAGACCACGCTTAAGCATGAGACCCTAATGGGTCTTCCCAGATGGAAGCCACCCACAGGAGGCTGGCCACGTGCGCCACGTGTGGATGATTGAAAGCCACAGATCAGCCGTTGAGCTCAGTGCCCAGGGCGGTGCGCCCCCACCCCCAGCTCTCTCCAAGGCAGGGAGACTGCACCCAGGTGGCCAGAGCAGGGCTGGGGCCCTGGAGAGCCAGGCCGGGCTCTGTCATACCTCTGGGACGGGCAGCTGCGAAGCCAGGCGGGATGGAGGGCTGTGGATCCCAAAGCTGGGCACTGGGGCAGGTCCTGGGGCCGTGACCCACTGACCTGCCAGTGTGCCGGCGTGCCTTTCTTATACGGTACCCACCTCCCTCTGCGGCCGGGAGAAGGTGTGTGTGCCCAGGGCCTCTGGAGAGCCCGCTGCTACCTCCAGTGGGGCCTGAGTCCTCTTCCACCTGGGTACTGCCTGCCTGTGCCCCAGGAGGATGAGTTCAGGGCCCGCTTGCAGTGGTTGAGACCCTGCCCCAGACAACGGAGGGCCCCACACCCCAGGTAAGTGTGCGCCCCACCGTAGACACCTCTCTGTCCCTGTCACTCCACGCCTCCTGGGCGCCTGCCTGCCCTGCCAGGGTCAGGTCTCAGACAGGCACAAGGCCCTCTCCCTACCCACTGTCCCTCCTGGGCTTCCCTCCAGTCTGTGGTGATCAGCTCAGTTCCCCATGGCCCCCAGCAGGGCTCAGACTAGGGCCCTTGAATCCCCCCTGCCCTCGCCAGAGAGGCAGCTTAGAGCCAGTTTAGGGGATGCCAGTCGCCGCCACCAGGCCTGCGACACCTTGGGCTGCTGCTTCCAGCACGGGCATTCTTTCCTTTCTTTTTCTTTCTCTCTCTCTCTTTTTTTTTTTTTTGTTTTTTGTTTTTTGTTTTTGGAGTCAAGCTTTCTCTGTATCTTTGGAGCCTGTCCTGGAACTCTCTCTGTAGACCAGGCTGGTCTCGAACTCACAGAGACCTGTCTGTCTCTGTCTTCCCAGTGTTGGGATTAAAGGAGTGCGCCACCACCACTGAGCCTTAGCATGGGCGTTCTTGTGGCCAGCTCTGCCGAGGGCTGGAGGGTCTCTAGCCTGAGCACCCACCCCGCCCCTGAGCACAGCTGTCACCCCATCCCAGCATCCAGTCCCGTGGGCAAGGCCTCTGTCCAGCCAGGCCTCTGTCGGCCAGACCAGGAAGTGTTGCAAGAGAGGGTGGGCAGTTCAGACGTCTACTCCAAGCTCCTCCCTGAATCTGGCACTCTGGTCTTCTAATGTTCCCTCCTGCCTATCCCGTCCCTCAGAAGGTTCTGGAAGGCAAGGGTGGGCCACCATTGGAGATGAAGGTGTTGTGTTGAGCCCCATACTGTGACCTCTTAGTAGCACTGGAAGGGCTGTGGTGGCCCTGTGACCACCGTTCCCCAGGACGTGAGTGCAGCTGAAAGTCAGGGCTTTAGGGCCAAGTCCAGCCCCACACTTGTGTCTGAGGGGTCGCATGAGGGTGATGGAGGGGCATCCTGGCTGAGGGTCCTGCAGGCCAGCTAGTGGCCGAGGTCAGAACTGTAAACCGGAGGTGCAGTCCATATGCAGACCCCCGCCTCCTGCTTACTCCCTGCGCCCCCATCCCCATTATACACGTATATACATCCCCATTATACACGTATATACATCCCATTATACACGTATATACATCCCATTATACACGTATATACATCCCATTATACACGTATATACATCCCCATTATACACGTATATACATCCCATTATACACGTATATACACCCATTATACACGTATATACATCCCATTATACACGTATATACATCCCCATTATACACGTATATACATCCCATTATACACGTATATACATCCCATTATACACGTATATACATCCCCATTATACACGTATATACATCCCATTATACACGTATATACATCCCATTATACACGTATATACATCCCATTATACACGTATATACATCCCATTATACACGTATATACATCCCATTATACACGTATATACATCCCATTATACACGTATATACATCATTCCCATTATATATCCCTCCCACCAGCCTGCTGGTGACCCTGTGCCACGTCCAGAAGGACCCGGGCTTAGGCTGGCTGTGGCCTCTGCCTGTCATTGGCATCCTCATCGTTGTGTGCCAGGGCCCTCCAGGGAACTCTGGAAGCCCAAGGACATGGGCCGGGCCAGGCTGGGAAGTCAGTGAAGGTCAGGGCTGCCTCCATCACGGCTCAGCTGCCCTGTGAGTCTCCCAGAGTGCAGAGCTTTCCAAGCCACAGGAACGGAGAGTCCTGGAACCCCAGCCCTGCTCCTGAGGAACTGATGTTTCTGTCTCACAGCGCCGCCTCCCAGGCCAGGACTCTGGGCTGGGATTGTTACCTAAACTGTGTCTGTTGTGTGTGCAAAGACCCTTTCTCCAGACACGGTACCAGGTGCCTACGTGTGCCCTTCAGGGCTGGGTCCTGCCCTCCTCCCAGGTGGCGACCACTCCCACAGGCAGGGTAGAGAGGCTCTGACCTCTTCAGACCTAGGCACATTCCCCGGGGTGCAGAGCAGTGCAGGGCCATGGGACTGGTCCTGTGCCCACCCCACCCCTTGTGGTAAGGAGAGATCAGCCTGGATTCACTGTGTGTCACCTGGTAAGATCTCTGGGGAGCCCTACCAGTCGAGGTGGAGGTCTGACCGGCTCTAGACTCCTTTTTTTTTTCTTTCTTTTTTAAGATTTATTTATTATATACATAGTGCTCTGTCTGCATGTGTCCCTGCGGGCCAGAAGAGGGCACCAGATCCAGATCTCATTACAGATGGTTGTGAGCCACCATGTGGGTGCTGGGAATTGAACTCAGGTCCTCTGGAAGAGCAGCCAGTGCTCTTAACCACTGAGCCATCTCTCCAGCCCTTTGTTTGTTTTTTTTTCGAGACAGGGTTTCTCTGTGTAGTTTTGGAGCCTGTCCTGGATCTCGCTCTGTAGCCCAGGCTGGCCTCGAACCCACAGAGATCCGCCTGCCTCTGCCTCCCGAGTGCTGGGATTAAAGGCGTGAGCCACCACCCCCGGCCTGGCTGGCTCTATCTTTGACAGCCCACATTCCTTATTTATTTTTTACATTCATTTATTTTTTTGGGTGGGGGGGGGTTGTGTGCACCACAGCGTGCATGTAGACATCAGAACAGCCTGTGGAGTTGGTTCTCTCATTCAGCCATGTGGGTCCTGGGGATGAAACCCAAGTCACCAGGCTTGGCGGCAAGTGCCTTACTGGCTGAGCCATGGTGCTGGCCCACATCACTTATGTGCTGGGATCTGCCCCCTGAGGCTGGGGAATAGGTTCAGGTCCCTGAGTGTGGGACGCTTGCCAGACACTTGATCCTGCAGCCACGGGCACTAGCCTGTGACTGAGACAAGGCCCCCCTCCCCACCCCCACCATGCTTCTAGCAGTCACAGAGTGGGAGGCAGGCCAGGACCTAGAAAAGGACAGCCCTGCTCTCACCCTGGCTCTGCAGAACCACCGCAGTCCTAGGTCAAGTCTGTGGTTTACGAGAAACTCTGAGGCCTTGGGGATACCCGTGTTAACTGTCCCTGAGAGCGTGGGCAGCCCAGGGGAGGAAGGGGACCCATCTGGACCTTGGGGAGGAAGCAGGCACACTGGGCTCCTGGGAATGGGTGTTGACCCTGTCTTCTGGTGTGTGCCTGAGTTCCGTGCCTGTCCTGAGAGCCTCCTGTCCTTAAGGACACAGACTCTCCCACAGCGAGGCTGGACCTCTACAGAGGCCAAGAAAGGGGTGTGGGGTGGGGTTTGGGGCCACAGGCTTACCTGACCATTGGGAAAGGGGTCAGGGTGGACGGGCTGGGCCAGACTGCCAGGCTGGAGCAGCTGTGGGGAGGAGACTGCCCGGCTCACGGTCAGCCTCGTGCACCGGCCCAAGGTGGTAGGTAGCGCAGTGCATTAGCTGTGGGCGAGGCTGAGGACACTTGAGTGGTGTGGAGGGGTGCGCAGCCTTCCAGCCTCAGCTGCGCACACGTGGAACTTGTACGTCTGTCCCTGAAGCCGAGGACAGATCCCTCGCCACTGTCTGCAGTCCCTTCCCCCAGGATCTAAGTGCTGGTTCTGTGCAGGAACGCATGATGGCTGGGCCTTGGCGCAGCGCCCCCTGCATGATGGCTGGGGCTTGCGCAGCGCCTGCAGGCTGGGCTCGCGCAGCGCCCCCTGCATGATGGCCTGGGCTCGGCGCAGCGCCCCCCTGCATGAAGCCCTGGGGCTCGGCGCAGCGCTCCCCTGCATGAAGCCCTGGTCTCTGGGACCTGTATGTTAAGAGGCAGCACCCAGAGCCACCCACTCGGCGCCAGACCATATTCTGGAACTTACTTTTGGGGACGGGGCGTGTTTTTCAAGACAGGGTTTCTCTGTGTAGTTTTGGTGCATGTCCTGGATCTCTCTCTGTAGCCCAGGCTGGCCTTTAACTCACAGAGATCCGCCTGCCTCTGCCTCCCGAGTGCTGGGATTAAAGGTGTGCACCACCTCTGCCGAGCTTATTCTGGAACTTTCTGTTTCGAGATCACATCTTTGGGTCCAGTGGCTCTCTGTGAACTCACGGGTCAGTCCATGTTTGCCCTTGTTACCAAATGAGCCTAGTTTGGGAGAGAGATTTCCTTGCTGTCATGAGGGATGGTGGCTGAGTGTTTCACCTGTGTGGTCCCTGCTGCTCCCAGGGCTTCAGTGTGGGCTGCACCCTGCCGTGAGCTGGCTCTGTGCACTCTGCTTGAATCAGGGTTTGTGTGGCTAAACCTGGGCTCTTGACCAGGTCTCCAAGTGCACTGATAATGAGTCTGGTTTTAGTTTGTGTGATACTTAGGAATAAGCCCTGGGCTTGAGTTTCAAAGGTTTTTTTTTTTAAGATTTATTTATTTAGGTGAGTACTCTGTCTGAATGTTCCTCTGCTTGCCAGAGGAGGGCACCAGATCTCATTACAGATGGTTGTGAGCCACCATGATGTGGCTGCTGAAAATTGAACTCAGGGACCTCTGGAAGAGCAGCCAGTGCTCTTAACTGCTGAGCCATCTCTCCAGACCCCAGTTTTAAAATTATCATCATTACTGCTATTTTTAAAGATTTTTATTTATTTATTTATTTATTTATTTATTTTGGTTTTTTCAAGACAGGGTTTCTCTGTGTAGCCCTGGCTGTCCTGGAATTTACTCAATAGTCCAGGCTGGCCTCGAACTCACAGAGATCCGCCTGCCTCTGCCTCCCAAGGGCGGGGATTAAAGGCGTGCGCTGCTGCTGCTGCTGCTGCTGCTGCCGCTGCCGCCGCTGCCGCCGCCGCCGCCGCCGCCCACCGCCGCCGCCGCCGCCACCGCCACCGCCACCGCCACTACCCCCCCCCCCCCCGTTTAATTTATGTTTATGAGTGTTTGGCTGCATGTGTATGTGTACCACACATGTGCCTGCTGCCCACAGATGTCAGGAGGGGTGTCAGGTCCTCTTGAACTGCAGCTAAGTTCAATGGTTGTGAGCTGGCATGCGGGCTCTGGGAACTGAAACTGTGTCCTCTGCAAGAGCAGCCGGTGTGCCAACCCCTGAGCTGTGTCCAGCCTCATTACAGTATTTTAAAGAAGAGGGAGAGAGCGGAGAAGGTGGCCCAGGTCTTTGTTCCCAGCTACTTGGGAGGCTGAGACAGGAGGATTCCAAGTTGAAGACCATCCTGGGGAGTTGCTGAGACCTTGTTGTTTTCACAGATGTTAGTATTTGTGTGTAGGGGGGGCACATGCATGTAGAGGTCGGGGGACAGCCTGTAGGAGTGACTTGTCGTCTTTCACCACATGGGTCTCAGGGATTGAACTCAGGTTCTCAGGTTTGGTGGCAAGTGCCCTTATCTACTGAGACATCTCACAAGTTCCTCAAAAAAGTTATAAAAACCAGGTTAGGGAGGTGGCTAGACAGTAGAGCCCCCTGCTAGAATTTCCCACGGAGGGGCTGGGGGCGTAGTCGGGGTGGAGCCCCGCCCAGAATCCCTAGTGAGGGGCGGGGGCGTGGTCAGTGTGGAGCCCCGCCTAGAATCCCCAGTGAGGGGCTGGGGGCGTGGTCAGGGTGGATCCCCGCCTAGAATCCCCCAGTGAGGGGGCTAGGGGCGTGGTCAGGGTGGAGCCCCGCCCAGAATCCCCAGTGAGGGCTGGGGGCGTGGTCAGGGTGGAGCCCCGCCCAGAATCCCCAGTGAGGGCTGGGGGCGTGGTCAGGGTGGAGACCCGCCCAGAATCCCCAGTGAGGGGCTGGGGGCGTGGTCAGGGTGGAGCCCCGTCTAGAACCTTCCTTTCCCCCTTGCCAGCTGCCATTGTCCACCTCCAGGAGTCCAGGCCGCCTCAGAGGGCCTCTTCTGTGGGTGGACACATCTCTAACTGAGTCCACGCTTGGTACCTCTTCCAGTCAGCCCCCAGCTGTTCACAGTCTACTCCCCGTGTAACTGGCCCCAGAGGTTTCATCAAGGCCAATGTCTGTGCAGGGGAAGGGGCTACCTGACCCTGGGCTCTGACCAAAGGCTAGGTCTCTGGGACCTGGGAGTGACCATGATGTTCTCTCACTAGACAGCTCTAGCTGGACAAGTCAGGACCTAATCAGGTGTCTGAGTCATCTAGGACTCTGCCACATCTGAGCTGAGCCTCATGAACTCACTGGATTTGGGGTGTGAGAGCCCAGTGGCAGGGAGACCAGCCCCCCCCCCAGCTCCTGTGGAGGAGGCCTGCGGGTCTCAGTCATGGCGAACACAGGGCTCTTTATGCACTATCTATCTGATATGTCCCGGCCCTGCTCCTGCGCGTCTAACCCCAGAACACTCTGGTGGTTCCCTGCGGGCAGCAGATCCAGACACCAGATACCCACTTGAGTGGGTGACTCCAGAGACGCTAATTCGCAGCCGAGGCACAGCCATGGGCCCAAGGCCCCTGGAGGGCCCAGCAGCTGCGCAGTATGTCCTAGGCCAGAGTTGCTTCTAGCAGCTTGAGGGCCTTTGCTCCGTGGGGTTCTTCCTTTGTTTTATGTGTTGTTTGCTTGTTCTCATGTGGCCCAGGCTGGCCTGTACTCACAGAGGTCCATGTGCCTCTGCCTCCCAGGGCTTGTGATTAAAAGTGTGTGCACCATCCTGCCCAGCTCACCTGGACTCGGGCCTGTTTCTTGTCTCCTGGGTGCTGACATGGCAGGCGTGCAGCAGGCTGGGGTCAAGCCTAGAACATCGTGCATGCCCAGCAGGGCTCCCCACTCAGCCCCAGTCCTGTTTCATTATTTTTGGTTTCTTTATTTACTTACTTATTTTTGTTGATACAGAGTCTCCATCTGAAGCTTAGGCTGTCTTAGAACTTGGGGAAATCCTCCTGCCTCAGCATCCTGGGTATTGGGCCTGAAAGCATGTATAACTGCTCTGCAGGCTTCCGAATACAGCCTTGGGATCTGGTCCCAGCTCCTTAAAGGGGTCTTGTGTCCTAGTCTGAAGCCTCAGCCAGGCCAGGATCCAGGAGCCACTGGAGAGGCCGCCCATGTCCTCCCATGTCATGTGCAGAGGGACCAGAGTCTGTCTCAGAAACAGGGGGTCTGACTTATGTTCCAGGTCTCCCCCAGTACAACTCCCTGTGAAACTTGGGTGCAGAAGGAAGTCACGTGCTCTTCAGAGTGATGGAGATCATGGCGTAGAGTCTACCTTCTGTGCAGGACCAGTGCCTGGCTTGAGAGTCACACCTAAAAACAGACACAACAGGCTGTGTCACCTGGCAGGGCCCTTCGGGGCCAGTCCTGCCCAGCCAGAGGCTGCTGCGTGGTGCCACCTCGATTCAGGGATTTGTTTTTGTACTACACAGTGAGACCCTGTCCAAAGAAAGTCTTTATTCACTGAGCCGTCTTGCCAGCCCTCCTGAGTGTATTCTGGGAGTTGGACTGGCTGGATAACCCGGAGTGAGTTTTCAGCAGTAAACAGGGTACCTGGAGGCCTTGGGAGACAAGATGACGGCAGGGGATGCTGGGAGGTGTGGAGGGGTGGTGCCACGCTGTGGCTGCTAGCAAATAGGGCGTAGGTTCAGGTGGGGCACTGCTCTGTGAGGGTGGCCACAGGGGACCCTGGGTGTGGGCTGCAAGTACTGCTGTGTCCTCCACAACCCGTTCTAGACGTTTATAATTTTTTTTTTTTTCGAGACAGGGTTTCTCTGTGTAGCTTTGCGCCTTTCCTGGAACTCACTTGGTAGCCCAGGCTGGCCTCGAACTCACAGAGATCCGCCTGCCTCTGCCTCCCGAGTGCTGGGATTAAAGGCGCGCGCCACCACCGCCTGGCTTACGTTTATAATTTTTACTGTGTGTGTGTATGCGCACGCACGCCATGGAGTGTGTGCGTAGGTCAGGGGACAGCTTGAGGGGTCGGGCATCTCATGGAGTGTGTGCATAGGTCAGGGACAGCTTGAGGGGTCGGGCATCTCATGGAGTGTGTGCGTAGGTCAGGGGACAGCTTGAGGGGTCGGGTCTTTGCTCTTGCTGGCCACTCGGGGCATCAGCCTGTGGTCTGGACATTCCTATTCTGGAGTCCCAGACTGGTCTTTTTGTCTGTTTCTCTCACTGAACACAATGTCCCCGTGCCCCCCCCCCCAGGGAGTAAGTGTGCCTGAACCCACTCCTGCTCACACCTGTGTGATACTTTGGTGTGGGGGTGGTCCACACCCTGTGTCCACCGTCCACCAATGGACCCTGAGCTGCGTCGATGGCGCCATCCTGTGCTTTGGGCACGTGGCTGAAAGCAGAATTGCTGGGCTTGTGGAAGCACTTTTTAACTCTTTTTTTTTTTTTTTTTTTTTTTTTTGGTTTTTCGAGACAGGGTTTCCTCTGTGTAGCTTTGCGTCTTTCCTGGAACTCACTCTGTAGCCCAGGCTGGCCTCGAACTCACAGAGTCCCGAGTGCTGGGACTAAAGGCGTGCGTCACCACCGCCTGTCCTCTGTTTGACTCTTAAGGAGCCACCAGACACTTTGTAGGACTTGGTCATGTCGCTGGCCTGCCTGTGCTGTGAGGACCTGGCTCCTCCTCGACAGGTCAGGGCCCAGTGACTGTCCCCACCCTCACCAGGTTCAGGTCCGAACCTGCTGCCTGCTCTGAGGAGCTGGCAAGCATCACCAAGGCACAAATCCCAGGTCACCTGTGGTGGCTCCTACCACTCAGTGGCTACTGAACCTGACCCCTGTCCCTGACTGACCAAGCGCGACCCACACCTTCGGGGACTGCCACTCAGAACAGGAGGTTACACCAGTGTTCCGAGGTGGCCAGCCTGCTCTGCAGGGCCCTGAGGACCGTGGAGGACTGGTCAGCCTCACTGTCTGAGACAGCAGCCGGAGTCTAGCCTCCAGCCAAACACCCGGGCCTGGGAGGGTCTTCCGGGAGTCTGTAAAGACAGGCCACGAGACAGTCTGGGCTCTGAAGCGGGGTCTGCTCCACTCAGCCTCAGGTACTTGGTTGGGAGTCAGAAGCTGGACTGAGGAGCCCGGACCCTCCAGTGGTTAGGTCCGTGACTCAGGGGCCACTGATGCCAAGGTGGAGCCGGGTCTGACCTGCCTTGCCCCTGAGTGTGTGTGAGTGTGTGTGCATGCACATTTGTGTATGAGGTTTTGTACACCTGCTTGTGTGGATACGTACACAGAGGCCAAAGGACTCTACCAGTCTCTTCCTATTCCTTTGCTTAAAAAACAAAAACAGCTGGGCGGTGGTGGCGCACACCTGTAATCCCAGCACTTGGGAGACAGAGGCAGGTGGATCTCTGTGAGTTTGAGGCCAGCCTGGTCTACAGAGCGAGATCCAGGAAAGGCGCAAAGCTACACAGAGAAACCCTGTCTTGGAAAAAAAAAAAACCAAACTAAAACAACAACCAAAAACAAAACAAAACACAGTCTCAGGCAAGAGATGGCCCACAGGTTTGGAGCATTGCCTGCTTTTCAGAGGCCCCAAGTTCAGTTCCCAGGAGGATGGCTCTCAACGGTCTGTACGTCCAGTTCTAGGGGATCCAGTGCCCCCTTCTGGCTGCTGTGAGCACCAGGCGCGCGCGCACACACACACACACACACACACACACACACACACACAAACACAGTGCACGGACACAGGTGCAAGCACAACCCCCACACGCCGCCATTGAAGCCTTACATGGTGGTTCATGTAACACACGCTGGTCCTCCAGCTCGCTCTTGTCAAGGATGGCCTTAGACTCCTCATCGCCCTGCCCAGGCCCCTAGTGCTGGGATGGCAGGTGTGCGCTGCAGAGCCTGGGTTTTGCTGAGGGTGAATCCAGGCCTTGTGTATGCTGGGCCAGTGCTCTGCCCACTGTGTCCTGGTCTCAGCCTGACTCACTCCCTGGAGACTCTCCCACTGGCCTGGAGCTCACTGTTATTTGATTGTGTCTGTCACAGTTACTGCTGGCGTTACGCGTGACCATGCCTGGCTTGTTCCACGGTGCTGGGGATCCAAAGTCTGCCCAGTGGGCGTTTTTATCCAGTAGACCCTTTGTCCAGTTCCTTGTTTTATTTCTGAGAAAGGGCTCATGCAGCCCAGGCTGACCCTAAATTCCCAAGTATCCCAGACTGGCCTTGACTTCCTGATCCCCCACTTCCACCACCGCTTGTTTGTGGGGTCCTAAGCTTCATCTGTCCCTGGCAAACAGCCAAGCAACACTGTGGCCCAGGCCGATCCTGAACTTGTCATCTGGCCACCTTGACTTCTCAAGGCCTGGGGTGACAGGCTTGTAGCACCCAGGGCTAGGCAAATGTTCATCATTGAACCTTATCCCTAGTTCACCCCAAAATGTGAGGACATCTAGTCCCCAGATTACACTGTATCCATCCACCATGTGCTGCTCTGAGTGCTGCCCAGTGGTGACCAGGCTATCACAGGTCTGCGCCTGCTGAGCTGTTGGCCATGAGCTGGGGTTGGTGGGGAGCAGGACTCCTGACCTTGCTGGCAGTCTTGCCTCTGCCTGCTGGCCCCCTCCCTCCCCCGCCCGCCACCATCCCCAGGCAGGCCCTTCCGCTGGCCGGATTACACAAGCCTCTGCCTGCGGCTTGCAGCCTGGGCTGTGGGCAGTTACTGGAAGGCCAGCTCCGCTCTGGGGCTTGACGGGCGGTGGCCTTCTCCCCTCCTGCCCTTTGGTGATGATCCTTGTGCGATGCGTGCCTGCATTCACCACCCTCCTGGCTGGCCTGGGGCTCAGGTCTGGGGTCAGGGCATATTTGTCCTGTGTTTGACTGTGTGGGGGCTCAGGGCTCATCACCTCTAAGCCTAGGACACCCTGATCAGGGCTTTCCTTGGTCTGACCCAGCGGGAACTTCTGGGGTTCTTCTGAGAGACTTGGGGCTCCTGGCAGGCTCTGGGTGTCTGTCTGCAGAGGGCCTGACTGACCCTCTGCATGGGGCCACAGGGCCGGCCTTAGGCTGTTCTGCTCACAGTGGCTGGACCCAGTGGGTAGCAGCCATGCCATGACCAATGCCTGTGGCCTCGGTGGGGCAGGAGCCACACCTGTACCTCCTGCCCTGACCCCTTCCCAGATGGAGGGACAGGAGTTGGAGAGCCTTCCCGGGCAGGCAGGTCAGGATGGCCTCTTCTGCCACTGCAGGACATGACGTCGCAGCTGCTGCTGTCGGCACCACAGAGTGAGAAGCCCACATAGCCGCCACCCGCCTGATGCTGGCAGTGGAGCCCGCCATGGATGGGGACTTCCCTCCTCCGCCCGAGCTCCCGCCCCCCGGAGGTGGCGTCCAGTTACAGGTGAGCCTTGGCCTTGATCTCGCAGCCACCCCAGGGGACATAGTGGATGCTCTGATGGCAAGTCTGCCATGACAACCCTTGGAATTCCCTAGCTCCCTGTGACACCCTGGACAGGGTCCTGTCCCTGAGTGAGGAAAAGTTGACTTTGACCCTGGCCCGCCCACAGCATCCTCCCCTGAATCTCCTGCCCCACAATCCGTCTGCTTGTTTGTTTATTGTTTTGTTTTTGAGGCTGGGTTTCGGGTAACCCAAGCTGGCCTCAAGTTTGCCAGTATGGGAGGGTGATCACGAACTCCTGGCTCCACCTCCTGAGAGCCGGGGTGACGGTCGTGCACCACCACACCTGGTGTCTGGTGCTGGGCATGGAACCCAGGACTTGCGTGCTGCAAACAGCCCCAGTCCAGCCTTGCTTTTGGGTTCTTTGAGACAGGGTCTCACTCTGTCCCCAGACTGGCCTGGAACTCCTGGCAGTCCTGCCTCGGCTCCCGGCAGGGGCTGCTCTTAAGGAAGACGGCACCTCTGCCCTCTGTCTCCTTGTGCTATCACAGGCCCTGAGGATGCAGGACAGACAGACAGACACAGGAAGGGTGGGCGGTCAGACAGGGTGAGGGTGAGCCAGAGCCATGTCATAGTGTAGTCCCAAGGGACCCAGGTAGGGACAGCTGAGACACTGAAGGACCAGGTGGGGCGGTGCTTACCAGTGTCCACACTGTGCCCAGCTGACACCACACACTCCTGTGCTGGAGAGGGAGAGGAAAGGTCATTAGTGGAGCCCCCACATTAGGGAGTCGGGAGCAGCAGCTGCTGACACCCAGAGTGTCGCTCACAGCTCAGAAACCCTGGCTGCAGTCCAGTACCTGTGGCCCGCGGCAGCCAGGCTGTGCCCAGCTCCTGCCTCTCTTCTTGGCCCTCCGTGTTCCCCGCCCACTATTCCTTCATCCACAGCCCATAATTTACTTAATTATTTCCCTATTGTGGGGCCTTTGGAGAGAGTCCAGTTTCCTCTGCTATAAATAGTGCCGCCTTCTCGTCCCTCCATCCGTCCCCATGCTGTGGTTCCCAAACAGGAGTCCCGGGACAGAACCAGGGGCGGTGGGCTCTCAGTGCATGGCGCTGGGACCACCACGATGTGGTCCTTTATGGTGACATTCCAGGGCAGCATCACAGCCCCATTAGGGATAGGAATGCTGGTCCCTTGTTGAAGAGGTCCTGGGTGAACCTCAGCTTTGCCCCAGAGTACCCTTGGGGCCTCAGAGCCTGAAACCACACCCCCAGCCTAAGCTACTCCCCAGCCCCTCACTGGGGGATTCTAGGCGGGGCTCCACCCCGACCACGCCCCCAGCCCCTCACTGGGGGATTCTAGGCGGGGCTCCACCCCGACCACGCCCCCAGCCCCTCACTGGGGGATCCTAGGCTGGGGCTCTGCTACCAAGCCTTGTCCCTCTCCCTTTCCAAGCATAGCCTCCTGAGATCTTGTTGCAAGCGACCCTGGTCAGCCCCGGGCCGGACACCCACACTCGGGGTGTCATTTGCTCCCTTCTGCTTGCTTTGCGACCCTCCATGGCTTCCCTCATGCTCATGGGGAAGCTGAGACTCTGGCTGATTTAGTGATCTCCATGACCCCTGCCCTTTGCCCTGGGGCCCTGCTTTCTTCCTGCTCTCCCTGATGCCCCCTGTGTTTCAGAATCCACTCCTGCACTGTCCCTGGTGGAGCAGTTTTTCACCGGCCTCATATCCCACCTTCTCCAGTGAAAACCAGTAAGTATTCGGACGGGCTTCACCCCAACTCTGCATGGCCAGAGCCACCCATACAGTAGAGCAGCCAGGAGGACCCCAGAGCCGAGAGAGAGCGTGTTTGCAGCGCCCTGTGTCAGGACAAATCATCTGGGTCTGAAGTGGTAGAGGATGCTGGGAGAGGACTCCAAGGCACCTCGAGAGTCCTGGGTTTGGAAGGCTTGGAAGGAGTTTGCCTGGGGAGCGCGCTCTGTGCAGACAGCTCAAAGCAGATGTGGTCAGAGCTCTGCTCCGGGGTGCGCGAGCCTGCTCCTACGTGTTCGTGTGTGTGTGTGTGTGTGTGTGTGTGTACACGTGTGTGTGTATGTGTACACGTGTGTGTGTGTACACGTGTGTGTGTGTGTACACTCTGTGTGTGTGTGTACACGTGTGTGTGTGTGTGTGTGTACACGTGTGTGTGTATGTGTACACTCTGTGTGTGTGTATGTGTACACTCTGTGTGTGTGTACATGTGTGTGTGTACACGTGTGTGTACACGTGTGTGTGTGTACACGTGTGTGTGTGTACACGTGTGTGTGTGTATACACGTGTGTGTGTATGTGTACACTCTGTGTGTGTACACGCGTGTGTGTGTGTACACGTGTGTGTGTGTACACGTGTGTGTGTACACGTGTGTGTGTGTGTACACGTGTATGTGTGTGTGTACACGTGTGTGTGTGTACACGTGTGTGTGTGTGTACACGTGTGTGTGTGTGTATACACGTGTGTGTGTATGTGTACACTCTGTGTGTGTGTACACGTGTGTGTGTGTACACGTGTGTGTGTACACGTGTGTGTGTACACGTGTGTGTGTACACGCGTGTGTGTGTACACGTGTGTGTGTGTACACGTGTGTGTGTGTGTACACGCGTGTGTGTGTACACGCGTGTGTGTGTGTACACGTGTGTGTGTGTGTGTGTGTGTACACGTGTGTGCCTGTCCATGTTATAGCGATAAATCCATGGAGTCTGCTTAAAGGGCAAAGGGGGTTTATTAGGAAAGAAAACCCACTGAAACAGGATGGAGACTCGCCCCAGGGTCCTGGGAGGCTGAGGTACTGCCCCACACTGCTCTCAGTCAGTCGGCCATCCAAGCCCATCAGAGAGAAGAGAGCGGTGTACAGCAGCTTAGGTCTCAAGGGTAGGCCGAGGCCACGCCCCAGGGACAGGTACTTCAAGGTCATAGGTAGGTAGAGCAGTCACCTGCTACATCTCTAGGGGTGGGGCTTCAAGGTCATAGACAGAACAGATGTTGACTACAACATGTGGGGCCAGAAGTCAGTGCTGGGCATGCTCCTCAGTCACTCAACACCTTTTTTTTCCTTTAAACTTGAGACAGGGTCTCACTCTGTAACTCTGACTGAACTCCCTCTGTAGCCCAGGCTGGCCTGGAACTCACAGAGATCCACCTGCCTCTTCTTCCCCAGTGCTGGGAATAAAGGGTGGCTGTCACACCCAGCTCATTTATGGGTGTTTTGACTGCATGTATGTTTATATATGACGTGCATGCCATGAAGGCCAGAAGACAGTTTTGGATCCCCTAGAACTGGAGTTACAGATGGTTGTGAGCCACCATGTAAGTGCTGGGAACCTGAGTCCTCTGGAGGAGGAGCTGGTGCTCTAACCACTGAACCTTCTCTCCAGCCCCATCCATCTGGTTTTGAGGTGGGATCTCTCACTGGACTGGAGCTCACCACTGTTTGGCTCTGCCTGTTCCAGTGCCGAGGTTCTCTGGGTATGTGGCCTCGCCTAGCTCTTCTGGGTGCAGGTCCTCTCCTGCAGGGACCGGGCTCTGGAATTTATTATGTGAGCTCAGCCTTCATGTCATTTTGGCAAACCGCTCCAGATGAGAGGTAGAGGCCTAGGGATGGCCACTGTCCCTTTGCCCCGGGAGCCAAGGAGGACAAAGAGTTGGAGCTCCAACCACCTCCTCCTCTGCCCCCTGTGACCCCCCCCCAGGCTCAGTAGAGCTCACTGGGTCCCGCCCCCCTCACTGCAGGGCCTCAGCCCCCTCACTGCAGGGTCTCAGCCCCCCTCACTGCAGGGTCTCAGCCTCCTCACTGCAGGCCTCAGCCTCAGCCTCACCCCTCACTGCAGGGTCTCAGCCCCCCTCACTGCAGGGTCTCAGCCTCCTCACTGCAGGGCCTCAGCCCCCCTCACTGCAGGGCCTCAGCCCCCTCACTGCAGGCTCAGCCCCCCCACTCAGCCCCCTCACTGCAGGGCCTCAGCCCCCTCACTGCAGGGCCTCAGCCCCCTCACTGCAGGGCCTCAGCCCCCTCACTGCAGGGCCTCAGCCCCCTCACTGCAGGGCCTCAGCCCCCCTCACTGGGTCCCGCCCCCCTCACTGCAGGGCCTCAGCCCCCTCACTGCAGGGCCTCAGCCCCCCTCACTGGGTCCGGCCCCCCTCACTGCAGGGCCTCAGCCCCCTCACTGCAGGGCCTCATTACTCAGGTGGGAGAGCGGCAGCTGTGACGGACAGGACAGACTGCTGCTGTCCCATTCACACCCTGCTCTTCACGGCCCCGGACCATTGAGAAACAGGGCAAGGTGCAGATGGACGGGGAAACCAGGGCCTTGGGCCGTGCTTGTCAGGGTGTAGAGTCTGAGGGCCATGGAGGAGGCGCTGGCTGGCTAAGCTGTGCGTCTGTCAGGAACGCCTGGGCTGGATCCATGGCTGCCCAGCTGCGCGGCCGAGCCTGGAAGCCTTGAGACTGAGCTCCTGCATGGTGAGGGCGTACAGCCTTTTCTCCCCTGCCCCACTCAGCCGCACGTCACTGCCCGTATTTTTGCAGACAGTTCGTGGGGTCCACCCCGTTCCTTGGTGGCCAGTCCTGCCCCGACACCAGATACCCCAGCACGACCCCTGTCTCCAGCATCTTCCCCAAGAGCGGCGACTTCCCTCAGGTAACAGCCACCCTGTGTCCGCTGCACAGGGCCCTGAGCCACGGCTGTGGCCACCCGTCTTCAGCAGGGCTGATGGGACAGGGATCCAAGGCCACTCTGGGCAGGAGAATCAAGCCACCCAGACTGGTCTTGGCATCCTGGGATGGAGATCTGCTGTCACTGGCCTTTGAGACTTCGCCTTGGGGTTGTGTCTGGAGCTGACTTTTCCATAGCCGGGGAGCTGTATGAGGAAGGCTGAGGTTACCAGGGCCGTGTCCCACGGGGCCATCATCTGCCACCATGGGGTCTCATGCCCGCCTCCCAGCCTGCAGGTCCTGCTCAAGCATCCATGCCCTCTGTAGCATGTGCTGGCAGAAAAGCTACCCACAGATCACAGGAAAGGGTCAGAACCCATTCCCCATGGGTCACTAGGGCATCTGCCCCGCCAGCCCCTCTCACTGCCTCCCGGGGACTCACAGCAGCCAGCTGTCCCAGGGCAGCGCCAGGGCAGCGGCACATGTGTGCCACCCGTCTCTCCAGAAGTGGAGTGTGGTGTCATCAGGCTCCACAGGACACAGCCAGGAAGCCACGCCTGTCAGCCGCATCTCCTTGCCTCGTCTGCCTTCTGTCTTCGTCTGTGTGTCTGTCTTTCTGTGTGTTAGTCAGGGTTCTGAAGGACAGAAGCGATGGATGAACATATGATATATGTCGTACACACACATAGATGTAGATGCAGACATGTGGCCATTTAGTAGTGTGGCTTGTAGACTTGGTCTGGGTAGTCCTAATCCAACAGTGATCATCTCCAGCAGTTCTCAGTCCTCCAGCGGGTCTCGCAGCCCCAGTCCAGCGCTGGAGGCCTGGAGGATTCCTGGGGAACTGCTGCTCAGTCTGCACCGGAATCTGGGGGGTGGGGGGGCTCCAACACCAGTGAAGGAGCCTCAGCCGCAGGGCAGATGAGCCGGCCAGCCAGAGCCGCGAGCGGACGGGGAGCAAACGCTTCCTCCTTGTGTGGGCTGCCGCCGGAAGGTGTGGCCCAGGTTAGGGTCCAGTCAGGAGAGCCCCCCCCCCAGGTGTACCCAGCTGCTCGGGTTGGTTGTTCCAGATGTGGTTGAGCTGGCAACAAGATCAGCCATCACACTCTGCTCTGTATTGTCTCCCTGTCTCGTCTCTGCCCTCTGTCTTCGTGTCTCTGTCTCCATCTCTTCTGATGCCAGAGCCCACACCTGCCTCCTCCCTGTGCCCAGAGCTCCCTGAGGCCGGTCCCCGCCAGCTCTGCTCTTGTGGGCGGCTCCTTGTCTGAACCCTGTTTGTCCCACATACCTGGCGACATGGTGGCTAGCTGTCACCTCTCATGGCAGACAGCCATGTCCATCCAGAGGATGAGCATTTATTGAGCACCTGCTGTATGTGTGTCTTGCACACACTGTCCCCAAGATGCCTGTGCCCTGTCCACGGAAGCTTGGACCCAGGGGACTCTGTTAAACCACGGGTTGTGGGGCCGAGCTCGTCACCTGCCTCCACCTCCACCACCTCCGCAGGCTGTGCACGGCCTGGAGTTCCATGGGACACGAAGGACAGACTTGAGCCAAGCGTCATGGTGGGGCAGAAGGACATGAAGAGTGCTTCGGTGAGGGCCTGAGCTGGGGACCAGCCCTGGGCAGGGAGGAGGCCGCCAGCCTACTGGAGATGCTGGGCTGGCAGGGTGCGGTGCCAGCCCCACCCACCTGGTGTAGAGTTCCTGCCCTGCAGGCTCAGGCCTCTGCTCCGTGTGGACGGGTTCACCACTGCAGTGGGAGCCAGGAGTCGACAGAAAACCCAGCCCTGCCCGGAGCCAGCAGAGAAGAAACCGTCAGGCAGCCGGGAACTAACGCCAGCCCTCCGTTTCCTGGTAGAAGAAGCACAGAGAAAGGAGATGAGCCATGTGACGTCCCCCTCCGAGGAGAACGTCTTCCTGCTGTCCTAGCTTAGGGAGCTAGGCAGGAGGATAGTCTGGGGTGTCCCTGGGCTACACCTCGAGATTCCGCCTCAAAGCAACAAGAAAACAAAGCACCAAGGAAAGAAATAGAAGAAACCCAAAGTAGTGTCCGTTATTCTGTCTGTCCTTCCTCGTGGAGAGGAGCCTGCTGTGCTCACGGCAGCTTGGAAGTCGCCTCTGCTGTGAGCTGTGGGTCCCCTCCCCCAGCGTGGGGTCGGCTCCCAGGACACCTTCGACACCCGGGACCCAGTAGCAGTGGACTGGACCCGTCTTATCAGAGGTCACCCGGGCCCCGCGGAGTGTCCTGAGTTCCCGACAGTTCCTCCTGGAGCCCTGCCTTCCTTTTCAGCCCGCCCCAGCCCTCAGCCACCCGCTTCTGCAAGGGAAGGGCCCTGCGCCCCGGCTCCGCCTTCCATCTCCAGGTGGCATGGAGCCCTGCCCCAGGGGCTCTGCTATCCCTGCTGGAGGACCGGAACAGTTCCACAGACCCCTGTGGGGATAGCCCACCCTGGGCCGTGCAGGTGCGTGGCTACTCGACGTCTGGTTTTGTCTCCATTCTTGAGTTTTGTTTTTTAAGTTGAGACATCATGTGATTCCAAAGCTACCATGTCACTCATCCCATGAATTACCACCTCTCTCCCTCCTCGGTCCCCAGCACCTAAGAATCCTTTTCCTGTCTTTGGATTCTCCTGCTCTGGACATTTGCTGTCGTGGAGTCTCACATTGTGGCCTTTTACGTCTGGGTCTGTCGCCATGTTCAAGTCCCTCCACGCTGGGCCGCTGCCTTTCATGGCTGAGCAGCACTGGTGTGCTGTCCGCTCACCTGCAGCACTCGGTCATTGTGTGACCGCCATGGATGACAAGGTTCCCATGGGGATCTGTCCCTGTGGTTCTTGGGTCCATACCCAGGAGCGCAAGCGCAGGTGACCACTGTGTGCGGTCAGTGGGAGCTTCTGTTTCGGGGTACAGACAGGGTTGACTGTTACCTGGGGAGTGAGGGGTGCTGGAGGCAAGGGGAGGGACCTGCCGTCTAGCCACCTGCCCTTCTGCCCCTCCTGGGTCCTCAACATTCGTAGTGCCCGACGAGCCCTGCAGCTCCCCTGAGGCCACCTTCTTAGCCGTGGCCCTGTGTGCACCCCAGGCCCCCCACTTCCCTCCAAGACCGTGGGTCTGGTAACGTGCTCGCCGCCGGCTGGTTGCTGGGAAGCTCGATGAGCTCACGCTCAGGAGGGAGCGGTGCCGCCTCCCGCCTCCCGCCGCCCGCCTCCCGCCCTGCCCGGCCCATCGACTGCAAGTGCTAGTAGGGATCAGAGGTCTGGCCGCTGCCTGCCCAGCCGTTTACCGGCATCTCAGAAAGGAGAGCCAGAGAGGGCGCTCGCTTACGGGAAGCCACGCCGACTGCTGCCACGCTAGAGAGGTGGCCGGGGGCCTGCGCATAGAGATCCACAGCAATGTGGCCCAGGCTGTGCACAGGACTTGTGAGCCACGGGGCGGGGCTTGTGGAGAGGCAGGGAGTGGGCAGGGCGGGCACTGGGGCCCAGACCATTGAGAACCTGGCTCTCCAGCTGCGAGCTGCTGTGTGTTCTGGTCTGCGCAGCCCTCCCTGGCCACTCCCGCCACCGGTCACCAGGTGTCTCAGCTCCTTGTGTCTTTGTCCCTCCATCCCATAGAGACATCTGCGGTTGAGTGAAAACTCAACCCTGACCCTGTGGGACTTCCTGGTAGCCCAATATTTCTGCTGGACTGTGTTGCTAGGAGTCAGGCCCAGACACGGGCTGTTCTAACAGGAGTGTTTTATTTGTTTGGTGTTTTTGGTTTTTTTTTTTTTTTTTTCTTGGTTTTTCGAGATAGGGTTTCTCTGTGTAGTTTTGGTGCCTGTCCTGGAACTCACTCTGTAGCCCAGGCTGGCCTTGAACTCACAGAGATCCGCCTGTCTCTGCCTCCCAAATGCTGGGATTAAAGGTGTGCGCCACTACCACCCGGCAAGTGTTTCATTTGTTTGGTGTTTTTGTTTTTTGTTTTTTATTTTATTTGAGACAGGGTTTCTCTGTGTAGCCTTTGCTGTCCTGGATCTCACTCGGTAGCCCAGGCTGGCCTCAAACTCACCAAGATTCGCCTGCCTCTGCCTTCCAAGTGCTGGGATCAAAGGCGGGTGCCACCCCCTGTGCTGTTTTTTGTTTTTATTTATTTCAATTTTATGCACACATTTGTCTGTGTGAGGGCGTCGGATCCCCTGGAACTGGAGTTACAGACAGCTGTGAACTGCAGTGTGGGTGCTGGGAATCGAACCTCTGAGCCTTCTCTCCAGCTCCTGTTTTTTAAATTTTAAATAGTTTCTGGTGTTTTTTTTTTGTTTTTAAAACAGGGTCTCGCCGGGCGATGGTGGTGCACGCCTTTCATCCCAGCACTCGGGAGGCAGAGGCGGCGGATCTCTGTGAGTTCGAGGCCAGCCTGGTCTACAGAGTGAGATCCAGGACAGGAACCAAAACTACACAGAGAAACCCTGTCTCAAAAAAAAAAAACAAAAAAAAAAAACAAAAAAAAAAAAAAAAAACAGGGTCTCATGTAGTACAGGCTAGCCCTGAACTCATTGTGTAGCTGAGGATGACCTTGAACTTCTAATCCTCCTGCCTCTACTTCCCATACCTGATGTATATGGAGTCTGAGATGAAACCCAGGGCTCTATGCATGTCAGCGCCCACTCTACCTCACAAGCCCAGCACCAATTCCTGTATTCTTTTTGTTTGGTTGCTTGGGTTTTTGTTGTTGTTGTTGTTGAGAGGGGGTCTCTCTACATAGCACTGACTGTCCTGGAATTCCTTATGTAGACCAGGCTGGACTTGAACTCTGCCTCCCTAGTGCTGACACTAAAGACGTATGCCACCGCTTATTTCACTTTATTTAAGACCAAAGTTTCATTGTGTAGCCCAGGCTGGCCTTGACTCCATGGTAGTGCTCCTGCCTCAGCCTCGAGTGCCGGGATCACACAGGTGAGCCACCATGTCAGATGGACAAACAGCTCTGCCCTGGCCCCCCTGTGCGGCTAGCAGCCCTCCCTTTGTGGTACAGGGAACCCTCTGCTCTTCCCAGCCTGGCCACACAGCCCTACACCAGGTCGGCGGGGGGTGGAGCCAAGGCAGAAGACATGGTGGGGTCAGATGAGGTGCAGGCTGCCCTTGTGAGGGACCCTCACCCCACTGCTTCTACCAGATCCAAGAACCAACCTGGGACCCCGTCCATGCCCTCTGGCCAGCCCTGCCACCCACCCCTGGGCTCTGTGCCCTGGTCTGGCCCTGCCCATCAGGGCCTCTTCACCCTACCCCAGCTCTCCCTCCTCCCAGCCTCACTGGTCTCAGCCACTCTGCCCTGGCCCTGAGTCCTGGCCTCCTAAGCGCCCTTGCCTGGCAGCCCACATGGCCTGGCCTCCAGGGGCTGTGAGGGCAGAGACCCCTCCCTGCCACACCCTGAGTGCTCTCTCATGTCCCCCAAATCTGACCTCTCCCTCTAAGAGGAGGGCCTGTCCCGGCGGGGGGGGGGGGTATGACAGCTGTGCGTGATTATAGCCCCGTGGGGGATCACACCACTGTGCTGCATCCCTGCCTGCCTACAGGGGAAGGGTCTTCTCCCTCATGGTTTGGCCCTGGGGTCTCCTGACACCCCAGCTCCTTCAGGGACATCAGGAAGGACCCCTTGTGGCCCTGGGGTGAGGAAGCTTGAGAGTATGGTTTGAGCGCCCTCAGGCCTCACACGTGGGTTGTTTGGGACTTGAGCTTTTTCACATGGGTTCCGTCTGTCCCTGTCCTCCTGAACCCCCCCCCCCAACACACACACCACCATCACCACCACTACCACATACACACAGGGTCTCTCTGTAGCCCTGGCTGTCCTGGAACTCGCTCTGTAGACCAGGCTGGCCTCAAACTCAAGACCCACCTGCCTCTGCCTCCCCAGTGTGGGGATTAAAGGCGCGCGCCACCACGCCTGGCTGACAGTTCTTTTTCCATCAGAATTCCCACAGCTGTATAGATTGTCCTTTCAGAATACACTGACCTCCCACAGGAGGATCAGGAGTTCAGGGGTAGCCTTGGCTGCATAGAGTCTATTTATAGACGCAGGCAGGCCTCACCTCTATCCAGTTCTAGACCATCCTGTCTCCTCCAAGGAAAGTGTGTCCCTGTGAGAGGCGACTCCGTCTCACACCCGGCCCGGGAGCCCCGTGGGCTCTGGTGTCTGGTTCCCCATGAGCTCTGTGTCCTCAAGGTTCCTCCTGCTGTGTCCTGCTGGAGTCTGTCTCCTGTGCATGGCTGGGTGACACCCTGCCTGTGGACAAAGCGTGCTGTGTGCATTGCTGGGCGATGACTGGTTCACTGCTGTGGGTGCTCCTAGTTTCCCCACGAGTGTCTGCAGATGCGTCTGCTTCCCCAGGGTCTCTGGGCTTCAGCTCCCCACATCCTGGTCCGCACTTGCTGTTGCTTAACTTTTGAGTCTAGCTGTCTTTGGAGGTATTGGACCACTCTCATTTCTGTTTTACGTTTACTGAGATAGGCTCTTGCAGTGTAGCCCAGGCTCTTCTCGCAATCCTCCTGCCTCAGCCTCTCAAGGGTGATGGCAAGCATGCTCCACCATGCCTGGCTTCACTTTGATGACTGGAATTGACACTTTGCTCAGTGCCTGCGCCGGGACAGGGGCTCCTGGGTAGGGCTGATGCTGCCACGGTCACTGAGGGCCAGGCACATGGGTTTGCTCCATCTGCTGCTTCTGGGGCCTTTGTCCTGGGTGGCCAAGGGTGCGAGAATCTAGAGAACCTGTGGCCCCCTGGTTCTGACAAGGTGGCCAGGGCTCTTTGTCCATGGATGGGATAGTGATGGCCTGGGATCCTGAGCCTCCTTCCCAGGAGCTCTGACATTATTGTGTGGCCCTCTTCAGGGATACCTACCTCTCCCTCTAAGAGGAGCGGCCTGGGGGGAGGATGGGGGGGCGCCGATGACAGCTGTGCATGATTATAGCCCCGTGGGGGATCACACCACTGTGCTGCATCCCTGCCTGCCTACAGGGGAAGGGTCTTCTCCCTCATGGTTTGGCCCTGGGGTCTCCTGACACCCCAGCTCCTTCAGGGACATCAGGAAGGACCCCTTGTGGCCCTGGGGTGAGGAAGCTTGAGAGTATGGTTGGATGAAGGGCTGAGGAGCTCAGCTTAAGGGAGGAATAGAAAGGCACCCAGACCTCAGTTCCCTAGCTCAGCTTCCTACAGTGTCCCTCCAGTCCTGGGGGAGCCGAGGCTTCGTCCCCCACCCTCACGGGATGCCCCAGGAGTGGGCCAGACCCGGAGCTGGGCCCAGCAGGGTGCGCCGTTGTTGACGGCCCTTCTGGGCCGATCCGCCCCCTACAGTAATTCTCCGCACTCTGCCAGTAACTGCCCTGACTTACCAGGCAGGCATCATTTCCTGAAACTCAGCCCAGCCTTAGGGGAAGTCGGAGCCGGTGACTAACCCTCATGCAAATGGGGCCGGCGGGACGCTGCTGCTGCCTCCGTGCCCCACGGAGCTGCTGAGCCCGCTGCCTCCGCCCGCGGTCATGAGGCTGCGGCTCCCCAGCAGCTCTTCCAGGGGGACCCAGCGGCCGCCCAGCGCCCCACGCCCCGACCATGTCGCAGCTGCGCTTCTGGCTGCAGTTTGCCGCGCTCAACAAGGTAACCTGCCAGGGACCAGCAGGGCCACCCAGAGCCACCTGTGGCGCCCCTGAGCTCCCACAGGTGGCCGAGCTGTGGCGCGGGACCCCCCAGCCCTGCCCACTCTGTACTTTTCTTGGCAAGTTTCAGTGAGCATGCCAGACTTTGTAAGCCATTGATTTGGTGCTGGGGTAGTAGCCGGCATGGGGTGACTGGGGAAGGAGACACGGTGTAGGCGGCCAGAGCTGACCCAGCTCCTCCACGCCAGGAAAGGGAGTTGAAGGATGCTCAGCTTGCGTGGGGCCATTGCCAACAGCTCCTCCTGGGCTACGGCAGAACTCGGTCTCAGGCAGGTCTGCTGGGATAGGTGGAGCCGGGAGCCGTCTGTCCTCTGACCTCCTGGTCCAGAAGGGGTTTCTGTGCTCCTTCCTGGACTGAGGGGATGTCTGCTGTGTGACCTCAGAGTGGCCGAGGAGATCTAGAGCAGCTCCTGCCGGTTCCCCTCCCCTAGCAAGTGGACCTCAAATGCTGCAGCCAGTAACCACAGTGGGACCTCTCAACCTCCTCATCCTGTGCCACCCAGTAGGTCTGTGCTCTTGCCTCTAGAGACCCAGCAGGGAGGAGATACACGGTATAGACTTTAGAGGGCCTCACTGGGAATCCCACCCTCAGAGCACCCTGCAGGGGAGGCCCAAGGGAGCAGGCATCCAGCCGTGACATTTCAGTGGCGGGGGGGGGGGGGGGGGGGGGGGGGGGGATGCTCATCAGTGTGGGTCTGTGCAGATTAGCTAGAGACAGCTGAGATCTGGGTTCTGATTTGTCCTGGGGTATTGACACTCACATGTGAGCAGGACCTGGGCACCCTGGAAGCCCTGTGTCCAGATGAAGTGCTGTCCCCATGCCCATGGGTGGCTGGGCTGTCGGGGGTGGGGGGTGGGGGAGTGGAGTCGGGACGTGTGTCCTTACTGGCCTGTGGGTACGCTTTAGACTGGCATTGAAGGCGCTTCCTGTCACCCCAGCATGGGAAGTGGAGGTATGATTGGGGGTCCAAGGCCAGCAGGGGTTACATGGTAAGTCTGAGGTCAGCCCGGGAAATGTCTCAGGAAATTAGAGGTTCAGGGTGGCCTGGCTCCGCCAATCCCTCACTTCCCCTCCCTGCGCGGTGCACGTCACACTGGGGACCTTTGCTGGCACAGTGTACTCTAAACCATAATGGTCTGCCGTGTCTAGTGCCTCAGTTTCCCCTGTCTTTCTTTCTCCGTCCTGCGATGCCTCAGGACATCAGCCGTCCTACCCCATCAGGCTGCCTCCCTGGGCCAGCCTTAACCGACAGTTGGTTGAGGCCACTGTGGGAGTTACTGGGTTTGCCTCCCCTAGCCGCACTTCCAGAGACCGTCCAGGGAAGGGAGAATAGGCCTGAGTTGCTTCTTGCCAATGGCTTTGCTGGACCTTGGTTTCTCGGGTATGGGCCCTTGGCATCCACTGACTTGCTAGGGTCCTGTGCAGGAGGGTGCTGGTCACCCCGCTGGGTCCTGGGGAGCCCTGAGACATCAGCTCCAGTGCCCACCTCTGCCACCTCCCTTGTCCAGGGCTGGGTTCTCCCAGGGGACTTTCTCACCTTACTGGAGACCAAGGGTTTCAGAGCTGTCCCATGCTGCCCTACCAGGGTTTAGTTGGGTGCTGTGCTGGGGACATGTCTGTGGCTGCTGACTGACTGAGCCTGCTCCCAACACATGATGGTGCCCTCTCCTGCTCCTGAACACAGGCTACCACCTCTGCAGTGGGGTCACAGGGCCCTGTGAGGTGGGTCTTGGGAAGCCCAGCCCCATAGCAACCCAGGTTCACTCAGGGTTCTCCAGGAAGCTGCCAGGTACCTCGACAGTTGCCTAACCTTCCCTGGGTAACACCAGATGGCCCTGGCCTCCCTCAGCCAGGGGCTGACAATGGCAGCTGCCCTCATACAGTGGAGAGGGTGGGTACTCAGGACCAAGACTCCTGAGTCCAAGGAGACGGGCCCTGGAGAGCGGCCCTGAGGCGGGCTGGGCCATTCTCGGGGTCTTCTGACCCTCCTGACCTTGACGCTGGGACCCCTGTCATCCGGTCACTTCGCCTTCCTGTCTCCAGGGGCAGCGCGGGAGCCTTCTAGGCTGGGCTAGCCAGGTTCAGGGTCAGCCTCTCCGCCAGCACAGCCCCATTCTCCAAGCATGTCTGCCTCCTCCGCAGACCGCGGCCTGGAGAGCCTGCTGTGCGTTCTGGGAGGGCGCACTCGCTGGCAAGGCGGGGGTCAGGGTGTGTGGAGGGCTCCCACAACAGATCACCCCTGGCTCTGGTGTGGCCCCAAGTGACCTCCTGGCCTCCAGCCGTGCCACAGACACTCCCCAGTTCCTCAGGGCAGATGTCGGCAGGAGGGCATGGGGCCGGGGCAGGGAGGTTCTGCCCCAGGCCAGGCTTCCAGGGACATCCATCACCCTGGCCCCAACCCCTTGCTGACACTGGAGGGCAGGGCATCGTGACCCCAACCTGCAGACACTTTCAGGTCGCCGGGTGGGGTCGGTGGTGTGGCGGCTCACACCGGTCATCTTGGGAGGCAAGGATTGCCATGGATTTGAGGCTAGCCTGGGCTACAGAGCAAACAAACGTAGGCTTATTGTGTTTGATCCGTGTTCTATATCGTCCACTCGTTTAAAGTGCACATTTCTGTGGTTTTAATATATTTGTATCTGTGTATTCAATGGCTTCTGGAACATTCCATCCCATCAGAAGAAATCCCATGCCTGTTCCCATCACCCCACTCGTCTCCAGGCCTGGAACCCCTGAATCCATTTGTCATCTCTGGTTCTCCTCTTCTGCACGTTTTCTGTCAGAGACTGCACATTGTGGACTCTCGTGTCTGTCCTCACTGAGCACTGTCCTCAAGGTCACTCCATGTTGTGATGTGTGGGCTTCACTCCTGTTCACGGCTGTGTGATACTCCACTGTGTGGCAGAATACACGGTCGCTTCCCTGGACGCCCGTACACTGCCAGCCACGGCCTCACCCCTGCTTTCTCCTAGGACCCCTCATGCCTCGAGGACCTCTCCAATGCCTCCATCTTCTCGTCCTCTGTGGATTCCCTGTCAGACATCCCTGACACGCCTGACTTCGGCCATGTCGACAGCCTCAATGAGGTGTCCACCATCTGGGACGTCAGCACCACCTCAGCCCCCCATGACAAGGTCGGCATGGCCGTCCCACCCCCTCCAGAGCCTCTCCGGTGACAGGGGTGGAGCAAGGAGGACTGTGGCCTGAGCTCCTCCTCGGGGACCTGGGTTCTGAGGGTCTGTACCGAAGAGGCTGGAGAAAGTCTCCACCGCCCTGGAGGCCCGGCACACATCCCGTGTCTCCAGATGACCCCTGTGGGCCCCGGGTGTTGAGCGCCCCGGCAAGTCACAGAGCCAGGCTGGTGTCAACTTTGCTCTGTAGTCAAGGTTGACCTTGAACTCCTGATCCACCCCCCTCAGCCTCCTGAGTGCTGGGGTGACAGGTGTGTGCCAATGTGTCTGACTCCAGAGGCAATTGGGTGACCAATTCTCACCCTAAGAACTCTGCCCTCAGTGGACCCCGGAGACATGCATGGCCGTCCTGGGTGGGTGGTGGTCGGTGACCCTGCTCAGCCCCTGTAGGGCCCAGGATGCCTCACAGGGAGCACCTGGCCTCATGTCCAGGATGAGGAAAGGAACCACTTAGCTGAGGCCCCTGACAGAGCACCCCACAGTGAGGCAGACGATGTCTCTCAGGGGACCCTGGCTTCTGAGACTGACCTCCTCTCTCGGTCCACACACTGTGGATGGGTTTCCATGTGGACAGCGCCCCAGAAATCAGCAGGCAGGTGACTGTAGGGTGCCCAGGCTTCGAGGTGTGTAGGACACTGCCCAGAGAGCTCTTGGCCGGCAGGGAGTTTTGCCCCCCCAGGACTAACAACATGTGTGGCCATCCCACCTTGGGGAGCCCTTAGCATGGACAGAGCCTCACCCAGCCTGACCTGGTCCCTGATCCTAGGGATGCCAGGGTATCCCAGTCCAGGCCTTCCTGCGGTCTTCCAGATGGAAGCTTCTAGACTTTGAGAGTGTAAGTTAGGAATGCCCCCAGGAGTCTCCAGGTGGGCGACCTTGATGCCCTGCAGCTCTGAGGTAAGGGCCAGCAGGACAGGCTGCTGTGTGTCCCTCCCCTGCTGTGAGGAGCCGCTGAGGCCTGTTCCCTGCCGAGATCAAGGCCACAGGGTGCTGCTCACCCCCCAGGGCCCCAGGCTGCTGTGGACCAAGCCTCCTATCTGAAACCCAACACCCTGCACTGCCCCAGCCCGGCAGGCCTGGAGGCCAGCAGGCCGGAACATGACTCAGCCTTCCAGGAACCTCCACCAGTCTGTTTGGGTTTTTGTTAATTTAAGAAAGAAAAAAAAAGAAGAAGGAGAAGGCAGGAGGATTGAGTGTGGACTTGTAGCCTTCCCAGGCTTCCGCTGGCTTTCAACACCCTGGCTCTGTTCCCAGCAGAGCAAGGGGCATGTGACAGTGACTGTCCCTGCAGTGCCCCAGGGACTCCTGTCCTCCCTCACGGATGCTGACCCTCCAGTGAGCCCCACAGGTCAGGGCTGAAGGCCTGCCTGCCGCCGTCAGGAGCAAGGGCAGGCAGGGCCAGCCCCTGAGCGGCCCTCCTCACTCTGCCAGTCCCAGGGACGGCGCTCAGTGGGTAGAGCGTCCCCGGCATGCACCGGTGAACCAGGAGTGGCCCGTTCCTGTAGTCCCAGCTCTCAGAGGTAGAGGCCAGAGGATTGGGGTTTCAGGGTCCTTGGCTACATAGGAAGGTTGAGGCCAGCCTGGGCTACATGACCCTTATTAAAAAGTCCAGACAAACACAAAGGAGGCTGGGCCACCGTTGGTTGCAGACTCTGCTCCTGGCATCTCCACCGTGGGCCACAACCGTCTCTAACTCCAGTTTCGGGGACCAGCACCTTCTGGCCTCCTTAGGCACTGCATGCTCACAATGCGCTTAAGCGCATGTAACATAAACAAGTCTAAAATCTATCCGTGTGTTTAGGTTGGGGTTATTGAGAATTAGTTTGCAAAGGAGAGCCATGTCCCCTTAATGGCTACAGACTCCCTCACTGGCCAGGCCACACCGTCTGTCCAGCCTAGGGTCAGCACTGGTGGCCAATGCTGCGTGCCCTGCCCCCCCCTTACCGTCCATCTCTCCTGTAAAGGGTGCTGGTTTGTGACATTTGGAGTGTGGTCTCAGTGTTGGGGACATTCTCACCTGAGCACCCACAGGGGAACCGTCACCCTGAGGAGGCCTTGCAGGGCCGCCCCTCAGCTGCTGGGTGCGGAGTGACTCCCAGGGACATTCGCCCAGCCTGCCGCGCCCAAGTCTGCATGCTGGGACTATTTGGCTGGTTTTTGCCGACTTTTCCTTGGTCCAGAGGCTACTACCTCATGGTCCCCCATGCGCCACAGGGACACAGTCTGTCCTCAGCCCATCCTACCAGGGGCTGCCAGGTTGAGTGGGGGGCTTTGGCCCCTGAGAATGAGCAGCCCCTACCTAAGGACACCAGCACTGGCACAGGAGGCCATGACTTACCCTCCCCTGCTGTCCTTACAGCTGTTCCTGCCGAGTACGCCGCTCTCTTCTCTGGAAGACCCAGTTTCCAGCACCCCGCTTCTCATCAGCTACCAGGTAAACTGGGTAGCCAGGTATTCCTGGGGATCTAGAGAGAGGCTCTGAAGGCATCTCTAGTGTGCTGGGCCCCGGGCAGCCTGCCCATTTTACAGTTGGAAAAACTGAGGCCCCACTTAGGGGCAAAGGTGGAGCCACCTCCACCCCACACCACTGTGCTGTGCGCATTGTGTGCAGCAAGGCTTCCCCAGGAGGAAGCTGGGTCACTGCAAGATAGGACAGACCCCGAACTGTCCCACCTCCAGTCACACAGCCAGCCTGAGGAGGAGGAGGCAGAGGAGGAGGAGGCCGCAGAGGAACTGGGCCATGCTGAGACCTATGCGGACTACGTACCTTCCAAGTGTAAGTGTCTGCCAGGGACAGCATGGAGACGCCCCTAAGGAGACAGCTGTGTAAGCCCTGAGGGCTCACGGCCCTTCCCTCGTCCACAGTGACAGGGGTGGGGTGGACAGCTGGCATCCTGCCCCCTCTACCCTGCTGCTTACTGTGCGCCAACCCTGTCCCCTCACCAGCTAAGATTGGGAAACAGCATCCAGACCGTGTGGTGGAGACCAGTACCCTGTCCAGTGTCCCTCCCCCAGACATCACCTACACCCTGGCACTACCCACCTCGGACAACGGGACCCTGTCTGCCCTGCAGCTGGAAGCCATCACCTACGCCTGCCAGGTAGCCAGCCCCGCCCACCCCTACCAGGCTCGTCAGGAGGGCACCAGGCATCCCAGGCCTGACCCGCCTCCGCTCACCCACAGCAACATGAGGTCCTGCTGCCCAGTGGGCAGCGTGCTGGTTTCCTGATTGGGGATGGAGCCGGCGTGGGCAAGGGCCGCACAGTGGCTGGCATCATAGTGGAGAACTACCTGCGGGGCCGGAAGAAGGCTTTGTGGTGAGCGCCTGCCTGGCCTGAGGGAGCAGGTGGGGGTAGAGCGGGACAGGCAGCGGCGCACCTGACCAGGCCGCTCCTCAGGTTCAGTGCCTCCAATGACCTCAAGTACGATGCAGAGCGGGACCTGAGAGACATCGAGGCCCCGGGCATCGCGGTGCACGCCCTGAGCAAGGTGGGTGGCCCATGCATGGCCAGCTGAGTCTCCCCCCTTACTAAGAAGGAACCAGAGTAGCGGAGTCCCTGCATGCACCCCGGTCTGATCTGTGTCCGCAGATCAAGTACGGCGACACTACTACCTCAGAGGGCGTCCTCTTTGCCACCTACTCCGCCCTGATCGGGGAAAGCCAGGCCGGTGGGCAGCATCGCACTCGCCTCCGCCAGATCCTGCAGTGGTGCGGCGAGGCCTTTGACGGCGTGGTATCCCGGAGCCGGGTGTGGATGGGTGGATGGATGGATGGATGGACAGGCGGGCGTGGAGAAGGGTGCGGCCGAGCACTGGGGCCTGAACCGAGGGGGGTGAATGAGAGGGCCTCAGCCTGGGAGGGGGAGCCACGAAGGGACCCGAGGCAAGACCGAGGCCTTGGGGTGCTCTGAGCAGCGGCTGGGAGCTCCCCACCAAACTAGGCCTGCGTCTTCACCCCCAGACTGTCACGGCCCTTCAGAGCTGTTCTGATGCAGGGGGCTGAGCCCGGGGCAGAGCCTGCAGGCCGCTTACTCTGCTCCTCCTGATCTGGTCCTAGCGAGCCTGTAGGCGACCAGATCCCAGTGTTGGGAGCCACCGGCTGACGGGGTGGGACAGAGCTTGTCCATGCTGGGGCTCCTCAGTGGGCAGCCCACAGCACCCAGGGTACAGTGTGTGCCCATGGTGAGGGCTGCTGGCCCTCCAGCGATGTGCCGGGGGTGGTGGCCGAGGCCCACAGGGTCCGCGCTGCTGTGGCAGGAACCTCTGCCCGGTGTGTTTTTTCTGTCCTTCTCTTTTTGGTGTTACGGTTTCCGGTAGTCCTAACTGGCAGCTCTGCTAGGCCGTGTCCCCACCCCCTTGGTGCATGGCTTTTTTTTTAGACAGGGTGTCCCTCAGCAAGGGCTGCCATGGCAGGCAGGGGCCACTTGGCCTGGCTTGTGTGGTGCTGAGGATGGAACTTGGAGCTTCCAGCCTGCTAAATAAGCTCCCACAGAGCAGCATCGCCCCACCCCAGCACCTTTTAACGCCTACCAGTTAGTTATTCTGTGTTCCTCAGATCTCCAGCCCCTCCACATCCCCTCAGGTGACGGATACCACCACTGCACCCCCACCCCATGCCTCTGGAGTTTCCTCTGGTACATTGTGGGGTATTGACTGGGGACACCTTCCATCCTTCTGGAACATTCCTTAACCCAGCCTATCCCAGATTGTGTTTGATGAGTGCCATAAAGCCAAGAATGCCAGTTCTACCAAGATGGGCAAGGCCGTGCTGGACCTGCAGAGCAAACTGCCCCAGGCCAGGGTGGTGTACGCCAGCGCCACAGGTGGGTGGAGGCAGCAGCTGAGCCGGGTGGGCGAGCGCAGTCACCTCCACAGGATGGGCTGCCCTGCCAGCCCTGAGCAGGACTTGGACCTGTCCCGTTTCTGCTGGGCACCCGGGGCGAATATGGAGCTCCCTTTCTCCAAGCCAGCCTTCCCCTTGCTGATGGGCTCTGGCGGACCTTGAGGGTACCCCAGGGCTACAGCACTGCACCCCGCTTGGCCTGCATGTGGCCCGTGCCACTTCCAGCTGTGCCGTGAGCTGCCCAGCGCCCTGCTTCCAACCCCCAGGTGCTTCTGAACCCCGCAACATGATCTACATGAGCCGCCTGGGCATCTGGGGTGAGGGCACACCCTTCCGGACCTTCGAGGAGTTCCTGCACGCCATTGAGAAGAGGTGAGCCCCTGCTCTGCTGTGGGGGTGGCTGTCCCTGCCAGGTATCCCGAGGGCCCTGGAAATGCACATCCATCCTGTCTCTCCCTAGCACCCCCGTCTTTCTCCCCGAGAAAGATGAGCCCTTCTCTTAAGTCCTCCGCTGTGCTCTCCTCTGGCCACACAAGGCTCTCTGGGCCCAGCCTGACGTCTTCCTCATGGCCAAGGCCTCTGCATACGTGCTGGGTTCTGTCTCCTGGTCGGTCTTTCCTGCCTGACCATCCTAGTGGGGCACAGTGCTCAGAGGCCCTGTCTGTCTGCAGGGGAGTGGGCGCCATGGAGATTGTGGCCATGGACATGAAGGTCAGTGGCATGTACATCGCACGCCAGCTCAGCTTTTCAGGGGTCACCTTCCGCATTGAAGAGATCCCGCTGTCCCCCGCCTTCGAGCAGGTCTACAATCGGGCAGCCCGGCTGGTAAGCTGGAGAGACTGTCTGCGGGGACCCCGTTCCTCGCCCGCGTCTGTTGGCACAGTCCCGCTCTCCCACACACGCTGTGGGTGTGGATGGTAGCGGCAGGCGCTCTCCGGAGCCCGGTCTGCATTGGTCCAGCTGAGGGATTCTTTGTTTTTTATTTTCACTTTTACTTTTCTTTTGTTGTTAGAGACGGTTTCTCTGTGCAGCCGTCTGTCCTGGATCTCGCTCTGTAGACCAGGCTGGCCTCGAACTCACAGAGATCCTCCTGCCTCTGCCTTCTGACTCTGCCTCCTGAGTGCTGGGATTAAAGGCGTGCGCCACCACCGCCCGGCGCTTACTTTTTTCTTAATGATTTATTTTTATGTGTATTTGGCGTTTTGCCTGCATGTCTGTGTGAGGGCGTCGGATCCCCTGGAAGTGGAGTTACAGGCAGGTGTGAGCTGCCATGTGGGTGCTGGGGATTGAACCTGGGTCCTGTGGAAGAGCAGTCAGTGCTCTAACCACTGAGCCTTCTCTCCAGCCCCCATCACTTTTACTTTTATTTCGGAGACTGTCCTGTCTCACTGAAGCTCAGCTGGACTAAACTCCTGGCAGTCCTGCCTCAGCGCCTGTGAGCTGTGTAAGAGGCATGCACCAGAACACCGGCTTTCATGAGATTTACCAGTGATACTGTGACGAAGGCGGACCGGACTCCATGTCCTAGGACCCAAGCATGTTAGCCTAGACGGTGACATGGAGCCATGTGGTGGCAGGCTCAGTATGGACAGGTTCCTGTTCCCACACGGGCTCAGCAACAGGCCCTCAGCCCGGGACCCACGCTGACCTCCTCCCTCTGCTCTCAGTGCTGGCGGGACAGGCGTGACAGGCGTGACAGGCGTGTGCCGTCAGCCCCCGCTCGACCAGTGTGTACGAGGCCCTGAGTATGAGTCCCAGCATCACGAAGTAGGAAAGGCAGATGCGTGTGACGGCACACTGCCGTCAGCCATGCTCTCATAGGAAAACCCTGTCTCAGAACATAACGAAACTCAGAGCCCTACCGAGAACAGCCCTCGGAGAATGAGTGGGGACATCTGTGGTGGGACACCACCTGTCCTGAGGCCGCCGCCAGTGAACATTGTTGCTCTTTACCCAGCAGGTGCCTGGGACAGTACTGTCCCCGAGTCGCGACCATGTCACAGACAAGTGTGGCAGTACTGACTCGGAGCTTCTGGCAGGGAGGATGTGGAGACCAGGGACATGCTCAGGACCTTGCAGAGCCTGGGCCTGGGCCTGGTGTGGGCCTGGTGTCCATGGTGCCCAGGGCGCCTGGAGTTCACCTGCCCTGTAGGAAGTCTGAAACTGAGTGTGAGAGCGCATCCTGTCATCCCAGCACTGGGGAGGTAGAGGCAGGAGGAGCAGAAATCAGGTCACTGTTGGCTACATATCCAGCTCAAAGCCAGCCTAGGCTACAGGAAACTCTGCCTCCCGAAGCCCCTTCCTCAGCGAGAGAGGCTTTCAAGTCGGACATAGCACACACCTGTGTCTGGTTTTTGTTTTGTTTTGTTTTGTTTTTCGAGACAGGGTTTCTCTGTGTAGCTTTGCGCCTTTCCTGGAGCTCACTTGGTAGCCCAGGCTGGCCTCGAACTCACAGAGATCCGCCTGGCTCTGCCTCCCGAGTGCTGGGATTAAAGGCGTGCGCCACCACTAGCGACTACATGAGATTCTTTTTGTTTGTTTTTGTTTTTGCTGGTGAGTGTTCTGCCTGCAGGTCAGAAGAGGGCACCAGATCTCATCACAGACGGTTGTGAGCCACCATGTGGGTGCTGGGAATTGAACTCAGGACCTCTGGAAGAGCAGCCAGTGCTCTTAACCACTGAGCCATCTCTCCAGTCGCCCACATGAGGTTCTTAATCAGATAACAGAAGCAGCCCTCTCACAGCCCCATGCTTTTTGTTTTTGAACAGTTCTTTGTCAGCTTTGTGTCTGAATGTAGAGTGTTGGGGTCACATGGACCCCGCCTTGTGCCTTGGCTGTGACACCCTCACTGTACGGTTTTGGTCGCCGCCCCTACTGCCCCTCACCCCGTCTGCCCCTGAAGCCCCGCCTAAGGCCGGCTGGCAGGCTGGCTCAGCACAGGCCTTGTTTTGCAGTGGGCCGAGGCTCTGAGCGTCTTCCAGCAGGCGGCCGACTGGATCGGCCTGGAGTCCCGCAAGTCCCTGTGGGGTCAGTTCTGGTCCGCGCACCAGCGCTTCTTCAAGTACCTGTGCATCGCCGCCAAGGTGCAGCGGCTGGTGGAGCTGGCCAGGCAGGAGCTGAGCCGGGACAAGGTGAGGGCGGGTGTGTGTGTGTGTGTGTGTGTGTGTGTGTGTGTGTGTGTGTGTGTGCCAGGAGGCCAGGCAGGGTCTCGGGGACTTGGTAAGATGGGACAGTCGCCTGGAGCCCGGCTCAGACTCTCCATCCCCGCAGTGTGTGGTCATCGGGCTGCAGTCCACAGGGGAGGCGCGGACCCGCGAGGTGCTGGACGAGAACGAGGGCCGCCTGGACTGCTTCGTGTCCGCCGCCGAGTAAGTGAGACGTGAGGGGCGCAGCAGGCACGGGCCTCCCGCTGTCTCACCGGGCTGTGGCCTGTGGCTGCCCCTTGCCCCTCAGCAGCTGAGCAAAAGCCATCGGGGCAGGAATCTTACTTACGGGTGGCCCCTGGGTCCTGGAGTCTCAACAGGAGACTTTTGGACGTCTGCCTACACCAGGTAGTGCCATTTCAACACAGTTCCATGGGGTTCTCAGGCCTGGCGTTGTGGCCCCCACGGGCCTGCACGTCCCTCTCAGGAGTCACCTCCGTCCCCCCAGTGAGGCTGCCGTGCCCGTGCCACAGTGCGTCCCGTCGCCCCTCTCCGTGAAGCCGCACGCTCATGGCCGGGCCTGTGCTGAGCTCTCTCTTCCCCTTTGCAGAGGCGTCTTCCTGTCCCTGATTCAGAAGCACTTCCCTTCCACCCGGAGGAGGCGGGACCGGGCAGGCGGGAAGAGGAAAAGTAAGAGGACCTGCTGGCTCTGCGCCCCGCTCCCACCCTCACCCCAGAGCCACCGGGCCTCTGCCCGTGCTGGTGCCCGCCCAAGCAGGCGGGAGTTTGCAGTGGACAGCCGAGGTCTGGGCCAGGACGCCAGCGTCACAGCAGAGCCCAGCGCCAGCCCCTGGCAGGCAGGGAAGCCTCTAGGACAGCGCTGTGCTCAGAGAGCACAGGACAGGGCACACGGCCACCTACCTTCCAGTTCACGGATTTCCAAATAATTCCCGTGCACGCACACGGCCAGGCGTGAAGGACAGCGCAGGGACCCTCCTCCCGAGTCCCTGAGTAGCCCCAGGCCCTCTTCCCCTGACAGCCTACAGCACTGACATGAGGTCCGCGGACTTGTCCCTGGAGGAGGCTCTGACCCCCTTGAGCCTCTTGCCTACCTGTGGAGTGCAGCCATGAAGCCAGCCGGGGCTGAGGATGGGGACGTGGTGTCTCAGTTCACCTCGTCCTGCCCAGAAGTGGGGCTGGGGTCTTCTTAGAGGGAACCCAAGACACCTCCAGACCCCAGGCCCCCGGGTCCTCCAGACCCCAGGCCCCCGGGTCCTCCAGACCCCAGGCCCCCGGGTCCTCCAGACCCCAGGCCCCTGCCTCCTGCTCTCTGCCTGCCACTCCATCCCCACCCCCTTCTGCAGCCTCCCCACCCCACGAGCTGACCCCCGACTCCTCCCTTCAGGGCGGCCTCGGGGTCGCGGCCCCAAGGCTCCTAGACTGGCGCTGGAGGCCTCGGGAGTTATCCGTATTAGCGACGGTAGCAGCACGGAGTCCGATGCTGGCCTGGACAGTGACTTCAATTCGTCCCCAGAGTCACTGCTAGATGACGATGTGGTCATCGTGGACGCCCCCATGCTCCCCACAGATGACCGAGGTGAGCCACACTCCATGAAGCAGACACGGCCACATGACGTCCTCTCCCCAGCACATGCCCATGTTACAGATGGGAAACTGAGGCTCACAGCTGAGGTCAGGGCCATGCTGTCAAACACGGGAGAGTGACTCCCATCATGCCATGCTCCGCTCCCTGCCGTGACTCATCCTGGACCTGCAGGGCCACTTCACTGATGCTCTTCCTCACCCCCAGGTCCCCTGTACCCACTTCAGAGAGACCTGCAGGGCCCTGGCGTCCTGGAGCGTGTGGAACGGCTGAAGCAGGGCCTGCTGGCCAAGGTGCGCGCGCTGGGCCGCGAGCTGCCCGTGAACACCTTGGACCAGCTCATCCACCAGCTCGGGGGCCCTGAGTGCGTGGCTGAGGTGAGCCCGGCTGCCCATAGCCAGCTCTCGGGGCCCTGTGGGTCAGCCTAGGGACAGAGGGGAGCCTGGCTGCAGAGGGGCGCGCCTCCCGCACTTCCCGCTCTTCAGGTGGGCCTGAGCACAGCAGCACACGGCCACACAGACGCACTTCACCTAAAATGAAAATACGTGTTTTCTAAAAAGAAAGCAAGGGAAGACTTGGTGGTGGCGGGATCCTTACGGCTGCTGAGGCCGCACTGGAAACCAAGTCTCTGCACAGAGCCACCTGCCCTCAAACAGGGACGCAGTGCATGGGCGTCACACTAACGTCCCCTGGGGTCTCCTTTCTCCCCATCAACCACAGATGACAGGCAGGAAAGGCCGTGTGGTATCCAGGCCCGACGGCTCAGTGGTCTTTGAGTCCAGAGCAGAACAGGGCCTGTCCATCGACCACGTGAACCTCAGGGAGAAGCAGCGTTTCATGAGTGGCGAGAAGGTGGGTGGGCCTGGTGCGGCGGGGGGGGGGGGGGGGGCGGGTGCTCCCAACACAGCTCTGCAAGGGAAGGGGGGGAGGCGGGTGCGCCTGCACTCTGGAGGGAGGAGCCCTGGGGAGCCTGAGCTTAGCAGCGAGGAGGGGCCCAGCACCCTGTCCCACCCCACCCCCAGCTTGTGGCCATCATCTCGGAGGCTTCCAGCTCCGGAGTCTCCCTTCAAGCAGACCGCCGGGTGCAGAACCAGCGACGCCGCGTACACATGACCCTGGAGCTGCCTTGGAGCGCAGACCGCGCCATTCAGCAGTTTGGTGAGGCCCTGGCCCCCACCCCCCCAGGCTGTCCCTTCCCGGGACCCTCACCCAGTCTCACAGTCTCTCTGTCCTCAGGCCGCACCCACAGGTCCAACCAGGTCTCAGCCCCCGAGTACGTCTTCCTCATCTCGGAACTGGCCGGGGAGCGCAGGTTCGCCTCCATTGTGGCCAAGCGGCTGGAGAGCCTGGTGAGCAGGCGGGGCCTCGCTGGGCGGGGCCTGGGGAGGGCCAGGGAATGCTGGAGCCTGAATCACAAAGGGTCCTGGGTCATCCCGGCAGGGTGCCCTGACCCACGGAGATCGCCGGGCCACCGAGTCCCGAGACCTGAGCAAGTATAACTTCGAGAACAAGGTGAGTAGAGGTCGGGCAGCGGTGGGGAGGCCGCCCCTACCCCGCCCCACTCACGCCGCCTCCCCACAGTACGGCACCCGCGCTCTCAGCCGCGTCCTCACCACCATCCTGGGCCAGACGGACAACAGGGTGCCCCTGCCCCAGGGCTACCCTGGAGGGGATGCCGCCTTCTTCCGGGGTGAGCCTGGGCTTGTGAGTCTTTCTGGGAGGCATGGGGGCTACAGTGAGGCTGGCTCCGTCAGGATTTGGGGGCTGGGTGCATAGGCAGGCTTGGCTCTGGGCCCCCAGCACACCACACGGCTGGTTTTCCCTGGCAGACATGAAGCAGAGCCTGCTGTCTGTGGGCATCGGCACTCGGGAGTCGCGCACTGGCTGCTTGGATGTGGAGAAGGGTGAGTCCCGGAGAGTTCTGGGAAGGTGGCAATGGTGCAGGGCCACTGGGAGGGGGAGGCCAGCGGCCTGAGACTCGGCTCCCCGCAGACTGCTCCATCACCAAGTTCCTGAACCGCATCCTGGGGCTGGAGGTGCACAAGCAGAACGCTCTGTTCCAGTATTTCTCTGACACCTTTGACCACCTCATCGAGATAGACAAGAAGGAAGGCAGATACGACATGGGCATTCTGGGTAAGCTGCCCTGTGAGCCGTGCTCGGGAGATCCAGCGGCCAGCGCACCATGTATGTGCAGTCCACTTTGAGAGGCTGCAGACAAGTCCCCAGGTCTGGTCCACGATGCTGTCACTGAAGCAGTTGGTCACCTGGGAAGCTCACACTGAGACCCACACAGGGCAGTCACCAACTCCAAACCAAACTCTGCTCTCAGGAAGCTTGTTCTGCGTCAGGCTGCACTAAGAGCCAGCCTGCGCTACATGCCGGCAGCATGCCTTCTGCATGCTGTGTTCCCTGGACATAGTCCCTGTTGCCGCTCTAAAGCTGAGGTTTTAGACCCTGAAGACACATGGCCGTTTATAAGTCACGGTGGCACTTGCCTGTCAACCCAGCACTGGTGGAGGCAGATTCCTCCACTACATGCTGACTCCAAGGCCAGCCTGGGCTACCTGAGATCCTGTCTCAGCAAACACAGAGGCTGTCGAGGCAAAAGCACTTGCCGCCCTCCCGGAGGACAAATTCCCCTCCAACCCCCACACCACATCTGCCTGTCACTCCAGCTCCAGGGGACCTGACGCCCTCTGGTCTCCGTGGGCACTGCATGCACACGTGCACACAAATGCCGAGACACAAAGGAGAATTAAAGTTTGGTTTTTTTAAGAGCTGCCCTTGCGGACAGACACAGCCCCCCTGAGCAGCTGTACACAGCTGGATACCATGGACCCTAGACAGAGGCCCGACACCCACGCACAGGGCACCGGTTCTGGACTCAGGCCTCTGCCCATTCATGGCGTCATCTCTGGGGTCCATTAGAGTCCGCTCCCTCCCTGGCCCTGACCACCCGCCCTCTCCTCAGACCTGGCCCCTGGCATCAACGAGATCCACGAAGAAAGCCAGCAGGTGTTCCTGGCACCCGGGCACCCACAGGATGGCCAGGTGGTCTTCTACAAGGTGAGCAGGGAGGCGTCCCGCCCCGGGCCTGGCTCCGGGCCCCGAACCTGCTGACACCCCCCTTGCCACGGCAGATCAGCGTGGACCGCGGTATGAAGTGGGAGGAGGCGCTCGCCAGGTCTCTGGAGCTCCGGGGCCCCTACGACGGCTTCTACCTCTCCTACAAGGTGAGTGGGCCCACCCCTCGTGGGCGTCCTGCCAGCCGCCGCCCAGGGCCCCGGGTGCCCCCCGCCTCACTCTCTCGGCCCTAGGTCCGAGGCAGCAAGACGAGCTGCCTGCTGGCCGAGCAGAACCGCGGCGAGTATTTCACCGTGTACAAGCCCAACATCGGCCGCCAGAGCCAGCTCGAGACCCTGGACAGCCTGTGCCGCAAGTTCCACCGGGTACGGAGGGCGGGAGGGCTCCCTCCCTGCGCCGGGCGTGCTGGGGAGACCCGAGCCTCAGCCCCGCTGACTGACGCACGGCCTGCACCCCCAGGTCACCGCCGAGGAGGCCCGGGAGCCCTGGGAGAGCAGCTTCGCGCTGGCGCTGGAGCACTGCAGCCACGCCGCCTGGTGAGGCCGGCGGGCGGGGCGGGGCCGGGCCGGGGCGGGGGCCGCTCGGGGCGGGGCGGGGCCGGGGGGGGAGGGGGCGGGCGGAGCGGGGGCGGAGCTGGGCGGGGGCGGAGCCGGGGGCGGAGCCGGGCCGGGCCGGGGCGGGGGGCCGGGGGCGCGGGCTGCAGCTGACCGGCGTCCCCTGCACAGGAACCAGCGCTGCCGCCTGGCGCAGGAGGGCAAGGGCTGCGCGCAGGGCCTGCGCCTCCGCCACCACTACATGCTGTGCGGGGCGCTGCTGCGCGTGTGGGGCCGCATCGCCGCCGTCATGGCCGACGTCAGCAGCAGCAGCTACCTGCAGATCGTGCGCCTCAAGACCAAGGACAAGAAGAAGCAAGTGGGTGAGTGGGGCGGCGGCACGGGGCGCAGAGAAGGGGCTCCCGGTGCGGTCCCCGCGCGGGCCTGACCGCGTGTCCGCGCCGCACAGGCATCAAGATCCCCGAGGGCTGCGTCCAGCGCGTACTGCAGGAGCTGCAGCTCATGGATGCCGAGGTGAAGCGCCGCAGCGCCCAGGGGCTGGCCGCGCGCCCCCCCACTCCACGCATGATCGCGCTTCCTTGCGGTCCTGGTGAGGTGCTGGACTTGACCTACAGCCCCCCAGCCGAGGCTTTCCCGCCGCCTCCACGCTTCACCTTCCCTCCGCTGCCGCCCCCAGACCCCAGCTCCCTGATGCTGGGGGCGAGAGACCCTGCGGCCAACCCCGCGGAGCTGGCACACCAGGGCTGCGACATCAATTTCAGGGAAGTGTTGGAGGACATGCTCCGCTCTCTGCGCGCGGGGCCCACCGAGCCCCCTCCGCCTCTGGTGGGCGTGGGCGGCGGGGGCACCGAGCGGCAGAGCGTCATCCACTTCAGCCCGCCCTTCCCCAACTCGTAGGCGGCCATGGCCCCTGGGTCACAACTGTCCTGGGCAGCGAGGCCCAGCGGCTCCTCTGCGAGCAGAGGTTCCCGCGACTACTGAGGGCAGCCGCGCAGGGCCTTCCCGCCAGCGGTGCGGGGCTCGGCCGCCCTGCGCTGCTCCGCCACGCCCAGCCTGGAGGCCGTGGGTTTGGTGGCCCCAGAGAGCTGGTCACTCAGGAAATCCGGTGCTGAGGCCCCGCCGTCTATGGGGGCTCCACGGGGCAGACCCGTTAATATATGCAATCCCCTGCTCCCTAAATTATTGTCCCCCGCCCCTCACTAGCCCCGGAATCCGTGGGCAGCCGGCGGGCCCTGGTTTCTATGTATTTATAATGAACTCTGGTGTACATATGTAAAGATCTTTTTTAAATACATGTGCCTTTGCCTACTTCCCGGTGTGCTGCGGCCCGCAGGTCGGGAGGGACCCGAGGGTCACAGAGCAGGCCCAGGCTTCCTGTCCCCTCGTCGGCTGGTGGGGACAAGCTGGGGAGACAGAATTCACCCAGTGGCCGCTGCATTCCACAGTCCTAGGGTCACTTAGCCTGGCAGTTCAAAGCTCACACCCCGCAGGAGAGGCGGCCATGGGCCAGTAGTCGGGGAGGGCAGCAGAGAGCCTCTCAGACTCCCAGACCCACCCGACGTCTCCACTGTCTGCCCCAGAGGCCCTGGCTCAACCACACCCGCTGTAGGCAGCGGACCCCAGATGGCCACTCCCGGGCACCCACAACCCCCACAGAGAACATGAGACGCACGCATGCACACACGCATGTGTGCCAGACATAACCCTGGGGCAGGCGTGGGCAACCACACAGCTTCCCAGGAGGCCTCCAACAGGTTCCCACCCTCCTAGGAACAGCCCTGGCCACGCTCAGGGCCTGGGCAGAGCCTCAGGGATTAGCAGGGAATGCGACCAGCTGACCCAGATCTGCACCTGCCCAGTCCCGGGGCAGAGGCCTGGCCCTCTAATCCCCGGGTGCTCAATTCCTGAGGACACAGGCACATTTCTACATTTTTATTCCCACAAGGCGGCCAAGGTAAAGCTCAAGCCCAGGGCCACAGGCCCCGGACCTTCCTCCGGCGGGGTGCACGCCAGGTCCTCGGGACTGCCCCACCAGCGGGCTGGTTTGCAGGCAGACCGTCATGAGTGCCGGGTGGAAGGTTCCGGGGGTCACAGGGCAGGGGGGCTCGGTGGCGGCTCACACTTGTAGGTTAGAGATAGCACGGCAGGTCTTTCTCTATCACCTGTGGGAGGACACGGTCAGACCTGTCCCCCAGCAGCCACGCACGGCCCCGGCCCCAGCTCACACCCAGCTGCATCACCGAGGCGCTTACCTGGGGCTCCTCCATGGGACCATAGCGCTTCACCACGCATCCGTTCTTATCAATGAGAAACTGTGGGACGGAGAACATGGTTGGCCGGGGTGCAGGGAGGTGGGCCACCCCCCCCACACACACACACACAGTATAACACTCTTACCTTGGTGAAGTTCCACTTGATGGCGCTGAGAGAGGGAAGAGAGAGGGTTTAGGAATGGTTCCCGCCAGGACGTGGGCGCGCACGCCTCTAACCCCAGCACTCAGTGCTAAAAGAATGTATCGCTCTCTTCTGAAGAAGGGGGTCAAACTCCCCAGCACCCACATCACATAGTTGGTCACAAAGGTCTGTAACTCCGGTTCCAGGGAACCACAGGCCCTCTCCTGACCTCTGAGGGCATCAGGCATGCATGCAGTCCACAGACGTGCATACAGACAAAACACCCATACACAGCGGGTGAAAATAATGAAATGAAAAATACACAGTAAGTGAAAATAATCTGGGGAGGAAAAGAGGTGGGGTAGAGACAGATCAGTGGTTAGAGCACTGACTGCCGGGAGGTGGGAGCACTCGGGAGGCCAGCCTGGGCTACAGAGCGAGATCCAAGACAGGCTCCAAAACTACACAGAGAAACCCTGTCTAAATAAACAACAAAAAAAAAGCACTGACTGCTCTTACAGAGGATCAGGGTTCAGTGCCCAGCACTCACGTGGTGGCTACAACCTACCAAGCCCCTGTAACACCAGCTCTGGGAGACCCAACGCCGCCTTCTGGCCTCTAAACATACTACACCCAGGTGCATATAAACACACTCGGGCAAAGCACCCATACACATAAAATGCAAATAAAGAAATCTGAGGCCCGGCCAGGTGGTGGCGCACACCTTTCATCCCAGCAGGTAGGGGAGGCGGATCCCTGAGTTTCAGGCAAGCTAGAGCTACATAGTGAGACCCTGCCTCAAAACAAACCAAAAAAGTTGGCACCCACTCCTACCCTGGTCCAGAGACATGCGGCCGCCCGCTGCCCACTCCCCAGGGCCACTCACTTTCCCAGCATGCCCCTGCCCTTGGGCTGGATTTTCATCCATTTCCACAGTGGGTGGGCATCGTCCCCATTTACACAGATCTTGCTGTACATGTCAAACTTGACATTGTAGCCTGCCGCAAACTCCTTGATTTCTTGATTACTTCCTGGCTCCTGCGGATAGCAATTGCCTGACTGGTAAGGTGCCCGCCACCGCACACAGGCATAGCACCCCCACTCAGGGCCATTGCCTGGGGTCGGCCACGCACCTGCTTCCCGAACTGGTTGCAGGGGAAGGCCAGGATTCGTAAACCACACTCGGCATATCGGGCATGCAGATCGACTAGCTGAGTGTAGTTTACGTCGGTTTTGCCTCATTGCGAGGCCACGTTGGTGACGATGCACACGTAACCCCTGGGAGGGAACGAGTAGGAATGAGACCACCGGCAGGGGAGCCCCTTTTTCAGACCGGCCTTGCACCACCCACATAACCAGGCACCCACTTGTACTTATCCAGGCAAACCATGTGCCCGTCGATGTCCTTGGCTGAGAATTCGTGCATGGAGCGCGCACAGCGCCAATCATCTCGGGATGCGCACTGCAAAACAGAGAAACTGTGTGTCCTACCCTAGGTCCCGCAGCGGAGAGAGTCTGGAACCAACGAAAAGAATGCCCTGGGGCGACGGGCTGGGGAGCAAAGGCTCCTCCCCCTTCCGTACTTCGTTTCCCTTCAGGTCCTCCTGAAAGGAGCTGTGGACCCCCTAGAAGATGCTACCAGGGAAGGAACGGTAAGGGTACCCCTGGCCGCACACCAAGCCCAGGAGCTCGGCGCAGTTGCTGGCCTGGGGAGGCTCCTGCAGCAGAGGCCCGGGGACCGGAACCACCGGATCGTTCCGGCGAGGTCGCGCCCTCCTGCGGCGGCGCGCACAAGCTTTCCTTCTCCTCCGGGGGCCCCGGCGCTTCCGAGGCCTTCGGCGTGGACGTTCACGCCGTCGCCGGCCTCCTGGGGACCCGCCGCGCTGCCTGCAGCGTCCCGGGTTGCCGGAGGCCGCGCGGCCCATGCCCGCCCGTCTGTGCGTCCCGAGCGCAGCGCGGGGACAAAGAGCCGGTAGCCAAGGTGCCGCCGATTGTGACGCACCAGGCCGAGCGGGCGCGGGACCAGGTCAGAGCCCGCTATGGTGACCCCAACACCCGTTCCCACCCCCAGGGGCCCTCCCCGGCCGAGGCCTGGCCCTCTTCTGTCCCGGGGGTGCCCGCGGGCGTCCGCCCTCCCACCGAGGCGCCCCCTAGTCTAACCAACAGACCCCCCGACCCCCGACCCCCACCCGGGACGCGGTGGCCCGGCCCCAGGCCCCGCCCCCGCCCGGGATCGCGGCCCTGGCCGCTGTGGCCGCGGCCGCCCGGGTCCCCGGTGCGCCCACCATGGTGCCCGCCAGGCCAGGCGCAGCCAGAGCCCCGCACAGCAGCGCCGGCTTCAGCAAGCGGCTCAGACGGCCCCAGCTCATCTCGGCGGCCGGAGCCAGCGGCTCCTCCCCTCACGCAGCCGGCCAATGGACGCGCGCTGCCGAGTCTGGCCGGCCCGCCCTCGGCCACGCCCACTGACGTCGCTTATCGGTCGGGGGCGCCTGCGCCCAGGGCGCGCGGCCCCGGCAGCCAATGGGAAGCCGGGACGAGGGGGCGGCGGGGCGGGGCCGGGCCTGCGGGTTTGTTGTTGTCAGCGGCTGCGCATGCTCGGCGGAGCGGCGGACGGGGAAACGGGAGCCGCGCCCGCGCGGGCCGCGCGTTGGAGGGCTGCGGGCAGTTAGTGATCCGCGAGGTTGCCTGCGGCGGCGCAGGCTGCCGGGGCGCCCAGGGGGGCCCCTGGGGGTGGCCAGTGAGGCCGAGCCACCCCCTCGCAAACGGCCCCTTGGAGCACAGCAGACAAGCCTCATGTAGCCCAGGCTACCCTCGAGCCCTGGTCCTCTCTCAGCCTCCCGCGTGCACCACCCCCGTGTCCCCCCCATTGCTCTCCTTTTTCACAGATGGTCTCACGTAGTCCAGGCTATCCTCAAACTCACTGTGCATCCCCGACAGCCTCACTCCCGACCCTCAGAACTGGGGTAACCGATGCGTGGGGCCTGGACCCGGGGCTCTGCTAAGTGAGAGCTCTCCACCCAGACACAGCTTCCCCACCCCGTTTTACAACTCAGGCCGGCTCGGAACTCAGAAATCCTCCTGCCGTAGACTCCTGAGTGCTAGGGTGACAGGTCTGTGTCCCCTGTAGATCGCGGGGAGACAGACGGACTGATGTGGAGCTGATTAGCAGGGGTGGGGCTTGAGGACTCAGTGAGGAACGTGATTGCCAGACAAACAACACAGAGCTTCATCAGATCCCAGCACCCGCGGGAGCAGGTGCGCGTGGATGCTTTGTGATCCCCGGGGCTAAGCAGGAGTCAGAGAACCTGCCGCCCCCAGAACAGGATGAAGACAGGCACAGTGGCCATACCCTGAACCCCAGCCCTTGGAGGCAGAGGCCAGCCCGGGCTGCACAGTGAACCCTGTCTCAAAACACAGGGTGGTGGGAGAGCAGGGGAGACCATCCAGTCTTCCGCACAAACACAGTGACCACAGAGCTTCCTGCACGTATAAAAGAAGCCAGGGCTCTTAGGGGTCATGTGAGGAAGTCCCACAGTTCCTCGCCACACGCCCCTCTTGTGTGCACTCTTGGCCCTCTGTCCTCCTGGAGTGGATGGCCCTGCACACAGAGGTGTGACTCAGGAAATTCCTCAGCCCAGCTGCCTGCCCGACTCCCCACCCCCCGCTGGACTCTGATCCCTGACCAGCCCTTTTGTCTTCCCTGTTTATCTGACCCTGGACTACGCCATCTGCAGTTATGTGAGGAGACTTCCTGAGGGGCTGGGTCGTTTACGGGGAGCCCAGGAGCCACAGACCAGCCACGGGCAGAGCCCCAGACCAGCCACGGGCAGAGCCCGGGAGGCTCAGATGACCAGTGATCTGGGTTGTCACGATCCATTCTTGCACAACCCAGTTCTGGATTATCTCCAGGCCCCTTGGCCGAGAAACGCCCATTGGTCTGAGGGCCCCTCCCCTCCCAGAAAGTCAAGTGTTTCCTCCCGGCCCCCAGACTCCAGTGACACAGCACTTCCAGCCTGAGGTTTTGCGTCACACTTTAGCTTGGAGTTGTAAACACTGGTGCCCAAAGGCTCCGATGGGCCACACCCTCACAGGGCGTCTGGGAGGCCCCAGCTCCCTGCTAACTGTCAACTGAGATAAAGGCCGAACCGAAGAGGAGACCCAGGGCTGGGGCTGAAGGTGGCCACTCTGAGGAGTCCCCGCCCCAGGCTCTGGGAGGTCCTGCCTCCCCCAGCTTCCCCCCAGTTTCACCGGTTGGGAAATGAAGTCTGGGGCAACCACAAGAACCCACTAGAAGGACCCTGAGAAGCTGCTAGCTCCTGGACCAGCCACAAGAACCAGTACCAGGGTCTGGCTTTTACTACCTTGTTATTCTGGAGACAGGCCCTCAGGTAGCCCAGGCTGGCCTAGAACTCACTATATAGCCAAGGATAGTCTTGAACTCCTGATCCCCTGTGGGGCGTTTACCCACCACCCCCACAGCTTCCCAGAGTTTTCTTGAGTGCGAGCAGCAGGAAATATTAGATAGAAGGATTTATAGCGGAGAATCTTGCGGAGATAAACAGATAGAAAATAAAGGATAGCCTCGAGAGGGCCTGGAACCTATTCCAACGGGCCCGGACTGTCTCTGGTCCAGGGTTTTTATAGAGACGCCAAGGGGTGGAGCAAAAGACCTCCTCCCCCAGCACAGCCAAGTGCAGGCCATCTCAGACACCTGCACTCAGGCCCGTGGTCCTGATCATCCTCTATTCGGACCTGCTGGGTAAAGCCACGAGGAACCCCAGAACGGGCTCCCACAGGTCCCCCCTTCTTAATATATAAAAAAATAACTATTAATGGCTTACAGCAATCTCCATAGCTGTTATACCTCCCAGTATGGGAGTAGAGGATGATATAGATGGCATTTCTCTTTTGAATTAGGTCCAAGGTGACTACAGCAGTCTTAGCTGCCTCAAGCCCTTTCTAAACCAAAACTCTTAAGGCGACTACAAACTTAAATAATCCCTTAGCTTCATCATTACTATTAACAGGTTAACATAAATATTGCTATACATAGTCACAATTCTCTCAATCTTACAACTCAAAACAAACTCTTAACAGAACCATTAGAATTAGCATATATGGTGCTATATATAGTTAACAATTTTCTCCGTCTTACAACTTTAACTCAGTCATTTGAATTTTCTTGTTAACAGAATATAGGCAAAACTTCGATGTATTCACAAACTTAAACATTTCCTCAATTCCACAAAGCCAGGGTGCATTAACATCAATAGGTTTCTGCGAACATAATTCAATCTCATAGCTCCTCCTTTTCTTTATAATTTTTAAACAAAAACTCAAACCTAGTTAGAGGAACCCAAACTTATATAATTCCTACAAACCCATATTGAAAAGCAATATTTTCGATCTGACCATTAATACTTTGAAAACTTAGCAAAACATCCAAAAGCAGTTTCTTAATAAAGCTCTTTACACACTTTAGAAATAGTCTCTTAGTATACCCCATTTGCATTTCTTACTAACAAAACATGACATTAATCCATTCAAACAACAATTTAAATTAAATAAACTAAGGAATATTAACTCTCCCTTTTCTTTATAATTTTAAGCAAAATCTCAAGCCTAGTTAGAAAACCCAAACTTTTCTGTTTAAACAGTTCCATTAGTAACACAAAACCAGTTCCATAAGTAATTCCATTCTTACATAAACAGTTCCACGAAACAATTCATGAATCACCAGTAAATAAAGCATATACACATACACAAAATTGCATCTTGATTCTAAGTAGAAATACATTCCTTCGTTTAAACAGTTCCATTTTTAACCCAATTCCAGAAAACCGTTCCTAGGTCATTACTCAAAACTGTCCCATTGCAATGAAATCTCTATGGTTTGTTTCATTTAAGTCTTAAAATTCAAATGATAAATTCTGGTACTAGCCTTCCAAATATGAGAAATCCATAACCAAAATCTTTTTGTAATTTTATCTCATTTTAAGTTCAAAAAGTTCAAACAAGAAATAAATTCTGGTATCAGGCTTTCACTTCCAAATATGAAGAGACGTTTTTCAACCAAAACTTTTTGCAGTTAATTTTTGTTCAAACAAGCGTCTCTGCAACTTTTGTTCTCACAGACATACCTTTTTAGTTATAGTAATATTTTAAACCGCACCATTTTTGTTGTTAGCTCAGGTTTTTCTGTGCTGCGTTGATATTCCACGGATCTCAGCTGCGGATGCCTTGTGCTGGTTCTGGCGTCCGCCATTCTTAGCTTCTTAGCGGCTTCTGGAGCTTTTGAAACCATTCAGACTGCCTACTTTGCAGTCTACTAGGACACTATCTCCTGTGTCTCAGGTGTTTTTACCATATACATTAATAGACTCACATTTAACATTTACACTTTTTCACAAACTCACATATAACATTTTTTTGCCTTGCAAAGCATTTAGACTCATATTCAACATTTACACGTTTTTACAAACTCACATACAACATTAACATCTACTTATTTATACTTTATAGAACTGCTTTAGCAAATATATTTCCTATTAATTCTTATATACTTATATTAATTCCATCCTATTTCTTATTTAAACTTACATTTACAACTAGCATCTTACAAGCTTATTACTACATGTCTTAAGACTACCTTAGATACTTCTTACAAGCTTATATTCTTAAAGGAACTCTATTGATCTATTTTACAAACTTATAGGCTACCATTAGCATATATCTAACTTAGCAAACACCTAAAGATTTCTTAACACAGATCTAACAAGACAGAATTTTTACAAACACATATCTTATATTCGTACTTTCTATTTCTTACTCTTAATTATCACCATCTCTATCAGATTCTCTTAACTAGACAGGAAGTACGTACATCATTTCTAAAGTTTACAGTTTATAGTTAGCTTTGTTATAAAGCACTGGGATTTAATGAGTGTTGTCATTATAGAGTTGTGATACTTGTTGCTAGGGGATTGTAACATTCTCAGGACGAAGCCACACTCCAAAGTTGCCAGTTCTCTCAGCCGTTCCGGACCGGCAGAGATGCACTGTCAGCGGTAAACGGTTTTTAACTAGAGGCTGTCCCTTCACCCAAATTCATAATAGTTCCCCTAAATGTCTCAATTCAGACAAACGTTTCTATTACAGCAGCACTTTTGGTTTGCTCTTATAGGTAGCTTTTTGTCATTCAACTACCGTAAAAACTTTGCACAGCTATTAGGGTAAATAAGGCATTTTACCAATGGAGCCCCAAACCACGAAGCGCCTAGTTCTGTATCCTTTCAATTTTTCATTGGAACTGACACTTAAACTCTTAGACGATTTTTTTTATTCTTTTAAAGGCTGTATTTTAAGTTTACCATGAACGTATTTTCGAGCTGACAAAAGTGTTTCAAGGGCAATGTCGCCATCTTTAGCAGAAAAACTACCTTTCCCAGAATGCATTTCCCTTATCAGTTCATAATAATATCAGTCCCATATCAGTCCCTTATATCAGTCCTTTATATCATTTCCCATATTTCTTATCGGGTTTGAGAGTCAACTGGTTCTCTTTTACCATACTTGTTTACAAATTCTTGCCCGGGAGGTTTGAACAAAGTTTTTTGCTTTTGTAACGGGAGATTTGAACAAGCATTTTACATTTTCAGCTATGGCACATTGGGAGGTTTCTATTCTCCTCAGCTTTAACAGGTGTTTCAACTTCATCAGACACTGGCCCCCGAATCAGAACCGCACCTGCCTCGTTAGCGCGCATGGAGGCTGGCATTTCTGATAGCAACTTTCCTCGGGGCTTGTGTTTGCCTTAGCCAGTCAGTGAAAAACAAGATCATTTGCAACAGAGCTTTTCCATAGCTCCTTCAGAGATTTTTTCCCATTGATCTTATTCTCATTTTGCTTGTTCCTTCCCCCCAGATGCAGAGCTTCAGGTAACTCTCTGAGGCTCTGTTCCTCTGCTAGCTGCTTTTGGAGGTAGGGGCTTTTTCTCTCCCCCTGAATCTGCTGCCTCCAATTCTAGCAACTTTGTCAGGTCATGCATTTTCTGGGGAGGAATCTGTCCCCTCTGTTTCTTCAGTCTTTCTCCCAGACAGTTCCCAGTTTGGTCTCAGTTTATCCCCTCTACCCCAGAAACAGTTTCTGACACTACAGTGGCGGCTTTCCCTGCTACTGAAGGTAGGGGCTTTTGTCCGTTTGTTTTCAGGGTCTGTGTAGTTTGCGTACAGACTGAAAATCTAACAAGGGAGGTTTTTGCCGTTTCTAAACTCCCATTAGGACAGGTGTTTTGCCTCATCAGGCCTTCACCTGGCCCAGTCCCCCAGTGGGTTGTGTTTGCTTGTCTGGGTGCTCAAGGACAGCTTATGCCAGAGGCAATCACCCCTCAGGGCTACACTCCCTCATCTCAGGGAGTCAGTTGAAACAAAGCTTTTCTCAAAGAGATGCTTTCTCTGACAGAAAAGAAAGCTTTACTTCCTGGACAGTTCTGTTCTGCCCTGACTGGGCTCTTTCCCCAGACAGCGTTCTGACTCGGCAGCACGACTGCTTCAGACACAGTTAGTTCAGCTTTACTGTTTTCCCAGAAAGGTCCTTTCTCTGATAGGAAAGCTTTTTTTTTAGATTTTCTTTTTGCAGTTGTGGACCTATCAACCCGGGACTTGTAGGAAAGCGAATAACTGTGCCGTTCCCACCGGCTTTAGCTTGCTTTGTTCATTAGCAATCTTCCCCTGGGTCCTGCACCTTCCTGCCTCAGCTTTGTGCTCCAGGAAGTTTGCAACTGCAGGAATCCTAGTATCCCCGAAATGCACTCCAACTCAGAGATGCTGGCCAGTCGCCTCTGGGTTTTTGGTCAGAAGCAAGGATACAATGCTAACAGTTTGCATTGCTTCAGGGGATCTTTGTATTAGGAGGATTAGGAGCACCTTTTCATTCTGAAATGCTCACTCAAAACCTTTGCTGCCTCAGCTCAGCTGTAACTGAAAAGCTTGGCTTTTTTGCTTTTCTCAGGTAAAGTTTCCTGCCCTTTTGGGCTCTCTGTAGCTCTTCACCCACTCTCCCAAGCGTTTCCCTCAGGGTACTCTGACCCACTGTCTTTTACTAGCTTGAAGAGACAGAGCTTAGAAGAGGTTTTTAGGAACTTGTTCCTGCCTCCTGCATTGCAGGGAGGATTGTTAAAGCTTGAAAGAACTTAGAGAGGTTTTGCCGTCTTAAGAGTTTTGTTTTCCCTTACAGCTAATCACAGGTGGTCCCCATACTAATATCTTCAGGTGATTCTAATTTTCCTTCTGAGAGAAAGTTAAAGGCTTTAGTTTTTATGTTTAAGAGAGCTTTTGAGAAAGATTAAGGCTTTTTAGAGAGATTTTTTCCCCCAAAATTTTCCAAGAAAAGCTTTATAGTTTAAGAGAAAGATTTTTTTTTTCCCCCAGGAGAAAGACCAACTTTTCCCAAAACTTCCCAACTTTAAACTTTGACTTCTTACACCCCCATTTTTGCTTCAGGGAGAAATTACTTTCTCCTGCCGCTTGGATTTGGCATTTTAGCTGTCCCCAGGTCAAAAGCTTCCATAGGAAACTTTTTCTTCCCCATAAGCTCAGAGAAGAGCTTTTTTACTACCCGAAAAGCCCAAAGAAAGATTTTTTCCCCAGTTTGCTTTCAAAGCCCCCAAAGTTAGAAAATTGAAGAGTTTTTCTGTCTAGTTGCCTTACTTATTTTTTCCTACACAATCTTACACTTCTAAGTTTTTCCTAAACTATATTACTACCCTATACCTTATACTTATCACAGATAGAAATTGAGAAAGGGATAGAAGATAGAAAATTGACAGAAGAGAATTTCGCTGCAGCATCGGACATCCTTCCAGTCCGCTTTCCTTTTCTCTCGAGGATAAAACCCCTGCCTCACCAAAAAATATATAAAAATATATTTTTTTTCATAACACCGGCATGCCTTTCCACTGGCAGGGCTGACTCAGCACTTTCACCAAAAACTCTGTATTAAAACTATTATTTTCCTTTATCTTTAGTCCCTATTACTTTGTCTTAAGTCCCTGTTCATTTGTCTTTAGTCCCCCCTTTTTTTGTTCCCCTTTTTTTTTCTTCAGTCCCTTTTTTCCCCTTTCTTTAGTCCCTTTTTCCCCTTTCTTTAGTCCCTTTTTTTTCTTTAGTCCCTTTTTTTTCTTTAGTCCCTTTTTTCCCCTTTTTCTTTAGTTCCTTTTTTCTTTAGTCCCTTTTTTCTTTAGTCCCTTTTCCCCCCTTTTTCTTTAGTCCCTTTTTCCCCTTTCTTTAGTCCCTTTTTTTCTTTAGTCCCTTTTTTTTTTTCTTTAGTCCCTGTTCACGGCGCCATTCTGTGGGGCGTTTACCCACCACCCCCACAGCTTCCCAGAGTTTTCTTGAGTGCGAGCAGCAGGAAATATTAGATAGAAGGATTTATAGCGGAGAATCTTGCGGAGATAAACAGATAGAAAATAAAGGATAGCCTCGAGAGGGCCTGGAACCTATTCCAACGGGCCCGGACTGTCTCTGGTCCAGGGTTTTTATAGAGACGCCAAGGGGTGGAGCAAAAGACCTCCTCCCCCAGCACAGCCAAGTGCAGGCCATCTCAGACACCTGCACTCAGGCCCGTGGTCCTGATCATCCTCTATTCGGACCTGCTGGGTAAAGCCACGAGGAACCCCAGGACGGGCTCCCACAATCCCCCACCTCCACCTCCTGAGTGCTGGGATGGCAGGTGTTTCTATGCCTGTGAATGGGGTGCTGCGGGTGGACCCCAGGTTTTGCACATGCCAAGTGACCCCTAATTTCTTTGTATTCTGAGACCAGGTTTCTTCTCTTTTCCCAGGCTATCTTGAGCTCCTGAGAGCGCGCCTTGTCTTGCTTCCCAAGGACTAGAATGACAGAGGCACATCCACCAGCAGAGGAGACCCTGGGAATTAGAGGTTGACGTCCTGGAGAAACCGGTTTAGTAAAGAATAAGTTATGTAAAGTGGAATTTAATGCTCAAAGCTGGGCAGCCTTGGTAGGGATTGTAGGAAGAGTTCCCACCTCTAAAAGAACTACGGACAGAGACTATGCTTCAGTTTTGTTATTGAGATTGGCCAATTAAGCCCAGCAAAGGTGGCGCACGCCTGTAATTCCAGCACTGGGAAGGCTGAGGCAGGCCGTTCTCTGAGTTCGAGGCCAGCCTGGTCTAGAGAATGAGATCCAAGACAGCCAGGGCTACATAGAGAGACCCTGTCTTGAAAAACCAAAAAATAAAATAAAATAATTTTTAAAAGTAAAATGGAGTCACGACAGGCAGGGGTGAGAGCCGTACGGACTGGAGAACTTCCCTACCCTGAAGAGGCAGTAAAACAGACACAGGCCAAACACAGTGTCGTGAATATTAGTTAGAGGTGTGTTACACTCGCTTATGCTTGGGAATATTTGTTCAGTGACGTAAAGATGTCTGGCATTCTCGAAAAACAATACAAAGCAAAACAAAAGATTGGTCAATTACGCTCCGTTCCCATAACAAAAGGAGACACCCAGGCTCACAGCAGGCCTTTAGCCTGGTCCCCACATTAAAGCTCTGGCAGTTCAAAGGCAGGTCACCGCATGCCTTGCGTGTCAGTCCTGGTCTGTCCTTAAATCACAGTTTTCTACTCTCTCTCTTCCTCCACAGACTCAGATTTTATTACTACAGTCTGGCCTCAGTATAGACCGTTGGACAAAAATCGGAGCACGTGATTTCCAAGTTCTCCCAGATTGTAACAACTTCCGCCACCATGAAAACAAAGCAGGATTCTGTCAGCCAGGAAGGAGGATCCTGGTCTGTGTCAGGGTGACTGAGACCAATTTTTTTTTTTCCCTTAGCTTTGGTTTTTGGAGGCAGGGTTTCTCTGTGTAGCCCCGGCTGTCCTGGATCTCACTCTGTAGACCAGGCTGGCCTCGAACTCACAGAGATCCGCCTGCCTCTGCCTCCTGAGTGCTGGGATTAAAGATGTGCACCACTAACGCCCGGCTCAGAGAGACCCTTTATTAAGCAGGGAAGAAAATTGAAAGTGGCTGCTCCCTGACTCAGGAAGAAAAACAGCCTCAATGTTTGCAGGTGTCATTTTTAAGAAAAGAAAAAGGGAGGTCTGTGTTCGAATGGGCGAGGATGCCATGCGATATTTTAATTGGGGTGTTAGGTGAGCCAACGGGGGCTTTTGATGTCTGGACTTCAATGTATTGATAGCTGGACCTTGGTGGTCAGCCTCGGGAGGAGGAAGTGGCCAAATAAGGGAACGGACCTTGGGGCCAGCTTTAGGATCCTTAGCAAGGCGGAGGGAAGGGGGGGGGGACGGGAGAAGGGGAGAAGCCTGCCCGGCCGGTTTGCTCTGCTAGAGCCCTTCAGACTAGGTAAGTGTTTTTAGCACAATGAGAAGCACTTTTAAGTCTATACTTAGAAAACAACCAAAGGAAAATTAAATTTTTGAGTTTGTGACTAACAGTGCTTTACAGGGCTAGATTAATAGCTTATCAGAACTCCAAAACTCCACTGATTAATGTTAAAACTCTGAACTTTTGAAGTCAGTATAACAATAGCATATTGATGGAAAGAAATCTTTTTTAATACACCTTAAATTTTTTATAGACCTTAAATCACTTTTTTTAATCCAATAATTTACCATGAGTCACAGATGATTCATAACTGAGAGCAAACTCCATTAAATAAAGGAGCAGTAAAAAGTTACATTAACAAGCAGGCGGCGGTGGCGCACGCCTTTAATCCCAGCACTCAGGAGGCAGAGGCAGGGGGATCTCTGTGAGTTCGAGGCCAGCCTGGGCTACAGAGTGAGATGCAGGACAGACACCAAAACTACACAGAGAAACCCTGTCTTGAAAAACAACAACAACAAAAGTTGCATTAACGTTCCCCGGCCTGCCGTTCAGGGAGATGGACCTTCCGACTTAGGTCCTGGCCAAGTTTGTCCATATTTTGGAGAAGGCCCTGGCACTGGTAACTGCTGCCATGATTGGCCACATTTTGGCACTACGCCGAGGCTGAGCTGGTTTTGCCAACCCTGCTGAACTCCCTGCAGATACTCAGAGTGTGGAAAAAATAATTCCAAGTGCTCACACTGGTGGCTTCCAACAGCTAAAGTTGGGGAAGCTATACTGACCGGTTTGGTGGCCGCCGAGGTGTGGATGTGGTTTGGTGTCAGACAGATCACAGGCAAATGTGGCACCGCTGGCCATGGCGTTTGAACACCAATCTTGATCTTTAACGTCTGATTTCATCCTCGTAGCCGGCTTTCTTTTGGGCCACCCCCAGCTCCCGAATAAAGACACAGAAACTTAGTATTAGTTAGGAATCCTCGGCCTCAGCCCAAGCTTGTCCCGCTCATTCTCTCTCTCTCTCTTTTCTCTCTCTCTCTCTCTCTCTCTCTCTTTCCCCCTCTCCTATTTATTCTTTCTGCCGGCCAGCCTCACCTACAAGCAAGGTAAAAAAACACATTTGTACCTGGTTCATAAACAAATGCAACACACCTTTACATAGTTAAAGGTTATCCAAACAGCTAAAGTTTAACAGAGTGAACAGGACAAAGAACCTAGAAAAATGTTCCTATGAACATGAGTAGACCTTAGGAGTTCATAAAAAGTTTGTTTTTTACTTTTGGTTTTTCAAGACAGGGTCTCTCTCTAGCCCTGGCTGCCCTGGAACTCACTTTGTAGCCCAGGCTGGCCTCTGCGTTCTGAATGCTGGGATTAAAGGCGTGCGCCACCACCGCCCAGCTTCTAACCAGCTCTTTTTTAACTTAAATGAACCCATCTAACTTTTACCTCTGGGCTTTTACCTTTCTCTTACATCTGTGTATCTTATTTTCACTCTTACTCCATGGGTGGCTAGGTGGCTGGGTGGCTGGGTGGCTGGTTCTCTTGCTCTTCTTTTCTTCCCAGATTTCTCCTTCTATTTATTCTCTGCCTGCCGGCCCCACCTGTCCTTTCTCCTGCCTTGCTATTGGCTGTCCAGCTCTTTATTTGACCATCAGGTATTGGGGTTCTTTTTAATTATTTTTTTTAATTTTTATATGCCTTGGTGTTTGACTTGCATATCATTGTGAGGGAGTCTGATCCACTGGAACTTGAATTACAGAGAGTTGTGAGCTGCCATGTGGGTGCTGGGAATTAAACTCGGCTCTTCTGAAGAGCAGCCGGTGCTTTTAACTGCTGAGCCCCAAACATCAGGTGTTTAGACAGGCCCAGCAACACAGCTTCATAGAGTTAAACAAATGCAACATAAAAGAATGCAGCACATCTTTGTATCACCAAACAAGTTCCCAGTAAAACCAAATATAACATATCTTAAAATAACACTCAGCATTTCCCATTTATGTCTAAATAAAAATGAAAGGTTTAACTTTAAAATAGTAAAACTATACACAACAAAAACAGTTATCAAGTAAGAATTACTTTTACAATATTTTATCCATTTGTAGTTAGCATATTCAGAGAAAATCATGCATTATCTATGCTATCTTAGTGACTCCAAAGTCTTACACATAACTTACTCTCTATCATAACTAAGGAAAACTGAAACTATAACTGTCTGGTCTTCAACTCCATAAAGACCCAGAAGGATGTAATATTATCTAACAACAGAGACATTTGGCTGCCTGCACAGTCACCCAGAGTTCCTCTGTAATGTTGGGGTGTCCATCTTCAGCTACAGGCCCAGAATATCTGTCAGACTCTGTGAAGCAGGAATTTTGAAGGACTGTCCTGCCTTGTTTTGGCAAAGTTCAACAATCTTTTTCCTCTGTGTCCCGCATGTCCAGGCTGCACAGCACATTGTCAGCAGTCAAAGGCAAGAGCAGTTTCTTTGCCCAGAGGCTAACCTTGCCACAAGGAAAGCAAACTCCATGAGGAGTTTTTTATGAGGTAAATTGGCCAGGAGCAGATGTGTCTCATTGTCATGAAAAAAATCTATGTTAACAAAATATTTTAAATGTCACATTCTGTAGGTCTTTGAAGTGTTTGAAAAGCATTTAAGATAAAATATACCTATTTAACCTTGAAAACATACTTAATGTGACTACAAATTTAATCACTATACATTAACTTCTAACCTCCTTTCTTTTTTATACATTGTATTTTCAATGAGCTGCATAAGCACAATACCCCAGAGAGTAGAAACATACATAGTGTGTTGTAACAAAAATACCTTGTATTTGTGTCAATATACAAAAGTCCTTACACATACAAAATATTTGAGATTAATACTTGTTTTTTTTAGTTTATAGTAGATTCAACAATCTACCCTATTATTTAAAGTAGATTCAATGTTCTACCCTTTTATCATCCCTGTATCCCCTAAATGTAACAAACATCCACGACCCACCAATTAACCAAAGCCTCCCAGACGCCTCTTGGGAACATAGCTGTCATGTTCTCCAATCTGCTTCCTGCTCTCTGTGGGTGAAGGCATCTTTAGTGTTCCTGAGAAAATTTGAGATAATGGCCAAGTCCTGGGAAGACCAGCAAGAACCTCTGTTGACAGATTCCACCTGTCCAGTTTTGGGAGATCTCCCTTGCTCTAACCTGATCCATCTCATTCTTGAAGGAATCCACAACAAAACTTGAAAGCATTTTTTATTTCGATTTGACAAATATATTTTTTGACTTCTCGTTTAAAGTTAAGATAGCTAGCATTAAAGTATCTAGGTTGGTTCAATTTTCAGTCCTGTTCACGATCCTATGTCTCTCAGCAGCTGTTGTTTGCTTATCAATAAGCAAAAAAATTCAAAATGAACACAATAGTATACAGGATCCAGACTCCCTGTGTATTTCCCATCTCTATGTGGCTTATTTCTTTTTTATTATTTTACTTCTCTCCTTAAAGACTTTATTATTTTTAAACCATTTGTTTCCTTTTATGACTGTCCATATTCCTTTTCTTCCTTTCTTAAGTGTTTGGCACATTGTAAAACACACTGGAACCTGTTTAGAGGGTTTTTTCCCATCTGGACCTCTTCTTTCTCTGTGTAGTTTTGGAGCCTGTCCTGGAACTTGCTCTGTAGACCAGGCTGGCCTCGAACTCACAGAGATCCACTGCCTCTGCCTCCCGAGAGCTGGGATTAAAGGTGTGTGCCACCACCTGGTCCTGGACCTGTTTTACTGCATATCTTTTAGCCTTTTATGTCCTTGTGGGAAAACTTTATAGACTGCTAAGCTGAATCCTCCATGTGGCTCTCTTGGCTGGATCTACCCGCTTATAGGTTCATGAGAGCCAGGCCTGAAGTTTGCAGCCGGGTTGGAGCTTGTCACTGAACACTGCGTTCAGCCTTCCTCGCTGTGGAAGCCAGTGGCTGGGTTGCCATGGAGGTCTTCACTTGACTTGCTGTTTCTAGTTAGCACTGCCCTGAGACTGAGCACAGCACCTCCTGTTCACACAGAGCTCGGTCCTTTTTCTTTCCTTTTTTTTCCCCAGCTTTCTCAGGATCCACATGGAAATTAGCCCCATATTGGGTGCCAAATGTTGTTGGATTTCTTTTCATCTAGCCCCATGTTGGGCGTTAAAACATAGTTTGTGTTTGCTCTTTGGGGTCTCGCCACACAGCTCCTAAATAAATCACACACAGAGGATTATTCTTACTTATGAAGGCCAGGACTTAGCTTGGCTTGCTTCTAGCCAGCTCTTAAATTAACCCATCTACCTTTTGCCTCTGGTCTTTTGCTTTCCTCTTACATCTGTAATTCCTACTTTCACTCTTACTCTGTGGCTGGGTGGCTGGGTGGCTGGGTGGCTGGGTGGCTAGGGGACTAGGCGTCTCGGGCGCTGGACCCTAGCATCCTCCTCTCCTTGTTCTCTCTCTCTTTTTCTTCCCAGATTTCTCCTATTTATTCTCTGCCTGCCAGCCCTGCCTTCCTTTCTCCTGCCTCGATATTGGCCGTTCAGTTCTTTGTTAGACCATCAGGTGTTTTAGACAGGCACAGTAACACAGCTTCACAGAGGTAAACAAACGCAACATAAGAAAACTGCATCCCATCTTTGCATCATTAAATGAATCTTCCATAGATCAACAAATGTAACACATCTTAAAATCATATTCTACAGAAATTACCTACATATAGATTTTTAACTATAAGCCTTTACAGATTTTAAACTGTACTCAGTGAATTTACAAATCCTGAGATAGAGTTTACAGCATAATCTTAAGAGATTTTTTTTTTGAGAGCAGAGAGCAGAGAAATCATAGAGATAAGAGATTTTTGAGAGTAGGAAGTCGAGCCTTAGAGGTAAGAAACGCTGAGATCATTTGTTTTTGTGGAGGCAGAAGTTGTACACTCTGCGAGAAGTTGGAAATCACAAGAACTTGGAAATCACATGCCCCGATTTTTGTCCAATGATCTGAACTGAGGCCAGACTGTAGTAATAACATCTGAGTCTGTGGAGGAAGAGAGAGAGAGAGGAAACATGGAACACTGTCCGGTTGCAGGGGTGGTGGTGGTGGTGGTTGTGGTGGTGGTGGAGGTGGTGGTTGTGGTGGTGGAGGTGGTGGTGGTGTGTTTGTGTGCACACACGCATTCCTATAAGCTCCAAGAGGGAGCTGAGAGGCAAAGCTGCGGGACTGTGGGCGGGACCTGAGAGATGGCTCGGAGAGTCCAGGGGAAAGGTGTAGAGACCCAGACGACAATATCCATACCTCATTAAACGACAAAAAACCCTCCCATCCCACCTCTTGGGAATGTGGGCATCGTTTTCTTAAAATTACTTTCTGCCTTCTGGGGGTGAAGACATCTTTAAGGAATCCTGAAAAGAAAATTTTGGGGTAAATTGTCAAGTCCTGTATCATTTGTCCAGTCGATGGATAATGAGAAAGTGCAGGGCTTGTTTCAAGTCCTTGTTCAAGTAGTCTGTCAGGCTGGATCATCTCAGCTAGCCATCTCAAAACTGTCCTGACCAGTTTATAGTCCAAAGTCGATCTTTCCATGGTGTTAATCACCTTAATGGCTTTACCATAGTCCATGTGGAATCATCGTTGTGGGATCCTGTTATCTTTTTGAAGATTTCAGAGTCACTGTTAGGTGTGGTCGTGGTTCCCTGCAGACTTTTGTGTGTGTGTGTGTGTGTGTGTGTGTGTGTGTGTACATGTGTGTGTGCCTCCTCTGTGGTTTGGATCAATCACAGTCTGATAAATGTCTGTCTCTTGGAACCGTGAATGTTCTTCCTTAGAAGAGAAAATCTTCACAGCAATATTTCCCCACCATTTGTCTTGCAAAACTTTTCCAAACTGACCTTTGCCGATGCTTTCTGGTAACACAATGGTCCTGGCAAATCTTCTCTGAACAAACAGCGGTAAACCCTTTGTCCCAGGTAGCAGCGTCACCGCAGTCACCAATGCGAGGAGAAGGAGCTGGCAATGTGGAGCAGAGGCCTCTGCCTCCATGGTCCCCCACCACTGTTTGTGGCTCGGCCCGGCCGAAGCTTCTCCTAGGCCAGCCTCAACCTCGGGATCCTCCTGCCTGTGTCTCCTTCAGTAAATCCAACCAGTGTGCCACCACAACCGGCCGAGTGTAGCTTGGGGCTGAGCTGGGCCAGCAAGGCCAAAGGCAAGTGATTTTTTGAGAATTCATACCAAAAATGTTGGGCCCCAGATATAGCATGAATCTTAAAAGTTCTTATTAATAAAATCAAACCTGAGCCAGGTATTGGGGTGAACACTGGAAGATCAGAAAACAGAACAAGCCACAGCCACCTCACCTGGCCAACTTCTCAGCTGATCCTGTTTCCTCAGACGGGAAGCCTCTGAGTCCTCATTCAGAATGAACTTCAGCTGAACTGTGCTGCTCCAAAGCCTGAGTCCTTAACCAGCTAAAAGCTTCTAGTTTCTAGTCTTTGCGCCTTATATCTTTCTGTTTTCTCCATCACTCCCTGGGATTAAAGGCTCACTTCAAGGGATTAAAGGTGTGACTCACCATGCCTGGCTGTTTCCAATGTGGCCTTGAACTCACAGAGATCCAGAGGGATCTCTGCCTCTGGAGTGCTAGGATTAAAGGTGTGTGTGCCACCATTTTCTAGCCTCTGTGTCTAGTGGCTGTTCTGTCTCTGACCCCAGATAAGTTTATTAGGGTGCACAATATTTTGGGGAACACAATACCACCACAGAGTACTCTAGCTTTTCATGCAGAAAACCCAGGGTCCATCCTCCGCACATGTGTATGTTTGCGATTGTATGTGTGTGTGCTCACGTGTATACTCGAGAACCAGCTGTCTCTTCAGCACTCCAGGGGTGAAGGCAGGCAGATCATGATCCCAGGTCGTCCTTGGCTACAGGACACCTGTATCAAAACAAGGGAGAGCAAGCCCAGACTGGTGGGTGCTGTGGGAGAATCCACTGCACTGTACGGATTTGTCACTGGAACTGGTTTAATAAAACGCTGATGGCCAGTAGCCAGGCAGGAAGTGTAGGAATGCTGGGAAGAGGAAGCGGGGAGTCAGGGGTCTCCAGCCAGACACAGAGGGAGCAAGATGGGAATGCCATATCGAGAAAAGGTACCAAGCACGTGGTGGCTAAACATAGATAAGAGCCGTGGGTTAATGTAAGGGTAAGAGCTAGTCAGTGATGAGCCTGAGCTACAGCAGGAGTATTAATAGTTAATATAAGCCTCTGTGTGGTCATTTGGGAAGCAGCTGCTGGGTATTTGGGAGCTGCTGGGGACAGAAACCTCTGCCTACAGGCAGGCTATGACCTCACTCCAGCGTGGGCTCCACGGAGATGGCACTATCCCAGACAGTGGCTCTTTGTGCGCTGTTCAGTGGTGTGGGAGGAACAGCCTGAGAGGGCCCTTGCTTAGAAGAAAGCCAAAGCCACACACTCTTCCTCGGACAGTGTTTGCACCTGGATTCCAGTCAGCTCACCAGGTTCAGGTCATCGCCTCTGTTTATAACTCGGAGAAAAATGGCAGGTTGTTGCAGATTATTACTTTAACTGTGTAGAGATGTGTTCCATTTCTTTATGCTGCAGAATATTACTTTAACTATGCAAAGGTGTGTTACATTTGTTGATGCTGCATCTGTTTAAGATGTAAAGATGTGTTACTGTTTCACCTTGCCTGCCTAAGGCTCCTGATTGATCTAATAAAAAGCTGGGCAGAGGAGGGACAGGCAGGGCTGTCCACCAGCGAGGAGGAGGGGGAGCAGGGGGAGGGGGAGGGGAGGAAGGGAAGGAGGGGAGCAGGGGGAGGATCGGGAGGGGAGGAGGGGGAGGAGGGGTGGGGGGGGGAGGAGGAGGAATCTAGGCCTCAGGGGGGAAGAGAAAATGAGAGAGAAAGTGAAGGAGACGCCCAGGGACAGACAGACAGACACAAGAAGCAGGAGAGTAGGACATAGAGGAGGAAAGAGAGGTAAACAGTCCCGAGGCAAATCACAGATGAAGAGAAACAGGTTAAGTGAAGTGATAAGAGCTAGGAGGAAGTGAGCATAAGCTAAGGCCGAGCGTTCATAACTAATAAGAAGTCTCTGTGATTTGGGGCTGACCGTCTGAGAAAGCCTGCTACAGCAGGTTGCTCTCTCTTTTCTTTAAAAAAAAATCATTTTGGCTTCGTGTGCATTGGTGTTTTTACCTGATGTGTGTCTGGTGAGGGTCTCGGATCTGCTGGAACGGGAGTTACACACAGTTGTGAGCTGACATGTGAGTGAACCTGGGTCCTGTGCAGGAGCAGCCAGTGCTCTTAACCACTGAGCCATCTCTCCCGCTCCACCCCTTCCGCCCCCACCCCACCCTGCTTTTTTTTTTTTTTTTTTTTTTTTTTTTTACGGTTTTTAGAGACAGGGTTTCTCTGTGCAGCCCTGGCTGTCCTGGACTCACTCTGTAGACCAGGCTGGCCTCGAACTCTCATGGAGATCCTCCTGCCTCTGTCTCCCGAGGGCTGAGATTAAGAGAGAGAAGGTCTCACTCTGTAGACCAGGCTGACCCTGAACTCACAGAGATGCTTCTGCCTCCTGAGCTCTGGGATTGAAGGTGTGGGCCACCATGACCACCTTATTCTCAGCCTTTTGACTTTGTCACGCTGAGCAAGTGTTTCCTGTCCTGTGTTTCCATTCTTCTTGGGCTATTCCTGCAGCGGGATTCCCAGATACTACAGTAACGGTTTAGCTTTTTATTCTCATCTCCGTATGTGTGTACATGTGCACCACAGAACAGGGCTGCAGAATTTGTGTAACTATGCAAAGGGGTGTTGCATTTCTTTAACTATGTAAAGATGTGTTGCTGTGTTACCTTGGCTGCCCAAGGCACCGGATTGGTCTAATGAAAAGCTGAACAACAGCCAATAGCAAGGGAGGAGGTGTAGGAGGGACTTCCGGGCAGGAGTGTAAGGAGGAGGAGGAATGTAGGCCAAAGGGAAGAAAGAAAGAGACACCAGGTGTGACAGGCTTCCTTAGACCTCCAGCCACCAAAACATGACACCGGGATTTACTATGTTAATTATGATGCCCACCCTTAGCTTGGGCTTTTATTAGCTAGTTTTTTTTTTTTTAACTTAAAGTATCCCATTTCTGATCATCTATGTGTGCCTGGCTCCTTTACCTCATCTACTACTGTCCATCCAGCTTTCAAGCTTCCTCTGTGTCTGGCTGACTGTCCTCCGGTTGACTGGCCCCCTTTTCTCTCTGCCCGCCAGCCCCACCTGTCCCTCCTCTGCCGAGCTATTGGCCATTCAGCTTTTTATCAGACCAATCAGGTGCCTTAGTCAGGCAAAGTGAAACAGTAACACATCTTTACAGAGTTAAACAATTATTCTGTTCCACAAAAGCCAGAGAGACACCAGGGGCCAGCCAGACATGGAGGAAGCAGGAAAGTGGGACATACAAAATGAAAGGTAAAAAGCCCTGAGGCAAAGCGTAGATGAGGAGAAACAGGGTAAATTGAGTTAAAAGAGCTGGTGGGACGAGCCCAAGCTAAGGCCGAGCATTCATAGTTAATACTAAGTCTCCGTGTGTTTATGTGGGAGCCGGTTGGTGGTGGGAAGAAAATTCCAACTACAGAACAGAACCGGGCGTCAGATGCCTGAGGCTGGAGATACAGTGGTTGTGAGCCAGCACGTGGTTCTGGGAACCAGAAGGGTGCTCTTGGCACCGAGCTGTCTCTCCAGACACTGTTTGTCAAAGCCCCGGCCAGCCTCACTGCCCCGGGCCGGCTTCACTCCCAGCAGCCCTTCGGGATTCTCGCTTCTGCTCCTGTCTGGAGCTGGGCGGGGAGTCCTGGTCCTGAGGCCACAGGGTCACTGACAGGACTCCGGGCCACATGCTCAAGGCAGCATCTCTTTTTCTCAAACTTCCTGCCCTGTCACCCACTGCTCTGAGGAAGAACAGGACCATGCCAGGAGCCACACAGCCACCCGGTTGAGTCCGCCTGACACCCACGCCAGGGCCCTTCCACTGTTCCCATGTAGCTCACCCCTCACCTAGGCCAGGGCTCTTGCCTTAGGCCTTCTCCTCTCCCCTCTCCTCCCTCCCCAGGTCCTGCCTGGCCTGTCTCCCCCCGCCCCCCATCACCATTCCTTCCCGCCCTGATATCACCTCCTGGGCCCGGCCCTGGTCACAGGCCCCAAGTCCCAACTCTTTTTGCTCATACTTCATGGCATCCCTGTCTGCCTTGGCACCTGGTGGCCCCTCGCCTCAGGACACCCTTCTGGTTGTTGAGACTCCTGGCTGCTCCGTCCTCTGTTCTGTGCCAGAAACGCTGTGACACAGCTTGGTCTGGCAAGGAGGTGACGGCCTGCTGGAGACCCAGAGCAGCGGCAGAGGGGCGGCTCCTTTCCAGATGTGCAGGGCAGGGGGTGGCTCCTTTCCAGATGTGCAGGGCAGAGGGCGGCTCCTTTCCAGATGTGCAGGGCAGGGGGCGCCTCCTTTCCTTTCCAGATGTGCAGGGCAGAGGGCAGCTCCTTTCCAGATGTGCAGGGCAGGGGGAGGACCAAGGCTCAGAGAAGGTTAAGTCAGGAGCCAGAGGACACAGCCAGGCCAGAGCCCAGCATCTTCAAACCTGTGGGCCAGGAGGAACAGCCTCTTACTGGTGTGCATCCCAGCAGAGGTGAGCAGCCTCAGGGAGAGCAGGACACGTGACAGACCCTCGCTGGCCCTGGATGGAAGGACCCAGGTGGGAAGCCCTGACCTCAATGGCCTGGTGTGTACACACTCACCCACACACCCACACACCCAGCTGACTGGTTTGGTTGGTTGTTCTGTTTTGAGACACATTAGCTCTGTAGACCTAGCAGGCAGAGAACTGTTATGTATCCTAGTTGGCCCCAAACTTACAGCCATCCTCCTGCCTCAGCTTCCCAACACTGGGATGACTGGTGTGCTCCTCCTGCCTGGTTCATGCGGAGGTGGATGGAACCCAGGGCTTGGGGCATGCTCTGCTGGAGCTCTACCCACTGAGGCCCGGCCACACCTTTAATGCGATGCTTTTGTTTTGTTTTGTGAGGCAGGGTCTCACTAGGTAGCCCTGCTTGGCCCGGAACTTGCTCTGTAGATCAGGCTGGTCTCAAACACTCACTGAGATCCCCCTGCCTCTGCCTCCTGAGTGTCTATTTACTTATTTTTCTTAAAGATTTATTTTGTATACAGTGTTCTGCCTGCATGTCTGACGAGAGAGCCAGATCTCATCACAGATGGTTGGGAGCCACCATGTGGGTGCTGGGAATTGAACTCAGGACCTCTGGAAGAGCAGCCAGTGCTCTTAACCTCTGAGCCATCTCCCCAGCTCCATTTACTTATTTTAATCTCTCCTTTTTGTTTGTTTGTTTTTGGTTTTTCGAGACAGGGTTTCTGTAGTTTTGGAGCCTGTCCTGGATCTCACTCTGTAGCCCAGGCTGGCCTCGAACTCACAGAGATCCTCCTGCCTCTGCCTCCCCAGTGCTGGCGTTTAAGGCGTGCGCCACCACCGCCTGGCTATTTATATTCCTCTTAATTACATATGTCTGTGTATATCTGCAGGTGGGTCTATGCAGGTACAGACCAGACAGGCTGGATTCCCCTGAAGCTGGAGTTCCGGGTGTGCCTCTGACACAGCTCTTTATCACCTGAACCATGGCTCCTGCCTTGAATGTTTGACAGGGTCTTGCTAAGTGGCCCAGGCTGGCCTTAAGGTGATCCTCCTGTCTCTGCCTCCCAGTGTAGGGTTCCATGTGCACCTGTTTATGGCCACACTCCCATTAACATCACACCATACGGAAACAGGGCTTCCCATAGGGGACCAGGCCTGAGAGAGGAGGACCAGCCATAAGGGACCAGGCCTGAGAGAGGAGGGACCAGCTAGGGTGTGGAGAGGTCCAGAGAGGTTACGACCATCAAATGCATTCTGTGCATGGATGAGGTCGCCACATCTGTGAGAGGCGAGACCCTCACTCCACAGGAAAGCTAAGAGATGTCAGAGTGAAGGCCGGATGGGTTCAGTCTGCGGGATCCTCCGTGGGCCTGGTCAGAAGGCAGCTAGCTGCAGCTGGCTCGACCATGTGGCAGGGAACAGCGGCCTTCCTTCTGCTGATTCCAGCACCTCTCTGCTCTCCTTTTCCATAGGCTGCACCGCCAGGCTTCCCAGAAGTCCCCCCCCCACCCCAACATTCCCCGTGCTCCTGGGGCTCAGACAGTCTGCAACTTTCCAACCTAGGGTGAACCGAGAGCAGGACTGGCCAGGGCTTCCCACTGGTCATGATTCTCGGATGAGCTTGACCACACCTCATGATGAAAAGGGACCATCATTTAATTATGTCCTTTGCTCTTTTCTTTTTGCTCTCAATGGCCATATTTTCAGATTTATTTTTACTTTACTTTTTTTTTCTTTTCTTTTTTTTTTTCTCTTTTTTCAAGACAGGGTTTCTCTGTGTAGCCCTGGCTGTCCTGGAACCCACTCTGTAGCCCAGGCTGGCCTCGAACTCACAGAGATCCGCCTGCCTCTGCCTCCCCAGTGCTGGGATTAAAGGCGTGCTCCACCACCCCCGGCTAGTTTTACTTTTCCAATGGACCAGTTCTTCAGTTCCCTTTTGTTACAGCCCGATGTCTGACCCAGTGACTGACAGCGTTAGATCTGTATTGACGCTATGGGCATCTGATGGTCGCCTCCTCTTTCGACCAGTTTTCCAGTCAGCCCCTTACACAGGGATAAAGCAGCAGCCTACACGCCTGTGACAGAGTCTGAAGAGACTGCTCAGTGGTTAGAGGTCCCGGGTTCAATTCCCCAGCACATGGTGACTCCCAACTGTCTGTAACTCCAGTCCCAGGGAGTGCAATGCCCTCTTTGGCCTCTGTGGGCAAACACACATACAAAATAAATAAACAGCTAAAAAAAAAAAACCCACCTCTAACCCAGTACTAATTCCAGGGGAAGTCGGGACTGGAACCTTCACCTCTTGGGTTCTGCAAACACCCTCTTGAGTGGGCCGTCACTTCCTGCGTGGGATGTTCCCTCGCTGGCCAAGGGCCCCGGGAGTGTTCCCCTCCAGAGCTGAACTATGGGACTAAAAACGTAACGCCTACCACTCAACACGCAGGCCTTCTCACAGGCCCCAGTGAGCACAGCAGACTCCATGGCGAACGTGCTGTTCAGGTCCTAAACCTCAGCAGGCAGACAGCAGCCCCGTCACAGTGAAAACACAGCCCTCACCCACCAAAGCCCACCGTTCTGGGGCAGTGTCTGAATGCACTGGCCTGGCTTTCTGGCCTCTGGGGTTCTGCTTCTGGCTAGCTGTCCTTGCTTACTGACGCATGTCACTCAGGACGTGGTATTTGGGCTTCAACGCTCACACCGAGAAAGGCTCAGGGCTACCGTGGCGTCCCGAGCACCCAGTCACCGGCTGACTAATAAAGTCTCTCTGTGGTCTTGAACCTGAGTCCGAGTGCTCTTCTCTGGATCCCCCACTCTTCCTCTCCTGCCAGCCTCGCGTCACGGCAATCTTGTTCCCCCAGGCCGGTCGCCAGTGTCGGCTGCCTGGCTACACACTCTTTCAAGCTTTTGTAACAGGTAAAGCTTTGTTGATCATCAGAGATGGGGTAACTCACTCTAGGTCCCTGTTTATAACCGGTTCAAATCCTGCAGGGGTCAGTTTCTAGTTTAATTTCTCTGGATTCAACGGAGAGGTCGGAGGATCCAGGTCTTGGCGTCTCAGCCCTGGGACTGGCTCTCTGAAGAGGAGGAGGCTGAAGGCCGGGATGTAGGGCGCATCTAACTGAACCAGCGTGCACCCCCATGGCCACGGTAACACCCGTCCCAGGAGAGAAATCGCTATTTGCTCCTCTGTTACTTGGGACATTCGGGACATGGGAATTGGCTCCAAGGGCCCTCACTGGGTGAGAGAATCCATCCCCCTGTCATGTGAGACAGGAAGATTAATTCACACTCCATGCTGAGAAAAAGCAGGTTCTGCTGTGCTGGTCTACACAGCCAGGAGCAGGAACCACACACTCCAGCAAGTCTCATTCCCCATGGGCCCTGATCCTGAATCCGGGCCAGCTCGTAATTTGCTCCATCGGGGCCTGTGTCACATCCCAGGGGAAGGGACCTTGAGCTGAGGCCCTGACAAGCAAACTTAGCAACCGCTTAGGCTGCCTCATGCCGACTGGGTCATTTGACTCACCTCACCCAGAGTGGGCCTCCTATGTCTCCAAGGTCTCCAATCCCTTAACCCACCCACTGGCGCTTCCCTCCTCGGATCCCGCAAGGGCTGCGTCCTCCTTGGCTCCCCAGGGCATGCTCAGTAGCTGTTTGCTAAAGGCCTGACCCAGACAGGAGCTGGCCAAGCAGATCTGGTCACCCTTGCTGTTCTCCACACCTCCATCGGGCCTGGGGATGACTATGAACCCAACCACATCGTGGGGACCTCGTCGGGGGCCTAGAGACCTTTAGGGTTGATCTTTAGGTGAGAGGTTTCTCCCAACACAGGCTGTGGAGTCCCTGGTAGCTAGGGTCTGGGGATCTGGGGGAGAAGGATTTATAGACTCACTAAGAGCCCTTGGTGTCTGTGTCTGCAGCTTCTAACCACAAAAGCACTGCTTTTGTTTCTTACTGTTTGTTGTTCTGAGACAGGGTTTCTCTGTGTGGCCCTGTGTCCTGGAGCTCTCTCTAGAGACCAGGCTGGCCTCGAACTCACAGACATCTACCTGCCTCTGCCTCCCGAGTGCTGGGATCAAAGGTGTGCGCCACCACCGCCCAGCCCAGAACTGTGGACTTTCGTGGATTAGGTCTGTTTTTATTTTGGCAGGTGGTCCTGTCTATATGCTGTACATGATGGCACTTCCATCATGCTAAAGTCTGGGGGCCTGTTACACTGGGATCTAAGCATCTGGAGGTGTGATATCTGAGGTGTGTCTGTATTGTTTGTTTGTTTGTTTTGTTTTTGAGACAGGGTTTCTCTGTATCGTTTTGGTGCCTATCCTGGATCTCACTCTGTAGCCCAGGCTGGCCTCGAACTCACAGATCCGCCTGCTGGGACTAAAGGCGTTCTTCACCAATGCCCAGCAAGGTGTGTCTTGGTGTTTTATCCGGTTTTATCTATGTTGGGTGGGTGTTCTGCTCTTTGGTTATTGCTGCCCTTTCTGGACCCCAGGCCAGTTTTGTGGCTGTGGCGTTCCTGGTAGGGAAGCTGCTGTAGTTGGCTGGTGACAGAAACGAATGGAGACGGACTAGGAGGAAAAGTCTGAGAAGCCCCCCCCCCCAAGGAGCTAGGGAGACCCGGGGTCCACACGAATATGTTTTCTGTACCCCAATAATAGGTTTCTCCGCTGATGCTGCAAGCCAGATCAAGCCAAATTAAAAAGTAAAAACCAGGTTCATTCTGGGCAAAGCAGCTCCTGGGTGACTCCTCCAGCCCCCAGAGATGGAGGCCGAAGGTGCAGGAAAACAATCACGTGGCCGATCTAAAGAGGGGCCTTAAATTCCCTGTGGGCGCTGGGGTGATGACGCGTCCACCACAAGCTGGGGTTGTGCCCCATTATGACGCTTTAGGTGGGGACTGGGCAGCCGGCCGCCCCAGCCAGGAGTGCCGAGCTGGAATTCCTGGTGGTTTTTCTAGAGGGTGGGGTTTGGAGGACTGGGCTTTCTCAGCGGGAAGTTCCAGCTGAAGACACTCCACAGGCCAGACGAGGCAGAATCCCAGGGAACGGAGGTGTCTTAGTTAGGGTGTAAACTGCTGAGAAGAGACCATGACCACGGCAACTCTCACAAAGGAGACTATTTATTTGGAGTGGCGGACAGTTCAGAGGTTTAGTCCATCATCACGGTGGGACATGGCGGCCTGCAGGAGAAGGAGCCGAGTCCTACCTCTTGACTTGCGGGGCAACAGGAAATGGTCTGAGACAATGGGCGATATCCTGAGCATTTTTGTAGCTGTCGGTCCTCAGGGATCGTGAGCTGATCTCCTGGGAGTCGGGGAGCCGGAGTGGGGGAGCCGGAGTGGGGGAGCCGGAGCGGCAGACCGGGCTCAGAGGGCTGTGGGTACGAGGGAGACAGTCCTCCAGGAGACGACTCTGGTGAACCAGCTCGACTTGAGTCTAGGAAATGTATAGATAGGATGGGGAAGCCTGGGGACAGACCCTGACTCCTATGGTCAGGGTAGGCTGGTGGCAGCAGGTCCTGTAGCAAGGCTCCTGGTACAAATCTTAGCTGCCCCGTGGGAAGAACGGCGCCTGGCAGGAAACTATGCCAAGGGTCAGGCTAGAGATAAATCAGGCATGCAGGGTAGGGACAGCTTTCAGAGGTCGGTGCTCCAGGCCTAGGTCCTCCAGGCCTAGACACAGTCTCCAGACAAGGGCCGGTGGGGAGCAGGAAGTCTCGTGGGGACAGGGAGTCCCTCGGGTAGCCGAGGTTTGGAGAGAGAGTTTGGAGAGCCGAGGTTTGGAGAGACTGCAGCCTCTGACCAGCAGGGCCTCCCAACACTATGAGACCCCAAAGCCTCCTCCACAGGGACACACTTCCTCAACAAGGCCACGCCTGTTCCAACAAGGCCACACCTCCTAACAGTGCCACTCCCGTGGGGCCGGCTCCTTTCAGACCACCACAGCGGGGGAGGAGAGAGGACAGACGCCCAGCCGGGGAGGAGAGAGGACAGACGCCCAGGGCCCCTCCCTGCAGTGGTTCTCATCCCTGGGCCCCTGGGAAGCCCCTGCCGTCCCCCAACTGTTTTCCTAATATCCCATGATGCCCAGGTACCCCGGCTCTGACGTCACTGCCACCAACGATGGCAGCCATCTGGGAGGAGCGTTGCACAGCTTCGTTCCCAGCACTCGGGAGGCAGAGGCAGGAGGATCTCTGTGTTCGAGGCCAGCCTGGGCTACAGAGTGAGTCCAGGGCTGCACAGAGAAACCCTGTCTCGAAACAAAACAGTAACAAAAAGAATGAGCGCTTTGTGTCTCCTGAAGTTAATGTCAAGGCTCCCCACCCATACCTCAAAACAACAACAAAACAGAGCTCTGCCTGCCCCCAGAGTGACGGAACCCCCGGAGTGACGGGACCCGGAGTGACGGACCCCAGAGTGATGACGGAACCCCGGAGTGACGGGACCCGGAGTGACGGAACCCCGGAGTGACGGACCCCGGAGTGACGGAACCCCGGAGTGACGGGACCCAGAGTGACGGACCCCGGAGTGACAGGACCCCCGGAGTGACGGACCCCCGGAGTGACGGACCCCGGAGTGACGGGACCCCGGAGTGACGGAACCCAGAGTGACGGGACCCCGGAGTGACAGACCCCGGAGTACGGACCCCGGAGTGACGGGACCCGGAGTGACGGACCCCGGAGTGACGGACCCCGGAGTGACGGACCCGGAGTGACGGACCCCGGAGTGACGGACCCCCGGAGTGACGGACCCCGGAGTGACGGACCCGGAGTGACGGACCCGGAGTGACGGACCCCGGAGTGACGGACCCCGGAGTGACGGACCCCGGAGTGACGGACCCCGGAGTGACGGACCCGAGTGACGGAACCCAGAGTGACGGACCCCCGGAGTGATGACGGAACCCCGGAGTGACGGGACCCCGGAGTGACGGGACCCCGGAGTGACGGAACCCCGGAGTGATGACGGAACCCGGAGTGACGGGACCCGGAGTGACGGACCCGGAGTGACGGGACCCGGAGTGACGGACCCGGAGTGACGGGACCCGGAGTGACGGAACCCCGGAGTGATGACGGAACCCCGGAGTGACGGGACCCCGGAGTGACGGACCCCGGAGTGACGGACCCCGGAGTGACGGGACCCCGGAGTGACGGACCCCGGAGTGACGGGACCCCGGAGTGACGGAACCCCGGAGTGATGACGGAACCCCGGAGTGACGGGACCCCGGAGTGACGGACCCCGGAGTGACGGACCCCGGAGTGACGGAACCAATGCACCCACCTCCACTCCCGGCCCTAGGTGACTCTCTTGGCTTCCAGACTTGCCCGTATTCCGTTACTGGCACTCGTGGCTCACACGACCGGGGCGTCCCAGCTGAGCTCTGCAGACCAGAGGTTCTGGGTTCAGGGGCTCTTGGTGGGGTTCTCCCCGGCTTGGCAGGGACTTGTCTTTCCCAGGCAGGAAGTGTGGACTCTGAGGACGGGCTGAGGCCGGACAGGATTGGAGTTACGGCCAGCACCCGGCTCTCGAGCGCTGGACCTCGCCCGACATGCTGGGCAGACGCAGGCCGTTCTCCAGGGCCACGCAGTGAAACCTTACCCACCCACCCCCAAAAGGGAAAAAGACACCGAAGCGTTTCTGTGACGCCGACCTGTACAAGTGGGCCGGGTCTGGCCGGAGCCTCTCACTGGGGTCCATGTCCTCGCCGCCTGGTCGATCTTCTCACAAGCCAGCCCCCCCCCCACGCTCTCCTGTGGTTATGCAGACCCCACACCCCCAGTTTCCCTGTCAGAGTCTGAGCACTTTATTTATTTACTTTTTTTTGACTTTTCGAGGCAGGGTTTCTCTGTGTAGCTTTGCACCTGTCCTGATCTCGCTCTGTAGCCCAGGCTGGCCTCGAACTCACAGATCTGCCTGGCTCTGCCTCCTGAGTGCTGGGACTAAAGGTGCAGCCATCACCGCCCGGAGAGTTTGAGCATTTTAATTGCGCACATCTGTGAGTCCTCACGTGGGTGCCAAGTGTGGCGCTCGGGGACGCCGCGCCCTCGGGGGCTGGGGTTAGAGAGGGTCGGGGCCTCGCGTGGGTGCGGGGAGCCGACCTCCGAGGCCAGGGACGCCGATACCACGGAAAAGTGAATCCACACCAATATACGCCGCGAACAGAACCGTGCGTGGGGGGGAAACCGAGGCACGCGGTGACCCTGGCCCCTGGGGAGGGTGCCCTGCGCAAACCCGCGGCGCAGACGCGGAGGGGAAGCCTGCGAGCTGCCCCGCCGTCCCAGAGCCGCGGGACCCACGCCCGGCACCGCTCTGGCCGCCAGGCTCCTCCTGGCATTTCATTTCCTAGCTTTGGTTGCTCGGTGCAGCCCTGGCTGTCCTGGATCTCTCGCTGTGGCCCAGGCTGGCCTCGAACTCGCAGACACCCGCCCGCCTCCGCCTCCCGGGGGCGGGGATGGGAGGCGTGGTCTACGCGCCCGGTTCCCGCTGGCAAACTCATACACGATGGCCGGCCACGTATCGCGAGATCCTCCCGAACGCGACCTCGCGCCGCCCTCCGCGGGGTTGCCCACCGCGCAGCCTATGGTAGAAGTCGTTTGATTCAGGCGTTCGCCGAAGACAGCACGCAGCCGGGCGGGGGGGCCTTGCGGGGGCCTGTCCGTGGCTCCGCGCAGGCGCAGTGAGTGTGAGGGGGAGTTATTTTTTGCACCTGTCGCCCTCCGGCGCAGACGCAGTGCTGGCAGCCGCCCGCATGCGCGGTTGCGCCGGAGCCGCGGCACCATGGACGACGAGGAGGAGACGTACCGGCTGTGGAAGATCCGCAAGACCATCATGCAGGCGAGTGGCGCGGGGGGCGGACGCGGGGCGGTGGACGCGGGGCGGCTCTCCCCATCCCCCTGCCGCGGACGCGGGCGGCTCTCCCCATCCCCCTGCCGCAGCTCCCGGGGGGCGGCTCTCCCCATCCCCCTGCCGCAGCTCCCGGGGGGCCGGCCTCGTGCTTCGGCTGCCGCCCCCGGCCCGGGGAGCGGGTGGACACGGGGCGGCCGCGCGCCCAGCCCGGTTCCGGGTGCGAGCCCGGCTGCGGCGGCCCTGACGCCGGGTCTGGTCCCCGGGCGTACGGGACACGGAGAGAAAACACTAGAACCCAAAACAAAACCGCTTTGGCCCCGCGCGCGGGCGGCGGAGGCAGCCAGGTCTCCGTCCGTTCGGAGCCAACCCGGTCTTCACAGTGGGTTCCAGGAGGGTCGGGGCTCTGCAGACAGGCCCTGTCTCAAGAAACCAAAATAAACAAAGGGTAACAACGAGCTGATCTGAGCCGGGCTGCGGCGGCGCGCGCCTTTAACCCCAGCCCTCGGGAGGCAGAGGCAGGAGGATCTCTGTGAGTTCGAGGCCAGCCTGGGCTACAGAGCGAGATCCAGGACAGCCAGGGCTGCAGAGAGTCTCTTGTCTCAGATGGGGGAAAAATATAAAGAAAGAAGCGTAGGTTGTTTGAGCAGACGAGACCCCAGTGGAGAAGGAGGTCTGCACGGTTGAGATTTTCTCCCCAGCCTGCCCGTTATCCCTGATCCTGGGGGATGCTCTGTTCTTCCCTTACTGAACAGGAAGAACCTATGGTGGTGTGGGTGCGGAGAGGTTGCCCCAGTCAGGCTGGGGGTGGGGTGGTGCTCAGCTGGGGCCTATCCAGAGCTTGGGGACCAGCCCAGCCACACAGCATGCGGCACTGCTGGGTCAGTGCAGTGTTCCCGCCTGTCCTGTCCCCAGCCAGGCCGGGCTGTGCAGACCCCGGCCCTGCGGTCCCCTGGCTCTCCAGTCCCCGCCTCTCCTGCTGAGTGCCTATACTCCCTCTCTGAGGACAGCTGGTTCTCTGTCTGCAGCTTTGTCATGACCGTGGCTACCTGGTGACCCAGGATGAGCTGGACCAGACACTCGAGGAGTTCAAGGCACAGTTTGGGGACAAACCTAGCGAAGGGAGACCGAGGCGCACAGACCTCACTGTGCTGGTGGCCCACAATGACGACCCCACAGACCAGATGTTTGTGTTCTTCCCAGGTGAGTCTGCGGGTCCCACGTGGCCCAGCTTTGGCTGCAGGACCGTGGCAGCGCCAGCCTGCTTCCCCTGCATCCCTGAGAGCCCTCGTGGTCTAACTGGTGTCCACTCTCTGCCCCTTGAGTCTCCGCCCCGGCTCTCAGGCCCCCGACTCCTGTCTGCCGCGTTCTGTAGTTTCTGCTTTACGCCCAGGCAGCTCTGAGCGGTGTCTCATGGGAGGGGGTCTCCCTGTGCAGCTGCCTTCTGGTCTCCCCAAATAGCCTGTCTCCTTGAATGTCCTGATGATCTGAGGCCCTGGGCCTATGTTTTTAGTGTGAGCTTTAGCGGTACAGGCATGGGCTGTACCTGTAATCCCAGCACTGGAGAAGCAGAGGCTGAGGTAGGTGGTCAAGGCCAGCCTGGTCTATACAGTGAGTTCTGGGACAGCCAGGGCTACGTAGAGCAGTGATTCTCAACCTTCCTAATCCTGTGACCCTTTAATAAAACAGTTCCTCATGTTGTGAGGACCCCCCCAACCATAAAATTGTATTCCTTGCTACTTTATAACAGTAAATGTCTGTTTCCTGTGGTCTCAAATGGGTCGGGACCCACAGTGAGAACCACTGATGCAGAGGAAAAACCCTGTCTCGAGAAAAATTATGTTGGGAGTCTAGAGTTGTGAGACCCAGCAGTTTGCAAACCACATGTGTGTGGTTATGGGGCCCACTCTGGCACTCTTGGGTCGTGATGCTCCAGTGAACCCCAGTCTGCCTGAGGAGCCGAGGCTAGCCCCATGTGGACACAGGATCCGTCTCTTCTCTTTAAGGCCACCCAAGCTGACAAAACATGTCCCCTAACCCTCAGAGCAGCAGGACCTGCACCCTGCTCCAGGGGGGCCGAGGGTCGGGGCCCCGCAGCTTCCTCCTGCCTAGCCCGGTCATGGCCGCTCGTTGTTCTGGTATTCCCTGGCCAGTGGGGAGCCCGAGACTGGCGGGCAGTGGTGGCCTCCGGCCCTGGGTACGAGGTTGTGCTGTGTCCGCAGAGGAGCCCAAGGTGGGCATCAAGACCATCAAGGTGTACTGCCAGCGCATGCAGGAGGAGAACATCACGCGGGCGCTGATCGTGGTGCAGCAGGGCATGACGCCCTCCGCCAAGCAGTCCCTGGTGGACATGGCCCCCAAGTACGTCCTGGAGCAGTTCCTGCAGCAGGAGCTGCTCATCAACATCACGGAGCACGAGGTGCGTGTCCGCGGCGGGAGGGGGGGGGGGGGGGGCGGCTGGACAGACCCGGAGGCCCTCCCAGCCGCGGGCTCTGCCATTCATGTGCCGGGCCAGGGTGTGTCCCAGCTTTGGTGCTGTGGCCCTGAGCATCCCGCTCCTGTGACAGGACCTTCAGCCTGCTGGGGTCCGTGGAGGTCCCCGGTGGTTGCATGGCTGTGGGTGGGGGATCCGTGGACGCCCCCGGTGGTTGCATGGCTGTGGTAGGGGGTCTGTGGAGGCCCCGGTGGTTGTGTGGGTGGGGGGTCCGTGGGGTCCCCGGTGGTTGCATGGCTGTGGTGGGTCTCTGTCTCCACAGCTGGTCCCTGAGCATGTGGTCATGACCAAGGAGGAGGTGACGGAGCTGCTGGCCAGATAGTATCCTTTACCCGCCCCCCCCCCCCCCCCCCCCCCGCGCCCCACATTGAACACCTCGTCCAGGGCTGCCCCACGAGCTTCCTTGACTGTATCCCAGCAAGCTTCGTGAGAGCCAGCTGCCCAGGATCCAGGCCGGGGACCCAGTAGCACGCTACTTTGGGATCAAGCGAGGACAGGTGAGGAGCCATGGCCGTCGCTCCCCTCCTCGGCCTCAGGAATTCTTGATTCCTAAAGCACCCTGGTTCCTCTGTCCCTCCTCCTGAGGCCAGGGCCCCCATGGCCAGAAGATCGTGGGCCCTGGCTGCGGAGCCCCAAGCCCTGCCGACCCCAGCTCTGCTCCCACAGGTCGTGAAGATCATCCGACCCAGTGAGACCGCCGGCCGCTACATCACCTACCGCCTGGTCCAGTAGCCAGCGCAGGGGAGCCGCGCCATAGCGCGCGTCCCCAGCACCCCAGATGAGCCGCCTCCCCAGCCAGCACACTGCCTGCCGCGTCCCGGCCCAGGACACCGCCCCATTCTGAAAAGGAGGACTGTTGGGTGAGACGCCTTGGCCGCCCGGCAGGCCGTCCTCTGACCCACACGCACCATGGCAGCTGCACCCACAAAAATTAAAACCAATGGCAGGCCCGTCTTTAATCCCAGCACTCAGGAGGCAGAGGCAGGTGGATCTCGTGAGTTCCAGGACAGCCTGGGCTACATCCTGAGATCTTATTTAAAAAATCAAACAAACTGTACTGTTGCCAGGTTTTTAGATCCTAGCACTCTGGAGTCTGAGGCAGGAGGATTGCTGCACCTTCAAGTTTGTGGACTCTTTATTTTAGCAAGAAGTGGTCTAGCGCCAGCGTTCTGGACCCTCATCTGAAAAACAGTAAACAGGAACCCCACACAGCATGGGTCATGCTCTGGGACCCCTGGGAGCTAGCTGATCTGTGTCCCAGCTCCCCAGCACCCTCCTGCCTGGCACCCTGATGAACAGTTGGCCAGTGTCTCAGGGATGTGGCCCTGGATAAGGCCAGCACTGCCACCAGGCACTGTGCACCCCAAGAGCACTGGCCACACCCAAGTCCTTTGTCACTCTGGGGTCCCCATCCTGCTTAGAGTTCTCCATTCTCGTAGGACTCTGTTTTGAGAATTAAAGATATTTTGAGGAGATAAATTGTTTTGATTCAAGACAGGTCAATTTGGGCTAGGTTGTACAAGGTGGGTCCTGGAGGGCCCATGTATCCCCTGGGGCCCCAGTCACGTGTGAGTGGTGAGCATCTGTCTGCTGCCTGCGTGGCCGCAGCCCTGACCGCCATCACCTGCGGGACTGATCGTGGAAGGAAGGACCCCCGGCAAGCACCTCGCCCCTGGGCCACGCCCGGCCCTTCCTGTCTTCACGTCGTGCAGTCGGGGCTCCAGCTCACTAAGTAGCTGTGGTGGACCTGACGTCCATGCTGCCCTGCCCCCCTCAATGCTGGGGTGACAGTCCCATTCCTCAGCTCAGGCTGGCCTGGAAGAGCCTCCTGCCTCAGCCTTGTACAGCTCCTGACTCAGCCTCCTCCAGCAGTGCAGGGCAGCTGTGCCCAATCCCGTCGTTTCTTACACAGCCATCGCCTCTTATTCCCAGGACATCCATCACCCAGAAGAATGTTAGCGCTGTAGGCCATCAGTCCTGCCCCCCTCTCCAGTCCCCAGAGTAGTTCCTGTCCCTGAATTCTGTTCTCTGCGTTTCCTACCATTGTCCACGCCGTGGCCTTTTGTGTCTGAGTCTCGTGACGCAGGATGTCCTCGGGGTTCCGCCACACTGTGGCTAGTGTTGGAGCCTCGCTCCTGTGTGCAGGCCACACAGTGCGCCTGCCTCCCCTGTGGACACCGGGCTGTGGCTCCTGCTAGCTGCTGTGTGTGCCGTACACCTGAGCGGAGCGGAATGTCCAGTTAATGCATTGAGCGGTTTGTTTTGAGACGAGGTCTCCTTGTGTATGCAGCCCAGGCTGCCCTGAGACTGAAAGTATTCCCTCCTCCTGTGTGCTGGGGTGACCGTGTGCACCACCACAAGAGGGCTAGCCTGTGCTGGGGTGACTGTGTGCACCACCACAAGAGGGCTAGCCTGTGCTGGGGTGACCGTGTGCACCGCACAAGAGGGCTAGCCTGTGCTGGGGTGACTGTGCACCACAAGAGGGCTAGCCTGTGTGTGCACACGCCAGCAGGCAAGGACATACCTGCTTGTGGAGGTCAGGACTTCCTGGGTATCTTCCGGTCTTCACTGCCCATCTTGCCCTTAGGAGGCTGGGATTAGACTGCATCTGGCTTCCGTATGTTCTGGAGATGATAGTCAAGGCACTTTCTCACTCTGTAGACCAGGCTGGCTCGGAACTCAGATCCACCTGCCTCTGCCCCCCAAAGGTGTGTGCTGCCATGAATGCAGATGCCAGGAGAGACCAGAGGCTCCTATCCCCAGAATTGGAGTGACAGATGGTTGTGGATCACCATGTGGGTGCTAGGAACCGAACCTGGTTCCTCGGAAGAACTGCCAGGCTTTTAACCTCTGGCCATCTCTCCTGCCCACTTCCATCCGTTCTGTGCGTCAGTGAGGGCCGCCGTCCAGCTGGGCCCCTGTGTGCTATGATGGGCATCTGCAGGACGCTGTGACTGCTGGTGGCTCCAGTCCTGGGGGCACAGAGGAGGGGTGTTCCATGACTGAGCTTCTGAGTTCCCCTCCTGTCCATAGAAGGGCGCCTCCTCTCCAGTGCAGTGGTTCAGCCTGTGGTCGCGCCTCCTTCACAGGGGTCACGTGTCAGATATTTACAGTTTATACAGCAGCGAGGTCACAGCAGCTGTGTATCGAGGGAATAGTTTGGTGGTTGGGGTCATCACAGCCCGAGGGGCCATACTGATGGGCAGCTTCCAGCTTCAGAGTGGGCAGGTCGGAGTTTCTGGAGAGTTGGGGACAACCACAGCCGGGTGACATGGAAGGCCCTCGCAGCCCTCTGGTCGCCACGGCTGAGGGCAGTTCACCCTCCTGGGAAGTCACACAGCTCAGGGCGCACAAACCCCGTGTGTCACTCGTGGGTTGGTGGGTGGGGATGTGGCCTGGCGGCATGCAGCCATGCGGCATGCAGCCATGCAGCGCTGGGAAGCCGCGGGTTTCACACCTAGCGCTGCAGTCAACATTGCCGGCCGCCCCACCACCGTGGCCTCTGGGATCTGTACAGTTTGACTGACTGTGAGGTGGGCGGGCTGCTTCTGAGTCTGGGGGTGTGTGAGCCAGCTCTAATCCCAGCGCTGGGGAGGGAGGGCTCCCTGAGTTCCAGGCCAGCCAGGACTACACAGTGAGACCCTGCCTAAAAACAAAAAAATGACTTCAGAAAAACGAAACCAAGTCTTACGTACGTCAAGGTCAACAAATACGCTCACTCACCGCCAGCCTGTCTTATTTCCTCTCTTGAAGAAGAACTGAGTCCAGACTCCCTTGATGTCTGGGTCCTGGCCAAGAGCCAAGACATCTTGTTTACCAAGAACAGGGCCACCCCTGAAGTGCTGACCACAACCCTCTCCAGTCACCCTGCCCTCAGGCTCAGGCATTTTATCTGTGCCTGAGGCTTGCTGCAGGCATCTGACTGACCCCTCACCAGGAAGCTCCCCCCGCTGCCGCCCCAACCAGGAAGGAAGGCCCCTTCCCCTCTTGCTGGTATCAGGGTGGCAGAGACTTCTGTGGACTCCATGACTGGAATGGCAAGCTGGCCTCTGCTCCCCAGTGTCCCTGGGTCACCGGGCAAGACATGAACTGATCCTCCTGCCTCCGCGGTGCTGCGATGACAGGTGTGTACCACGCCTAGTTCCTGAGCAGGGGATGAATCCAGCCCCAGGGCCACCGTCATGTGAGGATCAGGAGGGGACAGGTGCCACCCGCCCCTCCCCAGGCTAGAGCTCTGTGGGAGAGGAATCCTTTCCCAGCGCTTCAGAGATAGGTCTAAAATGTAGCTTGCAACAAAGCCAAACCAGGTGTGGTGGTGCACACCTGTGGTCCCGGCACTCGGGAGGCAGAGGCAGGCGGATCTCTGAGTTCAAGGCCAGCCTGGGCTACAGAGTGAGATCCAGGACAGCCAGGGCTCCCCAGAGGAAACTGTCTCAAACAAACAGATGAACACACAGGCACACCTAGCCTAGATCACAGCCAGGAACTAACAGAGGGACCTGGAACCCTGGGCCAACTCGAGAGACTAAACTATTTTGTTGTTTTTGTTTTTCAAGACAGCTTCTCTGTGTAGCCCTGGCTGTCCTGGAACTCACTTTGTAGACCAGGCTAGCCTCGAACTCCCAGGAATCCGCCTGCCTCTGCCTCCTGAGTGCTGGGATTAAAGGCATGGGCCACACCATCTGGTGAGCCTAGACTACTAAAACAAAAGTTAAATACAAGTGCCTGAGGCCAGGGCTCAATGGAGAGAGCACTGGCCCAGCATGCATGGAACCCTGGGCTCCCTCTCCAGCACCACCCACACCTGGTTCAGAAGGGACAAAACCTGTCATCCCAGCACTCTGGAGAAGAGGCGGGCAGATCCACAGCAAGTTCAAGGCCAGCCTCTGAGAATCTGTCTCAAAATGAAAAAAGTAAAATGAAAACACACTCACACACTCTTCTGGGCAGCTCTGACAGGAAACTGCCCCTCAAGTGTGTTCAGGACTGATAGGCTCAATGCCTCCCTCCCCAGAGTTCCCGTCACTGGGTGGTCCCCACCGCCTGGGCCGCCACCTGGCGCCTTGCTGGAACGTGACTCAGAAAACAGACCAAGGAAGATGGGTTTAAAATGTAGGCCAGGGCTCTTGCAGAGGAGCCAGGTTTGGTTCCCAGCACCCAGGGCCCCCGAGGCCCTCCTCACCCCTGCGGGCACTGCACGCGCATGGCACACAGACACGCAAGCAAAACACCCAACTCATAAAATTAACCTTACAACACTAAATCGCACAGCCTGGTGCGGTGGCGCGCGCCTTTAATCCCAGCCCTCGGGAGGCAGAGGCAGGCGGATCTCTGTGAGTTCGAGGCCAGCCTGGTCTACATAGGGAGCTCCAGGATGGCTCAGGAGGTTAAGAAGTTTATTTCAAGCAAAATGGGGTGCATGTGAAAAGCTTGTGCACTGCACCTTGGGTGGGGTCCGCCGTGCACCCCACGCCCATCTATCCACGCGCATGCGCAGCGTCCTGCAGGAATCCTGACGTCAGAGCCACCCCCAGCTCCGCACACAGAAGCCAGGCCTGCGCTCCCAGCGTCCTGAAAGGCCGCTAACCCTGACGGTGCTCCCATCCAGACATCCAGAGAAGGGTGTGGCTTGCACCCACAGGAGAGATGAGGGTACCATGGGAATCCAGCTGCTGCATCGGCGCAGGCGCACGGAGGTCAGGCAACTCCATCTGGGACCAATGTCCAGCTGCGTCGGGCCACACCCCACAGTGCCAGGGCCCCTGAGCTCCCTGAAGTTTCTTGGTGTTGTGGGAAGCCACCCCACCCAAGTCCAGGGCCGTTAGTGACCCTCACAGTGGTTGGCAGTGGCTGACAGTCCCCCCATCACTACCCAGCTCAGACGAACTGCGGCCGCCGGTCCCCACTGGTGATCTGGCCCCCTCGGAGCCGCATGGTGGGCAGAGGGGCCCGGGCGGTGTTGTTGGACTGGTTGGTGTTGAAGGCGCACAGCTGTTGGCCCGGCTCTCCATCCTCCCCCTCCAGCTGCTCCTCACTGCCGCTGCGGCTTTGGGGACCCTCCTCTAGACCTGCCTCGGCCTCGGGCTGCTCCAGGAAACTGAGGCGGTGCAGGGCGCTGGCGTCGGAGGACGACAGGGGATCAGAGGCCTCTTCCAACTCCGAGTCTGAGTCATTCGATGCCACTCGGGATTCTGTGGCCGAGAGAAGGGGATGAAGAGAGGGGGTGGAGGGTGGGGTGAAGGCAAAACCAGAGACAGACAAAAAACAAAAGACAGAAAAACTCGTCCTGTGACCAAGGCTCAGCCACCCCGGACTCCAGCACCGGTCCCCGCGGGGTGTGGGGGTGGGGGTGGTGGTGGTCTGCAGACGCTCACAGGCCCTCCGCCCTCTGTCCCCTCCCTGGGGTCCCTGGGGGTGTGTGGGGGGGTGTCTGCAGACGCACACAGGCCCTCTGCCCTCTGTCCCCTCCCTGGGGTCCCTGGGGGGGTCTGCAGATGCACACAGGCCCTCTGCCCTCTGTCCCTTCCCTGGGGTCCCTGGAGGGGGTCTGCAGACGCACACAGGCCCTGCGCCCTCTGTCCCCTCCCTGGGGGGGTGGGGGGGTGTCTGCAGACGCACACAGCCCTCTGCCTCTGTCCCCTCCCTGGGGTCCCTGCGGGGGGGGGGTGTCTGCAGACGCACACAGGCCCTCTGCCCTCTGTCCCCTCCCTGGGGTAGGCAGCCACCAACAGAGTAAAGGAAAAGTCAGTTTACGCGGACAACGCATCACCAGTGACTCGGCCTGAGCTGACCCTCTGCCCCCACTCACCTCGGCCTCCGTCCTCCACCTCCTGCAGGGGGAAGTCAAGGCCCTCAGCGGCCTCCAGCTGGGCACAGTGGGCGGAGACCCCCTCCTGCATTGTGAGAAAGTGTTAGGGGTGGGCCGGCTCCAGCTACCCAACCCCAGGTCCACCTGTACATTTTTTATTTATTTAATCCTTATTTTGCGTGTCTGGGTGTTTTGCCTGTGCATGCATGTAGGTATTGGTGTGTCTGTGTGCGTAGTTGGTGCTCCTCCGGGGCCAGAAGAGGGCATCAGATCCCCCAAACTGGACTTGCAGACAATTGTGAGAACAGAACCCAGGTCCTCTGCATGAGCAGCTGGTGCTAACTGCTGAGCCTGTTCATCTCCAGCCCCGTAACCTTGGAAACTTTTAATTTCTTTTTTCCCCCCGCCGAGACAGGGTTTCACTGTAGTTTTGGAGCCTGTCCTGGATCTCGCTCTGTAGACCAGGCTGACCTTGAACTCACAGAGATCCTCCTGCCTCTGCTTCCCCAGTGCTAGGATTAAAGATGATTTTGGTTTTTTTGGATACAGGTACATAAGGTTCTCATGTAGCTCAGGCTAGCTTCATCCTCTGTAGCTGAGGATGGCCTTGAACTCCTGGTCCTTCCTCCACCTGAGTCCTGGGATGAGAGGCCCACACCGCAGCCTGGCTTTTTGGTGCTGGGGGTGGAACCCAGGGCTTCCTGTATGCTAGGCCGGCGCTCTGCTGTTGAGCTGTACCCAGAACGCTCCGATCATTGCTGTGTGTCACTACCCACAGCCCGAGCACTCCCACACCACCAACCCTCCTTTACCTGGCCGCCAGGCGCCTCCTCTGGCTCCTCCTCAAAGATCAGGCCATAGTGGACGATCAGAGTCTCAATGACACGGGCCTGGTGTGGGTAGTCTACCAGGGAGGAGAGGGACACGGTGGCTTCCGTGGGCCGCGGCCGCAGCAGCGTGGGTCCGAAGACGATGCCCAGGTTCCCAGGGGTCATCTTATTGTCCTGCTCCACCTCCACGATCCTGGGGTGGGGAGCAGCGGGAAGGGCGTGAGTGACGCGGAGCTGCGGGGCTCCCAGACGGCGGGCGCTGCCCCACCAGGGACGCTCACCTTCGCAGGTGCCTCAGCAGGTACAGCAGCGTGGCCCGGTTTTCCGCGGGCAGGTCCCGCGTGAGCTCACGCAGGCGGCCCACCATGGCCACGGTTGCAGCCTCACTCTCGGACCCGTCCTGCCGGCCCCGGCTCGCCGCCTTGGCCTCGGCCTCGGCCTTGATGCTGTCCTTGGCGAGCCCCACCAGCTCATGGTAAAAGCGGAAAGAGATGAGCGGCTCCGGCAGCTGCGGACGACACACCAGACAGAGGTCACAGGCCGGCCGGCCGCAGAAGGGCGGGGCTCACAGCTACAGCCCCAGGAGGACGCCTGTCAGCCCCGCCCACCAGCCCTGGCCACGCCCACCAGATCAAGATCCTCCCACTACACTGCCTAACTCCGCCCATCCCTGTACCTGCCACTCCACGCCCACCCACCTCTAGCCACGCCCACCCCGCAGACCACGCCCTCTATGCCAGGGGCCTACCCACCCCATCCTCAGACCTTCTCAACGGGCCATCCCCAGTGGCTGGGTATGGCACATAGCCACGCCCACCCGGTTTTAGCCCCGCCCCAGATGCTTGCCTTCCACAGCCACGCCGTCACGCCCCACACCCACCCGTCCTACTCTGCCCACTCCTCGTCCACGTCGAGCCACACGGCCGCACCACATCCCGGTCCGTCCACGTCGAGCCCCGCCCACGCCCCGCCACGCCCCACCCGCCACCCGTCCCCCCCCCCCCCCCCCCCCCCCCCGCCCGGCCACGCCCCCACAGGCCGCACATCCCGGTCCCTCCTTTTCCTCACCTGCCGCAGGTACAGCTTTAGGACGTTGCTGATGTCGTGGGGCGAGGCCTGCGACAACTCCACCAGCTCCTTGCCATTCTCAAAGGCCTGGCACAGCTTCTCCACGCGCGTCTTCACGCCGTTGACCCGGTAGATGCCCTGGGGAGCCGGCAGTCACCCTCAAGCCGCCCTCGCCCCCGCTGCCTGCCCTCCGCGTCCCACGGAACCCTCCTGTCCCCGGCCTCACCTTGGTGTGCAGCGCCCGCCGCTCAATCTCGCAGACGCATTTCTTGATAATGAAGGGCACGCCGTCCGGGGTGCTGCGGGCTGCGTGGCTGAAGTCCTGTCCGAACAGCTGCAGGCGGCCCTGCAGCTTCTTGTGGCCGCACTGGATGGCCAGAGTCTCCAGGCACTTTTTGTGGCAAGCCAGGCAGCACTGGAGGAGGCGAACGAGACTCTTCCAGACGCCCACGTGAGGACCAGACCCCTCCACCAAATCCTAGAGCCTTTGCACTGGACAGGATTTCTCTGGGTAGACCAGGCTGGCCTCGAACTCACAGAGATCCTCCTGGCTCTGCCTCCCAAGTGCTGGGGTTAAAGATGTGCGCCACCACCACCCAGCAATTCTGATCTTTCTGAGACAGGGTCTCTCTCACCTAGCCCAGGCTGGCTTCAGACTTGTTACGTAGCCAAGGATGACCTTGACTCACCTCACCGCCTCCACCTCCCGAGAGCCGGGTGACAGGTGTGCACCACCATGCCTCCCCTTTGTGGTACTGAGGACGGAGCCCAGAGCTCTCCCCACGACAGGTCAGTCCCCTCCCCGCCCGTGCTAACCACTGAGCTTCAGTCCCCTCCCCGCCCAGGGCTCTGGGTCCCCACGCACCTCCTCGCACTCGGCGCCCTGGAAGTACACGTAGCTGTTACACTCTCTGCACTTGGCCGGCGTGCGCAGCTTCCGAAGTCGGTGTGTGCGAGCCGCCTTGGACAGTCCCACGTGGCGGAAGGGCCCGCTGGGCATGGCCACGGGTAACTCGGGGTCCATGCCATTGAGGTCGGCTGTGGACGGGATGAAAGGCCAGCGTCACCGATGCAGGCAGAGGCCCGCGGGAGAGGTCACGTTCATCCTCCACCCACCGCTCCGGTCCCTTTGGGAGCCCCTCACCTGCGTCAAAGGCGGAGGCCACCAGGCCGGCGTCCTGGTCCACCAGCTCCTCACTGGATGACATGGTCCCACTGGACGACGTTCGATCGAACTTCTTAAAGTCCCCTACGTGGGAAAGGGGCGTTAGGCACTGGAGCCAGGCCGGCCAGGCCAGGGACTGCCCTGTGTGACATGCACCCAGGTGCTCCTTCACCTGAGCTGGTGTCCAGGCCAACGTCGGTGTCCGAGATGGAGATGGGCCAGGACTTGTGTACCTGGTGACCACGTCCACCTGCAGGATGGAGAGAGGGGTGAGCAGAGAGCGTCTCCACGGCGGGAGGCAGGGGCGTCGGATCGCAGCGTCCGCCCTGCGCCCCTGCGCCCCTGCGCACACTCACCCCTGTGGTCCTTGCCGGGAGCGCCCTCGGAGGTGCCGCCATCCTCGGGGGGGCTGCCAGCAGCTTCAGGTCCTGCGGCGTCCGCGGGGTTGAAGCTGCCTTTCCGTGTACGCATGACTGGGGACCTGGCGGTGGACAGGGGTAAGGGACCCGCTCCCCACTGCGCCCCGCCGAGGCCTGCCACCCACACCCGCCGCCCCCCCACCAGCCCTGCCACCCACACCCGCCGCAAGCGTGCGGCTGCACCCAGCATGGCGGAGACGTGAGGTACCAGGCGTTGGTGGGGACGTGAGGCTCGAAGTCGTAGCGCACGTCGGGCTCCTCGCCTCGCTGCAGCTGACGCACGTGCGACGCATACTGCTGGCCCGGGTCATACAGCTTGCTGCTCTCGCACAGCATCTGGAAGTGCACAGGCAGCGGAGCCGTCTGCATGTGCATCAGCTGGTAATAGGAGATGGTGGCCTGCAGGGGGGAGGATGTGCCAGTCAGAGGCTGGGCCACGCCCTTGGCCACGCCCCACACCAACAAGCCCCTCCCACAGCGCAGGCCCGGTCCCAACAGCACTGCGCTCCCGTGTACGGCGCCTACCGGCCCCTCCTCCCGACCCTCGGTCACGCCCGGCCCCTCCTAAGGTCCACCCCAGACCGTGACCCTCCCGAGGGTGCTTTACCTGTGGGCCGCCCCATCCACTAAGCCACACCCACCAGGCCAGGCCCCCGCGCTCTGCCCCGCCCCGCCCCTCCAAGCCCCGCCCCTTGCCGAGGCCTTCAGGCCCAGGCCACTCTCCCATGACCGCCCTGACCTTACTGGGACCCTGCCGGACTATCCTGCTTGGACCGGACTAGACACGTCCTAGCTATGACGCCCTGCTGCCGCACCCCAACCTGCCCATTGCCCCACCCCACCCCGGGCACCAAACCCCGCCCGCGGCGCCCCTCTGCGAGCCTCGGCCCACCACGTCACACACCGACTTGATGGTCTGGTCACTCTGCCTGATGACCTCCTGGATCTGCCGCAGCGCCGTCACCTTGGTGTCCTCCAGCTCCTGCTTCTGCGTCTTCGCGTCCGCCACGCACGTGCGGTAAGTGGCCATTGCCTCCTCGGCCTGGGGGCGGGGCCAGTGAGGGTGTTGACACAGAGACTCCGGGAGAGGCCCGCATAGGGGGCAGAACGGTCACCGGGAACTAGGGGGGCCGGGGGATAGCCTGGGAACCTTAGGCTGTCTCTGGACAGATTGTAAGAGGACCAAGGTCGAAGCTCACGGGTGGACCCCGCCCAGAATCCCCAGTGAGGGGCTGGGGCGTGGTCAGGGTGGAGCCCCGCCCAGAATCCCCAGTGAGGGGCTGGGGGCGTGGTCAGGGTGGAGCCCCGCCTAGAATCCCGGTGAGGGTTGGGGGCGTGGTCAGGGTGGAGCCCCGCCCAGAATCCCCAGTGAGGGGCTGGGGGCGTGGTCGGGGTGGAGCCCCGCCTAGAATCCCCAGTGAGGGGCTGGGGGCGTGGTCAGGGTGGAGCCCCGCCCAGAATCCCCAGTGAGGGTCTGGGGGCGTGGTCGGGGTGGAGCCCCGCCCAGAATCCCCAGTGAGGGCTGGGGGCGTGGTCAGGGGTGGGCCCCGCCCAGAATCCCCCAGTGAGGGATGGGGGCGTGGTCAGGGGTGGGCGGACCCAGAGGTCCATTCTTAGTGCAAACTTCATAAAGAAGTAGTAAGAGGGGCCGGCATAGGTGCTGGGAAGGACGCGGGCCTGTGCGCGCGCACACGGCCCCTGCAGGCCCCTCCTGCTCATGCACCTTGTTCTTGGCCTCCTCCTCCAGCCGCCGCCTCTTGTCCAGGGCCTTGGAGGCTGCCGTGCCCGCCCCGGGCCCCGTGCCCTGCTGCTCCTCCTCGGCTTTGGCCACCTGGAGCCGGGCCTTGTCGTGGTCTTCACAGCGCTGTTTGTAGCCCTGCTTGGCCTTGCGGAGGTTGGCCTCGGCCTCTTGCTGCAAGAGAAGAGAGAGGCTGCAGCCTGGGCCTCCTTGCATCCCGCCTCACCAGCAAGGACCCCACACTCCCACCCAGCCAGCAGGGCCCTGGACAGGAGCCACCCGGGAGCATGTGCAGTGGGGGTCGCACAGAGAAACCGAGGCACGACTCAGAGCTGAACAGAAACACAAACTGAGTCATCTCCCTGCGCCCCAAGCCCTCTGAGAAGGTTTCACTTCCTTTCTTACAGATGAAAACACAGAGCCGCCCAGGCAGGAAGCCAAGCACCCCGGGCTGGCCGGAAGCACTGAGTCACAAACTAACATGTCTGGGTTGAGGGGAGCCCACACCCCACAGCCTGAAAGACAGAAACCTAGACACGGAGGCCAGGGGCTCCAGGGACTCCAGCGTCTCAGGAGAGCTCAATCTTAGCCTGGGTTATAAACCTCAAACTGGGTGTGCTTTAATCCCAGCTCACGGGAGGCAGAGGCAGGAGGATCTCTGTGAGTTCGAGGCCAGCCTGGGCTACAGAGTGAGGTCCAGGACAGCCTGGGCTGCACAGAGAAACTCTGTTCGAGAAAAACCAAACAAAAGAAAAACCTCACAGCAAAGCAAGGGTCTCAGGAGACCGGCTTCATACAGTTTCTCAACCTGTGGGCCGCGACCTCTTCAAGGGTCGCATGGCCCTTTCCAGGGGTTGCATGTCAGATGTTGACATTAGGATCCAGAACAGCAGCAGAATTGCAGTGATGAGGTAGCAACGGAAATACTTTCTGGTTGTGGGTCACCACAGCGTGAGCAACTGACTGTGTTAGGAAGGCTGGGAGCCGCTGGCTGAGCAGGTAAAGGCATTTGTCACCAGGGTGAGGGACCTAGCCCGCTGGTGGCGGTGGTGGTGGTGGGTGGTGGTGCACACCTTTAGTCCCAGCCCTCGGGAGGCAGAGGCAGGAGGATCTCTGTGAGTTTGAGGCCAGCCTGGGCTACAGAGTGAGTCCCAGGACAGCCAGGGCCACACAGAGAGAAACTGTCTCAAAAAAAAAAAAAAAAGAAAAAGAAAAAAGAAAAAGAAAGTCAAATTGCTAGACTGGAACTATCAGATGATCAGGGACTCCCAACAGTACTGCAGTTTGTGTTCTAAGATCTGTGTAGAGCTCTGGGAAGTCAGTACAAGCCCTGACTGATGCATTTTGAACAAAGGATGTGAACAGAGAGGGTTCACAGAAACTGAGAAGGGGGCCTGTCACTGGGGGGGGGGGGACGACAGCAGGATGCACACCCCCAGCTACAGTGATGGAGGGGCCCAGACGCCACCTGTGTGTCTGTGTTCACACGCCTATGGAAGCCAGAGGTCCCGGGGTGGGACCTGCCTCTCCACCTTGTCATTTTCTTTTGTTTTTGAGACGGGGTCACCCCTGCAGCCCTGGCTGAACCAGGACTCACAGAGATCCGCCTGCCTCTGCCTCCCGAGTGTGGGATTAAGAGTGTGAGCCGCCGCCACGCCTGTCCTCCACCTTGTATTTGAGGCGAGGCCTCTCACTGAACCCAGAGTCAGTTAGGCTGTCCAGCTGGTGAGCCCCCGGATCCACCCATCCCCAGTGCTGGGGTTACGGATGTGCAGGGCCATGCCTGGCTTTGATGTGGGTACCGGCCGCATGGGGTCCCCACGTTTTCCTGACAGGTACTTTCCCCCCAGCCGTCTACCCCAGCCCACCCCGTGCCTTTAAATGGCCCCAAAGAAAAATGCGACCAGTGTGTGCACGGATGGAGTGTGCACTGGGCTGAGACTGTGCCTCAGTTTCTCTCCCCATTTCTGAACAGCTGACAGAGCGCACAGGACTCTTGGGGACCCCCGCTGAGCTGTGGGACTCTGAGGAGCACGGCAACAGTTCCTTGCAAGCACAGGGAACAGGGAACGTGCACTGTAGCGTGTGTGTGTGTGTGTGTGTGTGTGGTGTGTGTGTGGTGTGCTGGTCGCAGGCAGGCCTGCCCCTACCAGCTTCCTCTGCGCCCGGTGCCAGGACTCTTTGATCTCCTTCCTGCGCCTCTCATGCTCCAACCGCCGCAGGGTCAGGGGCTAAGAGAGACAGGAACCACCGTGAGGGCTGAGCCGGCGGGCGACATCCCCGCCCACCCCACCTCGCCTCGGGCCCAGCTCACCTGCATGAACGTCTGGGTCTGCAGTGTGCCCACCGCCTGCACCATGCCATGACCAAACTCCAGATCTTGTTCCAGGGCCAGTGAGTAGATGGACAAGAGGGGCATGTGGGGCTGTGGGGGAAGACGGCGCGTCACAAGGATAGGGACCGAGGCGGCCCCAGCACCCCCACCCTGGGCACCGGCCAGGCATGCCATCCAGCAGAGTCCTTAGAAGGAGCAGGAGGGCGCAGCCGGGCCATGGCGCTCCTCCGCATCCTTCAAACATCCCTCCCCACCCGTCTGGGCCAACCCACCTCATGGGTGACGCTCTGCCTGCAGCTGTGAACGACCTTCTGCAGACCTTTGGCAAATTCCATCTCTGCCAGGGGGGGATGCAGAGTGAGGCTTCAGCAATGGCCTCCCCCCCACACCCCGTCCTGGTGTCTCCTCGCCCCTCACCCAGAGTGGTCCGCTTGTCCAGGTAGCTGATGAGGTCCTTCATGTACTTGGCCATGTCTTTTGCGTACTGCAGGGCAGCGTCCACGCCCCCCTCGCAGCGCTGGAGAAGCATGTCCACCTCCTCGGGGGGCAGGCAGCCTGTGGGGGCCAGCGCTCAGTCCTGACGGCCACCTCCCGTCTCCTCGCGGCTCCTGCCGGCCTCCCAGGCCCACACCCCAGAGGCACTCACCCTCCTCACATTCCTCCACACTGGGCGGGGGCCCCTCGCTGCTGGGTCCGTAAAGGTTCTCCATGGACTGGAAGAGGAAACACGCCCTGTTCCAGGACACACCTCTGCCCCCTTGGCTCTGACGCCCTCTATGGCTCCCCACGGCCCGCGAGGTAGTCAAGAAGGCCGGGGCCAGGGGCCTACCCTGTGGAGATGGCCGTCCCCCCCCCAGACACGGTGACCCAGACAGATGTGGGCTGCCCCCCCCTCCGCTCACCTGGCTGGGGTCCCCGGGGGGCACGGCCAGAAGGGTACTGCTATCCACTTCACCCAAAAGGAACTCAGAGACACTGCAGGGCAGGGGGCGGGGGGGGGGTCATTCCAGAGGTCCATGAGCCATACTCCCCGGCCCGCTCTGCCCCCACAGGCCCCTGGAGCTCACGTGCAGCTGAAGGACACAGCAATGGTCTCCAGAGCCTTCTCAAACTCTCTCTTATCTGATTCATTGTTGCACTCATAATGAAAGGCTGAGGGGCAGAGAGGCGGCGGGAGTGTGCGTGTCAAATTCCTATGTATCCTTCAAAACCCCACTGCACACAGCCCCCTCTTCTGGGAAGCCCTCCCAGAGTGCACCTCCCTGGCTGACCTTTGACCTTGGCAATGAGCGTGCCGGCGGCTGTGAGCGTCTCCACGGTGTTCAGGAGCGGGTATTTGGAGATGACCTGGCGCATCACGCGCAGGGCTTCACCCAGGCACTCGTGGGCCAGCGGCCGCCGGGCCTCGAGGAGGTCTGCCGGGCAGAGGGAGCGTGGGTGAGAAGGAAGGGACTGGTTCCCGGCTTCCCAGAGCTGAGATGGGGAAACTGAGGCAGAGGTGAACCGGAGAGACGGTTTCCCCCAAGCAGCTCTGCTAATTCCACTCTCCTGGCGTTGTACCAGCAGTGAGGATGTCACCTCCCCATTCTTTCTGCAGATGTGGATGGCGGCGAGGCACAGAGTGAAAGCCAGGCCGGGCGGCGGCGGTGCACGCCTTTAATCCCAGCACTGGGGAGGCAGAGTCAGGCGGATCTCTGTGAGTTCGAGGCCAGCCTGGGCTACAGAGCAAGTTCCAGGACAGCCAGGGCTACACAGAGAAAATCGGTCTCAAAAAACCAAAAACAGCAACAAAAACAAAGAGCAAAAGCCATTTACAAACGTCGTCACACAGCTTTCCCTGTCCATCCAACAGCCCTGGAGGTCCCTGCCTGGCAGTCTACCTTTGAGCAGCAGGGAGCCTTGGAAGGTGTCGGCCGAGAGGATGTGTCCTATCTGATGAACAAGACATTAACAATGTCTTCCTGTGCAGCCCAGACAGACCCTCGGGCCTCAAACTCCTCTGCCTCCCGGAGGCTGGGATGACAGGCCCGTGACACCGCAGCCCTTTAGCCTCTGTCCCCAAATGTCCAAAATCGGAAGGTGGAGTTTTTGCCTGTTCATTTTTTCCGCCTCACAGCGAGAGGCCCGGAGACCCTCCAGACGGAATCTGAGAAGGCTCCCTGGCCCTCTGCAGGCACCCAGGTCCCGCGGAATGCCACCCCGGGGGCGATTCCCTCCACATTTCTGTGGCTGGAGCCTGAGCCCGCGTCCGGGAGGCGGACTTGGCTCCAGGAATCCCAGGACGCTGGCTGGGAAGCCGCGCCCCCTCCCGGGGCGTTCCAGGCAGGCACGTACCCCTCAGGGTCGCCAGGGTCCCTGCAGCTCCACGCATGGGCCTTCGTGGAAGGAAGATAATACCCGAGATGCAGCCCGGAGGAGTGCAGAGTCCCTGGCCACCCCCGGGGGCTGCGCAAAGGCCCTGAGCACGCACGTGTGCGCGGTCCCGGCGCTGGGTGGGGGACCCACGCCTTGGCACGGTCCTCTCACCTGGGGGCCCCGTCTGGCAGCGCTGGGGGCCGTGGTCCAGCGCTGGGTGCAGCGTCCCACAGACACACATGGCTCAGGGATGCAGGGCGGGGCGGACGCCAGTGTGTGGCCCGGGAGACCCGAGTCCTGAGCGTCTGGGGGTCCTTAGAGCGATGGCCAGCAGCCAAACCGGCTCAGGCCGGTCCTCAGGCCCCGCCTCTCTCTGAGAACAACCCCACCTCCTTTACCTCCATAGGCTCACACGAGGGCTGTGCTCTAACCACAGAGCAGGAATTTGACTGGGAATGAGTGTGGGTTGTGCGGGAAACTGAGCTCAGGGCAGGAGGAGGCTCCAGAGAGAGGACCCTGCGGGCCTGTGTCCACCCCAGCTGCCGTCTCAAATGCACCTGGACTGTCTGGGGACTGCGTTCCAGTCCCGTTTAGAGAAAGCCAGCCCCACAGGCCGGTGCACCCGGCGATCCCGCGCGCCCAGGCCAGCATCCAAGGATGCTTGGGTGCGGAAAGGCCGGGAGATTAGGGCTTCCCCAGAAAAGCAGACTCAGCCTCCGCCCCGGAGAGCAGATAACCCCGGGGGGCTCCCATCCTCTCCTGGGAGGCGGCCTGCAAAGGCCCCGCGGGGAGGCGGGGCCCAGGCCTCGGTCTCCCTGCGACGGTGGGGTGGGGAGCCTAAGGGGGGTCGGGTTGAGCGCTGGGCAGAGCGCTTACATGTGGTTTCCGGGGAGCAGCCCGTGGGGCGGGCGCTGGTGCCCGACCGATCTCTCCGGGCTGCCGGAGACAAACAGGAAGGGGGTGAAAATAACTCTGGAGGAAACGGAGCCGTCAGCAACCGCGTGCAGGAGAAAACGGAACCGATATGCCTCAGGCCGCTCACTCCCAGCGCCTCCCCATGCGTCCTCGGCCCTAACCCCTCCGTGTGCCCGGCACCCACTGCACCAGCACTGCACCCAGGGTCCTTCAGCTTCTGCAGCCATCGGCCCCCACACAACGCTCCTTACACACAATCTCCATTTCTAGGTTTCTGAGCAAATGCCTAAGACAGTCCTGTAGGTCAGGGAATGTCATCCAACTCCTACACATCCCTCAGAACCCTAGCTGGTACATGCACTTCTTTGCATGCTATTTGAGGCCTCCTTGAGTCCCTCCCTTTCCTTTTTTCTTTTTTTCTTTTTCTTTTCTTTTCTTTTTTTTTTTTTTTTTTTGGTTTTTCGAGACAGGGTTTCTCTGTGTAGCTTTGCACCTGTCCTGATCTCACTCTGTAGCCCAGGCTGGCCTCGAACTCACAGAGATCCACCTGCCTCTGCCTCCCGAGTGCTGGGATTAAAGGCGTGCGCCACCACTGCCCGACCCTTTTTTCTTTTCTTTTTCATTTTTTTTCTTTTTCTTGTTCTTGTTTTTTCTTTTCTTTTTGAGGCAGGGTCTCACTGTGTAATTCTGGCTGACCTGGAACTCATGGACATCCCCCTGCCTACGTGCCGGGATGAAAGGCGTGCCCCTCTGCAGTCAGGGACTCTCACCATCTCGCAGCAGCACAAACTCCTTGAGTTTCTCCAAGCCCTCAGCGAAGCGGGCCACGTCAGCCAATAGGGTGGAGATGTCCTCTACGCCCTCAGGGAAGGGTCCCTCACCGGGGAGCTCTGCCGGGCTGGCAGCGGACAGGGGGCTTCGGTAACCCCTGCCCAGGGTCCAGGTGGCGGCCCCTGAGAGTGGGAAGCCGGCGGCGCTGGCATGGCGGCTCAGGCTGGTGGGTCTCTTGAGTGTGCCTGTGGCCTTGGCGCCCGTGGACAGGGACGTGGCCGGTGGCTCCGGGCCTGGGGCCTCTGTGCATTCCTTCCTGGGCAGCTCCTGGGAGGGCAGAGGGGAGAAGAATCAAGGGGGGTCCTTCACCCTAAACGCTGCCTCAGTTTCCCCAGAACTTACTCACGGGGGTCAGAAGTCAGAGGGCAGAGATTTTGAAGCCCCCCCCACACCTGTTACCCAACATCCTCCTCTCTTCATCTTTCACAAACAACGGTCCTACACAAACCACAGCCTGGGGCGGGGCCTGCGGAGGCACAGCAGGGAGGGGGCACCCCACTTCCTGGTGGGGGTGGGGAGGGCCCTCGTGGGTCTCCTGCCCTCTAGCCACCCCCAGACTCCTTCGTGGGTGTCCACTTTCCAGAGACCTGAGGTCATCAGACTCCTGGGCACACCCCCAGACCTGGCAGAGATGCCCCTAAAGTTCACAAAAACCCAGAAACTCAGCAGGCACCTCCAGGTGCTGAAGAAGCTCAGAGACCCCTGAAATCTGCCCTGCACACTTGCACCCCGGTCCCACACCCCCTTTCCCATTGGCTTCCAGAACCTTAGGTTTCCCAGACCCCATCTTAACAGAGTCTGGAGCCTGTCACTGCGGCTCTGCCCACTGACCAGAACCCCCATGTCCTCGGCACACGACAGGGATGTGGTGGTCGTGCCTGGTAAAGATGGGTGACTTGGTGGCCACCCACGGACGCCCCTACCGTAAAGCGGGTTCCCGGGTTCTGGCCCCTCTGTGCCGCCGCCGCCTGCCATCCTGCCTGTCGGGGGCTGTAGCTGGTGCGGGCTCCCCACCATGGGCCCAGCATGGTGCCGTAGCCGCGCCCTGTGCCCAGCGGTGGCCACAGGCTGTGGGTGTCATCCCGGGCCCCCGCCCGTTCTGTGCTCCACTCACCCCTGAGGAAGACTGCGGGTTGGGGCTCCCCGCGCGGTTCTTTTTGGAAATAGAGGGGGTTTTCATAAGTTCTCGTTTCTTCCTCGAGAACATGGTGGAGCCAGTCCTGGCAGCCCCAGGTGTGGACAGCAGCCCTGAGGGGTCTCAGCCCGGCAGCTCCTGGTGCTGGTCGTCTCTGGACCACATTGCTCAGGGCCACCCCCTCCCCAGCTGTCAGGACCCACGTGATGGGCCCGGCCCTCATTGGCGGGCAAGTCCCCAACACAGGAAAAGGCCCCCAGCGGAGGGAGGGCGGGAGGGAGAGAGGCGACGCCATAGACCCGCCCCCGGTGTGACGGTCCTTATGGGACTCTGCACACCAGCTCTGACACAGGTTCCCCACAGCGGCCCCCTTCCCCTTGTAGTTCTCTTCCTGGGGATGTGACCGCCTGACTCAGGCGCTAGCCGACCATGGCTGGGACACACTCTCCCAGATGCTGTCTCATCCGAATAGTGACACACAGGGACACAGAGGAGAAGGTGGAGGAACGGAACGGAGGCTCACACGCAGACCCAGCGGGCACCACCCGCAGGTGACCCCCCACTTCCTATGATCACCTGCCCTACAGTCTGCTGGGGACCACAGGGCAGGAAGGTGAACCGAGAGGCTTCTAACTCCCCCATCCTGCCGCCCGGAAGCCTCGCTGCCCACTGGCCTCCACTTGGCTCCTGTTCCCACCCAGCCTTCCACATCCCAGCTCCGAGCCTCATGGGATGAGCCCCAGAGGTCCCATTTAATTTAGACACCCCATCCCTTAACTATCTAGACCCTCACCGACCTCAGCCACACTGGATGGCTCTCCGGACACAGCCCAGGAAGCCCGCAGCCCGCGGTGCCCAGTCCCGCTCTCCAAGCTCTGGTCCAACCACAAACCCAGCCGAGGAGCCCCTTCAGGGTCCCATGCCTTCCCCCACTCATAGTCGGATGGCTGGGGTGGGGTGGAGCTGTCTCAGGATGAGGGCTGGCTGGCTCTGGGGTGGGCTTCTGTTCCGGCCTCGAAAGCTCCAGGGTCCTCTAAGCCATCTGGGACATTCCGCAGGCCTGACCTCATCTCTACTTCATGGTCAGAAACACTCACAAGTCCCGCCCTCTGGTGCCAGATCCACACAGGTATATGCAGGTCAGGGTACATGTGACCAGAGGCCTGGGCGTGCCCACATCTCACGCCTAGGCTCGCCCCACACTGCTTGGGGTCCAGGTGGCTGTAGCTGTCACGGCGGCCATCACCCCTGCGACCGCAGCCACACGCACACACTGTACGTGCGATAGTGTGTGAGACTCGTACAGCGCCAGGGCTCCCAAAACATAAACACACGGCTGCTGCCTCGCTCTTCTCTTCTCTCTTTATTTCTTCCAGGGCCCTGGGCTCTCCGGGAGCCAGCGTGTGGCTCAGGGACCCTCTGCCTGGCCTTTACCACTCAGTCCCAAGGCAGGCATGCTCAGAGCATGGTCTCCACAGAGCTGGGGTCTTCCAGAAATCGGCCGACACGTTTGGGGTGCTGCAGGCCCGGTGTGAAAACCTCCCCGGCTCCCACCTCCTGCTGGCTGTCCGTCTCCTCTTCCCCTTGGTCTTTGGAGAAATACAGGAACACCTGACAGGGTGACATGGAGGAGACCGAGAGGCAGGGAGGGAGATGGTCAGCCCGGGGTGGGGGGGGTGGGGGGGGGGGGGGGGGGGGATGTCAGCCGGGTGGGGTGGGGGGTGCCCAGCTCTTCCCTTCGGGCCCTGTCGTGGTTCCCGACGTCACCTCCTCCAGCGTGGTCTGGCTAACGGAGAAGTCCTCCACACCGTGGTCCTTGCCTTGCGCAGCCAGCTCGCGGAACACACGTGCCAAGGTGCAGCTGCCCCCGAGTGGCAGCTGGAACCGCAGGCGGCCGCCATGCACCTCCCGGAGCTCAGCACCCGGGAAGGTGGCCATGATGAAGGTTATCGCCGGTTCGGGCTGAGCCGGTGGGACCCTGAGGGTCAGTGTGTGGCCAGCCCCGAACCTGGAGGGGACAGGGCCAGGGATGCAGGCCACGGCCCTCGCTGCTGCCCCGCTGCTGCCCCTTACACCCACTAGGCTGCCTTGTGTACCTGGACCTAACCCAGTTCCTCCTCACCCTACTCTGCTTGGGAGCCACCACCATGACCCTAAGAGGCCACGCCCACTCAGAGTAGCTGACGCACCTGTGTCAGGACAGACACCCCTCACCTACCCTGGACCCCATCCAGAAAGCCCTCCTGTGAACACATCCACCCCCCCAGGCTCCCCTTATACTGTCCGGCTCCGGCCCTAGGAAGCACCATGTGGCCCTGCCCTTTGAACCCCTGCAAATGAACCTTCCATATCCCCGTGGTGGTCCCGCCCCCGTGGCCTAGCCCCGCCCACATCCGCTCTAACCCCGCCCACATCCCCATGCCACCCTTAAGCCCTCCAGTTTCGTGCCTACAAATGACACATTACTTTATCCGTGTGGCTCCGCCTTTTATATCGTAACCACGCCCACATAGAATAAACCCCGCCCACACCCTGTAATTCGCTCCAACTAATTCTTTCTGGCTCCACCCCCTACAAGTGACTAAACATTGGCTCCGCCCCTCGCCTGGCCCCGCCCATGCACTCTAACCCTACCCACCCACCCTCCGGGACCCACGCACACTCTTCCCACTCGCCAAGGCCTTTCCAGCTCGCCAGTGTCCACACCCGGCTCTGCAGGCTCCACCTCCACAGCCCTGATTAGCCCTTCTAACCGCACCCACCACCTCGGCGCCTCCATCGGATCCCGGATCCCTCCTGTCCCCGCCTCCCCGACGCAGGTCAGGCCGAGGAGCCGGCCCGCCGCGCCCTGCTCACCTGCCTTTGAGATGCTGCGCGCTCCCCAGACATCGGAAGCGCCCGTTCACCATGATGGCCAGGCGCGTGCAGAGCGCCTCGCACTCCTCCATGCTGTGGGCGACAGAGGGAGCGCAGCTGGGCCCAGCCAGCCCGCTCTGGGGCCAGGCTCTCTCCCATCCCTGGAGCTCTCTCACCCTCGGCCCCTCACCAGGGTCGGGATCGCCCCATCCTGCAAGGTGGCCCGGGAGCGGTAAGGTGCTCACCTGTGCGAGGTGAGCACCACGGAGCGGCCCTCGCGCACCACGGACAGCAAGCTGTTCCAGAGAAACCGCCGTGCACTTGGGTCCATGCCTGTGGTGGGCTCGTCCTGCGAAGGAGGGACCCCAGTGACAGCCCCGGACCCGCTCAAAACCTGCCTCCTGGGCCTCCGCCCCGTCCAAGCCCAGGCACACTCCAATCAGGCCCCACCCTGCCCAGGCCACGCCCAAATGGATCCCTGTCTTGCACAGGCTCCGCCCCTAAGGCCTCCACCAGCTTAGACCCCACCTCGCCAAGGCCAGGTCCCATCCCACTCGGGTCCCACCCACAACCCACTCAGTCCCTGCCTCCACGCACCAGAAAGACCACTGCTGGGTCCCCAACCAGAGCCAGGGCGTGGCCAGCTTCCGCTTGTTCCCTCCGCTGTAGGTGCCCGCGGGTCGGTCTGCATAGTTGGGGAGGCCCAGGCGCACCAGGCCCGAGAGCGCTGTCTGTGGAGGTGGGGGGGGGTGTTGGGGTGTGTGAGCGTGGGCGGGACCACACCGAGAGGGGCCAGGCCACAGTAAGCATAGGGGGCAGGGCGAGTTCACCTGGGCAACCTGGGCCTCGGGCACCCCGCGCAGGCGCGCAAACAACTCCAGGTGTTCGCGGCCCGTCAGCAGATCGAAGATGGCGTCAGACTGGGGGCAGTAGCCCATGTTGCGGTGTGTGGCAGCTGGGTCCTGGGCCACGCTGGGGGTGGGGACACGAGGCTCAAGAGCTTGCAGGCCACCCATGCAGGACTGCATAGGCGCATGGGTGTCTGCGGAGGGAGTCCCAGGGCGCGTGGGCCATGCACAGGGGGACGCAGATCCCAGGCAGTGGCCTGGTGAAGTACCACGTCCACTCACGGACCGATGGGGGAAGACCCAGGGTGCAGGACACACAGGCCCCCACCAGGAACGTCTCACCTGTGTCCGGCCAGCACCGCTTCACCGCTGCTGGGCAGCGTGTCCCCTGTCACCATGCGGAAGGTGGACGTCTTCCCTGCCCCATTGACGCCCAGCAGCCCAAAGCACTGAAAGGAACCCACAAACCCTTCACAGCCCAAGGCCGGGGCCACAACCCACAGCCCCCAGTGCTACCCCATGGAAGGGTGAGGGCAGGGGGTGGGGGCTGGGAGAGGCAGAGAATGGTTTTGGGCACCCAGGGTCTCATGTGACCCAGGCTGGCTTTGAACTCCCTATGTAGGCAAAGACGACCTTGAACACGGGATCCTCCTGCCTCAGTAGGCTCGCGTGTGTTCACGGATGTGTTCTGACTCCCTGGTAGGCAGCCCGTGAACCACGGACAGCTAATGAGTTTGCGTGTGTCCAAGGCCTTGAAGGCAGAAACGGGCGCCTAAGGCGTTTTAACTGAGAAGGACTTGGCGTGGCCGTGTACAGAGCGAAGACTCAATGCTGTTAGCGCATGGGAAGGGACGGGCCCCCTCACAGTGGCATTCAGTATGCCTCTGGTGGCCACAGCTGGTGCTCAAAAATGTGAGCACACAGCAGGTGCCTAATGAGGGCTGATGGCTGGATTAGGAGCTCGGAGTGAGGCATAGCTCAGCAGCAGAGTCACAGCCTAGGGTGCTCCAGTGAGGGTCTGGGTGCGTGGGATAGCCTCGGCTGGGCATGCCTGAGGCTCTGGGTTCGATTTCTAGTGCCACAAAAATAAACACACATTTAAAAATTAGGTAACAGGGCTGGGCGGCGGTGGTGGCACAGGCAGGCAGATCTCAGTGAGTTCGAGTCCAGCCTGGGCTACTAAATGAGTTCCAGGACAGCCAGGACTGTTACATAGAGAAACTCTGTCTCGAACACCAAAAATAAGTAAATAAGTAAAAATTAGGTAGCAGCAGGGGCTTAATGAAGGGTGACGTGAGCATGGCCAGTGCTCAGGAGAGTGGGGTCACTGAAGGGGCTTGGTGAGGTGGACAGACAGACAGACAGACAGACGGCGAGGAGCCTCCAGCCTTGCCTGACCCAGCACGGAGCTCTCCGCCCCAGACTCACCTCCCCAGGGGGGATCCCCAGGCACAGGCGATCCACAGCCGGACTCTTCTGCCCACGGTACACCTGTAGGGGTGGGACCTCTTGAGAAGGGACAGAGTGCCCGTGCCAGCCCCGACCTGGCGCCTGTCCCCACCCTGTGCCTACCTTGGTCAAGTCCCGGAGGACCAGCACGTCCCCCTTGGTGGCCCCCTTGGTCACCCGCTCCCGCTCTCGGGCTACATCCTCATCCTCCTCATCCAGGGGCGGCAGCGGTCCCGGTTTGGGTCTGAGGACAGACAGGTCAGTGGACCCAGGGAAGGACGCGGCCGCCACCACCCTCACCTGGTCCCCTGGTCCCCACTGACTGTGGGAGGAGGTGACTGCGGTGCTGGAGCAGGAGCGTGACGAGCAGGAACAGGGGTCCCTGGGCCACCATGGCCAGAAGGTTCTTGCCGACGATGTCCCAGCGTAGGGGTGACTGGAATTGATTGTCTCCTGTGGGGACAGGAGGCACTGGGTCTCCCCTCTGTCCAGTTTACCTCGGATTCAAGAAATGTGACCACGGCCTGTGCTGCTAAGGCACAGCTGACCTAGACGATAAAGTTTCACATCTTCTTTTATGTGTGGTCATAGACCTTTCATTATATGACGCTTTAATTACCTTTTCCTCGCTTTTAATTGGACATCATTTTTGTACCACCTGAAATTGTCCAGTTAATGTGTCCCCATCTCATACATCCAGATTCGGAGGCCACCCTCCCAACGGTGCTGTTCACAACCCCCATTGGACAGAAGTTCTCACCCAGGCGCTCAAAGGCGTCTGCCATGGCCTGGTTCCGCACCATGTCGATAAGTCCTCGGCCCAGGCAGAAGTGGGGGAAGATGAGAAACACTTGCTTCAGAATCCGGCTCACTTCTTGCAAGTTCTGTTCAGGGGCAGGGAGAGCCTAGTAGGTCAGCAGCTATGCCCAACAGCGCCCACTGACTCAGCCCAGCCCTCGCCCCAGGTTTTGTGACAAGATCCCACCTGATCGGAAAGCAGTTCCAGCACAAAAGTGGCCATGCTGCTGTTGATGCCAATGAAGAGGTTAATGCAGGTGAGTACCACATAGGCCGTGCTGGGCACGGAGAAGAAGAAGGAGGCTGGGTACATGAGAGGCGTGATGGACCACCTGAAAGGGAAGGGTGGCAAGTGCCACCAGCGACTTGACACATGGGTGGCCCCCAGGATAAGCCCCCTCGGATCTGTATTAGGTGCCAGAATGTGATGAGCTTTTAAGGCCACATTGGCTAGCTCCCAATTCTAATCCCCCCCCAACCTGGTCTCACTATGAAGCCCAGGCTATCCTTGAATTCACAGTGATTCACCTGCCTCTGCCTCCCAAGTGCTGGAATTAAAGGCCTTTTTAAAAAAAAAGATTTATTCATTTTTATTTCTGTGTATGAGTGTTTGGCTGCTTCTATGTACACGAATTATGTGTGTGCCTGGTGCCTGCAGAGGTCAGAAGAGGTCATCGGATCCCCTGAAACTGCAGTTACAGAAGGTTGTGAGCCATCATGTGGGTGCTGAAAACTGAACCTGGGTCCTCTGAAAGAGTAGTCAGTATTTTTAACCACTGAGCCATCTCTCCAGCCCCTGAATCCTACCATTCTTGAGGTCCTATTGGACCTGAGAGTCTTTTGCTCCGGTTACTAAGGATCTCCTCCCCCCACAAGAAGAGCAGACCTCAAGGGGCGGGGGTCTCACCCATACAGCAGTAGCAAGAGTAAGAGGGCAGGCAGGTTCTCCGGTGCCACGTAGGCCCTCTGCTGAAAGGCCAGGAAGATGAGCACCACTATGCACACTGCCACCAAGTAGTTACACTGTACCGGAGACAGGAGTCACCTCAGTCGCTCAGGGGCGAGGGCCAGCTGTCCCCCCCCGCCCCCCTTGTGGCCAGGTGCCCGCCCACCCCTACCAGGTGGCCAGCCACACATACCATGTCCCAGAGGAAATTGCCCAGCCAGTAGAGGGTTTGAGGCAGGCCGCTGACCAGCTGCAGGTGTTTGGCTCTGGTAACACGTTCCTCGATGAGGACCAGGGTGAAGCTGGCTGGGACAAAGGACATGGCGAAGACCACACATATGGAGACAAGGACGTCCACCGAGGAAGCCACCCTGCGGGCGAGAGGTTGGGAGTGGCTCAGAGCGAAATGGGGCGTGATGCTGGGTCTCTGGGACTGATTCCCGGCAGGAGAGGGCATGGCAGTCTGGGGACACGGGCATGGGAGAGGTCTGGGTCCTTAAAAGTGGGACAAGATCCAGGGTGCCCAGATGTATTTCATCCTGAAAGTCTCTTTGTTTGTTTTTGTTTGTTTGTTTTGAGACAGGGTCTCTCTATATAGCTGGAACTTTCTATGTAAGTAGACCAGGCTAGCCTTAAACTCACAAAGATCAGCCTGCCTCTGCCTCCCGTGTCCTGAGGTTAAAGGTGTGCGCCATCGCACTGCCTGGCCTTTCCAGTGTGGGGATGACATTCTGTCACCAGCCCGGGCCAGGGAAGGCTCCGATCCAGTCCCCACCACCCCTGAGCAACAGACCACTGAGAGCAAACGGACGGACTCACAGCGCGGCCTCAGATAGCTGCTCCTTGGTCAGGTTCAAAGGGTGGTTGAGCGTAGTGATGCTGTGGGCACGGCGGGCCGTGCCGGACGGCAGGAGGGCATGTAGGAGTCCATTGTTGGCTCGGTTCACGAAGGCCACCATGGCATGCCAGCCCTTGTTGTTGAACCAGATCTGAACGGATCAAGGCCATGAGGTCTGAGAGGCGAGTGGCCGTGGATGCCCCCGGCCACCACCTGCTGGCCCCAGCTCCCACCTTAAGGCTGTTGTGGGCGTCAAGGCCAAGGGCCCACTGAGTGAGGTTGTTCAGGATGCGGTCTAGGGCATTGCCAGGCTGGGGGCTCAGCAGCGCCCGCATCTCTGCCACTGTGCGGGCCACCTCACGCCCCGAGGGCAGGTCTGGGTCTCGGCCTCCCAGGGAGAAGCCCCCGTATCTGGGGAATGGTTTGGGGTGGAGATGGAGACTGAGGAGCTGGGGGGGGGCAGGCCAGCAGAGGGTGTGGGAAAGGGACAGACAGGGTTTCCACACCAGGTCCCATCTCACCTGACCTCATCCACCCACTTCTTAGTCTTCAGGCTGCAGGACACACAGGGAAACAGAGTGATACAGTTGAATGGGAAGGGTCAGTATGGGGCATGGGGACCACCCGGCCTCCCCAGTGCTGGCACACACGGCCTGGTGCTTACCCCCGGCGCACCAGGCTGGGGTAAGTCTTCACCAGGAAGTCAGACACATTTCGGCCAGTGAGATTCTGGATCACCTCCCCCAAGCCAGCCATGGCCTCGGGTGGCGGTGGCCCCCCAGCTCCGGCCGGGCAGTCTGGCAGCAGGCGGCGGGCCCCAGGCTGGCTGCATTGGCATGCTGGGGACGGAGAGTCTGGAGTCCAGTTACCACTGGCCAGGATGCTGGCCACATCTGCAGGGACCTCGGGGACCGAGAAGTAGCAGGCCAAGGAGTGTGCGCACTCGGATCCTCTATGGAGTCGGAAAGGGCTGTGGGTGCTGGGAAAGGGGGTGCTAGCAGACACAGACCCCACATTCCCATGAGGTGAGGGAGGCCCGCTCACCGGGGCCAGAGGGGAACAGAGGCCAGGAGCCGTGGAGGGAAACTGAGGTGGGAACTCAGAGGGAAATCAAGGCAGAGACCAGGCAAGGAAGCTGAGGCAGAGTCTGGGGGGAAACTGAGGCAGTTTCTGGGGCGGGGGACATGCCAAGGACAGTCGGCGGGTCAGCCTCACCTGGCAGCTGTGCCCTGCAGACCGGGGTCCCGCAGCCCAGCCTGGCTCAGCAGCGCCTCCAGCAGCTTCGCCCGGTGGGGGTCCCCGGGGGCGTCCTCACTGTGGGGTGACAGGTCAGCACTGTGACTGTGGCTATCCCGTCGCCTGCCCACGGTCACCTGCCCACGGTCACCTGCCCACGGGGCCCAGCACCCACCTGAAGAAGGAGACCTGGGGGCCGTACATGGCCGGGCTGAGCTGCAGGGGCGGGTACTGGCCGAACGGAGGGACGATGAGACTGAAGAGCAGGGCCAGGCCCACGAAGAGGGCAGGCAGCACGATCTGGGGGACGGTGTGGTCGGCACCACCTCCACGCACCCCATCCCGCTCCCGACGTCGGCACCACCTCCACGCACCCCACCCCGCTCCCGCCCCGGGACCCACCTCCACGCACCCCACCCCGCTCCCGCCCGGGCCCACCTCCACGCACCCCACCCCGCTCCCCGCCCCGCCCCCGCCCCGGGGCTCCCCAGCACCCTCCGCAGGAATGAAACCCCTGAGCGCACAGCCAGCGCGGACACCGGACGGCCCGGGCAGTCAGGCCTCCTGGGTGGCGCAGGGCCCCGGCAAACCTGTGCAAACAGGCCCCGGCGGCTGCGGCGGGCCAGCAGGAGGCGCTTGTGGAGCAGAGCCCGGAGCTGCTGGCAGGTCAGCGTCCAGCCTCGCACCCGAGCAGCGCCGCTGATGCCGGGTGTGGAGCCCTGCGGGGCCTGGGGATCCAGCATCAGCCGAGCTGTGGGGGACGGGAAGGTGAGCTGCGGCACCTCGGGGGTGAGGGGGACGGGAAGGTGAGCTCCGGCACCTCGGGGGGGGTGATGGGCCGGGAAGGTGAGCTGCGGCACCTCGGGGGTGATGGGGACGGGAAGGTGAGCTCCGGCACCTCGGGGGTGATGGGGACGGGAAGGTGAGCTGCGGCACCTCGGGGGTGGGGGGACGGGAAGGTGAGCTGCGGCACTCGGGGGTGATGGGACGGGAAGGTGAGCTCCGGCACCTCGGGGGGGGGGACGGAAGGTGAGCTCTGGCACCTCGGGGGTGATGGGGACGGGAAGGTGAGCTGCGGCACCTCGGGGGTGAGGGGGACGGGAAGGTGAGCTGCGGCACCTCGGGGGTGATGGGGACGGAAGGTGAGCTGCGGCACTCGGGGGGGGGGGGGGAAGGTGAGCTCCGGCACTCGGGGGGGGGGGACGGGAAGGTGAGCTCTGGCACTCGGGGGTGATGGGGACGGGAAGGTGAGCTGCGGCACCTCGGGGTGAGGGGGACGGGAAGGTGATCCGGCATTCGGGGGTGAGGGGGACGGAAGGTGATCCCGGCACCTCGGGGTGAGGGGGACGGAAGGTGATCCCGCATCTCGGGTGAGGGACGGGAAGGTGAGCTCGGCACCTCGGGGTGAGGGGGACGGGAAGGTGATCCCGGCATCTCGGGGGTGAGGGGGACGGGAAGGTGAGCTCCGGCACCTCGGGGTGATGGGACGGGAAGGTGAGCCCGGCACCTCGGGGTGAGGGGGATGGGAAGGTGAGCTCCGGCACCTCGGGGTGATGGGGACGGGAAGGTGAGCTGCGGCACCTCGGGGGGGGGGGGGACGGAAGGTGAGCCCGGCACTCCTCGGGGTGATGGGCGGGGGTGAGCAGGCGAGAGACTCACCCAGCTCCCCGTTCTCCAGGGCTGACGCCTCTGGCCCCGCGTGCGGCTGCAGAGTGACCGTTCGGGGGTGCAGGAGCTGTCCGCAGTCACCTCCTGTGGAGCCAGCGGGGGTCAGGGTGGGGGACAGGGTCCTGCTTCCCGGGGAAACCAAGCCAGAGCCCAGAGCGGGGAAGGGGCAGCATTCAGACGGAGGGCTTGAGGCCGGCACGGGGTGTGTGTGTGTGTGTGTGTGTGCGCACCGGGGAGGAACCTGGGGTCTGCCCTGAGGACAGACCCAGCCGGGGATGAGGAACAGGTCTCAGGCCTGTTCTGACTCCGAACCAGGGTTGGGTTGCAGGGTCCCAGAGCCATGGCGAACCTTCTCTGTGTGCGTCCTCCACCACCTTTAGGAAGATCTGAGGAGACAGAGCAAGAGACTCGTAGGAGGGACCCCGCCATAAACCACTGGTTCCCCTAGACCTCCTCAAGAGACCTCCAAGCCACCCACCCTCCCTAAGAGCCATCGTTCCTGCCTGGATCCCCCCCTTGCCACCCATAAGCAGACTCCTATTCACCCTTCAAAACCCCACTAGGTCCCACACCTCCTCCAGGTTGGTGTCCGAGATCCCATAGCCGGTGAGTCCCAGAGCCTCCAGTTGCCCATCCAGCTCTTGGAAGACCGTGGCAAAGCTGCCATCCAGGGCCCCCGCATAGGGCAGTGCCAGCACCAGCTCGTGGGGCAGCTCCTCCACCAGCTGAGCTCCGGGAACATGGCGCCGCACTAGGTCCAGTATCCGGGGTGTCGTCGGGGTGATGGAGGCCGCGTCAGGAGCTGGGGCCCGGCCGCTCCCGTCCGAGGCTCCTCGGGTGAGGGGTGTCCCTGCGTCACAGGTCAGGGTGAGGGACTTTTCGGCCCGGGCTACGGAAGGACAGGCGTCCGGACGGTCTGGGGTCTCGAGCGCTGGTGCTGAGGTAGGTGGCTGCTGGCCCCCGGCGTTCCCTTAGGGTCCCCGGGCCCAGTCTCACCCGCCACGGTGCCCTCGCTGTCTGGTTTCTGCCTCCGTCTGGGGTCCCCGCTGTCTCCCTTCGTAGAGAAAGACAGTGGTCCGTGTCCGCGGGGCAGCCGGGGACAGGGCTCGGCGGCCAGTCCCAGCCCTCACCTCCGAGGCCTGGGTGTCGGGGACCTGAGGACTCTTCACCAGCGTCAGGTAGTAACCGCAGCCCAAGTGTCGACGCAAGAAAAGCGGGGACCCGCAGCAGCACAAAGAACCGTTCGCCACCATGGCCACGCGGTCTCCCAGGAGCTCCGCCTCATCCAGGTGGTGAGTGGAGAGGATCAGTGTGCGATCTGGACATGGGGACCCAAGCCATGTGAGCCGCTGGGCTTACCAGGCCTCCACCCAGATGGCAGTGTCTCTCAGGAATGCCTAACCCTATGCAGCAAACTCCTGCGCATCCCTCAAAACCCATCCCAGCATTTCATACTCAGAAACCTTTTTTTTTTTGCCCCTCAAGCTCAAGCAGAAACCAGGGGAACCTGTTCTATGGGCTGTTCTGCCCCATCTTCCAGCTCTTACCTTCTCTGTACTTCAGCAGCAGCTCCCAAATGCCGCGTCGAGAAGCGGGGTCCACACCGGCAGTGGGCTCATCCAGGATCACTACCCGAGAGCCACCCACAAAGGCAATGGCCACAGACAGTTTCCGCTGCATGCCGCCTGGGTGGAGAGAGTGGCCATCCTGATGTGACCCTCCCGGCTGCTGTGGGGCAGCCTCACTTCCCCACCCGAGTATACCGCAGCGCCCCGCCAGCCCCCCGAAGTTCTACGCCCCACGGAGGCGGCCTCTCCAGGCCTACTCACCGGAGAGGTGCCGCGTCTGTGTGTCCCGCTTGGGGACGAGTCCCACATCCCGGATGAGACGTTCCTGCTCAGAGCTCAGGGCAGCTGCGCTCAGGCCTTTCAGACGCCCGTAGAACCACACATGTTCATCCACCGTCAGCCTGCGGCCAGGGGCGATGCGCAGTGACTCCCTTGGGGTGTGTGTGGTGTGCGTGTGCGCGTGAGTGTGCGCGTCTGTGTGCGTGTGTGTGTGCGCGTGAGTGTGCGTGTGCGTGTGTGTCTCAGACGAAGCCAGGCCCCTCCCACCGCCCCCGTCCAGGCCCCGCAGGACTCACAGATCAAACAGCACGTTGTACTGCGGGCAGATGCCCAGGTGGGGCCGGATGGCTGCCATGTTGGTTTGCACATCATGGCCCAGGATGGAGGCCGAGCCACCACTGGGTGGGAAAAGACCACTCAAGATGGACCTGTGGGTGCGGGGATCTCAGGGAAGCTGCCCTCAGGGACAGAGGGCCACCTACACTCACAGGTGCTGTGCTCCTCGTCCAGGGGAGCGGAGTGGGCCCAGAGGATCGCAGCATCTTCTCTACTGTGTGTGCAAACCAGACCCAGCTCCCGCTCCCCTGCACGCCTGGGACCCCCCAACCCCGGTGGGGAAACTGAGGGAAGGGGCATAGCGGCTGGCGGCTCACAGTGTAGTCGTCTTGCCAGCCCCGTTGTGACCCAAAAAGGCAGTGATGTGGCCTTGGTAGAATTCAAGGCTGAGTCCTCGCAGGGCTGGCTGTGGACAGCCTCGGAAATGCTTCTTCAGGCCACGGATGGAGACGCCAGGAATGAGGCCAGGAGGTGGCTCTTCCACCAGAACTGTGGAGGGAGGACAGCGTCAGCTGTGGACCTGGGGGTCCCTCAGAGCTGGTCAGTGGAATTAGGGTCCTAGAGAGTTAAGGGAGACCGGCATGGTGCGGGATGGTCACCTCAGCCACTTAGGAGGCTAAGGAAGGGATGCTCGTGAGCTGAAGGTCAGCCGGCAACTTAGCGAGACCCTGTCCCAAACAAACAAACAAGCAAACAACAAACAAACAAAAAACAACCGTGGCTCAGGGGTAGAGTCTCCGTCTAGAATCCCCCAGAAGGAGCTGGGGCATGGCTCGGGGATAGAGCCCTTGCACAGAAGCCAGCACAGAGGGGCTGAGATGTCTTTTGGGGTAGAATGCTTGCTAGCATGCACAAGGCTCTAGGGGAGATCCCTAGGGGATCTGGGGTGTCCAGGGCATTGAGTTGCAGGACCTGTTTCTCTAGGGGAGACAAGGAGCCAAAAGCAGCAAAAGGTTAATAATTGTCATGGGCCTCACCCTTGGTATCTTGTGGGGCGGGGCCAAGACAGGACTCTGGGGAGATCCAGGCCCACACCAGTAGCTCCTCCGAAAGGGGAAATTCCATGGCTCAGGGATCCCATACTGGCCTGGTGGGAAGTGGCGTTCGGTTACACTTGTCACACCCCTGAGATGTGAGAACTCCCAGGCCACACACTTGGAATCGGGGCACCCAGGGACCCTGCCCCTCAGAGGTGGTGTCAGCTTGGAAATGTACTTCCAGAAACCCAATATCACAGAGACGTGCCCTAAAATGTGGTGTCTTGTGGCCAGGACAGGGAGAGTGTGCCCCAGAGGGAAGCTCCACCCATCCTGGGCAGTCCTCTAACCCAGGCCGGTCCCAGACACCAAACAGCAGGAGGCAAAGTCTATGCACTTCAATATCCCAGCGACACACCCTAAAACATCTCTCCTGGTGTCCAGGAGCACTCCGGGGAGGCGGCGTGTTCCCCACCGGGAGCCCCTCACCCGTGGCCCACCTGGGCAGACGGCCTCCAGGTACCAGAGGGCGAGGCCGTAGAGGGCGGCGTCCAGCAACAGGAAGGCGGACACCTGCGCCAGGCTGAAGACATCCTCCGCAGGGGCCCTGCCCAAATTGTGCCACTGCGCCCCATCCCCCTGCTCCTCCAGCAGCGCCAGGCTCTCACATCCGAAGCCGAAGGCCACGGGGGACAGCAGGCTCTGGGGAGAGAGCGGGGGGCTCAGGGAGCTGGCTACACTCCGTGGGTGTCCATCCCCTCACAGGCTGGAACAGTCCTCACCGCGGCGACCAGGCCGCCCAGGGGCAGGCGCTCGCGCCAGGCGACACACAGCACATAGGGCAGGTAGAGGGAGAAGTAGGCGAGGCCCCCGCAGGCCGCTGCCAGGTTGGCCCTGGAGAAGAAGGTGCTGAGCAGAAAACTCTGAGCCACGGTGGCCACCGCGAAGGCCGCCAAGAAGAAGAAGACGACAGCCGGGTGGCTGGACGGAAGGATGTTCCCTAGCTGGGAGAGAGCACAAGACTTTCAGGATCCCACTCCGAGATGGGCGCTGGGGATGCGCGTCCGAGCTTCACTCCACGGGGCGCGGGGTGGGGCGGCATCGAGGACCCCTCACCTTGAGCACCAGCACCAGCAGCGCCGTGCTGACCAGGAAGGGCCCAGGCAGCTGAGGAACCAGCCGAGCCAGAGCACGGCGCGGCTCAGCCCCATGGCTCGCATGGTTTCCCGCAGCCTCGTCTCTTTCTCCCGCACCACGGCCTTCACGGTGAGCGCCACCGAATAGATCCAGGCCAGAGTCAGAAACAGGGGCAGAGACCGGCTCAGCACGCGCAGGAACCTGCAGTGGTGGGAAAGCGGGCGCAGCTGCAGATCCCCGGCACGGGGCGCGCACACGGGTGTGGCTCAAACGGCACCCTGGGGTCTCCAGGCTCAGCAGCACCCTCAGAGGGCTGATCCAGCCGGAGGGCGCCAGCTCCCAGCACAGGCCACTTTATTTCTTTATGGGGAGACCCTCCAAACCACAGGGCCCAGACAGGATGCGAGGACGCTCTCACACATCATCCACGTAGCAGGGGTGCGGCATCTGCTGCAGATAGAGGCTGGCGCGGGCATCCCCTCCGCTCAGCACACGCACAGCCGCCTGCTCCAGCAGGTCCTGCAGGTACACGAAGCCACCCCACACATATCGAAGGTCCATGAAAGGGTCTGCAGATGGCCCCGGGTCCCAAAACCTGGGAGGTGCCAGATTCGGTGGGTAAGCTGCGTGGAAGCGAAGAAACTCACAGAGCCCCCTTCCATTACCCGTTCGTTTCCAGACTCAACAATGCACTTAGCTGCCCCCCCCCCCCGCCCCCGGTCTCCACACCTGGGAAGTCCCACGATACACTTGGCTGGCCACTCTTTGTCCTAGGCTAGCCCCCCAGTTGCCCTTGGCTAGCCCTTGGCTGCACAGCACTACCTGCCCCCGACCTTATCCCGGACCCTTGGCCACACTCATACCTAGTTCCGGCTATCACCTCCGACAGGCACGGTCTTGGCCCTGCGCCCCCCAGTCCCCCCCCCAAGCTCTCCTCCCTCACTTGTCCTGATCTTGTTGGTCCTTGTGACGTCATCGATGTCCATTCGGATCTTGAATCGCAGGTGGCCAGGACCCAGGGCAGGAGACCACAGCTCCGACGGGTCCAGAGGGTCCTCGGGGCTCAGGAAGATGATGCCCGCCCAGAGGCGGCGCTCACCCAGCAGCTCCAGGGCACGGGACACAAGAGCGCCCTCGGAGGGCACAGCCTCCAGCTTGTCTAGGGACACACACTGGGGGGGGGCATGAGTTCTAGGGTGTGACTGAGCCCTCCGTGCCCGGCCCCTTCCCCCTGGGTCCCTCGTACCCCTGGGTGACCATACACATGGCCAGTGGGCTCCCTCTTCAGACATAAACGAAGCCCAGATTTCTCTGTGCTGCACCGTCCGGGACAGGATCAGCCGCTGGTCCCTTTCAGGTCACCGGGGAAAGGCCCACTCCGTCTATGACAACCCCTCACCTCCATGATCTGGCCCAGGATTCCTGCCAGGCGCCCTATGTCGGCGTGGGCCTCCCGCCAGCTGTAGCCACCCCTGCTGGGGTCCAGAAAATCTCGGACGGCAGCCAGCTGCTCCTGGGCCCTGGGCGTCTGCTGCCTGGGCCCTGAGCCGTCCACCTCCAGCAGTCTCTGGGGAAGGGGAGAGACAGGTCTCCGTCCACCCCTTCCCGCCGGGGACCCTAGCCCGGAGGTGGCCGACCCCAGCGCAGCCCACCTGAAGCATGGCCGTGTTCGCGCTGTCATTCATGAAGGTGAAGATCTGGGGTCCCAGCACCCCCCAGACCTCCTGCACGTCCCTCAAGAGAGCCAGCTCCTCGAAGGTCCGGTTCACCTGCAGTGGGCAGCCGAGTCAGCCGAGGCCGCCGCCTCTCCACCTCCCCGCTCTGAGCTCGGCGTGCCGGCCCCTCCACCTCTGGGCTTCTTTTCTCTTCATCACCATCATCATCATCACCACCGAGTGTCACTGAGCATCCCTGGCTGATCTGGAGCTCACAGAGATCCGCCCGCCTCTGCCTCCCGAACGCTGGGACTGAGGCGTGCGCCAGCCGCAGTCACGGGACCTCTTTTCCTACCTTTGAGACAGCGTCTCACCCTAGGCTTAGGCTGGAACTCCTTCTGAGTGTCGGGATATAAACCTGTTTCTCTCAAGAGCCGCGGCTTGAACTTCTGTTCTCTCCCTCCCTCTCTCTATCTTTGTATTTTGAGCTCTAGTGATGGAGCCCAGAGCTCCGTGTACACCCCGTCCCCACTGAACTCCTCACTGGGGATCCTAGGTGCTGAGTTCCACCCCGACCACGCCCCCAGCCCTCACTGGGGATCCTGGCCGGGGCTCCACCCTGACCACGCCCCCAGCCCTCACTGGGGATTCTGGGCGGGGCTCCACCCGACCACGCCCCCAGCCCCTCACTGGGGATTCTAGGCGGGGCTCCACCCGACCACGCCCCAGCCTCACGGGGTTCTGGCGGGGCTCCACCCTGACCACGCCCCCAGCCCTCACTGGGGATTCTAGGCGGGGCTCCACCCTGACCACGCCCCAGCCCTCACTGGGGATTCTGGGCGGGGCTCCACCCTGACCACGCCCCCAGCCCTCACTGGGGATTCTGGGCGGGGCTCCACCCTGACCACGCCCCCAGCCCTCACTGGGGATTCTAGGCGGGGCTCCACCCTGACCACGCCCCCAGCCCTCACTGGGGATTCTAGGCGGGGCTCCACCCTGACCACGCCCCCAGCCCCTCACTGGGGATTCTAGGCGGGGCTCCAGCCTGACCACGCCCTCAGCCCTCACTGGGGATTCTGGGCGGGCTCCACCCTGACCACGCCCCCAGCCCTCACTGAGGCTGTCACTCTCTACCGGCCCCACTAAAGGGTGCGGTGCAGATTGCTGTCCCTTCCTGTGTCTCACCTGCGCCATGAGCTTCCGAGTGAAGTTTGTGTCAGGGGCAAAGAGGATTTTCCCGAGGATCAGCGGTTTCAGGCGCCTCCAGAGCAGTCGCGACACAGGGTGGTCATCGAGCGCCCCCATGAGCTGGGAGCAGGCAGGGCCTGGGGTCGGGGTAACGTGAGGCCCCGCTGCGTCCCCCCGCCCTCCACCGGCCCCACCCGGAACCCACGGGCCGAGTGACTCACTGAGGCTGCTGTCAGGCAGGGCAGGGGCCAGCTCCGGGCCCATGATCTCGTTGAGCTGGCTGGCATCGTACCAGTTGAGGGAGAGGCCCCCGGGGCTGCTGGGCCCCTTGGTGCTGCAGAGGGCCTCGGAGACCAGCTCCAGCGGGACGGCTGACCCTCGCGGCCTCCGCAGCAGAGCTCGGAGCTCCAGCAGGCTGGGCAGCGTCAGGAGCTGGAGAAGGGCCGCCGAGGGGTGCTGGGCGCCTTCGCTTACTTGTTCATTAATTTATTTTATTTTATTTTATTTTATTTTAACAGTCTCATGAGGCTGGTCGCCTTACTTGCTATATAGTGTCTACATCCTGACAGGGCGCGATGGGGAGTTAGGGGTAGAATCCAGGATTTCATGCATGCTAGGCAAACGCTCTACCAACTGAGCTACAAGCACTCTACCGACTGAGCTGCAAGCACTCTATCGACTGAGCTACAAGCACTCTGCTGACTGAGCTACAAGCACTCTGCCAACTGAGCTAAAAGCATTCTATCAACTGAGCTGCAAGCACTCTATCAACTGAGCTACAAGCACTCTGCCGACTGAGCTACAAGCACTCTGCCGACCGAGCTACAAGCACTCTGCTGACTGAGCTACAAGCACTCTGCCGACCGAGCTTCAACACCAGCCCTCCTGTGTATTTGTTTTTGTTTGTTTGAGATGCTGTCCGGCTCTGGAGCCCAGGCTAGCCTCAGTTCCCCGGCCCAGCCTCGAGTGCAGCCGTGGCAATGCAGCCCCACACAGCTTCTCCCAGCCCGCAGGGTGAGGCAGGGCCGGGCCGGGCCCACCTGTAGGCCCCTCCCCTCCCCTCCCCTCCCGTCCCCTGCCTGCTTCCTGCTTCCTGGCCAGCGTGGGGACTGGCTGGGGCCTCTCACCTCCTGGGTAAGGTCCCTGGTGGTATCCAAGAACTTCCTCGCGGAATCCTGGGCTTCACCAAGCACAGGGTCCAGGGACGCCTGTCAACCAGAAAACAAGGTGGCTGAGCCCGGGGTGGACTGCTCAGCAGTCCTCAGGCCAAGGATGACCTCAGACTGCCATCCTCCTGCCTCCACCCCGAGTGCCGAGACGCCGGAGGAGCTGGGCCCCGGCCCACCCCCGAGCCCCAGCCTCCATCACCCCGTTACAGATGAGGTACGGGAAGGTTGGAAGGGGAAGAGCCCGGCCCAGGCCCCACACGGGAGCCCCTGACCCTGCCAGCCCCTCCTCCTCACCCCTTGCAGTATCTTTTTGAGCTCAGTGGTCACTGACGCTTGCTTGTTCAGTGGGTGACTCTCTGGCGGCCAGGCTGAGGGGAGAGGATGCCCAGGTGAGGCAAAGCTCAGCTTGAGGGGCCTGTGCCCCCACCCCAAGCTGAGGGCTCCCTCCTCCTCTACCTCCCGCCGCTCTGAGCAGGGGCGTCAGTTTCCCCAGCGCAGACAGCATCTCCCGGGTGCTGGCCCCGCCAGCACTGTGCGAGCATCGGCAAGGAGTCTGGAGATCCTGGGGGCAGAGAGGGGGTGGGAGGCGGGGCTCGAGAGTCCCAAACGCCACTCGTGGGCCAGCCCTACCCACCCACCCTACTCACAGGGAATCCTTAAAGTTGCTCAGGACCCCCGGCTTCTCGCCAGGCGTTGGCTGCTGGAAACAGGAGTTGTTGACGTTGCAGATCAGGCCCTGCAGCCAGGGCACGGTGCCCGCGGATGGAAGCGGCTTGTTTGGAAAGTGGCCTGGGGGCAGAGGCACCTGCTCAGAGTCGCCCTCACTTCTGCCACGCCGCGCTCGGCCCGGGCACCGGGCTTGGCGGGAGAGGCTCGTCCCCCCCCCCCCACTACACACAGCAGGGCTTTTTCTTTTCTTTTTTTCTTTTTCTCAACAGGGTTTCTCTGTGCAGCCCTGGCTGTCCTGGATCTCGCTCTGTAGCCCAGGCTGGCCTGGAACTCACAGCCATCCTCCTGCCTCTGCCTCCCGAGGGCTGGGATGAAAGGTGCCCGGCTCGCACCGTGGGTCTTACATTCGTGGTGCTCCAGCGGAGGGTGGGAGTGGCGGACGGCCACCAGGATGAAGAAGAGGAAGAGAGGCCACAGTAACTCCACCAGGAGCTGGATCTGGGGGGAGAGTGTGTAGGAGGCTCCGGGGGACCGCGATGGGCGCCCGCCGTCGCCCGCCCCTGCACGCCCCGGGCTGTACCGGCTGTCTCCTGCGATAGGTGTAATTTTTCCACAGCAGGAGCATCAGCTGCGTGCAGAAGGCCATGGCGACTCCAGACGGGGAACGCAGCGGAGGGCACAGGACACACAGGCTGGGGATGAGCTGTGTGGCTCGAGGCAGATGCCTGACGGTCTCCGATCTTCATCCTTCCATCCACCCGTCATGCACCCTCCTTCTCACTGAGCTGCGGGAATCTCCAGAAAAGAGAGCCCCGCAAACATCAAGGGGTGACCAATGGGAGCCCGGCCCGCAGCCGTCTCCGTAGCTGATTGGCTGGGAGGGCGGTCGCTCGCGGGGGGCTGAAGGCCGGGGTCGGGAAGACCCCGTTCGCGTTCTTGGGGGGCGGAGCTTGCACCGCGGACCTCGGGCTCCGGGCTCCGCCTGGTCGGGGACCCGGGGCCCGGATCCCACGGCCCCCGGGCACGCGCGGTCAGACCCGCAGCCTCGGTCCCCGGGGCGGGCGGCCTCGCGCCCGGCTGGCCCTGCGTCACGGAGATGGAAACTGAGGCTCCGCAAGGCGCAGAGTCACGCTCCGCAGGGACCCGGAGACGGGCGAGCTCGGCCCCCGGCGCCAACCGGAGGGGCGGACGACCCCGGGCTGCGGGGTCGGCCCCCGAGCCAGCCGCTCCCGATCGCTTCTCCCCCGCCCCCCAGGACTGTGTCCGTGGCCTACTTCATAGACGGACAGGGAAACTGAGGCTGACCCGGAAGGCGGTGGCCAAAGCTTCGCCCTCTGCGTGGGAACCGGCGGCGTCCACCCGCGGACGCCGTCCACCCGCGGACGTTTGTCCTCCACACAGTGGGATTTGGGGACCCGGGAGAGCCGGCGTCACTGGGGAAGTGGGGCGCGGCGGCGGCGGGATGCCCAGGCCCCTCCACGGGACCGGGCGCCCGCCGTGAGAAACCGCGGCCACTTTTTCCCACACTCGCGGGCAGGGTGCGGAAGGACGGCGGGGAGGAGGGGCTCGCCTGGAACCCCCGGTGATCAGGGGCCGCGGCCCCGCCCACCCGCACCCCACAGCGCCCCCAGCTCGCCAGGCGCCGCCTCCCACCCTCTCGGGGTTCCTCTCACCGTTCTGAGCCCCCCAAACTCCGTCCACCGTCGCCCCGCCCGGCATCGGCGGGGGAGCGCGGCCCCTTTAAGAGGCGCCCCCCTGCACGGCGGACGACGCCCTTCGCAACCCGCGGCCCCGGGCTGCGCTCGGCCCCGCCCCCAGCGCTGCTATTGGACGGCGCTCCTGCCACTCGCAGGTCCTTGTCATTGGAGGGGGCGGGACCACGGCCTGGGCGCGCCGGGCCGGGTTTCTTAAAGGGGCCGCGCCAGGTTGGTTTCAGGGGGGCGCGACCGTGTCGGGGACAATGGGGCGCCCCCCTCCCTTTGAGTTCACACCGCTCCCCTGCAGGAGACCCCTCTGTCTCCTCTCCCCAAGGAATCTTAAGTATTTAGTTGAGACTGGCTCACACTTTGGGAGGCCTGGGGAGCCTGGAGGTCACTGCAGACCAGGCTGGCCTCGAACTCAAGACCCTCTTTCCTCCGCTCTGGGGCGCAGCCTTTATTTTTAATTTGTTTATTGGGGCAGGACGCGTGCGTGCACGGCGCCTCTGGAGGTCCCGGGAAGCTTCCTGGGGTCTGTCCTTGCCTCCCACCGCGGAAGGCTGGGCCGCAAGCGCCTTGACACCCTGGTGCCCTCACCAGCCGCTAGCCAGGCTTCTAACGTGAAGCCCCCAGGAGCTCATCCACAAAATGGAGGTCCAACCACGTCCATGCATTCATTCATTCATTCACTCACTCACTCATTCACCCACAGCCTCTCAGCCCTTCAGTCGTCCAGGCGATTTCGGAATCAGGTGGCGGCCCAACATTCTAAGATGAGAATCAATAGTTTCTCGGATTTTGAGCAAAACGCCCGGATGTTTCTCACCCCCCCGGGGGGGGGATCTGGTTTATTTCACAAAACCATGAGCACCGGGGGGCTGGGTAGATCCACGCTCTGAGGGCCCTGGGACAGGTCAGAGCTGGAGAGCGGCTTTGGAGTTGGGGTTTTGAGGATGTACAGGAGTTCAAAGGAGACGGCCTCTTCCTCCACCTTAGTCCTGGCCTCAATCATTCGTTCAACCGGGCCTCAGTTTCTCCTCCTTCCCCCTGCTTCTCAACGGCCCCCTCGTCACCACGCGCCTCAGGAACACCCCCCAGCCTTAGAAACGGAGGTTTTTATTGGTTTTGGTCCACACACATATTTCACATTATCTGGCGGCGCAGAGGCCCCCGCGGGTCAGGGGCGGCACTTTCGGAGGCCGGGCGGGCCCGGCATGGCTAATCAGCCCAGAGCAGGAGGAGCTGGGAGGCGGAAACCCAGAGGAACCCGGAGGGCAGCAGGTGCGGCCTCGCCTCCCTCAGTCCCAGGCCTCAGTTTCCCCACTGGGCAAGGGAGAGTGAGGTCTGAGGGCCCTGGGAGGACAAACGCAGCCCTCAGAACGCCGCAGGGTTAAGGCCCAGGTGCACCCCACACCTTAGGGGGGCGGCAAACAAAACACAAAAACCCTGTTGTCTTTCGCTGAAACTGCCTGCAATTTCGATGGTCCGCAAACCACAAACTGAAGAGATGAAGAAACCGGAAACCCTTGGGGCCAGCCTCTCCCACAGCCTGCTGGGAAATCCACAGCCCGGCTACCCCATCAAGGACCCCATGTTCCCTGCCGGGTGGGTCAAGCCTGGGAAGGAAGCAAGGCATGATGGGTGGGGAGGGAGCATAGCACAGGCCTGTCCTCCCAGCCCTCAGGAGCTGAGGCAGGAGGATTGCAGTGAGTTCCAGACCAGAGAGGGCCACAAAGTGAGGCCCAGTTTCAAAAAAAACAAAACAACACAATGAAAACACAGAAGAAGAAAAGGAAAGAAACCCACACAGGGATGCTGATGCGGGGAGCCAGCACCCTCGGGTGCTCAGTACCCCGCCTCCTCCTGGCAGTAGGCCAGGTACTCAGGGCCCTCGCCAGGGCCATCACCCTCCACGGGAGCCCCGTCGGCTGCTGGGCCCTGTGGGCAATACTTGGGGTCGTAGATCTGCCGCCCCAGCCCGAAGACCTGGCCGCTCTGGTTGGCGCCCTGCGTGTAGCCCATCTGCAGGGACATGGAAGAGTTGTCGCACTTGTCGGTGCCCAGCTTGGTGTCGTAGATGTGCCTGCGGGTCCCCGGAGCCGTCATGCCCACCTGGAGAAGGGGAGGGGCTCAGAAGGGGGACACCCCCCTGCAGTTCCCTACAGGCTTTCCAAAGCTTAGCTAAAACCGGTTTTGCTTTTTGTCTGGAGAAAGGGTCTTTCGTAGCCCAGGCTCGCCTCAAACTCACTATGGAGCCAAGGATGGCTCTGCACTCCTGATTCTCCTGCCTCCACTCTCTGGGTGCTGGGATGGCAGGCGAGCATGCCAGTGCCCAGTTTATGCCATGCTGGGGCGGAAGCCAGGATCTCACGCACGCTAGAACACTCTCCACGCTGAGCCTCGCCCGGCTCCTGACGCCTCAGCACTCAGGAGGCCGGGGCCGGGTTGCCGAGAGTCTCACAGTCCGGCCCTGTCTGAAACCCAGCCCTCTGCACAAAAATAAACAAAACTTTCTGACCACTGTAAGCATCCATGTCCCACTTTCTCCTTGACAGCTCGGAAGCCCCTCCACCGGGAACAGAGGCTTCCACAGCGTCTGAGGTTCCCCAAACCTCAGGGACCCAGGCATTCAACTTAAAACCAGTGAGACTATCAGATGGGGGAAACGGAGGCACAGAGTGGGTGGGTTGTCAGGTCTGTGTCTGTGTGTGAAAGCACACACAGTGAGCAAGACACAGAGTTGAGTCTAGAGTCCCTGAGGCAGGGGGACAGAGTGCGGCGGGGGTCACAGCCGGGGCCTGGGGCAGGACCCACCTGGCTGGCACACTTGTTGGTGCCCATCTGGAGGCTGATGGTGCAGTGGTCCATGGGAGGCAGGATGTGGTTCTTAGGGTCGTAGAGATGCCGTCTGGTGCCATAGGCAGTCATGCCGGACTGGCTGGCACACTTGTTGGTGCCCATCTGCAGGGGGGCATGGCGGGGTCAGGGTGCAGCCGCCAGGCTCTAGCGCGGCGGATCTCAGCCTCCCTGACGCTGGGACCCTTTCACACAGTCCCTCATGCTGTGGGGACCCCCAGCCGTGAAATTACTTCCGTTGCTACTTCATAACCAGTTTTGCTACTGTTAGGAATCCTAATGTAAACATCCGATATGCAAGCCCTGGGAAAGGCTCGTTCGGGCCCAATGGGGTCGTGACCCACGGGCTGAGAACCTTTGGCCTAGACCCTCCCTGGAGTCAAAGGGGCCAGGGCCCTGTCCAGGGTGCTGCGGGCCCTACCTGCAGGCCAATGACGCACTGGCCGGCCTTCATGGTGGCGTCATCAAAATTCCGCTCCTGTTTCTCTGAGTATTTGACCCCGATGTCCACACCACTCTGCAGACCCTTGGTCTTGGCCTGGGTGGGGGTGAGGGGGGCAGGGACCCTGAATTCAGGTTCAAACTGCAAACATCAGAGGATACAACGTCCCAGAAATCTATCCAGTCCCTGCCGGTGCCCGGCCCCGCCCTTCAGACCCGGGCCCGGCCCCGCCCTTCAGACCCAGGCCCGGCCCCGCCCTTCAGACCCGAGCCGGCCCCGCCCGCCCTTCAGACCCAGCCCGGCCCCGCCCTTCAGACCCGAGCCCGGCCCCGCCCTTCAGACCCGAGCCCGGCCCCGCCCTTCAGACCCGAGCCCGGCCCCGCCCTTCAGACCCCAGCCCGGCCCGCCCTTCAGACCCCAGCCCGGCCCCCCTTCAGACCCCAGCCCCCCCGCCCTTCAGACCCCAGCCCGGCCCCGCCCTTCAGACCTGGCCCGGCCCGCCCCTCAGACCCCAGCCCGGCCCCGCCCTTCAGACCCGAGCCCGGCCCCGCCCTTCAGACCCCAGCCCGCCCCGCCCCTCAGACCCCAGCCCGGCCCCGCCCTTCAGACCCCGGCCCGGCCCCGCCCTTCAGACCCGGCCCGGCCCGCCCTTCAGACCCGGCCGGCCCCGCCCTCAGACCCGGCCCGGCCCCGCCCTCAGACCCCGCCCGCCCCGCCCTTCAGACCCAGCCCGGCCCGCCCTTCAGACCTGGGCCCGCCCCGCCCCTCAGACCCCAGCCCGGCCCCGCCCTTCAGACCCGAGCCCGGCCCCGCCCTTCAGACCCCAGCCCGGCCCGCCCTCAGACCCGGCCCGGCCCGCCCTCAGACCCCAGCCGGCCCCGCCCTTCAGACCCCAGCCCGGCCCCGCCCCTCAGACCCCAGCCCGGCCCCGCCCTTCAGACCCCAGCCCGGCCCCGCCCTCAGACCCGGGCCTGGCCCCGCCCTCAGACCCCAGCCATCCCTCCAACCCCACGTCCGGGGACTCCTGGTGACTCTCTGCGACCTTGCTGTGCCCTCAGCCTTAAACCCTGTCCCACCCACCTTTCCAGTTTCTTGTTGAAAGGTGGGAGAGTCTAGACAGCAAATTCTCTCCCCTCCCCGCCTCTCGGATCAGACGGAGTGGCCTGTGTTTGTGTGGCTCGTCTGCGCGTTGACACCAGCCTCCTGGCTGTGTGGCGCTGGGCTGCCCGCCAACCCTCTCTGGACCTTACCTTCCCCGCCAGCGCAAGCAGAGACACTTGGACCTGCGTCATATTCCCGCTCTCAAACAGGTCATTGGCCTCGAACAGGTCCACGGGGTTCATGCCGTAGCTGACCATGGCCTTGATGAAGTTGGAGAGGTTTTCGAGCTGGGGGGAGGCAGGGGAAGCACCGTGAGCAGGGAGGCTGGCGTCCACATGGGCTGGGCGGGCCGTTCCCACCGTCTCCTCCCAGCCCTCACCTGGTGCCAGTTCTGCATAGAGCGGTTAATCTTGGGGACAGAGCCTGGCTGCAGCTTGTTCATGAGTCTGGGAAGAAATGACCCAGGACCCTCCATTGGCATCCCGACCTCAGCGAGCTCAGGAAGCCTCTACCCAGCCTCAGTTTCCCTGTAGCTTCCAAGCAAACAAAGCTGTTCAAAGCTGTTGACAATGCATGCTAGGAATGTAAGTCTTGAACCGTGGGGTTTTAGGGGAATCTGAGAATTCTGATTATGATTTTTTTTTTTTATGTGCACAACTGTGGAATCTCCCTAGGGCAGATGCATAGCACGGAAGAAACTTCCAGAAGCATTAGCCACTGAAGCCGGAAGGAGAAGGCCTAGGGTAGGATGGCTCACAGCCGGGGCACGTGGAGAATGCTATAGGACAAGGAAACCTCAGACAGGAACAGACAGATGAGACTAGAGACTGAGTACTGTAGGGAAAGGCAATGAGGGGCCAGACAGCGGGCTCAGAGGTCAGGGTGCTTGTCCCTGTTCCACGCCCTGGGTTCAGTTCCCAGCACCCATGTCAGATGGCTCACAGCCAGCTCCAGGGGATCGGATCGCCCTCTTCTGGCCTCTGAAGGAAGTGCGCTCATGTGCACATACACACAGGAGCACACAGGCCCTAACACACACACACACACACACACACACACACACACACACACACAAACACAAATGAAGTAAACCCCAAATAAAATAAGGACAAGAAGTAAGCCAAAGGAATGAAAAGTAAAAGAGAGACTATGCAATAAGACAAGAAAAAGGGAAAACAAACTGGAAATGCACAGCAAGCCACGCAGCACAGAACACTAAGGCGGAGGCCTCTGTGCCTGTGAGCACTCACGTGCATAGGATGACCCCATCCTTCAGACCCTTCTGGAAGTCAGGACCGATGGAGAGGCCCGTGAGTCCCTCAATCCAGCTGCGGAGTTCCGCTTCCTTCTGGGGGTCATATTTGGACAGGAGCTGAGGAGCAAAGAGCACAGGGCTGAGCTGGGGCCCAAACACAACTTCCCAAGCTTTCGGATGGATGAGGCCAAAGACAGCAGGGGAAGACGGGACAGAGGGTCTCATGTAGCCCAGGCTGGCCTTGAATCGCTGTGTAGCTGAAGATGACCCTGAACCAATCCTCCTGCCTCCACCTCCCCAGAGCTGGGATGACGCCTGTGTAACACTGTGAAGTGCTTGGGATGAAACCCGCACACTCTGCCTGGCTCCTGCCTCTGGCTTCACCCATTCCGGGCACTTCCTTGTGCCAGGGGCTTGGGCGTCTGACTTCAATCTGTCCTCACTGAGGACAGAGTCCAGAAGGTGCTCCACTAACATGGCAGTGTCCATCAGAGGCCCGTTCTTTTTCATGGCCTAGCAATATTTCAGCTGATAGTCCTCCCAGGTGGGCTGTCTCCACATGACTGGGTTAAAAAAAAAAAACCAACCAAACCCTCAGGTTCCCCCATACACACCCACTTCCCATGGGCTCACACCTGCCCACCCCTGCGGCGGGATCTCAGGCCTGGGCAGGCAGGGTCATGCCGGGATCTCCCTCTCCATCCTCCTCCCCCAGGGGACTAGAGGGCCCTAGAGAGCTGCCCTGGTGGCCCAGCTCCTGCCATGTGCAGGACCTCAGGGCGTTCTCGGCTCCCCAGGCCTCAGCTGCCCATTTTCTGTTCTGTTTTGATTCCGAGACAGGGTTTCTCTGCAGCCCTGGCTGTCCTGGAACTCGCTCTGTAGCCCAGGCTGGCCTCGAACTCAGAGACCCGATATCCGCCTGCCTCTGCCCCTGGGAGCTGGGATTAAAGGCGTGCGTCACCGCCACCACCACCCAGCCAGTTCCCGTCTCATCCGGACAGATTGTTTCCTGACCGGAGCCCCCTTCCCCGTTCCGGTCTTTTTAAACCCTTTCAAGTGGGATTAGCTGCTCACAGGGGAGACAAAGGCCGTGGGCGGCGGGGGGCCCGCTGCTCCCACGTCCAGGAGCCGCCCAGTCCCGCAGGAATGAGCAGGGGCTGGCCCGGGATGCCAGACGTGCCAGGTCCAGCTGGGCCACGTCCCTCGAGGCTCCGAGGGCCAAGGAGGGGGGCAGAGCCCCACCCGCTGCGGCCACCTCCCTCCCCGGCCGGCCGCCCTTCAGCGCATTCCAGCCCGCCGGCCGCAAACTACCAGGAATGCGGTGGCCTCCCGGGTCTAAATCAGAACCAGCTGTTCCCCAGTGGCCAGGACCCTCAACCGGACCGAATAAAGCCCCACCGGATACGGGGTCGGCCAGGGGGTAAACTGAGGCACGTGGGCCAGGCACAGCGGTCTCTGGGCTCCCCTCCCGGTGGAGGATGCAACCCTTCGTGACCCCCTGCAGGGCTGGCCGAGGCCTCCCTTCTGGCAGCTCCGCAGTCAGCCAGAATCTCCGACCTCATCCCCCGGGTGGCGGGTTCTGACCTGCCCTCCCCCCGCCCCACTGGGCGCCTACCCGCCCCGTCCTTGGCGCTTTCCTCCGTCTCACCTCCTCTGTCCAGCACCCCCACCCCCGCAGGCATCGGCCAGGGCCCTGGGACCGCGCCTGCTGTGCGTCCCCGGGGGGTAGAGCAACCTCCCCGAGATGCCGCTCGCCCCGGCAGGCCGAGGACAGGGCAGCGACTCAGGTGGCATCTAAATCCCCAGCGACGCCTCCCGTGCCCTGGTGGGGACCCGGCCGGGGCCGCGGGCCGCAGGGGCCGGGCTGGCAGCCTCGGCGTGCCCAGGCAGGTGCCCGGCATCGCCGGCCGTGAAACCCGCGCTCCTCCCAGGTGCCGGGCGGGCGTGTGCGCTGGCGGGCCTACCCGGGGGGTGGGGGGTTCGGGGTCAGGCCTGAGCGGGCAGTCAGTGTCCCCCGCCCCCCGTCGTCAGCCTGGGGCGCCTGGCGGTGCGTCCTGCCCCTGGGCACTGGTGCTGCCCCGCTGCGTTCGAGGCTACCCCAAGCGCGCCCTCTGTCAGGTGTGGGGAGAGTCCCCGGAGGGGGCCACACCCTGTTGAGAAGGCCCGGGCCCCGCCCCCTTCCCGTCCCCAACTTAAGTGGCTGGGGGGGGGGGAAGTGTCGCCAGGTACTACACACGGGGTGGCGGGGGAGGGGTCGCGGGGCGCAGGGGTGCAGGGGCGCAGGGGTGCAGGGGCGCAGGGGGCACAGGGGCGCGGGACGTGGGGGGCGCAGGAGCGAAGGGGGAGCAGGGGCGCGGGGCGCAAGGGGCGCAGGAGGCGCGGGGGACGAGGGGCGCAGGGGGCACAGGGGCGCGGGACGCGGGGGGCACAGGGGGCACAGGGGGCGTGGGGGGGCGCTGGGGCGCGCAGGGGGCGCGGGGAAGCAGGGGGCGCAGGGGGCGCGGGGCGCGGGGGACGCGGGGCGCAGGGGCGCAGGGGGCGCAGGGGTCGGTCCTCCCGGACCCCGCCCGCTGGCCTTCTCCAGGGTCTTGCTTCCATCCTCCTAGCAGCTCGGGGTGCAGGAAGCGCCCCCGGGGACCCGGGGTGCGGGGTGTCCAGGGGCGGGGCTGCAGGAGGCACCCCGGGTGCAGAGCAGCGGGGTCCCCGTCTCCCGGACCCCCGAGCCCGCCGGCTTACCGGGGCGCCCCCCGCCCTGGGGTGTCAGGGCCGAGCCGCCGCACGTCGGCGCGTTCGAGGCCGAGCCCCGCGTCCACTCACCCGGTTCCTGACCTCGGCCGAGAGCCCGTAGGACGGGCCCTTGTTGAACTGCGTGGAGCTCATGGTGGGGACCGGGGACCGGCGCGGGGCGGACGGGCGGGCGGGCGGCGGACCGGGGACCGGCGCGGGGCGGGCGGGCGGGCGGACCGGGACAGGGCCCGGGACAGGGCCCGGCGCCGCCCCCGCCGCCCATTGGCTGGCGGAGCAAATGTCCTTATAAGGCGTGGAAGCGCCGAATTCCTGTGGCCGCGGCTTCCTGAGCCCCCTCGGCCACCGGGGACCCCCCCGCCCGACGCAGCCACCCAGCGTCCCCGCCGGCCGGGAGGGGAAGGGAAACACCGGTCCCTTCGGAGTTAGGGGAAACTGAGGCAGCCAGGGGCATGGGCTTCCTACCCGGTCCGGGTGTCAGTTCACCTCCCCGCCCTGCACTGCAGTGAGAGACGGGGAACCGCTGGGCGGGACCCCCAGGCCCTGAAATCTGGAACGAGAGCCCCCTCTGCCGCAGCCGGCACCGGGCAGATGGTTTCCTCCCTGGCTGTCTCGCAGCAGCCGGGGCGTGTGGACAGGAATCCGGGCAGGCTAGTTCAGAGGAGGAGGCCAGGGGAGCGAGGGCATTGACGCATGAGTAGGAGTTTCTCAGTCCAAAAGGAAAAGGCCTTCTGGTGGAATAAAGGGCGCAAAGATACGGAGGGTGGGAGAAAACGCAAAGACAACAGGCGTCGGCTGGGGACGGGCTGCCAGAAGGGGCTGTGGGTTGAGGCTGAGGCTGAGGGACGCCGGCCCTCCTGTGAGGGTGGACTGCGGAGGGTAGGGTCATGAGATGCCCCGAGGACAGGCCTGGCGCACAGTGGGTTTCCAGTAAGTTCATCGGTGAAGGAATAGACGATCGGGTGTGGCGGCGCCTGCCTGTCACCCCACAGCACAGGTCAGGAGTTCACGGTCAGCCAGGCCAACCTGGGCTACCTGAGACCCTGCCTCAGAACAGGTCAGTCCCTCTGTGGGTGACGCCGATCCCCGGGGGGTCCCCGCTCGGGGTGCAGCCCGCAGAGTGCAGAGCGCCCGGAATAGACGTCCTCCGAAGATCCCGAACACCGGCCGCTCGCCGGAGGTCCAGGGCGGAAAGCAGGAGCGCGGCTTGCTCCCCACCCTGCGCGGGGGCTGCGGTTTGGGGCAACCCTTCCTCGGGGTGGGGGCCGGGGCTGTGCCGCGGGACGGGAGGTCGCTCGGAGCTGGGACAGCGCGGGTTCCCGGGAGCAGGCATGAAGCAGGATGAGGTAGGGGGACGTGGCCAGCCTCAGCGGGGGCCTAACCACTGGACAGACGTCTCTCCAGCCCGCCTGTCTGCCTCTTTCCTTCTTTCTCCATCTCCAGGGCACACCCTCACCCCCAAACTTAAAAAAAAAGGAGGGTGGTGGTGGTGGTGGCGCCCACCTTTAATCCCAGCACTCGGGAGGCAGAGGCAGGAGGATCTCTGTGAGTTGGAGGCCAGCCTGGTCCACAGAGCGAGATCCAGGACAGCCAGGGCTGCACAGAGAAACCCTGTCTCAGAAAAACAAACAAACAAACAAAATTACACAAAGTAGGTGCCCAAGAGACGGCTCACAGCGGCCTGGGACTCCAGCTGGGGCGACGCCTCTTCTGACCCCTGTGGACGCTGTACACACGTGGTGCACAGACACACATGCTTATTTGTTTATTTGTTTATTTATTTATTTATTTATTTATTTATTGGTTTTTCGAGGCAGGGTCTCTCTGTGTAGCCCTGGCTGTCCTGGATCTCACTCTGTAGACCAGGCTGGCCTCAAACTCACAGAGATCCTCCTGCCTCTGCCTCCCCAGTGCTGGGAATAAAGGCGCGCGCCACCACCGCCGTCCTGAAATTGCTTCATTTAAAAAACTGAGTAAATCAGATTACTTCAGCCATTCTCAGCAGGGCTGACTGGAGCCGTGAGCTGTTACCGCGTCTCTGTCCCCACCTCTGCGCTGAGACTAGCTTTCTGAACACTCGGACGGGGAACCGCATTCCACGCACGTGGAACGCAGGCCTCATTCAAACCCCGCCCGCTGCCCCGTGACTGCCCTGTGATCCCAGAACCGAAAACTCGGACCCCAGAATCCAAGGCCCTGGGCTTCTGGCAGCTTGATGTATCAGAACTTGGACCTGAGATCTCAAATTAATGGAATTTCAAGTTCCTTAATCTTGGGAGGCAGAGGCAGGCGGATCTCTGCGTTCCTGGCCAGCCTGGTCTACAGAGTGAGCTCCGGGCCAGCCTGGGCTAGGAGCCTGGTCTACAGGAGACCCTGCCCCTCCCCCCCCTCAAAGCAAAGGCCTGCAGGGAGTCTGGGTTCAGGTTCTCCTTCCCGCCTCACTGTGACGCCGCGGATTTGTCAGAGCCCCGCGCTCCAGGCCCCTGGTCTGAAAACACAGACACAGACAGGCTGAGGTTTGCAGAGCGCTCCGGGCGCCCGACGCCGACGTCAAGCGTCTTAACGATTTTGGCTCCGGCTTCCGGAGCTGGCCAGGACCCAGGACGGTCTCGCCCCTGCTCCCGGGCCACCTGGTCAAGGAGCGGGGTGTGCGCCTGTGCCTTGAGCCCAGCCCTCGGGAGGCGGAGGACGGCCGGGGCTACATGGCGAGATCCCTTACTCAGGGTAAATAGAAGAAAATAAAACGCCCTCCCTCGGCCGCACCTGGCCTGCAGGGCGGGAGTGACGGGACGGGACAGGCTGCAAGGGACCCCGTGGTTTCTCCGCGAAGACCAGGCTGGGCCCTGCTGCTCTGGGCACCCAGCTGACCAGGGACACCCGGTCACTTCTAACAGGTGACGCGTGTTCCGAAATAACGTCCAGACTGTGTGTTTATCAGCGCCTACTGTGTGCAAGGTGCGCGCGCCGCGGGAGACTGGAGCACTCTGGACGCGGGAGCGCGCTCCTGCAGCCTCGGCCGCGGAGCTCCGCACGCTGCTTGGGGGTGCACGGTGCTTGGGGGCGCACGGTGCCTGGGGGCGCACGGTGCCTGGGGGCGCACGGTGCCTGGGGGCGCACGGTGCCTGGGGGTGCACGGTGCTTGGGAATGCACGCTGCGTGGGGGTGCACGGTGCGTGGGGGAGCACGGTGCCTGTGGGCGACGCTCCGGCTGCACCCGGAACCTGACACCTCCGCTCGTGCTTGCGTGCAGCAGACGCTCAGAGAGCGCACGCGCCCTGAGGGCGGCGGCAGCGGCTTTGGAACCAGGAAGTGCGACTTCGGCGACTTCCCGGAACGCTTGGGGCGCAAAAGGAGCAAAATATGGAACGCTTCACGAATTTGCGTGTCATCCTTGCGCAGGGGCCATGCTAATCTTCTCTGTATCGTTCCAATTTTAGTATATGTGCTGCCGAAGCGAGCACGAAACAGGACGGCCTGACCCAGCTATTTAAGGGCAAAGAGAAGTAAGCACTTTTCACATAGGGTAATTTTAGTATTACCCTTTTCTTGTGTGTGCGTTTAAAGTAAATGGTTTTTCGGTCCGCTTTCAAACTAGAGAAAACAGCCACCTTTGGAATGGCGCTCACTGTGAGTATCCGTGCATAAAAACGTCCCACATGTTGATTAATATAACCCTCTAAACGGCACTTCTTCACACCAAAAACAACACTAACAACATGCACACAAAAAAAAAACCTCCAATCCATCATACGAACATCATTCACCAAAAACAGCACATAAGATACGTCAATCATGAGTATCATTCCGAGCATACAGCTAACACCACCTCGAGCAGAAGGTATAACGTAGGAGAGTCTTTCAGTCTACATAGCCACGTCGTACGGAGATTGCGAAAAAGAGAGTATCCCCCAGGAGGAAATAATTCGAGTGATTTCCAGAAATAACACAAAGAAGTCCAAGTCATGAAACAAATCAACTAGAGAGTTTCAAGGGTTACTATCACGAATAACCAGACCACAACAATCGAACATCAAACACCAGTCAGCCTGCACATTAATGCAATAAACTCAACACCAATCCCAACAAAAAGAAGAACATACAGTTCATCACACAAACTGGTTCGACAATTCCAACACAAATACATCACACAAACAAAACACACCAAACAATAAAGATCACAAGATAGAATCAAAAAGACACGCGCACAACACAACACAATCACACAGTCATTCCACACAATACAATACCAACAAACAAAACCACAAAGATCCACATCATTGCAACCAAACAAAGCAACAACAAACAACAATCACCAACCAGCAATCATCAAATTCATCAGAAAAGTCACAAGAAGAACCCCCTCAACCTCCAAAAATCAACAATCAAAAACACAAAATCAACAAAAAAACACAGCAAACAAAGAAAAACAATCATCTCACACAACATACATCAGGACAGCCCCCAACCACATCACAACATCACCACCAGAACAATCCACTGATTCCCAAACAATCGACAAACATCAACACAACAATCCAAACACATCCATCATCCGATCAAAACGAAACAACACCAAACCAGTCACTCACAACACCATCAAAAACAATCACATTCAAGAAGCCACACAGAAAAAAGGCACACAACCACACACGAACAAAACAAACAATTGCAAACGAATCATATAAACAAACAAAACGCACCAGGGAACCCACAACAAAAAATCACAACACAAAACACATCAACAACCAATCACACACAAAACACCAAACAACAACAAACACACCAAAAACCACCGACAACAACCCACAAACCATCAATCCTCGCCCATCAAACAGTCCAAACAACATCAATCAAACAAAACGAAGTCACCACCATTAAATCAAAAAACCATCCCAATTCACTCCAATCCAACAAAAGCCAATCATCAAACAAAAAACAATTCACAAAAATAAAACAAACCACATCAAAAACCACATAAAGCACATTCAAACCACCCAACATCGCAAAATAACAAATCAAAATCAAACCCTCACATTCACCCAACCTCAAGATTCACAGTCACAAAACCAATAATCAAACTCACAAATCACAAAACAAATCCACAAAAACGAAAAAACACTCAACAAAACCACTAGCTCACAAAAAACCCCACAATCATCACACACAACATTCAGAGCAAAATCACACACAATCACACAGTTTCAACCACACACGAATCAGCACAGCAAATCCAACAGAAACACGCAAAAACAACAAACAAACCCCAACGTAATCCAAATTCAACACTCGACAAAACTCAAACAACCATCCCAATCAAACAAACACAAGCAGCATCAACAACATCGCAAACGCAGCCAAAACTCCACCACACACTACAAAAAAAACACACCACAACAACACATCCACAAAACTTCAAGGTCACAACTCTATCAACCATCAAAAACACAAACAATTCAAACCAATCAAAAACAAATTCACATCATTGCAACACATCAATCACACAAAAGAACAACACCACAACACATCCACAACATTCAATTCCAAACAACAAAAAACATCCACACCCACATCAAACAAGCCAACTTCAAAAACAACCAAAAACGATTCACACACACAAATTCACATCAAACGATACACAAATCCACAAAGCCGCCAATTAACAACACAAAACAACTCAAACAAACACCGGTGTTCAAAATCTTCAAACCAAACAACACATACAATCAACAATAAATCAAACACAAAAATAACAACCACATTCAGCACAAAAACCACAAAGAACAATCAAAACACATCGATCAAATCAACAGTCCACCTAAAAAACCAAAATTCAAACACACCCATCAATCAGACTTTCACAAAAAAACAAAAAACACTCGGAAACATCACAAACACAATCCAAACGAAAATTAACAAAGACAACCAACTACAAAAAAATCACCCAAACACAACAAAAACACATCAAAACCTACAGCCAAAAATCAACAAACCACAAACAACCACAAACTTCTCAACCTCACACGCCAAACCTCAAAAACTCACCCAATCCAATTCACATCAATCAAATTTCATCCACCACCCACACACAAGCGAAATCCAAGCACACCAAAAAAGAACAACAATCCAACCAGGGTTCAGCCAACAGATCAAATTCACCATCAACACCATCACCTGCGTAGTAGTCATCCCACAAACCATATCACCAACAACAAATCAAATTCAACTCCCATTCACAAGAAACACAAACTAATCAAAAACATTCCAAAGATCAATCAAACCACTTCACAAACAACCCAACAAACACACAAAACAAAACAAATGCCATCAAACATTTCAGAGTCAAGAAAATCATTCACAACAATCAAAATCCACAATCCCAAAAAACACGCAAAAACCACCAAAATTCAAATCAACCACAACACAGTCAAAAGACGAATCGCACCAAGAAAACCCACAAAAAAAAAAACACAAAAAAAACAAAACCAAAAAACAGTCAGAACCAAACATCAGAACAAGTCCCTCAGTTCCTTCAAACCACAACACACCAACCAGACACAAACAAACACACAAAAATCACAAAACACACTGTCATATTACAAGACTCAAAAAAAAACAATCCAATCAAAACAAATACCAACACCACTTCAAAACAAAACACGAGTCCAACAAAAAACAACAAACAGCACACAACGGGCCGGCGGCTATGTGTGTGTGATCGGGCGTGTATAGGCTTCTGGGAAACTATATGCAAATGTACAGGCATTTCGAGGCTCCGCCCCCCCACCCGTAGCCCGGACCCAGCCGCGCAGACTCCAGCGTTGTAAGGTGCTCCGGTGAAACTCTATGCTAATAAGCTAGCCCATAAACTCCGCCCCCTCAGCGCTGACGCAGCCAATGGGAAACGTTATGCTAATGAGCAGGTGTCAAGAAACCCCGCGCACGGTGGGCTGATCCGGATGCCTATGCTAATTACTTCCTCACCGGACTCCGTCCCTCCGCGACGTGCTACATAAGACCCCGCCCCCTCGGGGGTCTCCGCCAATAGGAAGCCACATGCAAATGAAGGGGGACGTCGCCCCGCCCCCTGGCAGAGTCGGTCCTAGTGAACCCCTACGCAAAGGTGCCGCCGCCGCTTAGCGAAAGCCCAGTGCGAAGCACCGCATCCCCTCCGCCCGCCGGGCCGCGGCTGAGCTACGCAAATAAACGGCCTGGACGCGACTGCGCCTCTCCGAGCCCCCGTTAATGTGAAGTCCGGGGCAGGTGGGCCGCGACGCGCGACCCCAGCCGGGCCACGGCTTTAGGAGGCACTGGGCACCTCAAACCGCGCTCCTCGCGGCCCCGCCCCTCAGCGCCGCCGCGACAGGCCCGCAGCGAGTGACAGGCGGCCAGGCTCCGCCCCTCCGCCTTAGAGCCCCGGCCCTCCTGGGGCGGCCGTGGCGATCCCGGCGTGCCCTGCGCGCGGGCGGCGCTCTGGCCCGGCGCTCTCGCCGGCGTCGCGGGCCGGACGGACGCGAGCGGAGGCGCAGGCGGCGGCGGCGGCGGCGGCCGGGGGCGGCGGGGGGATCCGGCGGCCGGGACGCGGCGGGGGGCGGCCGGCGGCCGCCGGGGAGACGCGGGGCGGTGATGTCGGAGCACGCGGCGGCCCCGGGGCCCGGGCCCAACGGCGGCGGCGGCGGCGCGGCGCCCGTGCGCGGCCCGCGCGGCCCCAACCTCAACCCCAACCCGCTCATCAACGTGCGCGACCGGCTCTTCCACGCGCTCTTCTTCAAGATGGCCGTCACCTACTCGCGCCTCTTCCCGCCCGCCTTCCGCCGCCTCTTCGAGTTCTTCGTCCTGCTCAAGGTGACCCCTGACCCCCGCCCGCCCCGTGACCCCGGCGGCCGCGCTCCCGCCCGCCCACGCCCGCCGCGTCGGCCCCCCGCGCTCCCCGACGCCCCGATGTCCGTCCTGCAGCCCCCCGGGTGGCCCGCACTTCCCCAGCTGCCAGGCCCCGCCCCCTGCCCTGTGACCTCTGACTCTGCAGCCTGGGAGCCCCGGCCCTGACCTCCTGCGCCCCAGACCAGAGCCCGGGGTCCTCTGGACGGGACCTGGGGCTCAGGGCCGCCCTGGCAGCGGTCGCCCCCGTCCCGCCCGGAGCGTGCACCCGGGACAGTGCCCCGGTCCCCCCACCCCACCCGTCACTCCCCCTGCCGGGTTCAGCGCCTGCCCCCCAGGGTCGCCGTCCTCCTCGCTCACCTCGCTGTTGGTGAGGTTCCCTCCCCGGGGTCAGCAGCAGAGTCACAGCCAGTGCCCGGGCCTGGCCGAGAGCTTCCAGCTGCCAGCACCTGCCCTGGCTGCCTTCCTGGGAGGCTCCGGGTTCCGGGTCACACGGGCTGCTCGGGAGGCCTGGGCACCAGGCTGTCTCCATGGGCGTCCTGCGTGTGACAGCCCTCTGAGAGGAGCCGGCTGGGCCATCTGGTGTTGGGGGCGTGGCATGGTGCCGGGGATGCTGATGTTGGAGGTCGCCGCCCCTTCTTCACCTGGCAGGAGGAGGGGCCGGCGCCTGCCTCTGCCCAGGGCTTGGGGTTTCACAGAGGTGGCGCAGGCACAAGCTCCGGACGGATGCGGGGACCCTTCCGCCTCTACTCCAGGGTCTGTCGATCAGCCAGTGGCCCCTCTTCCTGCTCCTACACCCTCAGAATCTCGGGTGGTGGCCCTCAGCGCAGGGTGCCAGCTGCATGATCAGAGCCGGGAGTCTGTTAGATGACAGTTAACCCCATGCTTGCTTGCTTGCTTTCTTGCTTTCTTTCTTTCTTTCTTTCTTTCTTTCTTTCTTTCTTTCTTTCTTTCTTTCTTTCTTTCTTTCCTCCCTCCCTCCTCCCTCCCTCCCTCCCTCCCTCCCTCCCTCCCTCCCTCCCTCATTTTATTTACTTATTTTGGTTTTTAGAGACAGGGTTTCTCTGTGTAGTTTTGGTGCCTGTCCTGGATCTCACTCTGTAGCCCAGGCTGGCCTCGAACTCACAGAGATCCGCCTGCCTCTGCCTCCTGGGTACTGGAATTAAAGGCGTGCTCCACCACCGCCCGGCAACCCATGCTTTCTTAATTGGGACAAGCAGGCCTCTGGGACTGCTGAGGTTTCAGGGAGCCCCTGTTGCTGTGTTTCCTGCCCGTCCTGCCTGCCCAGCTTCCAGCCTTCATAGATGGGGCTGCCTGACCTACACCACCCTGCACCCTGCCCCCACCCCAGCCTGGGTGTCAGCTCCTGCGGAAGTACAGGAAGAACTGATGCCTTGACACCTCAAAGACTAAAGAGACAGACCTCACTCTCAGGCCCAGGGGCCTGGCTAAGCAGCAAATCACGTGGGTGGCCGTGGGGTGAAGGGACACTGCGTGGTGCCTTAGGACGTGGGCAGGTGTGAAGGGCCAGGAGCAGTCCTGGCCCCTACTCAAGGCCCTGCTCTCAGTGGAGACCTTTGGTGGGCCGGGATCTTGAAATCCCGCCCGGCTGAGGCTGGTGCTCTGTACCCACCACAGGCCTGTCTTCCCATTGGGCAGGTAGACTGTCACCCCAGACAGCAGACTGGGGTGACAGTGAGACACCCACCTGCTCACAGGGTATGGGATGTCCTGAGAACCCTGGGTGGTGGCACTGGGTATCTGCAGGAGGTGACAGCATGCTGCCCTACCAGGCCAGTGTGAGCAAGCTCAGTGCCTGTTTCTGTGGCACAGAGTGGGCAGATGAGCAGAGGAGTGGCCCCAGGGCCTGAGTGGGATGCCAGACACTAGCTCAGTGACAGGTGGGGACTTGAGTGGCCAAAGTAGCTGTGGTGGGGAGAGGACCCAGGATATGTCTGTCCAGTGGCCACCTCCCTCTGACTCTAGGCCTGCTTGCTCCCAGTCTTGGGCCTGACTGGCAGGAGCCGCTGCCTCCAGTCTCAGCCTGGGGTGGCAGACTTCATGACGCTTGATACAGAAATCCATTTCGTGCCCCAGGAGAGCCTCACGGTTCACAGCGGAGGGTGTCGGCTTTAGGTGTGGCTAGCCAGGACTTTGGCCTTGGTCTCAATCCCAGGGCCCCCACCCTCCGCCTGCTCTGCATCCCCTCGGGTCAGTACTTGGAGGACTGGGTGCTTCATTGACCCAGCTCTGTCTGCAGACTGCAGAAGGGAGGTCCTGCCTGGTCTGGCCTCAGGTCTCTTACGTCCCCACACTGCTACCTGACAGCAGATAAAGAGGGTACTGTTCCGCTTGCCATGGTCTCTCAGGGTTAGAGCTGGGGAGTCCAGTCCTGTCCCCGAAGAGTGTAGGGATTCGAGTGCATACGTTGGGCATTCAAGGCCGTCCAAGACTGTCATGGCTCTGGTGACTCCCATCACCCTACCCTCGGTACCACATTATCGGCCAGGGTCCTGGTTCTCATGGGTCTGTAGACAGACGGGTCTGTACTGGCCAGCAGAGATGTGGTGGAAAGCTAAGGCGTTAGTAGGGGCCATAGAGGAGGGTTACCTGGACAGCCCACAGAGTGCGGGGCACATCCTGGGGTTTGCAGGTGCTGAGGACATCCCTAACGTCCGTCTGATATGGGTGAAGGCAGTGGTTCTCAGCCTTCCTGATACCGCTGCGGCCCTGTAATACAGTTCCTCACGTTGTCGTGACTTCATGTGTTGTGGTAACTTCATAACTGTAATTTTGCTACTGTTATGAATTGTAATGGAAAAGCATCTGCATTTTAGGTGGGCTTAGGTGACCCTTGTGAAAGCGTTATTCAACCCCTCTCTGAAAGGGGTCACAACCCACAGTCACCCACACAGTAGAGAAAGGGGAGGTTGGGACCTTGAATGACTGTGCTCCAGCATAGGGGTATTTGAGGTCAATAAGTAATATTAAGTAATCTGTGACTTTTAAAAAAGTTGTAGCCAGGCGGTGGTGCATACCTTTAATCCCAGCACTTGTGAAGCAGAGGCAGGCAGATCTCTGAGTTCTAGGCCAGCTTGGTCTACAGAATGAGTTCTAGGCCAACCAGGGCTACCCTGCCTCAGAAAACAAAAAACAACAACAAAAGTCGTATTTTATTTGTTTATTGTGTGTGAATCCATATGGATGTGGGAGCATGCATTCCGCAGTGTGCATGTGGAGGTCAGAGAACAGCTTGCAGGTGCCAGATCGCTCCTTCTACCTTGTGTGTATGTCCTGGGGATCGAACTCAGGTTTCCAGGCTTAGTGGCAAGCACCTGTACCAACTGAGCCATCTCAAGGGCCCACACGTTTTTGTTTTTTCCTTTCTTAACCTGTGTGTGAACATCTGGGGCTGGGTTGGTCTCAGCACAGCATCCTGGGCCCTGAGGGTGTTGAACAGAGTCCTTGCCGTCCGTCCACCCATTCCATGCCAAGAGCTACCCCCGTCCCCAACATGGCCCAGGGTTTCCTGGGTGCGGGGTTACCAGCAAGAGTGGCCTTTATCCCTTTCCAGGTGAAGCTACATTTCCCGGGCGCGGGGGGGGGGGGGGCCCCTGCTGAGGGGCCTGGGCCCCACCAGGGCAGGTCCCTGGGACAGGGCAGAGGGTGCCTTGCTGGGGACAATGGCTGTTCTTAGGCGGTGAGACCAGGGCTCTGTCGGTTAGCAGCAGTAGGGTTGGGGTTCCCAAAGCCAGCTTCGTGTCCACGAAACTGCTGGAGGGGTACGAGAACCCTTGCAGTGGGGACCTGGGCCAGCTGGGCCCCAAGCAGGCACAGGCAGCCAGGGCCACCCTGCTGACTGCCCTCTCCCCACACCCAGGCCCTGTTTGTGCTTTTCGTGCTGGCCTATATACACATTGTCTTCTCCCGGTCGCCCATCAACTGCTTGGAGCATGTCCGCGATCGATGGCCGCGGGAGGGCGTTCTGAGGGTGGAGGTGCGCCACAACTCAAGCCGGGCACCCGTGGTCCTGCAGTTCTGTGAGGGGGGTCTCAGCGGCCTGGAGCTGGAGCCAGGGGGCCTGGAGCTGGAGGAGGAGGAGGAGCTGACTGTGGAGATGTTCACCAATAGCTCCATCAAGGTGAGCGGGTGGGTCCCCACCCGGTGGGCGCTGGGCACTGCCCCCTGCAGGCTCTCTGATCGCCTGGTCCCTGTGCCGCAGTTTGAGCTGGACATCGAGCCCAAGGTGTTCAAGCCACCGGGTGGCACAGACGCCCTGAACGACAGCCAGGACTTCCCTTTCCCCGAGACGCCGGCCAAAGGTGCGTGGTCCCCGGCAGGGGGTGGCGGCCGTGCCGAGGGTGGGGCCAGCTGACCCGGTGCCCCCGTCTCTGCAGTGTGGCCGCAGGACGAGTACATCGTGGAGTACTCCCTGGAATACGGCTTCCTGCGGCTGTCGCAGGCCACGCGCCAGCGCCTGAGCATCCCGGTCATGGTGGTCACCCTAGGTGAGGCCCTGGGCATCCTGGTCGGCTGCGGCGGGGCCAGCGACCGCCCAGCTGCGGGGGTCCCGGCCCCGTGACCAGCATCGACCCCTGTGTACTCACAGACCCCACGCGGGACCAGTGCTTCGGGGACCGCTTCAGCCGCCTGCTGCTGGACGAGTTCCTGGGCTACGATGACATCCTCATGTCGAGTGTGAAGGGCCTGGCGGAGAATGAGGAGAACAAGGGTGGGCTCCGGCGGGGAGGGGACGGGAGGGAGGGGAGGGGCGGTGCCCGGGCCCCGCTGCTCACGGCCGCCTCCCTCCCTCCTCCCCCCGCAGGCTTCCTGAGGAATGTGGTGTCCGGGGAGCACTACCGCTTCGTCAGCATGTGGATGGCGCGCACGTCCTACCTGGCAGCCTTCGTCATCATGGTCATCTTTGTGAGTGAGGGGGTGGCTGACCCCGGGGGGCGCCCGCGGGCTGGGTGGCCCCGCGGGCTGGGGTCGGCCCGCGGGCTGGGGTGGCCCCGCGGGCTGGGGTCGCCCCCGCGGGCTGGGGTCGCCCCGCGGGCTGGGGTCGGCTCCGCGGGCTGGGGTGGCTCCGCGGGCTGGGGTCGTCCGCGGGCTGGGTCGCCCGGCCCCCTGACCCGCCCCCCGCCCGCCGCCCGCAGACCCTGAGTGTGTCCATGCTGCTCCGCTACTCGCACCACCAGATCTTCGTCTTCATCGGTGAGTCCCGGCCGGCCGGGGGTGGGGCGGGCTCTCCCCAGGCCCTCACGGGCGGCCGCCCTGTGCCCGCAGTGGACCTGCTGCAGATGCTGGAGATGAACATGGCCATCGCCTTCCCCGCAGCGCCCCTGCTGACCGTCATCCTGGCCCTCGTCGGTGAGGACCCCCGCCGCGCCCCCGCCCCCGCCCCGCCCGCCCGCGCCAACCCCGCCGCGTGTCCCCGCAGGGATGGAGGCCATCATGTCCGAGTTCTTCAACGACACCACCACGGCCTTCTACATCATCCTCATCGTGTGGCTGGCCGACCAGTACGACGCCATCTGCTGCCACACCAACACCAGCAAGCGGCACTGGCTGAGGTGCGCGGGCCGCGGGGGTCGGGGTGGGGGGACCTGAGCGGGGCGGGGACCCGGGAGGGGCGGGGCGGGGCGGGGCGGGGACCGGGAGGGGCGGGGTGGGGACCCAGGAGGGGCGGGGACCCGGGCGGGGCGGGGCCTGTCTGGCAGGGCAGCTTCTCCCCCCGCCCCCGCAGGTTCTTCTACCTGTACCACTTCGCCTTCTACGCCTACCACTACCGCTTCAACGGGCAGTACAGCAGCCTGGCCCTGGTCACCTCCTGGCTCTTCATCCAGGTGAGGCCCCCCTCCCCCCAGACCGGTGGCCTCGCTGCGGGCGGGCGGCCGGGCGGCCGGGCTCACGGCCTCTCCTGCCCCGCAGCATTCCATGATCTACTTCTTCCACCACTACGAGCTGCCGGCCATCCTGCAGCAGATCCGCATCCAGGAGATGTTGCTGCAGATGCCGCAGCTGGGCCCCGGGACGCCCACGGCGCTGCCCGACGACCTCAACAACAACTCCGGCTCCCCGGCCGCCCCCGACCCCAGCCCTCAGCTCGCGCTGGGCCCCGGCTCCAGCTCCGCGCCCGCCGGCGGGGCACCCGGGCCCGGCTCGCTGGGCGCCGCGGCCTCGGTGTCGGGCAGCGACCTGGCTGGGTGGCCGAGACGGCCGCCATCATCTCGGACGCCTCCTTCCTGTCGGGGCTGAGCGCCTCGCTGCTGGAGCGGCGGCCGGCGGCCCCCAGCACCGCGGACAGCGCGCGCCCCGACCCCGGGGTCCCTCCGGAGGATGCGCCCGCGCCGGCCGGGTCCTGAAAGCGACGCCGTGACCGGCTCCCGGCGGGGCCGCGGCCGGAGCCCGAGGGCGCTTGTGGTCTGCAGGGAGAGGGGCCGGCGGCGAGGTTCTGGACGCGGCCGGGACAGGGCAGCGAGGTGCGGTGGGCGCGTGGCCGCCGCCGCCTGGTGCTCCCCAGTGCCTTCCACACGGCGCCCGCGCGGGCCGAGCGCCAGGCCCGGACTCGCAGGTGGCGGCTCAGGACGCGGGGCGCACGTTCTACGCTATTTAATTGCAGTGTACAGAGTCGTGTTTGTATATAGAATAAACTGTCGTGGACAGTGCGGCCGCGTGGTCCTCAGCTTTCTGCGGGTGGCTCCTGCAGCAGGCGCAGGGGCCGGAGCCGGGCGCCGTCCCCCAGCCGGGCCCGCAGCTCCCCGCGCCGCAGCAGTGCGCTGCGCAGCCGCTCCCGCGTCGCCTCGATCCGCAGCTCCAGCTCGCGCAGCTCGGCTTGCGGCCCCGGCCCGTTGGAGCAGAGCCTCGGGCGCTCCGCGCCGGCCTCCCCGGTGTCCAGTAGGAAGCGCACGCGCCGCTCCCGTTCCACCGCCCTGCGCACCCGCCTCCAGCGCCCTGCTCCCTCGGCTGCACGCGGCTGCTCCTCGGGGCCGGGGTCGCTAGGACGGAGAGAGAGAGAGGAGGCGGTGGCCAGTACAGCCTGCCTGGCCCCCGCCCGGGACCCCCGCCCCGCCTCGAGCTCACCTGCGCTCCTGCTCCGCCCTCTCCTGTTGCCCCTCTGACGTCCCAGTGTTGAGGGCTCGGTGGATCTTCTAGGGACAGACAAGGGTGTCACGGGCGCCGGGGGCATCTGCGCCGCCCGCCCTCCCCTGCTCCTGCCACCTCACCTGGCTCGTGTGGAGCCAGTACTGCAGCTTGTTGCCCCTGCGGATGCGCGGCAGCACCAGGCGGTAGAAGACGTGCTCGCCCAGAGAGCTGAGGAGGGCGCTGCCCAGCCCCAGGCACAGCAGCACGAACAGCCCCGAGAAGTGGTAGACCCCCATCTGCAGCGTCTGCGGACGGCAACAAGGTCCCCACATGGTGTCGGGATGTGGACCCCGCGGCGGGGCGGCTGGGCAGGGAGATCTCTCGAAGGAAGGGGTGCTGGGGCTGTGTGGGGTGAGCAGGAATGCGCGCAAGCATAGCCAGAGCTCCCCACCCTGTATCTCGGCGCCTGCCCACCTCCGTCACGGCGAACACCCGCTTCCCGCAAGGCACCATCTTGTACCACTTGTCATGGAGCAGGTCAATGAAGCCCGAGGACTTGTAGCGGCTGATGAACTCGGACAGGTTGGAGGTGAGCGGCGAGTTCTGGGGCAGCCCTATGCCGTAGCCTGGAGAGGTTGATCCGGGTGGGAGGTGGCTCCAGCAGAGCTGCGTGCACCCCCAGCTGGGGTCCCCGGAACCCACTCGGCACTCACCCTCGATGGCGAACGGTTTGCCCACGGTGAGCAGCTTGCAGTCTGCATCAATGGATACCTCGTAATCCAGGAGCGACTTGTCCATGATGAAGGCGTTGAGCTTGGGCGGGTCACTCCTGCGGGGCAGGATGCTGTGAGGTCAGCAGGCCCTGAGCGGCAGGCAGCCCCCCAACGCCACCCAGTGCCCCACAGACTCACGTGAGCATGGCCACTCCGTGTGGAGTGGTGGGTGCGCTGTGGCGCCGCATGTGTGCGTGCATCTCCGGGAAGCTCGCCTTGATGTAGGCCTCTGCACTGCTCTCCCACACAGTGCCAAAGCGGAATCCTTGGGAAGGGTGGTGCAGCTGTGGGGGGGGGGGGGGAGGAGGGGGAGGAGGGCTCAGCAGGCAGCCTGGGTCCCCACCAGGGCCTTCCTGACCCGGGACTTCTCACTGAGCTCAGATTCAGTACCACAGCTCCGCAAACGCTCCTCTTTTGAACCCCAGAGACACAGCATTTCTCTCTGCTCTCGCCCCCACTCCCCAGCCCTCACCTGGCCACGGCCATCAACCACTTTGGTGGCTGGAGCATTGGGCAGCACCTAGTTGCAGGGGTAGCCAAGGCTGGGTGTGGGGGGGGGGAGGTCAGCAGGACACGACCAGCTAGATTCCAAAGAGGGAAGGAGCAGTGAGACATCATGAACCCCAAAGACATGAAAGGTAAAAAATAAAGCCAGATGTGATTCAGCATGCCTGTCATCCCTGCAGCAGGAGGCAGTTTTTTAAAGAACTGATGGAGGCCATGTCAGGGGTGGAGCCCCGCCCAGAATCCCCAGTGAGGGGCTGGGGGCGTGGTCAGGGTGGAGCCCCGCCCAGAATCCCCAGTGAGGGGCTGGGGGCGTGGTCAGGGTGGAGCCCCGCCCAGAATCCCCAGTGAGGGGCTGGGGGCGTGGTCAGGGTGGAGCCCCGCCCAGAATCCCCAGTGAGGGCTGGGGGCGTGGTCAGGGTGGAGCCCCGCCCAGAATCCCCAGTGAGGAGCTGGGGCGTGGTCAGGGTGGAGCCCCGCCCAGAATCCCCAGTGAGGGGCTGGGGGCGTGGTCAGGGTGAAGCCCCGCCAGAATCCCAGGAGGGCTGGGGGGGGGTCAGGGTGGAGCCCCGCCCAGAATCCCCAGTGGTCAGGGTGAAGCCCCGCCCAGGATCCCCAGGGAGGGGCTGGGGTCCAGTCTACACCCGGCACGGGACAAGGACATGGATTCCATTTCCAGCACTGCAATTGAGTGAGTCTCCAGAGAAGGGCGTGTGCTAGAGACGGTCACCCCCAGTTCTGCTGAACACACCGCCCATCCCACCCTGACCACAACCCTTGACCCCTCAGCGTTCCCAGCCCCCACCTTGGGGTCATGGATCCCAGACAGCTCCTCAAAGGTCTTGTCCCCCACCATGACGGCAGCCAGGTTGGCCGTGTAGCTCGACAGCACCAACAGGCAGAAGATGGCCCAGAGGTTCATGAGGAAGCGTCCCGTAGGGCACTTGGGCGTCTTGCTGGAGACCGTGCGTCCGAAGAGGATGGCGTAGCAGAGGTTGAGGGCGGACGAGTAGGAGAAGACGGTGCTGCGGTTGCGGCCCCGTGGCGTGAGCCCATAGGGGCTTCGCCATTCGTACAGGGTAAGGAAGAGCGCTGTGAGATGCAGGGCAGCAAAGACGCCGACCCACATGGACCAGTGCAGCGGCCACATGAAGGCCCCGATGGGCGAGGCCGTGTCTCGCGTGCGCACCATGATGCCCAGGCTGGTGGAGAAGAACGGGCTGGTGAAGTCCACCACCTGGGAGCGAGCCGAATTGATACTGAAGCTGGTCACAGCCATGTGTGCCCGGCCAGCCAGCAGGTCGCCCACCAGGCCCGTCCAGCGTCCGTCACGCAGGGCCGCCGTATTTGCCGTCCCCCACAATATAGAGCTCGAAATCGAAGGCCAGGTCCTCGGCCAGCCGTTCCAGCAGGTCGATGCAGTAGCCGTAACAACATCTCCGGAGCGAGCGGGGCACTGAGCCGTTGGCCAGCGCCGCGAACAGCGCGTCCAGCCTGGCCGAATCATTGGTGCCCGGGTCTAGACACAGCTGCCCAGCCGGGCACTGCCCGTCCTCATCGGATTCCCTGGTGAAAACAAACGGGTGTTCCACCAGAGTTACCACCCGCAGCTTCGGCCGCACCTGGGCGCCGGATGGAGACGGGACACGGACTGCCGCTGCCCCCGGCTCGAAGTCCAGGTGTCCATCCTGCCAGCTGCCCACTGTTGCCCAGGCTGGGCCGCCCAGTGGGTCTCGGCGCAAGCTCCACACCTTGAAATGCCGAGACACGTGCACCTGAGAGGATCTCGTCACCCACACGGCCCCTGTGCGGCCCTGGAAGGAGGTGTTGCCCAGAAATCTGGGAAATATAAAGGGTGAGGATTGTCATAGATCTGAGAGACCCGCCTCTCGCTCAGCTAGCACGCCGGAGCGCTACTCCTAAGGATGCAGGGACAACCACCCGACCCTCGAGGTTCTATTCCTTCTGGGGCACCCACCCCCTACACACAGGGGGCAATGCCAGGCTGTGGGCCTGGCCTCTTTGCCCTAAGCTGGACCCTACTCACCGAGCCAAGGTGTGCCCGGACGACTCGGCTCCAGCTGGTTTCGGGTCCTCACAGCCGACTGCAGCTGCAGGCAAGGCACGCTCTGGGTGTGCAAGGGCCATGCTGCCCAGTGCTCGGGCCACAAGCTCCACCGTGTCGTGGACGGCAGCTTCCAGTGAGGGTCGTTTGACTTCTCCCAGGGCCAGTACCCCAGGCGGCAGGCCGGCTGTGGGTAGCGCCTCGGCAGGCAACGGTGTGCCCAGTAACCACTGGGGACCCGGTGGCGCGGCCTCGAGGACCTCGTGCGCGCGGGCAGCGCTGCAGCCGAGCAGGATGGCTGCGGACACCAGACTCTCCCCTCCCTCCAGGGCCCCCAGCAGGGCCAGCCCGGCCCGGAGGCCGTCCTTGCCGCCGTCCAGCCGGCTCAGGTCCAGCACGAACTTCGGGGCCTGACCAGCACGACTAGTCCAGAGTGCCACGAGGCCACCAGGGTCCCGGACGCGGCAGAGCACCAGAGCAACGTCCTCCCAGGCGTGTGCCTGTGACAGGGACACCAGCACGTCCAGGATGGTCTCCAGGGGACTGGCCCAGTCCAGCTGCAGGTGGAACGGAGTCTGGGAAGAGGAGGTTCCAGTCAGGGCTCCCTTGTGTCCGCAGCACCGTCTCCACCCACCCCACCCTGTCAAGGTGCCTGAGAGCTGGACGTCACCCTGCCTCCTTCGGGGGCTCCCCGGTGCCGCTCTCCCCGCCCCTCAGGCTGATCTTGAACTTGCTGTGTAACTAAGGGCAACCGTGGACCCGTGATCCCCCTGCCTCTGGGATGGCATCCTGGGATGGCAAGCATGTACTGCTGCTTCCAGTGTGTGCCACGCTGCGATGGAACCCAGGACGTCGGGCGTTTTACCAAATGAACCCTGCCCCTGGCCCCCCTCCTGTTTTATTTTATTTACATGTAGCTTTGGACCGGCTACAGCACCCTCACCTCTCTATATGTCGATGAACTCCTATACATCCTTCAAGACCCAGCTCTGCCGTCCCTTCTCTATAGACCAGGGAGAACCTTGCACCTCTCCTGAGTTCTCCCGAACTTGGGTTTCTGCTCTCTGTGTCTCTGTCTCTTCACATTTCAGTCCTGACCTAGTCCCGCCCCACCCGCTCAGGAGTCCCTTGGCACATCAGAAAGTTCTTGGGGGTTTGTGTTGCACATTTGGAATACACGGCAGCCCTGACAGACACTGAAAAACCCCTGGGTGCCGCCGAGCAGGGCACGTTGCTGAGGAACCTAGGAGGGTACTGCTCTCTGTGAGGGAGGCCAGGCCAACCCGGGGGAGCCAGGACGGGCTCGGAGGCTGGAAGCACAGGTGGGTGCGGATTCCAGAGCAGGGGCAGCTTCAGCTGGAGTCCTGAGCTCCCACTAGACCAAGGGTCCTTGGGGGGGTTACAGGGACCCCAGGGACATGGGTCACTGACCCTCCCTGGGGCTAGGGTCTCCCTGGATGAAACTTCATGACAGGTTACTGAGGAAGACCTCAGGTCTCCCACGTCCCAGGGTCCCTAGCCCTGGCGGGGCCTTTCATTGACCTGCCTTGGTCCGGAGTGAGACCAGCTTGCCCAGAGCCAGCTGCAGATACATGCGACCCTATCTGAAGAAACAACCTAGTCAGATGTCGAGACGCACACCTTTAATCCCAGTGCTCGGGAGGCAGAGGCAGGTGGGTTTCTGTGAGTTCAGGAGTAGCCTGGTCTACACAGCGAGAAGCTGTCTCAAAACATTAAGTAATTAAAAATAATAATAAAAGACCTAGCGAGGATGGGACACACGGAGGTGGGGGTGACCGGTGCTGCCCTGGGGCTGGAGGCCACCAGAGAGCTGTGGGTAGGGAGTTCCTGGCCTGTAGGGCCCCTGGGAGGGAAAGACGGACTTCGGGAGGATTTCCCACACAGGCTAAGCCCAGGGAGAGGAGAGTGGCGCACCCTCCCAGCCAAGGCGTGCTTGCGAGGGAAGGGCTGGCACGGGGGTCCTCTCCATCACCTGGCTGGAGAAGTGTGGGGCTCCCGGTTGCTTCCCATCCCCGCGCCCCAGGGCCCCCCGCGCCCGCCCGCCGCGTACCGGGGCTCCGAGGGGCGCGCGCGCCTCCCTCCGCAGGACGCTCAGCACCGGGGTCTCCGTGGCGGCTGCCAGGAACTGCAGCAGCCGCAGCTCGGGCCGCGCCTCCGGGAAGGCTACCGAGGCCACCACGCCGGGCGGGGCCAGGACCTGGCACAGACCTCGGGCCAGCGACGCGGGGTCCCGGGCAGGGGACGCGACGGCCACCAGTTCCAGACTCAGGTTGTGCGGCAGCCGCGGCGCGGGGCGGCCAGGGCGGCCAGGACGCGGGCGCGGGCGGCGGGCGCGCGGGGCAGGAGCGCAGCCAGTCTCACGGAGCCGCCGGAGCCCCCGGCACGCGTGGCAACCCCGCAGGGCTGAGGGTGACCGCGCGCCACCCGGGACCCCAGCGCCAGCGCCAGGCCGAGCCACAGCGTACGCACGCACTCCATCCCCAAGTTGCCGCTGTGCGCGGGGAAGAAGGGACACCCGGGACAGCCCGCTCCCGTCCCTCCAGCGGGTCCCGGCGTCCACTGAAGGAGGAGCTGGGCAGCTGCCCGGGTTGCTGTGGCTCGCAGGGCACGGTTGGGTAATGCCTCTCACGGCCCAGACGGGAACTCCCAGAGCAGTCTCTACTAGCTCAAAACTGTGTGCTCCCTGGGGGAAACCGAGGCAGGCACAGCTGGTGGAAATCTGTAAGGTAGATCTGCCCTCCAGCCCCGGTAGCAGTCTTGAATCACAAACTTAAAAGACAAAACAAACAAACAAAAACCCTGTATTTGTCTTGGGTTTCTGGGGGAAGGTGCATTCCACAGCCAGTGTGGGGACAGCTTTTGGGGGTCTGGCTCTCCTCTCCACCCTGTGGGTCCTGAGGATCGAAGTGGGGTCCTCAGACTTGGCAGCAAGCATCTTTACCTACTGAGCCATGCTTTTGGGCTTTTATTCTCTTTTAAAATATTTATTATTATTGGCGCCCGCCTTTAGTCCCAGCCTCGGGAGGCAGAGGCAGGTGGATCTCTGAGTTTGAGGCCAGCCTGGTCTACAGAGTGAGATCCAGGACAGCTGGGGATATACAACGACCCTGTCCTGAAAACCAAAAATTATTATTATTGCATTACATAGCCTTGATTGGTCTGGGACTCTGTAGACCAGGCTGGCCTTGAACTCAGAGATCCACCTGGCTCTGCCTCCGTGGTGCTGGGGTTAAACAGTTCTTGTGCGGGGGTGGGTGCTCTCAGGGACCACTGGATTCCCTAGGGCTGGACATGAGTGCTCGGAACCAAAGTCAAGTTCTCTACAAAAGCCGTCAGAACTGACCACAGAGCAAGCTTTCTGGCCCCAGAACTCTTTTGACCTTCAAGATCCAGTGTCAAATGCCCTGCTGTGAGAAACCCAGAGTACACACCATCCCTCCCACAGGCTCCTCCTCTTCCTGTCGGCCCCTCAGGTCAGGGAGGACAAGGGTAGACCCAGTCAGTTCCTCCTGCCTCTCAGGGGCTTGCACACAGCAGGCCTTCCATGACTGCTTGAGCGGTTGCTCACCCTCCAGAACCCTCTGGAACTCCCAGTTGTCTTGGCCCCCAACTCAACTGACTCGGGGTCCTCTCGTCTGGCCTGTAGGGTCAGGGACCAAAGGCTTCCCCAGCAAGGAGGCTCCTGTTGGGAACTCTGTGGTCTGTCCTCACAGGCAGGGCAAATATGGCATTCTCCCAAGATCATGCGCGGCGGCGGCCGCCTGCAGGGAACACTCAGCCCTGATGAATGAATCTACACTCACCACCCCACCACCCCCAAACCCTCGTTCTCCTTGCAGAGCCAGCATTAAAGGAAAAACATCCATCAAGCAAATAAAAGTGCCAGCAAGACAGACTGCACTTTGAGCTGCCTTTTAATGAGATGGCTTGGCTCTGAGGATGGCAGGCTGTCTGGGCGCTCGGCCAGGGCTCCAAGGTACATCAGGTTAGGGGTCCATCAGGTCTGGGGCCACCACGTCATTTCAGGGATGCTCAGGGCACTCTCCCCACCAGCCTCGTCCCCTTGGATGGAGTCCTGAAATCTGCCCTTGTCCACAATGCCAGCTGGTTCTCTTTCAGTCTACAGACAGTCCTGGACGTCGGTTCTGCTCAGTCCACTGAACACGGGACAGCTGGATTGTAGGCCTGTCAGGATTCACTACCATTCCTAACGGAAGGGCAGAGTGGGACCTGCCACTCCAGCTGAATGAAGAAATGCACGCAAGACTGTTTTTGAATGGGGAGAGCCTCACAAAGTACAAATTTATCCCCAAGAACCCTGTTCTGGACATTCCGTGTCACGGCGTCCCGCAGTGGGTGGCACTTGGTGCCAGCTCTCACGGGGCACATGTCCTCAAGGTCCCTCCACACTTCACGGCGGGACCATGCTGCGTCCGCCCGTGGGCACAGGACTGTGCTGGCCTTTGCCTCCACCCTGTCCCTCCCATCACATGAGGTCTGTGGGGTCTTAGTCCAGGCTGCCCCACTGCTCATGAGACTGGGAACGTGGACCTTTCTGTAGCTTGGCATTCAACCAGCCTGGTAACTATGGCAGCTGAGTCTCAAGGACAACTCTTGTTCCTCATGACGCCAGGGGAGCCAGCATGGGAGGTGGAGGCACCAGTGGGGGAACGGGAGCTTAGGCCAGGGGGATCCCCGAGTTCAGGCCGGCACAGCAGGTGAGCACTTGGTGCGTGGCAATGCAGGGCGCGCGCGCACACACACACAGAACCCCAGGTGCAGGCGGCAACATGAGCTCCCAAGGACTGGACCCTGAGCTCGCCCTAGTCTTAGGAAGTCTCCAGAGGCCTCTGGGGAGCTGGGAACCCTTGGCTGGTAGAGTCCCCGTGCGCCTCCCTCTCCCCAAACCTCAACATGCCAGGGAATGGTGGGAGGGCTCAGGGTATCTGGGCCAAGCAGGTAACGAGCCAGCTCAGTGGGTAAACTGAGGAAAGTGTGGCTCCTCAGAGTTCAGTCACTTCTCGCCACCAGGTGCTGTCCAGGGGTGGACGTCCCGAGGGCGCAGGGTTCCGGTGTGAGGTCAGCATTGGCTCCCGCCCCAGCTACAGGGAGACAACTCTGCTAAACCACACGGTTTTCTGGATCGCTAGGCGGGGCCGTCAGTTGAGTGCGGCCTTCTGGAAGGTTCTGTGGGTATCTGGGCTGAACTCCAGGCTAGGCTGGCAGCAGACCCGGGGCAGTATGTGGAGACTGAGCTATGGACGCCCGTGAGGGGCTGGTGGCCGCCTGGCTGGCCCTTGTGAGCAGGGGCTCCGCACCGTCAGCCCCTCACATACCCCACCCTACCTCAGGGTCCCCAGGCGTGAGGCCCCCCAACCAAGCCCCGGCCCCTCAGGGACAGAACAGTCGAGGCATCAGCTTCTTCTTTTTTTTTTTTTTTTTTTGGTTTTTCGAGACAGGGTTTCTCTGCGTAGCTTTGAGCCTTTCCTGGCGCTCACTTGGTAGCCCAGGCTGGCCTCAAACTCAGAGATCCGCCTGCCTCTGCCTCCCGAGTGCTGGGATTAAAGGCGTGCGCCACCACCGCCCGGCCTGAGGCATCAGCTTCTTTGTCCATTCTTTGTTAAGACAGCAGCCCGCAGGCCGATGGCAAGCGTTCCTGTCACTTGGAGGGCCGCGTGATGATGCGCGTGGAGAAGTCGAAGAGGTCGCGGTTGATCTTGCGCAGACTGCGCACCTCCTCCTCCAGCTCCAGCACGCGCGCGGGCAGCATCTGGTTGCCCAGCATGTTCTGCGGAGAGCGGGCCGTGTGGGCGGGGCTGACCCCGCCTGACCCACCAGGCCCCGCCCCACAGCCGGAGGAGCCCCGCCCACCTTCGCCATGTAGCCGGACAGCACCGCCTGCAGCCGCTCCAGCCGCTCCAGGTAGGTCTGCTCAGTGCCCTGCAAAGCAGCATGGCCACCCCGTGTCGGCCCCCAGGGCGGTCACCCCGTGTCGGCCCCCAGGGCGGCCACCCCGTGTCGGCCCCCAGGGCGGCCACCCCGTGTCGGCCCCCAGGGCGGCCGCCTCCTCCACAGGTTCACAGCCGGGGAGGGGCCGGGCCGGGGCAGCCAGGCCACACCAGGCCCTCAGCCTGGCCGCCACCGTGAAAGGCCCCACACGCCCTGGCCTATGTGGGGTGCCACGGACCTGGCCCAGGGCGCACGGGAGCCACTGAGGCCGGGGTGCAAACGCGGAGCAGAAGCCCCTCCCCGCTGCTTTCTAAGGCTCCCCATCTCCTGAGCGCAGGCTGCCCCAAGGGTCTATCCTGCTCTATGCTTCATCAACCAAGTGACCTGGTCACGCAATGGGAGCAATATGAAGAGTCACCTTCTGACCGTGGACTGAGGCACGGTGTGGCTTCGGACAGAAGTCGCCCGTGGGGACGGCTGCCCATGACCTGGCGGCAGGGGCACTAGGGGGACTCTCGGGGATGGAATGTTCTGGAAGTGGCCTCGTGGGTCCTACCTGCAGGTGGAGCCCTAGCTGCAGGCGCAGGCCCCCGCCCTGGGCCTCATCTCCATGCTCGGCACCCAGCAGGTGCTTGTTGAAGTGGGGCAGGGGCAGGCTGGGCCTGAATTCGGGATTCAGCATGCTGGGCGGGGCCAGCATGATGGCGGCGTTGGTCACCGGACCTGAGGGACACACCAAAACCCAACATCAGGGCCTGGCTGGCGGGACAGGGCCCGGCCTCACCCAGCGCGGCGCAGACCTTTGAGGGTGACTGTCCGCAGGCACTGTTTGCTCTTCACGTCCCACAGACGCACCGACTCGTCCTGGGAGCCCGAGAGGAGGACGCTGCCATCCGTGGACACCGACAGGCACGTCACTTGGTTCCTGGGACAGGAGGGTGGGGTTGGGTGCGGCATGGGTGTGGACTGCGCACGCGCGCACACACATGTATGCACGCACACACACGCATGCACGCACGCACACACACCCCGGCTGAGGTGACTACCTGTGCCCCTTGAAGACCTTCCCCGTGCTCTGTTCGGGCCGGAAGCTGTGCTCTCTCTGTCCAGGCTGTCAGTGGAGACAGGTGTCAGGGTCTGGGATGGGGGCCCCTGCTGTGTGGCCCCTCAGCCCCGCAGCCACTCACCCAGCTGTACAGGTCGACCTGGAAGATGGAACCGTCGCTGCCGCCACAGAACACGTGATGCTCAGCCAGGTCCATGGTCACCGAAGTGACGCCCACGTCAAACAAGACAGACAGAAGCAGGTCTCCCGAGGAGATGGCCCAGAGCTGCAGGGATGGAGGCCGGGCACCATGGGCATCCGGGCACCATGGCACGGCACCATGGGCATCGGGCACACGGCCAAGCCAGCGAGCCGGGAAGGCCGAGGGCCCTGGCACCACCCTGCCCATGCCACAAGCCTCCTAACCCACCACAGATGCACAGGCTGTGCTGGCTGGGGTGTGGGCACCTCAGCGGCTGCAGGACCCAAGCCCAGCCAGGGAAATGGAGTCACCAAGGCTGGGTTAGGTGCTCCTAGGCAGAGGCGGGGGTGGGGTGGGGAGGGGGGGTGTCTCTGAGTTCCAGGCTAGTCTGGTCTATATACCAAGCTCCAGGCAAGCTGGGGCTACGCAGGGACCGTCTCAAAAAGAAAGAAAGAAGACGATCTGAAAACAGGATGAGAGGGTGGGGGCGGGGCTCCGGGAGAGGCCTGGGTTCCACCTCACACGGTGCCAGTAACAAACAAACAGGCTCAAACCGTCAAGGGCAGCCGGCCACTGCAGCGTGGCCGAGTGGGAATTTCCAGCAGACAGGCTAGGCCGTCCATCTCTGCGTGTCCTTGGTCGGGCACAGGGATTATGGGCTGTCTGGAACCGAGGCAGCCAGCACAAGGGGGAGGCCTTGTCTCCCTCTCTCCTCGTTGAGAGCCAGTGGCTGCCAGGAATTCATGGGTCCAGGCTGGGGACGCTACCTTCATGGTCTGATCCAGCGAGGCGGTGGCCACCCGGGCCATGGGGCCCCCAAAACCGCAGTGCAGGTCTGTGATCGGGAGCGTGTGGTGGGACCAGACATGCCTTGGGGCGAGGATCCTGGATGGGTCTGCCTGCAGCACACTGGGGACAGGAGCGAAGGCCACGGAGAACGTCACTGGCCTGCCTCACGCCCGCACACGGGACACCCCAACAGTTGCCCCGAGGCCCCCGGAGCCTTTCTGTGGAGATCCCTGGCATGAGTCCTACCTGCAGAGGTTCCAGACCAGCACCAGGCAGTCCTTGCCTCCGGAGACAAAGTGACTGCTGTCACCCGTGAACTTGAGACACGACACGTCCTGGTAGTGACGGCTGAGGATGACCAGGAGGTTCCCGGTGGAGACCTGAGACAGACCAGGCACTGGTCAGGGGTGACAAAGGCTGAATGAACCCCTCCACAAGAACCCTGCCCACCTTCTCTAGGGCCACTGGTGGGCGAGGATCCTCGTCACCGTGCACTTGGCCAGGACTGGCTGTGCCCCCACCCTGTACCCAGAAAAGGGGGATGCAAGTTTCCCGTGTCCTCTGAGCCCCAGGGGGGCCCAAGCTTGGTCTCGTCTAAGGCCAGGTAGTCCAGGGGATGTCTTGGAGGTCTCTGCTGGCACATGTGTCCAGCGCATCACAATGCAGCAGAAGGCGGCGGCTGCACGTGTCCACCACCGTTTGGGAGGCTGAGGCACAGCCGAGTCTGAGGTTAACCTCAGCTACAGAGAACCGACTGGAAAACCAAAGCAAACAGCGACAGGTCCCTGCAGGGAGTGGGGCTGCCGCTGGATCGCCGGGATCTAAAGCCGGGATCTGCCCATTCCCACACAGGACAGGGAGGGCGGTGTGGAGAGCTCGGGCCTGTGCTGGGGAGAAGCAGACTTCAGCCCTGCCCCTGGCGGTGAGGCCCCGGCTCCAGGCCAGGGGGTGCTGTCTCTGCTGGGCGTCTGGGTAACGCAGGGCGGGGAGGAGGGCGCGGCCACCTAGACACTGACACCGCAAGGACGCTCTCGCCAGCAGAACCTCAGCCCAGGGTCCGGCTGCCCCACAGGTGCAGAGACTTCCGGGTCCCCTTGAGTCCCTCACCCCAGCCTTGAACCCAGGAATCTGTGGGACTGTGCAGCGCCCCCTGGTGGCCACAGTTCAGAGTCCTTAGTGTGGCGCAGTAGCCGCCTGCCAGCCGTCAGCAAGAGGAGGCGCCCAGCTAGAGTGGGGGTGTGCCCAAGCTGTTCAGCTTCTGACACAAACCAGAGCCAGTCACCTGAAGTGGCCTCCCGCGGGCTGGCCTGGGGCCAGTCTGTGGGGCATTTTCTTGATTAAATGATTGACATGGGCCCTCCCGCTGCGGGTGGTGCCAGCCTGACAGGTGGCCCTGGGTTGCACGAGGAAGCGGGCTGGGCTGGAGGGTGGGCTCAGTGGTTAGAGCACTGACTGCCCCTCAGAAGACCGGGGTTCAATTCCCAGCACCCACATGGGGCTCGCAACCACTGCAACTCCAGTCCAGGGTATCCCAAGCCCTCTTCTGACCTTTGAGGGCGTTGGGAATGGATGTGGTGCACGTACATGTGTGCAGGCAAAACAATTCTACACATAAAATCATAAAATAGATCTTAAAAAATAAAGCAGGCTGGAATTCGGGGTGCGGCGCACACCTTCAATCCCAGCACTCGGGAGGCAGAGGCAGGAGGATCTCTGTGAGTTCGAGGCCAGCCTGGTCTACAGAGTGAGATCCAGGACAGCCAGGGCTGCACAGAGAGACCCTGTCTAGGGGGTGCGGGAGTGGGTGGGGGCCCAAGAGAGCAGCTCAGTGGGCGAGCACAGGCATGACGGCAGCCCTGGGCCCCACCCCACCCCACAGCAGCCAGGCACTGCCGTCCCAGCACCGGGGAAGTGGTGACAGGACTTGGAACTCGAGGGCTAATGATGAGTTCAAGGCCAGCCTGGGCTCCGGGAGGCCCTGCCTCACAAAGCAGTCAAGGACTAAGGAATGTCTCGGGTGACGGTGCTGCTCCAGTCCCCAGAACCCATGGGAAGTGCAGTGACCGTCTACGGCACCCCTGCAGGGAGGCGGCAAGCGCAGACAGAAGGCTCGGACGCTTGGACGGTGAGACACATGTCCCCACAAGACGGAAGGCAAGGACCAACACCTGAAGCTGCCCTCTGAGGCCGACATGTGCACCTCCACATGGGGTGCACGTACAGGAAACCCAAGAACGCAGAAAGGGCGGTCCAGATGTGCCCTTCGTACACAGCTGCACAGCCTAGGTGGATCCCTCCCGTGGGGCCCATGAAACCCTGGGCTTCCCAGCCTCAGAATCTTGGCCTCAGAATGACATGGTGGCCTGGGATGGCCTGGAGGAAGATGAAACCGGAGCGGCAGAAGCATGGCCGACCTCAGCTCTGTGGAGTCAGCACCCTCCACCGAGGGCCAGGCCACAGCCTAGAACCCTGATTCCTCCAGGCTCACTCACCGCCAAGTCATTAACTGGGCCTAACATGGAGCCAGGCCGCTAGAGCCAACAAAAGACTGAAGACTGACCTGACCCTTTGGGAAGCAGGGTGAAGGCGTTGGCATCTCCTGGCATGACTACGAGACAGAGGCGGCTGTCTATCACAGGGTCTGTACAGGTTCTGGTGGTGGTGGGTTTTTTGTTTTGTTTTCGAGGCAGGGTTTTTCTGTGTAGCCCTGGTTTTCCTGGATCTCGCTCTGTAGACCAAGCTAGCCTCAAACTCACAGAGACCCGCCTGGCTCTTCGTCCCAAGTGCTGGGATTAAAGGTGTGCGACACCGCCGCCGCCTGGCAATCGTTTTATGTTTTAAGAACTTTATTGTTCAATCTGTGTATCCAGGGTACCCTCAGAGGTAAGATCAATGTGCTAAGTTCTCTGCAGCTACAGACAGTTGTGAGCCACCACGTGGGTGCGGGGGACTGAACCTGGGTTCTCTGAGGAGCAGCCGGTGGGTGGGTACTTTTATGCTGAGCCGTCCTCCAGTCCGATCAATAGTTTTTAAAAACTCTGTATTTCTCAGGTTTATTTTCTTTATGAGTGTTTTGCCTGCATGTATATATGTGTACGAGGTACATGCCTGGTGCCCGTCCAGGTCAGAAGGTGTCAGATCCCCTAGAACTGACGTTATGGACGGTTGTTGGCCATCATGTGGGTGCTGGGAATCGAACCCAGGTCCTCTGTAAGAGCAACATGTGTTCTTAACCACAGGAGCGTTCTCTCGGCTGTTGGCGGAGGATGTTAACTGTTATATTGTCAAGTTCCTGCTTCCTGCCCTGACTTCCCTCAATATAAGCTGTAATATAATATATCATAATATAATAAAACATCATAATATAATAAGCCAAACAGACAGCTTCCTCCCCTACATCACTTCTGGTCAGTGTTTTGTCAAGAGAAGCAAGCTAGAACTGCTCCCTGTTCTAAGTTTCTTTCTTGGTTTCCCATACACTTGGGGACAGAACCAGGGCCACCTCAGGATAAGGTGTGTGCTGCACCCCAGTCATGATGAATTAGGACCCCAGAGACAAGGTCACATTTTAGGTCTCAGAAGTCATGGGTAAGATCTCCAAGGCTGGCAGGGCGGTGGTGGTGGTGGTGGTGCACGCTTTAATCCCAGCATTCGGGAGGCAGAGGCAGGAGATCTCTATGAGTTCAAGGCCAGCCTGGGCTACAGATCGAGATCCAGGAGAGGCACCAAAACCACACAGAGAAACCCTGTGTTGAAAAAAAACAAAAAGATCTCCAAGGCCACCTGCCTCCATCAGCCTGAACACTAGCCACAGGTTACTCTCCAGCATTCTCAAGAGACACATACAGGTAACAAGCTTTTCTCACCTCCCACAGGTAGATGCTCTCTGCAATTCCTGCCAGGACATACAGGCCGTTGGGTGCTGTGGTCAGACTGGTGACCGGCCCAGGACACATGATTTTCTGTTGGAGTTGGTCCTAGGGGCACAGAATATAAGACGAGCCATGTGAGCATCGGGAAGAGCGAGGGCTGGTGAGGTTCAGAGAGCAAGAGGAAGGAGTAGGGGCAGACAGAATGCCCGATGAGGGCAGGGTCAGGGCTCAGCAGTAGGGGGACCTACCCGACATGAAGGAAGATCTGGGTTCCAGAAATTTAAGAAACAAAAAACCCCCAGGCTTCAGCCAGTCCTGATAGTGAAGATCCGTGACCCTTTAAGAGGGTAACAGGACCCGGGCGGTGGTGGCGCACGCCTTGAATCCCAGCACTCGGGAGGCAGAGGCAGGGGGATCTCTGTGAGTTCGAGGCCAGCCTGGTCTGCAGGAGAGTTCCAGGACAGCAGGGCCAACAGGAAGACCCTGTCCCGAACACCTCCCTCCAAAAGAGGGCAATGGGAGCATGGGCCACCAGCCTATCTCCACCCAAGAGCTCTGACCTGTCATGCCGTCTAAAAGCACGACTTCTACCAGACCCCATCTTCCTTTCTGTATCAAAATGAGCGCTCCTTCGACGCGCCAGCGTGCAGCGCGGACGCCCCGTGGCTCTGCGTCTGAGCATGCGCCCGGACACCTCAGGGCGCCTTGGCTCTGGCAGCCTGGGGGAGGGGGAGGCCCTCGGCCCGCCGGCACGATTGCATCGCACAGCACCCGGGTCGCCGTGACCCTGGCTGCAGCGCGTCCGAGTCCTGGCGGCCGCCCTGGGGCCCGGACGGGCGCTGCAGTCCCGCACCTTGCGCTGCAGCTCCCAGGCGCAGATGTAGTTCTTGCCTTGCTGAGCCGCCAGCAGGTACTCGCCGCCGAGCAGCGCCAGGCCCCGCGGCCCCGCTTGGCCGCCGCGGTAGGTGAGCAGGTTGGCGCCCGAATGCAGTTCCCACACCACGCAGCTCCACAGCGGCGCCGCGGAGTCCGTACACACCGCCACCTCCATGGGCGCCGCCATCCTGCCCGGCCGGCCCCGCCCCCGAGCCCCGTCGTCCTTAGCGACGCCGGCAAAATGGCTCCTGGCGGGCTAGAGCGGCGCTTAGGCACCTCCCAGCGGCCCCTCCCCTGGAGGCCCGCGCATGCGCGGTAGCCCCGCCGCGTCGAGGAGGCGGGGCTGCCCCGCGCTCACGGGCTCCGCGGGGTGGTGCGCGCATGCGCGCAGCGTTCGCGGCGGAGGGGCGGGAGCCGCCTCCGGTTTCTCGGTCCCGTGTAGGGCCGCGCGGCGTTGGGGGCGGGGACGCACGGCCTGCACATGCGTACCAGGCCGGCTGCGGGGCGCGAAGGAGGCAAGACAGCGCCGCGCCGCCCGGCGCAGCCCAGACCTTTCCGGGCGCGGGGCGGGGCGGGGCGGGGCGCGGCGGGCGGGGCGCCCGCGCTCCTGCACATGCGTACAAGCCTGACCGCGCCAGGAACTGGCCGCCCGGCGCACTGGCCGCTCTGCGCACGCGCGCTCTAGCCCGCCGCTTGCAGGCGCTCTCGCTGCCGACTGGTGGCGGTCGTCGTCTGGACCGCAGTTTAGAAGCGATGGTTACGCTCGGTGCCTGGAGATTTTCGCCGGGCGGTTCTGCTGGGGGCTTTGGCTCCAGTGATTCAAACTTTTACAGTCGTTTTTTTCCCCCTCTTGAGTCACTCTCGCCCTGGAACTCGCGGCCGTTCTCCTGCCTCAGCTTCCTGCCTGCTGCGGTGACAACCGCGTGTCACCATGGCCAGCTTACTTTTTAAACTTTGTTTTAAGGCAAAAAATATAAACAACTGACCTTTATGCTTTATTTAGACCCAAGGAAATTAGTTACTGCTTGTAAGATCAGGCTGCACGCACACGTCTGGCCGGGGCGTCGCTCGTGGCGATTCAACGCTTACGAATCGACCCACGTCCTTTATCGATTTGCCTCCTCTTTGACCTTTCCTCTTTGGAGTCATAAATTTCAAATTTGTATTTGGTTCACTCGGTGCAGACCCAACAAGTCAATCTCTAGCCAAATAACCTTTAGCCTCGAGTCACAGCCTGCTGGCCATGGGCCAGATCTAAAACCAAGGGGTTTATGTTGTTTTGCTTTTCACCAGATGCGTTGTTAGCAAAGGAGAATGGATGCAAGTGTTGAATCTTGCAGCCGCGGATGTGGCCGCCGGGAGCATTGCACCAGCCGGGGCTGCAGGGCTGGACGCCGGGTGAGGTTCTGAGCTGGGTCTAGGAGGCGACGAGGGAGGGAGGTGCACCTTGGTGCCCGTGACAGGCAGTGGAGAGTGCCACTCAGTGTGGCCACCAGATGGCAGGCGCAGGCTGCGGGACAGGGAGGACTCCCAGGAGATCCACCTGGGGCCGTACAAGGGCGGCTCCAGAGAAGCACACACTTTGAACAAGAAAGGGGCACAGGCAAAGGTCCTGGGGCAGAGCAGAGGATGTGGAGCTCCGCTTGGAAGCATCGGAGGACACAGCCTGTTACTTTGTCATGGGAGGGAGGGAGTCCGTCTCCCAGGAATCGTGTAACCCAGGTCCTCCTTACTACACTCCAGATTCTCCCGCCTCAACTTCTCGAGACCTAGGTCGCAGCTACTTTTAATGCTAAAGTGTGACTGAGAAACGGCAAGCTGTGGAGACTCGGTGGGTAATAGCCCTTGCTACTCTTGCAGAGGACCCAGGTTCAGTTCCCAGCACCCACACCAGCGTGGCTCACAATCACCAGTAACTTCAGCTCCAGGGATCTGACACCTTTGGAACTCAAAGGCACAGATACATGCAGATAAAATTAAAAATAATTAAAATAAGGGACACAGGATCGGGCTGGAGAGATGGCTCAGAGGTTGAGAGCACTGGCTGCTCTTCCAGAGGTCCTGAGTTCAATTCCCAGCAGCCGCATGATGGTTTTCAGCCATCTGTAATGAGATCTGGTGCCCTCTTCTGACCTGCAGGGATGCAGACAGAACACTGTATACATAATAAATAAATAAAATTAAAAGAGAGAGAGAGAGAGAAAGAGACAGGACCTGGGCTCAGAACAAGAGAAATGGGATTGGGGACAGTTGGTAGAGGGTTGGCCTCGCATGCACCAAGCCCTGGGGTCCACCCCTAGCACCACAGAAAACAGGTATGGTGACGTGGGTGTCATCCCAAGCACATGGGATCTGGAGTTGGAGGGCATCCTGGGCTACTTGGTGAGCTCAAGGCCAGCCTGGGCTACATGAAACCCTGTGTCAAATTTTTTTAAAAAATTAAAAAAGAAATAGGCGATAATCTTAAAGCCTGGGTTCGGTCTTCAGCAGGAAGGATGGGGTGCCAAGGGTCAACCCGGGGATTGAACTTGGTCGTGAGTCCCTCTTGTTAACTGTGAGCGGTGGGAGAGGCCTTTGTACAACTCCAGGCCTCCGTTTCCCTGATCCTTGAGGGGGTTGCTAGGAAGACCCATGGGTGACAGGTTCATGTGCCTCGGGCCCCATGTACAGCCTTATCTGGGTAGGTCAGGCCCAGAAGTTTCCTCAATCTCCATTCTAGGATGCCGGGCAGGGGCCGAGCCTGCTGGCCAGCAGCTGGGGCAGGCCTCTCTCGCAGCAGCCCAGCCCTGGAGACTTGGCCCCTGTCCTTCCCTGGGGGTGGGGTTAGAGGTCAGTCCGCCCCCAGCGGCCCCTGGAATGAGGACAATCTAGTTGTGTCAGCCACACTTGGGCGTCCAGGACCACCCAGTTACTAGACCTCTGAGAAAGTGGAGGGTACAGCAGGATATGGGGGAGCCAGATGGGGGAAACTGAGGCACAGATCAGGGGAACTGAGGCACAGATGGGGGAACTGAGGCACAGATCGGGGGAAACTGAGGCACAGATGGGGAAACTGAGGCACAGATCGGGGGAACTGAGGCATTCCCCCATATAGAAACTCCAGTGCTCCATTCTGTCAGTGCCATTCAACTTCAGCCTCCACGTTCTCCCCTGTGGAATCCACAAACCAGCCCACCATCTGGGAACTCCTCAGAGGCTGAAGGTGGACCCCCCAAGAGGAGGGAGGTCTTACTGACTCCCCTCAAATTCTGTTCTGCCGATCAGAACAGTTTTGTGGGTCACTGGGTGGGACCTTGCTGCAGGGACTCTGAGAAGCATCGCAGGGCTGTGCAGCCTCAGGGCCACTCAGTTCCCTTCTGAGGCTCTTTGGCTAAGGAATGAAAAGAAACAGGACAGGCCAAGCCAGTTTGCCTGAAAGATGCCTTAAAAAAAAATCGCTGATCTTGCCCTCCCCCCCCCCCCCCCCCGTCCCCGCAGTGTTGGGGCAAGTGGGTGACGTCCCTCCGTGGAGCAAGGTTGTTTTCAATTCTGTCAGTAACTAGGGAGGGACCAGCCAGGGCCAGACTTGGCCAGAGCAGGCAGGACAGAGTCAGGTGGCGGAGGACCAGGCCTGTCCACCTGGCCTCGATTACCTTGACTCATTCGGTCTCCTGAGTCCCCTGGGTGTGGGGCTGACATTGTTCAGGGATCCTCTCTCCACTCCAGTCCTTGAGCTGTCACTGCCCAGGATCCACCCAGCAAGCCTCTCTCTGGTGCCCACTGAGGCACACCACAGCACCAAGTGCTCAGGCTGGGGGCGGCGGCTGGGCCCGCGCCTTGGATCCCAGTTTTCGGGGAGGCTGAGGCCCCCACAGTGCACCTGAGGGGTGTGCCTGTCTCCAGGACGCTGCTGCTGCTGCTGCTGCTGCTGCTGCTGCTGCTGCTGCTGGAGCTCTGGCCCCTGGGGTGACAGGTGGGCAGGACACAGAGCTGGGGTGGGGGTGGGGAGCCCCAGGGAGTTAGCAGGCGTCCAAGGTGGCCTCCACCTGGCTGCTGGGGAGGGAGAGGTGTGAAGGTCACATGCAACTAGCCCAAGGAGCAGAGATGGATGATAATGTCCCAGGGTGGGGACAGAGGGAATGAATGGTTCCCAGATGGGAGAGGGGATGGCCTGTGCAAAGGTCCTGGGGCAGGCCAGGCCTGCAGTTCACACCGTTCATCCCTGTGCCTCGGAGGTGTGAGCCACCACAGCCTGGCCTTTTTTTTTTTTTTTTTTTTTTCCTTTTTCCTTTTTTTTTCTAAAGCAAGAAAAGCAGCAGCAGCCAGGGAGACGGCTTGGCAGGCAGGACACTCATGCCCCAGTCTGACAACAACCTGAGTTCGATCCCCAGGACCCGAACGTGGAAGGAGAGAGAACCAACTCCCAACCGTTGTCTTCGGAACCCCACTGTGGCGGCCCTGCACGCAACACACAGACCTGAAGCAGAAGGAAAAACGGAAACTGACCGGAGCAGACCTCCTCCACACGCTCCGTGCCTGGGGTCCCCTCCACCCCCACCGACCCCCCAGAAAACCCCGAGACCACCACAGAGCGGCTCTTCCACAGAAGTGTCTCAACTTTTTAATCTCACCGATTTACAGGGTTACAATCGCATTAAATATGTCTGAGGCTTAAATACAATCCACAATAAGGTCATAAAATGTAAACTTTCAGTGTATTTTTTTTTTAATTTCAAAAATCACACTTCTTTTTTTGTCGTTGTTGTGTTTGAGTTTTCCTGTTAGTAGCTGAACTTTCCTGAATATTCCGCACAGCTGTGGCCGTTGCAGGCCACAGCCCGGCAGGAACTGACCATGAGGCCTGACCAGAGGTAGAAAGCAGTTTTTACTTTTTTATTGTTTTTTTTTAATCCACTTATTTTTTTCATTTTACCTGAGTTGGTGTGCGACCCACACGCTGTCAGAAAAGCCCCTCCCACCCCAAGAAACTAAAAAGTTCACATGTTCTGAACAAAACAGCTCAGCTCACCTTTACCCAGAAGGAGAAATAAAATCCACAAAAGCCAAAATTAAGTGGGGGTGGGGGGAAAAGTGTGTAAAAACGATAAAAAAAAAAAGGGAAAAAAAATCCTATAAGACTATACAGATGTATAACTCTCAGAAAACACTAACTTAGCTGTCCCAAGACCCATGCCCACCCACCCACTGCAGCTGGACAGACAGACAGACAGACAGACGGTCTGGTGGCCAGCAGAAGGACCACCAGGAAGGTTATAGAGACAGCCTGTCCCTGGGAAGGTTCTAGAAGCAGCCTGTGCCTGCCCTTACACCCTCTTTGCCCTGAGTTTGGGGGTCTAACCTGCCCCCACCCCAAGCCCTGAGGTGCTGGGTGGACAGTGACCATGTCCAGCTCCTCCTTGCTCTAGCTTGCATAACAAACGCCAACTGCACCCAATGCCAAGGGCCGGGTGGGGCAACTGAGGCACAGACAGGCCCGTGGAGGGTTACTGAGTACGTCCAGCAGAGGACAGCCCCCCTCCCTACAATCACAGAGCCCTGGTGGGCAAGGTCCCCTGAGTTAGGATCAGGTGCTTTCTGGCCACTCACAGAGCCCCAGACACAAGTGGACATCAGGACACCCCGCCCCCACCGTGGATCGAGCAGGTGACCAGAAAAATGGGTGACCCGGGTGCTTTTTTTTTTTTTTTCTTTTTTGGCATCAAAAGACCTGAGGTAGAAAGAAACGTGCCTTGGATGTGCCCACCAAGGCAACCCCCGTCTCCCCAAGCCAGGTACCCACGGAGGTTGACTCTACACGGGTTACCAGAGGGGATGAAGACCCTCCACACCCGTGACCAGGAATGATTGTGCGGCTAAGACGGTGACCCCAAAACGGGGCAGGCAGAAGCTTCCAGAAGGAAAAGTTGAGATTCCACCTCCCCCCAGTGAGCCTTCCCTCCTGGAAGGATGGGAGGGGGGTGTCCCTGAGAGGAAGGAACAGGGTCTGCTCCCCACAGCCCAGACCGGGAAGTGGGGTGAGAGGGGTCTCAGGACTCCTGGGACCGAAGGACAAGCAGGTCCCAGCTCTCACCACCAGTGACCAAGTCCCCAAGTCCAGGACCGATCCCCTAATCCAGGGGAGATTACGTCATTTATGCCCTGGCGGCTCCAGCCAAAATGAAATGCAATTTTCCTTTTTCTTTCTTTGTTTTGAGGCAGGGTCTCATGCAGCTTGGAATTGACTGTATCGCCCAGGCTGGCCTACTCAAGAGTGCTGGGATTAAAGGTGTGTGCTACGGCCCCCAGCCTCATCTTAACTTTGCTTTGTTGAGACAGGGTTTCAAGCAGCCTAGGCTGGCCTCAACCTCCATATGTAGCCAAGGATACATCCTCCTGCCTCATCCTCCCAAGAGCCAAGATGACAGACGCATGCCACCATGCCCAGTTTGGCTGGACCGTGCTATGGAGACACAGACCAGGGACCAGGATCCTTCCTGGTCCTATGCAACTGCTGCCCCAGCAAGAGCGTGACACAGGCACCAGGCACGTCTCGGTTCGAATCCTTGCCCCGAGGTAGACCTGGTGCACCCAGTGTCCCCTAGAAGCAACCCATCCAGGCAGAGAGTCCAGACCTTCATCCCTGAGACACACGGGGCCACTGTATTCCATGTGCTGCTCCCCTACCCGTTTCTAGAACATTCCGTGTCCTGGGTAAGCAATCCAGGTCGCTGAACGATGGAGCCCGTGGGCAGAGCCCAGCGTGACAGAACTGTGGAATTTGCTGACAGCCAGCACCATCGGATCCTGTCGTGGTGCCAGGTCAGGGTCACCACAGGACAGGGACTGGGGACTGGGGCTGGTACTTTTGCTTCTTTAAAAACAAAAACAAAAACAAAACAAACCTGTTTCCCTGAATGAACACAAATATATAATATACAGACAGGACTCTTTCTAAGATCCTATCACCGCCCTTAAGGATAGAACAGAATATTTACAGAATCGGAAACCCCAAAAACTTTAAAAAATTGCATCTGAATGTTGAGATCTTGTTTAAAAAGAAAAAAAAATTCATAACTTCCAAGAATGAATACAAAACAATGATCCTGGCTCCGGCGTGGTTGGTTTTCCCAGAAGGAACCACCGTGGTTAAGGACCAAGAACCAAAGGAAAAAAAAAAAAAAAAAGGAGAACACACAGTGCTGGGATTCATGAGGTAAACAGACGTGCTTGAACTGAGCTGCTCAAGCTGGACCCCCATGGAAGCCTCTGGAAAGGTGGCCTCCTTCTGCTTGGAGGTTGCCTTGGTGGCCCTTGTCAAATCCATTTCTCGGAGTCTCCAAAACCTGAGAGATTCAAGTGTTCTTTGCCCTGATTTATTAAATCTGTTTCTCTATCTATCTATCTCTATATATATGTATATATATAAAATTTTCTCTCCTTGGCGTCAGTGTGGCTCCCTGGAATTCTGCCCGGCCCACTGGGATTCTTCCGACGTCCCAGGTCCTCGTGTGGCTGTGTCCCTGTGGTGAGTGGGCAGCTATACGACTTGATTTGCTTTAAGGCAAGGAGTTATTTGAGGTAGAAGATGTAGGGGGCGCGGACACCCCGGCCAGCCCCACCTGGCCGCCGCCGGCCCCGCCGCTGGCTCCTGTCCGGCTACCCACGGTGTTGTTGGTACCGAGGCCACTGATGCCACCTTTGCTGGGGGCGGAGGGTGGCGTGGGGGGCGGTGGCTGAGCAAACAGCACTCCTGGGACAAGGACAAAGGGAAGGACACGTCACAGGTCCGGGCTCGTCAACTGAACAGTAGGATGTGTGGGAGCCAAGCCCAGGCCCGTGACCCCAGCAACTCAGGAAACTGAGGCAGGAATCACGGGGTGAGGCCAGCCCGGGTGACAGAGGGGGTTTAAGGCCCTGTCTCAAAACATCGGTACGAGGTCTGGCGAGACGGACGCTTGCTGCCAAGCTGGATACCCCGAGTGTGATCCCCGGGACCCACCGTGGGAGGAGAAACCTGAATCCCACAGTTGTCCTTTGACCCCGAGTCGCCCAGGACTTGACGCAGAGCCACGGTGGGGGCTGCAGTGGGGTGGGGGTGGGGACCCTCGTGCTCACCTGTGTACACGATGCCGTTCATCTCCACCGACATGCTAATACTGTTGCTGCCGTTGGCACTGTCCTGGCGGCTCTCGGAGGCTGTGGAGACAAGATCCACCACTCAGGTCAGAGGTACACCGGGGACTGGCTTGTTTCCTGCCTGCCTCCTCTATGAGGCATTCTTAAAATCTTTGGTGGGGGGTTATTTTATTTATACATTTACTATTTATTTTTTATGACTGGGTATCACGACGTAGCTCAGGCTAGCCTTGAACTCACCATCCCCTGCTTCAATCTCCTGCTGGGATAACAGGTATGCCCCACCACGTGTGATCTCAAGGACCCCATGTGAAACAAATTCTGATGAATGTTAACACCTCCTTGGAACTTGCAGATAGACTCAGTTTTTCACATGAACTAGCCCTGGATGGCCCTTTTCTGATTGATTTGCCAGCACTCTTTACATAGAATGGCTCCAAGGCACTTCTTTTTTTGCCCTGCACACATGGAATGTGGGGGATTCCAAGCTCAGGGTACCTTGGCTATTGATCCGGATGTTCATGGGCAGCTGGGCTGTCATGGCCAGGAAGTTCTGCTGCAGAGCTCGCTGCATGAGGCGCTGCTGCTCGTCGGCAACCAGGGCCATCTTCTTCTCTGGAGGCTCAGTGGATTCCAGCTTCTCCCGGAGCTGCTCCAGGGCAGCCGCCTGGGCCGCCACAGCCGCCTGGGCTGCGGCCGCTTGCACAGCAGCCGCCTGGGCTGCCACGACGGAATGGCCAGCCAGAGACACGGGCAGGCGGCCTGGGACCGTGATGGGGATGGCGGAGTCTTCCTCTAGACAGAAGGAGAGCAGAGGGTCAGGAGGGTCCTGGGGAAACGCTGGCCACCACGGTGGGAGGCGCGCCTGCGAAAACGGTAAAGCCTGTACTCCCCGCTCCCCAGGTTTCTGTTTTAAAGTCTCATGTAGCCCAGGCTGGCCTCACACTCACTCTAAGGATGACTCTGAACTCCTGATCCACCTCCCTCCCACGTGCTGGGGTGACAGATGTACACCACCTCATCTCGCTCACACGGTGTTGGAGCGGCACCCAGGGCTTCTGGCTCACTGGGGAAGCACTCGCTATCCACTGGGCTGCCGCCTGAGCACCGTGTGTGTGCTGGGAAGAGCCTTGGCAGAGAAGAAGACTGCCGTCAACCCGACCAGGGACATCCACTCAAACAGGGACTTTCCTCTTAAGAACACACGCACCTGGGCCTCCCACTCTGACAGGCAAGCCAGCCTCAGAAAGAATTAACGAGTTGCCCAGGGGTACCCAGCATTGGATTTATGTGGTTCAGGGGTCAAAGCGTCGTGAGGGATACTCTGCCCGTGTCTGGTATGAGCCAGAGGTCTCAAGAGCCCAGAAGGAAACAGAAGTGACCAGTTAGTAATGTTTGCCACGCACAAGAGACTGATGCTACATGGATAAGCAATGCTAGATTTAGAAAGGGGTACAGTGCTCAACTGGTAATGTGGCTGTGAAAACCTGGACTCAATTAGTAATGTCTGCTGCAGGCAGAAGAACAGACACATCATACTGCAGAGAGGGGACTACAGAGCAGGAGTTGACTAGTAATGTCTGCCTTGGGAACAGACAGGGATGGATGGGAGAACTCCTTCCCCCCATAAACCACTTAGGTTTATCATGGTTACCCAGAGAAATAAGAGGATAGCCTCATTCCATCACATGATTCACCTTTCTTGATCTTGGGTGCCGGGGTGATGGAGCTGCCATTGGTGCTGGCAGCAAGGCCCAGGGAAGTCACTGGTAGCTTGGGTGAGGACAGCATGTTGTGGGCTCCACTGGGTGAGTAGGCGAAAAGCGAGCCCCCGAAGCTCTGGCGCCGGCCTTCCCTGCGGTTGCTGTCGATGGCGGCCTGGAGCTCGTTGGGGCTGCTCAGGCCTCGCCGCTCACACTCGTAGGGGTAAAGATACTTCATGTACCTGTGCACGGGACAGGGTGGCATGGAGACAACCAGGGAGCGTCACCCTGCTGGGGCATGCTTGAGGAGGGGATGCATTACCTCGGGAGGGTGGTGAAGGGCTACCTCAGGAGGGAGGAGGTGCTTATCTCAGGAGGGAGGAGGCGGGCTATCTCAGGAGGTGTCAGGCTATCTCAGGAGGAGGTGTCAGGCTATCTCAGGAGGAGATGGGGAGAAGGCGGGCTATCTCAGGAGGAGGCGGGCTATCTCAGGAGGAGGTGTCAGGCTATCTCAGGAGGAGATGGGGAGGAGACGGGCTATCTCAGGAGGGAGGTGTCAGGCTATCTCAGGAGGTGGTGGTCTATCTCAGGAGGGAGGAGGCAGACTATCTCAGGAGGAGATGGGGAGGAAGCAGGCTATCTCAGGAGGTGGTGGGCTATCTCAGGAGGGAGATGGGGAGGTGGTGGTTATCTCGGGAGGAGGCAGGCTACCTCAGGAGGGAGGAGGCAGGCTACCTCAGGAGGGAGGAGGCAGGCTACCTCAGGAGGGAGGAGGCAGGCTACCTCAGGAGGGAGGAGGCAGGCTACTCAGGAGGGAGGGCGGCTACCTCAGGAGGGAGGAGGCAGGCTACCTCAGGAGGGAGGAGGCAGGCTACCTCAGGAGGGAGGAGGCAGGCTATCTCAGGAGGTGGCGGGCTATCTCAGGAGGGGGGCTATCAGGAGGGAGTGGGGGGGGGTTATCAGGAGGAGCAGGCTACTCAGGAGGGAGGAGGCGGGCTATCTCAGGAGGGAGATGGGGAGGAAGCGGACTATCTCAGGGCAGCCCTGGCACTCACTGTGTCCGCAGCGTGAAGGCGGCGCTGGTGATGGAGGTGGGCAGGTTGAGCCCCTTGGTGATCTCCCGCCACAGCTTCTTGTTGATGACCTCCACGAGGCCACCCTTCTCGGTCACCAGCACGTACAGCATGAACAGGTCCAGGACCTGCTTGGCCATGATGGGGATCCGGTTCACGGGCGTGCCTGCGGGATGTCAGGGAGGAGCTGCTGACAGGGGGTGGGGCGGGGGGTCATGGGAGTCATGCAGGGGTCACAGGGGCCAGGCGGGGGCTCTGGTGGCCACACCCTCACTCCCCCTAACATCTTCCAGAGCGGCATCACCCCTCCTTGCCTCAGTTTCCCCAAGATGTCAGGGCAAGGGAGGAAGGGGGTTGGAAGAGAGGCCGGCGGCCATCTTGGGGACACGGGAGGCGTCAGGGCCCTGGTTATTCCCACTCTGGGTCTCCAACAGCAGCAGCTGACAACAACCACAGTGCCTCCCTCCCCAGGGCCCTTCCCGCTCAGCCCTGTCCTCCTGGCGTCCCCGGAGTGCGGCAGACTCCGGTGGGGGTGGGGACGGCTCACTAACAAGATTTTCAGTTTAAGAAGCAGGAACATCCATCTTGCATCGAGTGACACCCTGGCCTCCTCTTCATCCCTCAAAACCTCGCCTCCTGTGACATCCACTTCCCAAGCCCGCTACAGACGGGGCCCTGCATCTTTCTGACAACTGGACTCCCGGAGTTTTGTTTTTGTTTGTTTTTCCGAGACAGGGTTTCTCTGTGTAGCCCTGGCTGTCCTGGATCTCACTCTGTAGCCCAGGCTGGCCTCGAACTCACAGAGATCCACCTGCCTCTGCCTCCCGAGGGCTGGGAACAGAAATGCCACCACCATCTGGTGACTCCCAGAGATTTTTCCTATGTCCCCAACTCTAAGTCCTGTCTGTGAAGTTCTAGGCTCGCAGGCCTTCCCCACCATCCTCATCCTCACCATCAGCAAGCCTCGACAGAGAACGCCGGAGACTGCCTGGCCCCCACCCCGGCCACAGATACAGTGACCATTCATCTGTCTCCTGAGAGGGGACACCTCCCCCCTTTACTGATGGGCCTGGCTCCTCTGTCCCAGGGACTCCACGGCCCTAGAAAGCCGCACTGGGAGACCCTCCCCCTATCCCTGGCCACTTCCTGCCTCTCCCAAGTTGCAAAAACTCCCCAGTTGGAGTCAAGCGCGGAGCCCAGGGCAGCCGTGGGGTCTCAAACCCACCACCCTGTTCACCCAGCTCAGCCCTCCAGGGAGACCAGGAGGTGGGCAGGCCAGTCTCAGCCAGCGGAGGAGGAAGTTCACACGAAGTCTAGGAGCCAATGGAGGGCTGAGGCCGGGGTGAAGGAAGGGTGGGGGACCCGGCAGGGGCAGGACACCTCCCCCCATTTCCCGTCTCCAGAGACTTCTGAGGGAACTTTGTTCCAAGGTCCTTGCTTTCCGATGCCAGGCGTCATCTGTCCGCAAGAAGGGACCCAGCCGCGGGCGGTAGGTTGTGCCGGCTGGGCCAGCCTGGCGGTCTGAATACCAGTTCCGATACACCAAAGACCTCGGGAGAAAGTGCCCGAGGGGGCAGCGGACCAGGGGTTTTGAGGGATACACAGGAGTCTGCTGGTCTGACGGGGGAGGGAGGCAGGGTCCCAGGCGGACGGACGTTCCCAGCCCTTTGTGGTCAGTGGCTGCACCGAGGCATGGAGGGCCCTGGCCTCCTCGCTGACCCCATTACGGTGGGGGTGGTGAGCAGGATGGTCAGCTCTGTGGCTGGAGGCAGCTGGGGGCCTCCTGCTGTGGGAGGGGCTCAGGCAGGTGGGGACCCCCGATAACAGAGGAGGGGAGATCTCTCCGGCCACACGGCGGGGGCAGCAGGGCTGGACCTAACGAACACAGCTGGGCTCTGCGGATAGCATGGGGCCCCCCACGCCCACAGGGACCCCGGCCCCAACCCGACACCGAGGGGTTAACCCAGAGGCCACTGGGCTGGGCCGAGGGATCGGGAGGCCACAGTCCGCCTTCCGGTGGGCTGGGCAGGCCTGGAGGCCTGTGTTTACAGAAGCTGGGCTCAGCCATGGCCGCGCTGGCCTCAGATCCCCTCTCCGCCCCTTCCTGCTCCGGAGCCGAAGCCTCGACCCTCCTTGGGCCTCAGTTTCCTCCCTTAGAACACGGGATGTAACCACCCAGGCGGCCCCACCCTGAGGGAGGGCTGGGGAGAGCCACAGAGTCTGGGGAGCACTCCCTCACGGGGAAGACTGTCCTGTCCCCCCCACCCTCCGGCCCTGGCAGGCGCTCACCCCGCTTCTGCATGAAGCTGAACAGGTCGTCTAGGAACTCCTTCCTCTTGGGGTCCGCGTCCAGTTCATAGAGCTGCGGACAGAGAGGGATGGGTCAGCGGGGGGCGGGGGGGGGACGCGTCCCCACCGCGGGGAACGGGGCAGCCACAGGCGCTCAGCCAACCCCACGCCGCAGACAAGGCTGACCCCCTCGACGGCACTCGGGGGTCACTAACCAATGCCCCCACCCAGGGGGTCAGAGGGGAGACAGGCGTTCTCAGTCCGGGTCTCCAAGTCCCGGGAAGGGTCCTTCCCACCTCTCCCAGCATGAGGAGCTCTGGGTGTTTGCCCCATAGGGAAACTGAGGCACAGTGTCACTGACAGCTGCCGACTCCTGAGCACCTGGGGTCCCGTCTCGTCCGCCCACCCAGGCTGCGGTGGTGGGTGATGCGGGCACCGCTGTCGGGGAGGGAGTCCTGGGGCCCGGATCCTGGGGCTCATGGCCGGGCCGGGGAAGTGGGGCGGAGATAATTAGAATGCTCAGCTGAATACCAGGCTTCAAATTAACCACCAGGAATGCAGCTGGCCGACGGCGGGGGGCCTCGAAACCACCAATTACACCTGGGTCTGCACAATCCATCATCCAGTCGCCAGGAGCTCGGGGCGCGGGCAGCTGGGCCCCCCCTTCCAACAGCAGCGCCCCCCCCCCCAGGACTCAGCTTCTCCATCTGCTCAATGGAGACCATGGACACCGTGGGCGGCCTTCCCAGACAGAAGCCCGAGTCCAGGCCTCTGCCCGGGTGGCCGTGGCTGTCAGCTGCCCGGCTGCCCGGCTTTGTCTGCGCCCCACCCCGGCCGGCCGGCCAGCGCCAGACTGGCCGGCCCACATTCCTGAGTCCGGGGAGGCCGCTCTCCCTCCCCAGGCCGCCTGAGGGGTGCGGGGCGCTGCAGGTAGCCGGGCTGCCCTCCCTGCTCAGGGCCTCTGGGTGCCACACACAAGCACCCGGGCCAGCCAAGTCCTTCACACCTTCCCAAGGGGGTGTGCGCGCCCGGTACACAGCAATCACTTAATAAATGATCAAGGGGCTGCCTGGGCCGGGCATGGATGGGCAAATGATGGGCGGGCAGACGTGTGACCGGGGTGTGGTTAGAGCCCCCAACACTGGAGACACAGGAAGGAGCCCCACCCCTGAGAGGGCCTGAGGCAGGCCCCAGGCGTGAACCCTTTCCTGGACAAGGCGCAGTCTCCAGGGTCCACCCTCTTGGACACCGTCAGAGCCTCCTTCCTCAGTTTCCCCATCTTCGTTGGAAAGCACAAGATGGCAGCGCAGCCGTCTGAGGGTCTGGCTCAGTGGGTGGGGCGCACGCCCAACACTCAGCACCCCATAAGCCAGGGATCTCTGTGGAACACACCGGTTATGGCAGCATTCAGGAGGTGGAGGCGGGAGGGTCAGGAGTTCAAAGCCAGCCTGGGTTACATGAGACCCTGCCTCAAAACAAAACTGTTACCCCCAAAACAACAGCTCTAGCTTGAGCTTCAAAGCGTTGGTGTCTTGGGGGAGGGGAAACTGAGGCTCACAAGGGCAGGGCACCGTGGATGCCGTTTTAACAGGAGATGCTGAGGGACCGACCGGTTGGTGGCTCTGCCTAGTCAGACGTCTACGAGGACAGGACATCAATTCAAAGCCATAAATGGGGGACCCACGGGGATCCCCCAGCTGCCTGTGGGGGAGGGTCAACAACAAAGACAGGCCATAAAAGCCCCGGTTTTATGGAAATCTGGCCCTCCTTCTGGCTGTCCCTCCGGGAGGGGTGCATCCCACCCTGAAGAACAGGCTCTGGGGACAGCGTCCCGCTTCAGCAGCAGCCACAGTGTCCAGGCCCCTTCTAGTCACAGGCCCAGCACCGCGAGAGGCTTTTCCTGCCCATGTGTCTTGTCTGGAATCAGAGCACACAGCAGTTGTCTAATAAATGCTCGTTAAACATGCATGGCTTCTCAGGCCTCGTGGAGGTGTCCCTCTCTCTGCCATGTGGTCCTGGCCCCCCACAACCACTTTGCTTCGTCTGCAAACTGGCTTCAGGTTGCCAGGACAGAGGCATTCAGCAGGCACTCACTAAGTGTACATTGCCCTTTCTCACCTCCTTCTTAGGAATGTAAACATGTCTCCTGCTCTACAACCCTGGCTCACGCTGTCCAGCCTCCTCTGCTCTCACTGGGGAGACCTTTCTGTTTGGGGGTTGTTTGGTTGGTTGTTTGGTTTTTCGAGACAGGGTTTCTCTGTGCAGCCCTGGCTGTCCTGGATCTCACTCTGTAGCCCAGGCTGGCCTCGAACTCACAGAGATCCTCCTGCCTCTGTCTCCGGAGTGCCGGGATTAAAGGCGTGCTGCTGGCTCTTGTTTTTTCCTTTATAGGGACCTTTTGACTGTTTTTTGTTGGTGAATTGTCTGCAAACGGTCAAACCTGGAACTCCCGGCAACGCTCTTGCTCCTGAGAGCGACAGGCCTGAGCGGTCACCACAGCACCCCTTCCAGAGCTGGCTGGCCCTGGGGCCCGGGGGCCCATAGTCACATCCCATCTGTAGGTTTCTGTTCTGACCACACCTGGGCAGCCAGGGCCGTTCCCACAAGGGCCCAGGGCGGTGTCCTCAGAGCCGAGGGGCCCCGGCTGTCCCCAGCCGTAAAAAAAAAAAACCTGCTCTCTGTGTGTGTGCATGTGTGGGAGGCCCCTGAGAAAACCTTTGTCCCCCAGACTGGGGCAGCCCAGGCCCCCTGCTGGCTCCCCAGGGCTCCAAAGTCCACTGGGCCCCACCTGGGACGGGTGCCAGGCAGGGTGGACCCCAGAAACGAAGACATTCTGGTAGGGCCTGGCCGGCCCCGGCCCCAGCATGGACACTCCCCACAGCCACCCTGGGGCACAGCAGGAGACAGAGAGACCGACTGTGGCCTGGGTTTGGCACCCTGGGCTCGGTGAGGGGCGTGTGACTAGCTGATGGCACAGTTGGGGCTTTTCTTTTTGATGGGGGCCCCTGAGCCCAGGCTGGCCTCACCCGAGGCCGTCCTGACTCATCTCTCCCCAGCAGTGCTGGGACCACCGCTCCAGAGCCCCGCTGGGAAGGCTTTTTTCAAGGCCTTCACACCTGCTGGGGGGACTCACGCTGTTTTCCTCTCTGGTGCTCAGAAAACATGGATCAGATTTGAGTCAGCACTCCCGCCCCCAGGTGAGGGGACAACCCAGAAAGCCATCTGGGGACACAGAGCCCTTGAAGGCCTTGGGGTGTCTCGGCCCGACCGGCAGGAATGAACGAGTCTCCCAGTGCGCACCCTCTCTGTGTGTGGAGTTTGTGAAAAGGGCTTTCATTGGCTGGGGCTGGGGGTGGTAGGAGGCCAGCACCTTCAATCCCAGCACTCGGGAGGCAGAGGCAGGAGGATCTCTGTGAGTTCGAGGCCAGCCTGGTCTACAGAGTGAGATCCAGGACAGGCACCAAAACTACACAGAGAAACCCTGTCTCAAAACAAACGGGCTGGAGAGACGGCTCAGGGGTTAAGAGTACTGGCTGCTCTTCCAGAGGACCCGGGTTCAGTTCCCAGCACCATGTAGAGGGTCAAAACCATCTGTAACTCCAGTTCCAAGAGACCTGATGCCCTCTTCCAACTCTGGAGATCGCACGCACACACACACACACACACACACACACACACACACACACACACACACACAATTTTAAAAGCCTTTTTTTGGAAAACGTTATGCATATACATATGAGATAACATATACTCACATATCTCTATCTACTTCCAGAACATTCCACCACAAAAAAGGAAACAGCCCGTTCCTTCTCTAGCCCCTGACACCCACGTGCCGACTTCTCCACTCCGATCGGCCTGTTTGGGTATTCTCACACACTGTAAGGCCTTCTGTGTCTGTGTCTCTCACTGAGCACAGTGTCCACATGTTCCTCCACACTGTCGTGTGCACTGGGGGGGCCTCGCTCCTGTTCCTGGCTGAGTAATATTCCAGCGTATGGATGGACCACACTGTGTGTCCATCACTCCCCCGTCTCTGGGCTGCAGGAGCCTTTACCCTTGCCACATTCTTTGAGGATCTTGATTATTTTGTGTCTTTTGGCCTCTGGATAAGACATGACTCATGTCTATAACCAACAATGGCCATGATCTGCCTCCCTCGCCTGCATAAACTCCCAGCCTGGCCAGGACAGTCATTCAAACGCTTCCTTGTCCCAGCTGCCCATGGGAGAGGGGCTTGGACGAGCTTCGGCACTGGGCCACATGACTCCCCGCCTCCCCATCAGCCCAGTCCGTCCTGCTGCCCTCCATCGTGGGAGTCTCTTCTCTTGGAAGCCCACAGTACTTGGCCACATGGGCCTCTTGGATGTCTCTGCACAGCCCTGCCCAGGTCCTCGTCCTGTGTCCCTCCTCCCACCTCAGGGAGGCCCTGGGCACCAAGATGACTCATCCTTGGGGGGGACAGCGACAAAGGCCAAAGCCGCCCCTGGGCAGACACACCCATTCTGCCATGGAGGAGTGCTCAGGACTCACCGGGAACCTACTCTTCACTTGGGGAAACTGAGGCAGAGGTGATCTGTGAATGACAGGGTGCCAGGGACCAGCTGCGTACTCCACCGGTCCTTGCCCACGGAGACCTGGGGTGTGGTGTGTGGAGGTTTCCTAGTGAGATGTGAGCATGCTCTCCCCAGCAGGGCGCCTCAGAGGACTGCCCGACCACGGGCGTGGCTACCAGGTGTTTGGAAGGGTCCGCACGTGGCTGTGCGGCATGCTTTGGTCTGGCGAGGGGGGGTCTTCTGTCCTGCCCCTTGGCATTCCTTCAAAAAGCCCTTCAGCTGGCGACAGAGGGGGTGGGTGGATAAGGATCCAGGCCCCCCTGAGCTATCCTGTGTTTCTATCAGAATGTTTCCCACTTCTTCCCTCAGGAGCACCCTGGGGTAAAAGTGGGGTCTCCCACACATCTATCATCCTAGCACCTGGGAGGCGGAGGCAGGAGGATGGCCATGACTTCCAGGCCAGCCAGGGCTACATAGGGAGACCCTGTCTCAAAACAAACTTGAGTCCATCCCAGCATGGAGAGGCCAAAGCTGGAGGGTCAGCAGTTCAAGGCTAGACCAAGCTCCAGTGAGTCTGGGGGTCAGCAGTTCAAGGCTAGACCAAGCTCCAGTGAGTCTGGGGGTCAGCCTGTGCTCTATCAGGCCCCGTCTTGAAACACAAGATAACATAATAAGCCGAAAGAAGGTGTCTGTCCAGTGAGAAAGGGCCGCACACATCCCGAGCGTCAGAGCCATAGAGGCGCCTGAGATAGACCGCACGGTCAGGAAATCAATGGACAAACGAAGAGAGGGCTCAGAGGGACCGAGAGACAGCAGTCGATGGGTGGCCACGACTCGGTAGCTACTTCCCACCTGCTTGTCTCTGCATGCCTCAGTTTACCCACCATAGCATGGGTTCGCAGTGGCCAGGAGGTAGGGGGAGGCAGCCGGCCAGAGCACAGGGAAGTCAAGCTGGGGATCTGGGGTTGCTATTTTCATATTTGGAAATCCCTGGGGTTTTGCTGCCATTATTGAACAGTTTCTGTATATGAGGCCAACGATACATTTACAACCACACAAAAGGACCAGGCCAGCAGCAGAGGCAAATTACGACATTGGGAAGATGGGGTAATCTAATGATGGCAGAGGACTATCTCCCAGCTACGCAGAAGACCAAGGCAGGAGGATTGCAAGTTCAAGGCAACTGGAGGTAACTTTTGAGACCCTGTCTCAAGATGAAAAGAGAGAGTAACCATGGGCGGAGCCCCACCTAGAATCCCCAGTGAGGGGCTGGGGGCGTGGTCAGGGTGGAGCCCCGCCCAGAATCCCCAGTGAGGGCGGGGCGTGGGGGGGGGCCAGAAGTGAGGGCTGGGGGCGTGGTCAGGGTGGAGCCCCGCCTAGAATCCCCAGTGAGGGGCAGGGGGCGTGGTCAGGGTGGAGCCCCGCCTAGAATCCCCACTGAGGGATGGATCGAGCATGGTCATGGTCAGGGGTGAGGAGTTAGTTACCCAATGGGTATGAGACTCTGGGTCTCTTCCCAGAAGCTGTTGGGGGAGGGAGCACCAAGCACTGTGGGGGAGAAGAGCCATCCCAGAAACTCCGAACACAGCAAGGGCATCATGAATGTGCCACCTCCCCTGTCCCAGCTCTTGGGCTCTTTAGCCCATATGGTGGCCTCGGGTGCACCTGAGGACTAGGGGCTTCCCCTCCACGCTGGCCACCCGGCTCTTTCATTTCCCGTCAGTTCTGTGGGCACCTCTGGCTCTCAGGAAATTGGGGAAGTGATTCTGGGCTGGGCCAAACATCTGTCTGTTCAGCTGCCTCCTCGGGGGCTGGTCCCTCGCCCCTCAGAACACACCGGGTGCCCCACCCACGAGGCAGATATTAATAGCCCTTCTGAAATGACCACGCGGAGCCACGGGAGCGGCAGCCAGATGCTGGCCGCTGGGTCCCTGACTGCAGGGGAGCTTGCAGACCTCCAACCCGCCTTTCTCTCCTGAGTAGATCACAGGTCTGGCTGGGGCCACCTTGGAACCCCAGCCTCTTCCTCTGTGAAGGGAGGGGGGCTGCGCCCAGAGTTTCCAGGTTGAAAACAAGACTCGTGCACACAGCAAAGGTCAAACCCAGGGAAGACGGCCAGGTGGGGAACAAACCGCTCAGGTGCTACCCTGCTTCACCCCTGGTACACAGACCCCGGGGTCAGGCAGCCCTGGGACCACCATGAGGCAGCAGTGGCCAGGACCGGCGCACCTGTCAGCAAGTGCAAAGACGCCTGTGTGGAAAAGCCCCAAGGTGACCTCCCTAAACCCCAATACAGAAGCAAAATAAACCAGGCAAGAGCCAAGATGGAGGCCTCCAGAGACTCAGTGGAACCTCACGGAGATCAGAGAAGGACAATGCCTGGCACTCGGGAGCACTTGGGAGGGCGATTCAAAGATCAGAAAGATGCCACGCATTGTGGCACAACTCGGTGATCCCAGCTACTGGGGAGGTTGAGGCAGGAGGATCACAGTAAGTCCAGGATGACCTAGGACACTTAGTGAGACCCTGTCTCAAAATGCAGGTGAAAAAAATGTGTTGGGGCGTGGTCAGGGTGGAGCCTCGCCTAGAATCCCCAGTGAGGGGCTGGGGGCGTGGTCAGGGCGGAGCCCCGCCCAGATGCCCTGGTTTCTCCAGCTATATCCTGCATAACCCTGGAAATCCTGGAAGGGACTTCCCTGCTGGCCATTGTGTACTTGAGGGCCCCTGGCTGTCACTGGATTCTCAGGACAGGACTTGGGGACAGGTGTCCCTCCCCTGGCTGCACAATAGCAGATCGACAGACTGCAGCTTATATCCTAAGACAGAAATGGGGGCCCCTCTTCCATTTAGAATTCCTGCTGGAGCCGGCAGCGGTGGAGCGCACGTCTTTAATCCCAGCACTAGGAGGCAGAGGCAGGAGGATCTCTGTGAGTTCGAGGCCAGCCTGGTCTACAGAGTGAGATCCAGGACAGGCATCAAAACTACACAGAGAAACCCTGTTTTGAAAAACAAACAAACAAAAAAGAATTCCTGCTGGAGTGTCCCCACAGTGTGAGCCAAGAGCAGGTGAAATCCAGCTCAAGGACGTGGCTCCAAACACCCACTTCCCGCTGCAGGGAGGTCCCATCGCATCGCACATTAGCAGCAGCATCACTGGAAAATGCAGGGTGGGTAAACACAGATGAATGCCGCCAGCGCCCGCCCATTCCACAGCCCGCGCCTTTGCCATGGAGCCGGATGTGGAGGCAGACAAACACTCGTTAACCAGATCCTGACCAAGTGTCAGCGGCCAGCAGTGCTCTGGACGGCTGTCCTGTCTGTTTTACAGAGGGGGAAACTGAGGCTGGGAGGAGGAAACAAGTGAGTGTTAGGGGAAGACGTGGCCTTGGGGACAGAGCGGGGCAGACAGACAAGATGGCAGGTGAGTGAGCCTCCTCCCAGCATGCCCTGGGGTGACTGGGTAAGCGTCAGTCTCCATCCCCTGACCCCCATGTGCCAACTCCGCAGGCCCAGGCTCCAGGGTTCTGTCAACAGGACTGAACAAGCCACGCATCACGGCTACCCACAAGGTCACAGACCACCCAGCCCGGATGGAGATGCGGGGCACAGCTGGGCACACAGCAGACTCCCTCAGCCAGGCGTGAGAACACACCCATCTCCCCGAGATGGCAGACAGTGGCAGACAGACCCATCCCCGTCTGCCTGCCCCAGGGCACCCTCCAGGGTCCCCTACAGCAGGGCTCTTTTTTGTTGGTTTGTTTACACAGGGTTTCTCTGTGTAGCCCTGATTGTCTTGGGATTTGATCCCCTAGAAGGGAAGTCCCTTCTGGATGCCGGGGGCTGTACAGGAATAGGGAAATCAGGCCCTGAGGGATTCTGGGCAGGCTGGCCTCGAACCCATAGAGATCTGCCTGCCTACCTATGCCTCCCAAGTGCTGGGATTAAAGGCGTGTGTCACCTTACAGCAGGGTTCTTGAATGTGACCCCACAGTATACAAAAGGCACTCCACTAATACTCATGGAAGCCGGCCAGGACGCAGACACACGAGACATGACTTAGAAAAGACCTAGAAGGTCCACTCTGCCCAGAGTCACCCTCCTGCCTCCACCTCCCTGGTGCTAGATGACGCATGAGTTATCACGAGCATGCTGGCTGAGTGCTCCGCCCACCGGGCCTCAGCTCCTTATCTGTGCCGTTTGGAGCTGAGAATCACTGTGTGGCCCAGCTTCAAAATGGCAATCCTTAGCCAGGCAGTGGTCATTAGTCCCAGCACTCGGGGGGGGGGGGGGGGGGGGGGCAGAGCCAGGCGGATCTCTGTGAGTTCGAGGCCAGCCTGGGCTACAGAGTGAGATCTGGGACAGCCAGGGCTACACAGAGAAACTCAGTTTTGAAAAACCAAAAGATAGCCGGGCGGTGGTGGCGCACGCCTTTAATCCCAGCACTCCGGAGGCAGAGCCAGGCGGATCTCTGTGAGTTCGAGGCCAGCCTGGGCTACCAAGTGAGTCCCAGGAAAGGCGCAAAGCTACACAGAGAAACCCTGTCTCGAAAAAAACCAAAAAAAAAAACCAAAAAAAAAAAAAAAAAAGAAAAACCAAAAGATAGATGAATGAACGAATGAATGAATGAATGAATGGCAATCCTCTTTTCCTCAGCTGCCAGGAAAGTTCCAGGACAGGCAGGGCTACACAGAGAAACTTTCGAAAAATCAAAAGATAGACAAATAAATAAGTGAATGGCAGCCCTCCGTCCTCAGCTGCCTGAGGCAGAATGGCTGTGTGTGAAGTCGGCTCTGACGGGGGGGGTGGGGTGGGGGGGGGGGGGGGGCGACTGTCGCAGCCCCTTGTCGGAGCGGCAGGCACAGTGCCCGTCTACCAGGGCCTGGGACCAGAAGCAGATCCCCAGGGGTGGCCGCGGGGCCGACCCCACCAGCCTCATCCACCCCCTTGAGGACCCACAGACCCTGGCCCGGCCCTGACCACGGGGCAAGGCCGTGTCCCCAGACCAGGCCCTTCAATGGACACATTAGTTACCGTTTAACCCTGTGACCCCCAATTGTCCCCTGGCCATGCGCAGCCAGGCAAGCCGGGAAGGGGCGGGCCGCCGCCACCCCAAACGTGCCACCCACCAGGCCACGCCGGGCTCGTTCTGAGAATGGAAAGCTCGGTCATGCCTGACAGCCGTCAGGGGCCACACGGGGGGCCGAGAGCCATCTCTCCAAGTGACGCGTCTGCTACACCCTGTGGTCCCTCCCTGGCTAAAGACAACCGTCTGTACGAGTTGACAGGCCCCCCAAAAACAGGCCTTAGCGGCAAGGCCCGGCACTGGCTCCATCCACGCCTGTTACCACAGGCGCCGCCCTAGCCCGGCAGAGGCAGCGGCTGGCAGATGATCTGCGTGTGCCCAGGGTTTTAGAACTAGTGACCAGAACCAGGAGCCCTGGAAGGTGACGGTTAACAGTATCTCACTACTACCATGTTCGCACACAGACACACAGACACACACACTCACAGACACATGAACAGATGCACACACAGACACACAGATACACAAACACACACTCACAGACACACGAACAGATACACACAGACACACAACACACACAGACACACAGATACACAAACACACACTCACAGACACATGAACAGATGCACACAGACACACAACACACACAGATACAGGAACAGATACACACAGAGACAGACACACAGATATACAAACACACACACTCACAGACATAGACACACGAACAGAGACACACACAGACACACAGGCACACAGACACACAGACACACAACGACACACAATTGGCCCAGGAGACAGACATGTGTGAAGATGCTAAGCTGGAGATTTGCCTGCCCGGCCCAGTGTGGTCCCGCACCCACAGTCACAAAAGCCATGGACACCGCCCTCGAGGCCCATGGCCGCCCGTCTCCACGTCCAGTGCTAACCCAGGCACCACACCCTCGGCTTCGGGATGGCAGCTTCGGGGACACCGCTCCCTCTGCCGTGGCGTGTATTATTAGAAAGCGTGGGGCGGGACAGCGCTTGGCAACGGGTCACAGGGTGGGGAGCCTAGCCGGTGGCGGTGACCCGGTGGCCGAGTTGGCGGCACAGGGACCAGATAAGGCTCTTCCGGCTGAGTCAGCGTGGTTCCCGGGGGTTGGCACGGGCCGGGGCGCGGTGCCAGGACCGGCGGGCGGGCACCCTCCTGGGCCTGCCACAGCTCGCTGGCTCGGCGCCAGCAGCCACAGCGACTTTGATGAGGCTGCCCCGGGGGCTTCCCGAAACCTCCCGTCTCTGAACCCCGGCACGCGGGACTCCTGAGCCCCAGGAAGGCTCTGGGCTGGGGCCGGCCGCCAACACTGGATGTCAGCCCAGAGACAAACATGCCCCAGACATCGACGGCGACGCGACAGTTATGACAACTTCACCCTCGGAACCAGGAGCCTGACCTCCGCGCTGGGCCAGCACCCGGTGTCTGGGGCCCCAGAAGATGCCCCGCTGGTCCCTGCCTCCGAGTCCACCTGGTACCCCTCTCCTTCTCCACTGCCCACCGAAGCTAGCTAATTCTGGTTCTCTAGAATGCTCTCCTACAAGGAGACCGTTTTTCTTGCCTGGTCAGTGAACTCTTAAGACACTCAACCAAGCCCAGCCACTACGTCCCTTCCCCCACAGCCCTCTGTCCCCCAGGCAAGACAGAGAGCAACCTACCCACCTCCTCCCCGGCCCTCACGCCTCGTGGCCCCAGAGGCTCCCAGTGTCACCTAGAAGAAGAGCACGTGTGAGCAGTGGACACTATCAGTAGCCATGAAAGTCCCGCCTGGGGCAGCCGCCAGGTGACAGGGACAGCGTCACGTGAGGTGGCTGGAGACAGACCTGTCGGCCTCGCCCCAAGGTCCCACCTCTAACACCTGGCTGTCCGTCCATTTCCCTGTGGGAGGAGGGGAGGGAGAAGCCACCGGCTGCCCTCTGACCAGAGGCCTCCCTGGACAGGCTCCACTTCCCCTCTCTGCTGGAATGCTGTCCCCTGGCCTGAATTAGAAGGAGGCGGCGTTAGACCTGACTCCTTTAAACTGTCCTCTGGCCTCCACATGGCTGTGACACACGCCCCTGCCCACGCAAAAGGAAATAAAAAATGTTAAAAAAAAATTAATGTGTTGCAGTTAGGAAGGGGGTGGGTGGAAGGGTGTGCCTGGGGCCCCAGCTCTCTGGCGTCTGAGGTAGGGGGATGGAGAGTTCTGGGCCAGCCTGAGCTAAAGCACCAGGTCCTGGAGTCTCGATGTGAGAGCAATGCTTGACCCCCGACCTGCCAGGGACTCGCTGTTTCAGTGGGGACAGTGAGTCCCGGTGAAGCCGCCAGCTTTCTCTAAAACGCAGTACGTGTCCATCCATCCACCCTGGGCCAGATTCCGAAGAGGGCTGGGGGCAGTGAGTCCTTCCTACACAGGACTATGACCACCCCGTGCCTCAGTTTCCCCTCCACGGTCCCTCCTTGCAGAACGAATGAGGATCCCACTAACTTTCCTTTCTTTGCAGCAGGGTCTCGGGGACCCACTCTATAGCTCAGGTATGAACTTCTGATCCTCCTGCCTCCAGCTCCCAATGCTGAAGGAGAGATGTGCACCCCATGCCTGGGGTGGGAACGCAGGGCCTCGTGCACGCCGGGCCAGAGCTCTCCCGGCTGTTCATTTTTGAGACAGGGTTTTTGGCTCTGTAGCCCAGGCTGGCCTTGAACTCCCTGACGGCCCTGCTTCAACCTCCCCTGTGCTGGGGTGACAGGCCTGAGCTGCCGCATTGGGCTTCCTTTCTGCAGGGCTGGGGTCAGGCGCCGGTTACCCGGCGAGCAGGAGGGGATGGGTGAGGACGTGGAAGAACCGGGCCTGTACACGGGGAACTTGGACAGACAGCCGCCGTCCACACAACTCCTAATAGGCACCTTCCCGTCACGGTTCTACCCAGCAATTTCACTCCAGGCACACACCCAAGAGGAACAAGAATAGACCCATGGAAAGCTGCGGAGCCCAAAGGTGGAAACAGCCCTGCATCCCGCACAGACGGGCGCGCAGAGCAGTCCACGCACACGCCAGAGTACCTCACAGCCACGAACAGGAACCTGACACACCTCCGAGCGGTGTGGGTCTCTGCCACAGAAGTGTCCAGAACAGGGGACATAAACGTGGGAGCTGTGTAGGGGACCATGCTGTGGGTGGAGCTGCGGAGACTGAAACACTCTCAACTTGAGTTTTGTTTGTGATCTTGAATCGGTGAATTGAGCTAAAAGCCAGGCATGGTGCATGCCTGTTATCCCAGGACCCAGGAGGCTGAGGCAGGGGAGCAGCCCTGGGCTACACAGCAAGACCAGCCTCAAAAACACAAAAACAAAAAACGGAACAAAAACCCAGGTGTGGTGGCGCACGCCTTTAGTCCCAGCACTCGGGAGGCAGAGGCAGGCGGATCTCTGTGAGTTCGAGGACAGCCTGGGCTACAGAGTGAGATCCAGGACAGCCAGGGCTGCACAGAGAAACCCTGTCTCAGAGAAACAACAGAAATCCTCATAAAAGACTGCCAGCTTGAAAAATCCCAGCAAGGCCACTCGGAGCCTGGGTGTGGCCCTGGGGGGGACAGGAAAGCTGCAGGATGTGCGTCCAAATGCCAGGAGGTCCAGAGCCTAGTCACAGCCACTGGCCCTGCCCCCGCGCCCGCCCGTCCGCAGACCCAGTCCGGGGCGGATCCCAGCTGTCTCGGCTCAGCTGGTGGAAGCCAGCTGTGGCCAAGACTGGGAAGGAAGACAGGGAGACAGTGCCAAGTGGCCGGCCGGCCAGCACCGCCACGTGCCAGGAAGGGAGCCGGGCAGACGCCAGAGTCAACACAGGCCGGGCCTGGGGCTGCCATCTGTGGGGCTGGCTGGACCACTGTTGACACAGGCCGTACAGGTGCCAGCCAGCGGGCGGAAGGGGGAGCCCTCCACAGAGAGGCGGAAAGGAGTCCCGCACCACCGGGGGCCGGGCTCCTGCTACCATCGCCCCCAAACCCAGCCGTCATCCTGCCCTGCTCCCCGAAAGACCTCTTGGCCCCTAACACAGGCTTCTCCAGGACCCTCGTCTGGCCGTTTTCTACCCAGAGATCCTCCTTCCTCGGCTTTCCCAGCCCTAGGGGTAACGGATGCAGGCCGGGCTGCCTGGTTTTTTTTGTGGGCCCGTGGGATCCGAACGCAGGTCCAGCGAGCCCCTCCCCTCCCCTCCCCACCCCCGCACTCCGTGCAAATTTCTCTGTATATCTAAAGACCTTGGTGTTTTTCTCTCTTCGCGCATGAGACCAACTACGAGCTGCGGCTCCTGGTCCCTCCGTCCTCAGTTTCCCCATCTCCAGCTGCACAAAAACCCCCTCACAGGCTCTGTCTCTGCATGACCCCTGACCCTGACCCAGGATATCCCCCGAAAGGTCGGGACAATGGCTCCTCAGGCCCTCCTTTGGCTGCACTGGGGGCTGGGGTCGGGGCAGTCAACCCTGGTCCTCTTGCCCTGTTTATGGGAGCCGGAGGTCTGGGAGCGTGCAGGGGACACCTACGGATCTGTGACTCTACGCCGTGGCACAGTGGGACGGGGATGTCTCGCTCGCTTGGCGCTGGGGTCTGCAGGGAGCTGTATCCAGGCACCGAGCAATGTCAGGAAGATGAATAAACTTAGCTTGCCGTCAGAGCGGCAGGCAATGCCAGGTCAAGGGCACAAACCTTGAGAACTCACACCCAGAGCCCCCCTGTGGGCGACAAGACCTGTCAACTCCTGTCTAAAATGAACACAGAATGGCCCAGGCTCCTTCTGTACAGACAGGGAAACCGAGGCACAGAGTGAGGTGGAGCCCCCCCCCCCAGCCAAACGCAAATACTTTTATGCTGGTGTGTTTAGCGAGAACCCCCTGGGGGGTGGGAGGCACAGTCTTTAAGCCCACAGCCAGCTCCCGGGCCTAGGGTAGGAGAGGGTCACACCCAGGAGCAGTGACGTCCACTTGACAGGCCAGCTGGCAGGCTGCCCAGCACACACCTAGCAAGCCAGGGCGAAAAGCAGAGACGGAGGGCGAGGCCGCCCCACCCAGCCCAGGCCCTGTCTCAGCAGGTCCCGCAAGGGCACAGAGGGTTAATCCTCCTCTCAGTTCCTCGAAACTAGTCTGTGCTCCAGGGCCCCAGAACGGCATCTGCCCACAAGTCCTCGACCCTAACCTAACCTGAGCCCCCTGGGCGCCTCAGCTCAGCGGCTTCCCAGGCACGCTCTTCCGTCTCAGCTGCTCTCCGAAGGGGACCCCAGGCCTGTTCCTCGAGGGCCCCCAACAGCAGAGCTCAGGTCACCTCCTGAAGCCATCCTGACCAGCTCTGTCACCCAGGGGACATCTGGAGTCCTCAGCCAACCTCTGGGGCTACCTCCTGGCTACTACACAAGACCTGGCCCTGGAGCCAGCCCGGGAGCTGGTTTCCACCCTGGCCACACACCCAGGGGTCGGCTGGGCCAGCTGGCCAGGCTAGAATGCAGGCCCCAGCCCGGCAGGCAGGCCAACCATCTGGTTTCCATCGGCCTGCGGACTTCAAAGGCTCCCTGCCGGCCGGCCACTTCCTCCAGCTTGGCCGCCTGCAGGGAAGAGCTAGGGCGGTCTGAGCTTCCTCCATGCCCCTCCTGGGCCCAGGAAACCCTATGTGGGGGTTCCACAGACACCCCCTGCCTAGCCAACCGACACACCAGCACCCCTGGAACCGGCGGCCACGAGCCTCGACGCTCCAGCTCCTGCTGCTGGCTCCTGTACATTCACAATTCTAAGTGTCCCTCGGCACCACCCTGGACCAGCATGGCACCCTTAGCCCCCGGGCACCGCAGCCCAGGCCGCATGCTCCATGAACCCCACAGCTCTCCAGAGCCAACCCCACACCCTTGTTTCAGGTTGCCGAGCCCCCCGACGTGTGCTGCGCATGAGCGCGTAAGCCAGAGACGAACGCCGCCGCCACCGCACGCCTTCCTCTATGTTCTCCATGCTATTGTTTGAGGCAGCGTCTCTCCGTGGACCTGGAGCTCACTGCCTCGGCCAAGCTGCCCGCCAGCGAGCCCCATCTCCGGCACCGGGGCTGCAAACACACCCTGTGCCTGGTGTTTTTCATGGGTGCTGGCTGGGGGTCGGAACTCAGTCTTCACGCTGGCCCAGCTCTGAACCCACCAGGCCATCCCCCAGCACCAGGCCACCTTTGTACGGAGGAGGAGGATGCAGCGGAGCCCCCCACTGTCCTCAAAGCTCTTGGTGCCTGATGTTCCCCCCTCCGGGGGGCCTCGCCCTGGCCTGTGTACCCCAGCCACACACAGGATCTAAGCTGGGCCTCCCCAGGATCCTGCAGAGCCCGGCCCAGCAACAGGACCGGGGTGTGTGTTTGAGGTGTGTGTGTTGCAGGGGTGGGCCATCAAAGGCCCCCGAGGGCTGGACCCGAGCGCATGGCCTACCTGTTTGAACTGCTCTTCGAACGTCCAGTCCCCGTGGTCTGGCGGTGGCATCTGGGACGCGGCGTGAGTGGGGTGGGCCGGGCCAGGTCCCAGGCGCTCAGGACCGCCCAGCATTCTGGGACCACCATCTCCACGGAAAGCCTGAGCGGGTTGGGCCTTGCGGGCAAACAGGCCTGCAGAGCCCAGGCTGGCAGAGCCCGGGGGGCCCAGGCCCTCTTCCTCCTCCTCCTCTTCCTCGAAGTCGTCCTCCTCTTCCTCCTCCTCCTCCTCCTCCTCCCCCAGCTCTTCCAGTTCTTGCTCTTCCCACTTGGGCTTCCTGCAAAGAATACAGAGCACCCTCAGCCAGGGGGACCGGCAGGCACCACCTGATCTCAGTGGCAAGGCCAGGCCCACCCACTGCCCCTGCCTCAGTCTCTCTCTCTGAAAACAGGAAGAGCAGCAACAAGGCCTCTCAGGTTCCGGGTGCCCACATCCCAGTCTCCCCCTGAACAAGCTCTTACGAAGGGCCCCAACACATCTCAACGGCTCTGCCCCCAGGATCTCTGCACATGTGGTTCCTAGCGCCAGACTCGCTGCAAACAGCTCCCCGTCATTCTTCAGGTACCCTCTGTGAAAACTCATCCCCCCCACCACACACACACCGCAGCCCAATTTTCTTGGCAGCACGTGGCAGGACCCCAGAGCTGGCCGTGTCTCAGGATCCCCATGGGGCGGCCCCTCAAGGAACACAGGTGCGCCCCGCAAACACTTGCTCAGGCGCGCAGGGTCCCCTCGGTCACCCTCGCTGGCTCCCACTTTTCAAACGCATGGAAAACATCGGGTGCTGCTGTCCCGGACCCCAACTCACATGTCGTCCTCGGAGCCCATGTCCAACAGATGTCCATCTCCTTCAGTGTGTCCTGGTCCCTGCTGGCCTCTTCCCTGCAGGGTGGGTGAGCTCAGGGTCCCTTCCCGGGCTGTGTCTTCGTCTTCAGAGCCCGGAGGTCCGTCCTCTGAGCCACCGGGCGAGGACGGGTGTCCCAGGCCGGCGGCCGCGGCCCGCATGGCGGCCAGCGCGGCCATCTGCGTCCTATGCATCCGGGCATTCTCAGGCTCCCTGTCCTCCTCGGTTATGGCCGTCCGAGCACGGACACCGGTGGGCTCAGGTGCTGGCGGCTGCCGGGCCTCCAGTTCCTGCCGGGCACGCTGTTGCCTCTGAATGAGCGTCTCCATCACGGCCTGCAGCTTCATGGCCCTGCGGGCCGGGCCACCCCGGGCACCAGGGGTGGGCGGTGGGGGTGGCCCCTGCGGGGAAGGGTCTTGGCCGCACTGCAGCGTGGGGACCTCGGGGTTGCCGGGACAGTGCAGGGTGGCGGCGGGCAGGGGCAGGGGCCGCCGACTCAGGCTGAGGGCTGGTGGGGCATGCCAGGGAGGCCCAACGGGCTCCTTGTCGTTCACGTCAGGCACCCGGGGGCAGAGGCTGGTGTCAGGCTCATTCAAGCGCTTGCAGACACCTGGGGAAACACAGCGAGAGATGAGGTCAGACCACACCTGCGCCCCACGGACGCGGACACGTCCTCCTCCAGACGTCCGCAGCAAAGGCTGGTGGGAGAGTCCCTGACACCTGCGGCGGCGTGGCGTGCTCTTCCTAGCCACCTGTCTGCAGGTTCCTGGGGACCAGGGGCCCTGCCGTGGAAGCCTAGGGAATCTCTGGTCCCCTCCGGTTAGGCCCACCAGGGACACCCTGGGTGATTGTCCCCCAAGCAGAACCGTGGGGGAGGGGCCCGGTGTCCTTGCTTTCTGATTGGCTGTACCCCGGTTCTAGACCCTGAGGTGCCTCTGGGTTCTGGATTCTGACTCTATGTTCCGAATGTTGCTTAGCCTGAGAGCCCCGGCCAAGATTCCCCATTTGCCGTATGCCAGGCCTGGGCGAAGGCCTCCCTCTCCCATGCCACCTTCTAGAGATCCCTCAGCACCCCCTGGGCCTTGATCAGCCCCCCTGGGCCTTGATCAGCCCCCCTGGGCCTTGATCAGCCCCCCTGGGCCTTGATCAGCCCCCCTGGGCCTTGATCTGCCCCCATGTGGCACCAGTGCCCACCATGCACGCTTCGGAGAACCAGCACAGGGTGGGCACTGTGCAGGTGGTGGGGGAGGGGGTACCAGGGAGGAAACAAAGTTCAGGAGTTCACCCAGGCTGGGCTGGGCGGGGTATCAGTGTCCTGTGCCGCTCTCTACAGAGGACATGGGTCTGGGGTCACCAGTTGACAGGGCTCCATGGGGGGCGGGCGGTAAATGTCCCAGAGGATAGCACTCTGTCCCGGCCAGAGGGCCCTTCTGGGCCTCCAGAAGCCAGCACCGGCATCCAGGTCCCACCTTGCCCCAGGCCACACCCTCCACCCCCCCCATAAGTCACCAATAAAACAGTGGGAGGAACCCAGAAGGCCTGAAATCAAGGGACCAGGGAGAAGGAGAAAGTTTAGTCCACCTCCCAGACAGAGTCTCAGGTTGCCCTCAGCCTAACCTGAACCCCAAAGTCCATACTGACCCCCTGAGATGTGAGGAGGGGGGGCAGCTGAGGGTCCTGGCTGCTGTCCAGGGACATTCTGGTCACCTGGCCCTCCATCCACGGGACCCTGTGGTGCAAAGCCTCGAGGTCTTCATGGAAAATGGGAAGTCTGTGCTCCCCTGGCCTAGACATCTGGCCACCCAAACCTTGGGGTAGAACTGCGGCAGGTGGGCGGCCCCGGGGGACCCTGTCAGTCTAGGATTCCTAAGACAGGACGATGTCAGAGGCGCAGGCAGCGGAGTGACCATCCCCGGCCTACACACACACACACACACACACACACACACACACACACACACACACACACGGTCCCTCCACACCCTGCTGGTCACCCTGTCCACCAGACCCAGGAACTGCTGAAGGGGGCATTTCTGGACGCTGTCTGGCCTGGCCCATCACCCTTCCCCCACCCCTGACAACTTGGAGCTGAGCACACCCCGCTACGGAAATGCTGAAAGCGATGCCCCCTCTTTGGGGTGGGGTGGGGGGACCCATAAGGAAAAGGCTAGAGGAAGCCCCTGTCCCAGACTCCCGTCCCCCCTCCCAGGCCTGCTCGGTTTAATGACCCTTCCTGGTGGAGGGGTGGGGGAGGGGAACAGGCAGGCCTCCACTGCTGGGGCTGGCAGTGGGTGGAGGGGGGTAGGTGGGAACCCCAGAGCCGCCCCAGGCCAGCCTGGACATCCCCCCCAGGAGTACCATCACCCCGAAGCTCCTGTGGCCATCCTTGGAGGGCCCTCCCGCCTAGCCTAGCTCTTTGTCCTTGGCCCCCAACCTCAATTTATGACGTTCTCACAGAGGGAGAGGGGCGACCAGGACTTGGTGGCTGGTGATGGTGGGGGATCTGGCTGGGGTGGGGACTGGGAGGAGACCCAGAGCCACACCCTCATCCCCCACCACCTCCAGGCTTCAGGGGAGAGGGAGAGAGAGAGAGAGAGAGAGAGAGAGAGAGAGAGAGAGAGAGAGAGAGGTCACTAGCTCGGCCAGGCCTTGCAAAACATGGTTATTTGGAGTTGTGCAAGGCCAGGGCCCGAGGGTGGCGAAAGGGGCCCCTCTCTCCTCCCAGGGAGGCGGAGGGGGAAGGGCAGGGGCTGGGGAGGGGGCTGGTAAAGAGGGCGCCGTGGCCCCCGCGCACCAGGAGACGTGTGCAAAAACACATTCCAGTAAGTCCTAGTAGTCAGAGGACAAATATAAAACCACAACAAAACAAACAAACAGAAACCCCGAACGGAGTCGGGATTTCAAAGGCTTCTTGGAAAGAGCGAGCTGGGGGGTGGGGGGGAACCCCTGCTGCCCAAGTCGTAAAAAACGGAAGGTATTTGACAAACCCGCTGCGAGTTGACACACACGCGTGCACTCCGGGCTTCCTGCTCCCTCCTTTTGTGTCGGGGGTGGGGAGGGCCCCGGGACGCTCCGGGCGGGATCTGGACGGGTGCACCCTGCGGGGGCAGAGGGGACCCCAGCGGGGCACTGGCGCTTGGGACCCAAGGGGGAGGGACGGCGGACCCCGCCGGGCACAGGTTTGGAGAAGAAATAGAACTGAAGGCACCGGGGCGTGGCGGCGCGCCCGGCCTGGGATTTCCCCAAAGCACTTGGGAAGGAAAGCTGAGGCAGGGGGATGGCCTCGAGTTCCAGGCCGGTCTGCGCTTGAAGCGGAGCTCTAGGTCAGCCTGGACTACAGAGTGAGATCCTGGCTCCAAACATTACAAAAACATTTCTTTTTAAGAAGAAGAGGCCAAATGAAGTCCCCAGAGCGCAGCTCCCGGGCCCCGCGCGTACACACCCGCGCACCCGCGCGCGCACACACACGCGCACACACACACCCCGGGTCGTTTCCTTCCGCCAGGGGACAGCGCGCACTCGCGACCCCTGCGCGCCTGAACACTCGCGTACCGGATGAAGGTCTCCAAGGTCTACGGCCGTCGCGACAGCCGTCCCAAGTCTGATCCGGTCGAGTCACCTACCCAGCCCCACACCCCCCACGCGCGTCTCTGCCTAACTTTGGAGACCCCGCAATTGTCGGTTTCCAGGGTGCCCTCCGCTGGCACCCCTAGGGGAGATGGCCGGAGCCGCGCTGCAGAGGGCCTGACCGGCCGCTCGGGGTGGCCCGGGGGGCGCATGCCCGGGTGCCCGGAGTCCAGCCCAGAGTCCACCCCGGCGGTGGCCTCCGGTGGCCTCTCTCCCACTTGGCCTCCCCCTGGTGCCCGGGGCGCGCTCCTGGCTCCGGGGTCACCCGCCTCACCGAGTCTCCAGGCCGCGTCTACACCTCCATCCGTCCGGATCGGATAGGGATGAGGTCTCCGCGCGCGACCGGCCCCCCGCCCCGCCCCTCCCCCACCCGGCAGACGAATCGCCGTGTGACAAATTGCTCTCAGATGCAAATACCTCGCCGGTGATTCAGCAGCCCCGGGGACGCAGGAGGAGGTGGTGGGTGTCTCTCCACGGTTCCCCTTTCCGAGCTTTCCCAGGACACCTCCCCGGGGTGCTCCCCTCTCCAACTCAACCTGAGGACGTCCACGGTGGGAGGAGGCGGAGGGGAGCTGGAGAGCCGCGGCAGAGTGGACGGAAATTTTCAGGTCGCGGCCCCTTTAAATGATAATAAATAATAAAAGGAAGGGGGAACCGAACTGAGGGAGGCCCCGCCCCTAGCTTAGGGACTGTGCGCAAAGTGCTCGTCGCAGCTCGAGGCGCAGAGGCGCGAGCGGGAGGGCGGGTCCGCGAGCGCCCCATCGAGGGGCGTCCGAGTTACCGAGGCTCCCCGTCCCGCCTCTGCGCAAAGCCGCCTGGGTCCGCGGTCCTTGCCCGGCTTCGCCCGGCACGGGAGGTGGATCAGCCGGGCTCGGAGCTGGGCCTGCTGCCCACTACGTTACCCAGACCTCTCCAGCCGGGGGCTCCACGTCTCAGAAACGGGATTAAAAACCCGGGAGAGGCCCGAGCTGCGGGGGCGGGGACGCTGGGAGGGGGTGCGCTGCGTGCGCAAAAGCACGGAGTTGGGCTGCGCGCGCGTTCGAGGAAATGCGAGGAACCGTGACGACCCCGCCTAGGAGCGGGGGACGGGAGGTCCCGCCTCTCCCATCGCGGGGCAGCGCACGCTGGGGCCCGCCCGGTGCGGCTCGGCCGAGCGCAGGCTTCTGAGGCCCCGTTCTGCAGGACGGGAAACTGAGGCATGGTGGGAGCCCGGCTAGGAGTTGAGGCGACCCCGGTGGGTAACGCCCGTGCTCAGGGCGGCCCTCCGGCTCTGCAGGCCCCCGTGGGTGGGGCTCGGGCCCCTAGCTGGACGGTTGCGGGGCTCCTGAGCAGCCTGCCCCCCCCAGAGGTCACTTGGAGGGAGGGGGCGACTCTGGTGAGGTTGGCGACTGCGCACCGGTCCCCGGAGTCCTGCCCGGAACCCGAGCGTGCAGCAGGTGCTCGGACCCGGGGCCCGCGAGGCTCGGGGGTGCGGGTGGCGGCGGCAAACGCCACCGTCGACCCTGGAGACACCTCGACCTGTCAGGGCGTGGCCCCCGGGTGGGGCAGGGCCGCACGTGCCGCCCGGGTCCCTCTCCGGTCACTCGGGCTCGCAGACAGTTCTCTCTCAACCTGCGCCGTGAGCGCACGGACGCCAACCGAACAACTGTGGGTCCCGTGAGTGGACAACCCCGACCCTAGTGCCCAGATAATGGGCGCAGCCAAAATCACACCGGCTACTTCGGATGTGTGTGTGTGGTGTGTGTGTGTGACATGTGTGTGTGTGACGTGTGTGTGTGACATGTGTGTGTGAGAGGGAGAGAGATGTGTGTGTGACATGTGTGTGTGAGACGTGTGTGTGTGTGAGAGATGTGTGACATGTGTGTGTGACGTGTGTGTGACATGTGTGTGTGACGTGTGTGTGTGACATGTGTGTGTGACATATGTGTGTGTGTGACATGTGTGTGTGAGAGGGAGAGAGATGTGTGTGTGACATGTGTGTGTGTGTGACGTGTGTGTGAGAGAGGGAGATGTGTGTGACATGTGTGTGTGTGAGACGTGTGTGTGTGTGACATGTGTGTGTGACATGTGTGTGACATGTGTGTGTGTGTGCGCGCGCGCGCGCCAACCCAGCTGCCTAGGTAGACCAGACTGGGCTTGAACTCACGGAGCTCCGCCTGCCTCTGCCTCCATGAGTGCTGGGATTAAAAATCATGTGCTACCACGCCTGGCAAAATAGTATTTTAATTAATTTTTTATTTATTTGTGTGTGCGTGTGTCTGGGTGTCTGTGCGCAGGGGGCAGAGGAGCTACCGCAGCGCACGCAGAGGTCGGAGGACAGCGGGGTGATTTCGCCCCCCACCTTCTGTGGGTCCCGGGTCCCCAGCCCAGGAGGCCGCTTAGCAGGGCCCTCACCTGCAGAGCCGAGTCCCGGCCCCGGGAATCCCGTCCTCAGCATTTTCATAGCCTCTTTAAAGGCAAACGCCACGATCCGCTGCTTCCTTTTACGGCGGGGACATATTTAGCCGAGGTGGCGAGCATGAGGACCGACTTCCGAGGACCAGCAGGATGCGACTCGGGGTCCCGGACCGCATCAGGCCGGTTCCGTAAGGCGTGCGCGCCCCCTGCAGGGCACCACAGGAACTGCGTCCAGGTAGAGCGCAGCGTGGCCGTGAGGGGCCGCCAGGTGGCGCCATTGCACCTAAAAAGCCAGTTCCCCAAGTTAGGTTTGGAGAAACCGAGGCCTGAAGTCATTTTCTCCTACATAGATTTTCTGTGCAGTCGAGGTGTCAACGTACGTAGCCCATGATGGCTTTGAACTCAGGATCCTTCTGCCTGTTTTTGTTTTTTAAATATTATTTATTATTTCATGTGCGTTCATGTTTTGCCCGTGAGGGTGTCAGATCCTGGAAACTGGAGCTGTAGGCACTTATGAGTTGGGACTTGAACTCGCATCCTGTGCAAGAGCATCCAGTGCTCTTAACCGCTGAGCCATCTCTCCAGCCCCCTTCTGCACGAAGTTAAATTTCCTAAAGGGGCACTGCACGTGGCCACATCATTTTCCTTCCCTTCCTTCCTTCCTTCCTTTCTTTTTTTGTTTTTGTTTGTTTTTCAAAACAGGGTTTCTCTGTGCAGCCCTGGCTGTCCTGGATCTCGCTCTGTAGCCTAGGCTGGCCTGGACTTCCCAGACATCCCCCTGCCTCTGCCTCCCAAGTGCTAAGGTCAGAGGCCTGCACCTCCGCTCATTTTCCAGTTTACTCACACTTTTAGATACGGGGCAGGGAATCTGTGCTAGATGAGCGCTCTGCCTCCGACCATGCCCTAACCTAACGCGGGAGGATTTTAGGCCAGGTGTGAACTGTATGTCCAACTCCCCCAGCCCTCCCCTGCAGCCCTCTCCAGGGTTTCTAGCCAGGTGGTGATGGTGCACACGCCTTTATCCCCGCACGGCGGAGGCAGACGGATATCAGAGTTCCGGGCCAGCCTGGTCTACAGAGGGAGTTCCAGGACAGCCTGGGCTACAGAGGGAGTTCCAGGCAGCTGGGCTACAGAGGGAGTTCCAGGACAGCCTGGGCTACAGAGGGAGTTCCAGGACAGCCTGGGCTACAGAGGGAGTTCCAGGACAGCCTGGGCTACAGAGGGAGTTCCAGGACAGCCTGGGCTACAGAGGGAGCTCCAGGACAGCCTGGGCTACAACTGAGATACCTTGCCTAGAAAAGCAACAAGCAAATAGAGGCAGGGCCTCACCGTGTGGCCTTGAACCCACAGAAGTCTGCCCACCACAGCCTCTAAGGTTCATTGCTCCTTCTGTCCTCACTCTGGGGGGAGGGGGGTTCCCTACAGAATTTTATATCTGAGGCTTTGGACTTTTCCTCTGTGTTTGGTTGGTTGCTTTGGTTTGGTTTTTGGAGACAGGGTTTTTCTGTGCAGCCCTGGCTGTCCTGGATCTCACTCTGTAGACCAGGCTGGCCCTGAACCCATAGAGACCTGCCTGCTTCTGCCTCCCGAGTGCTGAGACCAAGGGCGTGTGCCAGCACCTCTGTTCTTGAATGTGGATTTGTGACCTTTCCCGTAGCCCCCCCCCAAAAAAAAAAAAACCTCCGTCCCAACAGGTGGCAGGATATGGACCCTAATTTGGTGGTGGCTGTTTGGAGGTGATAAAGTTGGAAGCCGGGGCCTGATTGGAGGACGTGTTTCTGGGGGGTGAGGCAGATCTTGTCCGTTGCTTCCTTCTGCTTCCTGGCCACCCTGTGAGCCACTGCTCCATTTCATTCTCCTTCGCGACGGTCGGTCAGCCCACCAGGGCCAGGCAGAGCCAAAATGACTTTTCTTCTTCAGACTGTTTCCTCCCTGGGAAATGGCAAGTGTGAGGACTTTGGTTCAGTCCCCAGGACCCTGGTAGAAACCCAGGCCTGATGGGGTGCACTCGCAGCTCAGCACTGGACGTGGAGACGGGGATTCCGGGGGCTCCAGGCCAGCCAGTCTAGAGGAATCACTAAGTTCCGGTGCAGGGAGAGACTCTGCCTCCATATCGAGGTGCAGCCGGACGGTGCATTCCCTCTCCTTTGGTCCCTGTGCGTTCCAGGACAACCTGAGGACTTCCCTGCCAGTCAGGGCTACAGGGTGGGACATGCTCTCAGAACTAACAACCATAAGTGGTTAAGAACACTGGCTGCACTTAGAGATCTTTGGCAGCAGTTAACTCTGCAGCTCACACACGAATGAGCCTGTATGATGAGTATTCAGAGACGGGTAATTCTTGGGGGGCACTCATCAACCTAAGACAGAGCGCCTGTGTGGCCTGGGCAGGTGTCTCCATGACGGGTAAGGTGACCTGCTGACGTCCCACGCAACCTAAGTCAGAAGCTCATTTTTTAGTAAAAGGGGGGACCTGTAGGGCCCTGGCCCTGTTTCTGGGTAACTGTTGCCTTGCTTGCTAACCTTGACCTTGATATCCTCCCTATGCTAATTCCCTGCCGGGTTCCATCCTCCTGAATGCTAAAGGGAAGTTCCTTGTCTGTGCATCCTGCATAAAGGGCGTTAATAGCTTAGATGCAAGATTGTAAAACATCCAAGAACTTCTGCCCTCCAGGGTTCTCCCATTGTGCTGTAAGCCTGTATTCAAGACCTCCTCCCTCCTTCAATAAACAGCATTCGGCATTTAAAAAAGAAAAAAGAAAAAAAAAAAGAACCCTGGCTGCTCTGGAAGAGGAGCCAGGTTTGATTCCCAGCACCCACATGGAGGATCACAACCATTTCTAACTCCAGTCACAGGGGACCCCACATCTGGCCTTTGTGAGCAACCTGATGGGGGTGCTGGGGATAGAACATGGGTCCTCTAGAAGAATAGGATGAACCCTTAACTGCTGAGGCGTCTCTCTCTCTCTCTCTCTCTCTCTCTCTCTCTCTCTCTCTCTCTCTCTCAATATATATATTTTTGAGACAGGGTTTCTCTGTGCAGTCCTGACTGTCCTGGAACTCACTCTGTAGACCAGGCTGGCCTCAAATTTTGAGATCTCTCTGCCTCCCGAGTGCTGGGGTTAAAAGTGTGTGCCACCACACAGGGTCCTGCTTTTTGATTTTGGTACCCTGTCTCATCAAGCGAGGCTGCCCTGGAACACTGTGGAGCTGAGGATGACCACCCAGTCCTTCTGTGGTGTGACGGTCGTGGGGTATCATAACTGGTGTGTGCTGGACTTTTTTTTTTGGAATTAAATATCATAAGTACACACAATCTTACATCCTTTATTTTTTATTTTTTCTGATGTTAGGACCTTGTCTCAAAATAGAAAAAGAAAGCTGGGCTTGGTGGCTTAGGTCCCAAGGTCATGGCCAGAGGATCAGGGTCAGCCTTACCTACACACAGAGTTGGAGGCCAGCCTGGGCTACTTGCGACCCTGTTTTACAATGGGTAGGGGAAAGGAAAAAGAGGCTGGTATTTAGCTTAGTGGTCCAGCACTTGCCTAATAAGCACAAAGTCCTGAAGTAGATGCGGAAAGTGGGGACATTAATCTTCAAACGCTGTCGAGTACAGAGTAGTATCACAACCACAGCAAGAACCACGGCCCACGGCGCCGACCCGAAGAAGAGAAGGCGGTTTACACGGGTTACCAGGGACACAAACTACGCCATTAACGACTGAACACGGGCTGGATTGTCCCCGGAGGGTTTAGCTCAGCGTGGAGCAGCTTGTTCACGCAGGACGCAGGGCGAGCGCGCGGCAGGGTTCCCAGGCTCGGGCGTCCTGACGCCAGCCTGTTGCCGGGCCAGGCAGCGCGGCGCGGTGTGGGTCGGGGCTCGGTCGGAGAGGGCAGAGCCGTGGGGCCGGCGCTGGCGTCGTCGGGGGCCGCACGGGCACACTCGGCAGAAGGCCTGTCTGAAGTGTGAGCCCAGGAAGGCGTAGAGCAGCGGATTGAGTGCCGAGTTGCTGTAGGACATGCAGTGAGCCCAGATCTTGAGCGCGTAGGCGGCGTAGCTGCGAGGGTGCCAGGCCCCCGCGGGGCCCAGGGCTTGGAGCACCAGGAACAACTGGATCGGGCCCCAGCAGGCGGCGAAGAGCAGGACCACAGCGGCCACCAGCCGGGAGACCTTGGTGCGCACCGCTCCGGCGCGCTGTGCCAGCAGCCGTCCCTGGTGACCCCGGGGTATTAATGGGAAGCGACAGGACCCCCTCCGAGATCCCTCCAGGGTCCCCCCACCACATGCATACGCAGTCCGGGCTCTGATTCCCCCACTGCCGCCCCTCCAACCCCGCCTGGGTTCCCCCACGCGCACACGTATACCCCAGGCTCTGATTTCCCCCAGCAGCCCCTCCACCCTACCCCGGGTCCCTCCCAACACACATGCACACACAGTCCGGGCTCCGAAATGCCCCCGTGGTGCCCCTCCACCCCACCATGGGTCCTCCCACACATACAGTCCGGACTCCAATCCCCTCCATCTGCACCATGGGTCTCCCCCTCCCCCGCCAGCCCCCTCCCCGCGCTCGCGTGTGGCGCACACACACACACACACACACCAGGCTCCGCCTGCTCCCCCCCATGCACCCCTCCACCCTGAGTCTCCCGCACCTGCAGGGCGCCGTCAGTGGGCGCGGGGCGCACGGCAGCTCGGCCCAGGTGGCGCAGCATGGCACCGTAGCAGGCGCAGGTAGCGAGCAGGGGCAGCAGGTAGAGAGCCAGCAGGTTGTAGAGGGCGAAGGCGCGCTCCAGGGCGCGGCTGGGAAAGGCCTCGCTGCAGTAGGTGCGAGGCCCCTGCGACAGGCGGTGCAGGGCCAGCACCGGGGCGGACACGGCTGCAGAACCTGTGCCACCCGCCGGCCCAGGACGAGCACCGCGGCCGGAGAGTGGGGACACGTCCCACTCAGGAGCCAGGGTCTCCCCGCCACCCACCCGAGCCCTCCCGGCCGGCCTCCCCCGCCCTGGTCCCCGCTCCAAACCGCACTCACCCACCCAGATGCTGAGGCTGACGGCCAGGGCCAGGCGCGGAGTGCGGCGGTGCAGGGCGCGCAGCGGGAAGACAGTCACGTACCAGCGGTCCACGCTCATGGCCGTCAGGGTGGCGCACGTGGCTTGCACTGACACCTGGAAAAGCCAAGGGCTGAGCGTGGGCCCTGCCAGTCCCGGGACGTATCTGACCCCTCAGGGGTACGCGAATGTTCCGGGAGGAGCAGCCAGTTGAAGGGACCGGGAGGGCTGGGGGGGAGACGACACTGGGGTTTGTTAGGCCCCCGAACACACCCCGGAACAGGCCCACCTAGACCCGCCAACGTCCAGTCTCAGGCCTTTCGCACAGAGGCCCACGGTGCGCCTGCCTTCTGGGGGTGTCCATGCCCGACCACCCCTCCCTGCCCACACCAGCTCTGATCCCTACCCTGCAAGATCGAGCCCTTTGGTGCTTGGACAGACGGCTCAGCGGTTAGCACACCGGCTGCCCCTGCAGAGGACCCGGTTCCCAGCACCCGTAAGGGGCTCACAACCCCCGTGACTCCAGTTCTGGGGACACGACGCCCCCTTCCGGCCCCTGCACGTACAGCACACCCACACACGTGAAATAAAAGTTTATTTAGAGGGCGCACGCCTGTAATCCCCGCACTCGGGAGGCAGAGACAGGCGGGTCTCTGAGTTCTAGGCCAGCCTGGGCTACAGAGACTCTGATTCGGAAACCTAAATAAATAAAAGACCATGCCTCATTTCTTGTTTTTTTTTTTCCCTAAGGTTTGTTTATTTATTTATTATGTATACAGCGCTCTGTCTGCCTGCACACCAGAGGGACACAGGATCTCATCACAGATGGTTGGGAGCCACCATGTGGTTGCCGGGAATTGAACTCAGGACCCGTGGAAGAGCAGCCAGGGCTCTTAACTCCATGCCTCATTTCTGATCATGACCCCACCCTGTGCACCGCAGACCCTGGCCATCCCTCCTACACCCCCCCCCAGGCTCCGATCCTGCCCACGCCCTGCCCAGTCCCCCCCCAGCCACACGCCCAGCTCTCGGCCCCACCCGCACCAGACTCTGCACAGTGGACCCATTCCTGCTCCGCAGCTGCTACGTCTGCTCCCCCGCCCCCCCCCCCACCCCAGCCGGCGCACCTGCTGGATGTAGTTGACGAATTTGCACATGAAGTCTCCCCAGCACCCAGGCGGGCAGCGGATAGAGCAGCGCCGTGAAGGGGACGCAGCACAGCAGGAAGGTGACGTCGGTGGCCGCCAGGTTGGCTACAGGTGGGGGACACGCGGACGCTGCAGGGTTGGGCACCCAGAGCTCCTGACCCGGGCCTGACTCTCCATCCGGGCCGTTGGCGCGCGCGCACAACACACACACTCACACTCACTCTCTCATCACACACACACATACACACCACACGACACTCTCCGACACACACACACACCAACACACCAAAACATACGCAACACACAGTATGTGGTTACACACACACGTCACAACGTACACCTCTCGTCTCACACACATCACTCTCTCTCACACAGCACACACAACACACGCACCACACTCTCTTCTCCTCACAACAGTCACACACACCAACAACACACACACAACACGCACGCTGCACAAGACACACACACACCACACACACACGAGATGAGCACGGGCAAGCACAGCACACACACACACACCACCACACAACACAACCACACACATCACACACACACACACACACACACAACACAACACACCACACACACCCACACACACAACACACTCACACACACACCACACCACCACACACACAAGCCACACCATACACACACACGACCGCTCAACTACATCACGACACACACTCACACTCTCTCTCTCACACACACCACACACACACCACACACACAAACACACACTCTCACACACAGGTCGCACACACACACACACCTACACATCCACAACACACTCTCGCTCTCATCTCTCTCACACACACACAACACACACAAACACGCACACACGCTCCACCAGAAAAGCGGGGGGCGCCCTCCACCTTCATCGCGCTCTTTCCCGCTGCCCCGGGTGTCTTTGGCCTCAGCTTCCCCATCTCTGACTTAGAGACCCCGGGTAGCCCCGGGCTGTGTTAGGGCGTCCCACACAGCGTCCCCCTCTTTGCAGAGGACAGGCACCTGTGGAAGCGGCCGCGTCTCCGTGCCTCACCGCCACCCCCCCCCCTTCAGCACTCTGCCAGATGTGACAGCGGCCTTCCCCGGCCAGGGTGAGGCGCGGGGAGTCTGGGGGTGCGGGCCCCGCGCCCACCCGGGAGGGAACCCCAGGAAGGCGCGCACTCACCGATGTAGAAGTTGGTCACCGTCCGCATGTGCTTGTGGCGGCAGATGACGTAGATGACCAGCGAGTTCCCCACCAGCCCGAGCAACATGAGCGCGGCGAAGAACAGGGGGACCAGCCAGGCATCCAGGGGCCGGGGCGCCGCGCCCGGGCCGTCCGAGGCGTTGGCACCGCACCCTGGGCATCCCGACGCGTTGGCCGGAGCCCACCAGGTCGCGTTGGGACCCAAGGGCGCCTCGGTAGCCATGCCCGGCCGCCCTCCTCCTCCAGGCAGCCTTCGCGGGTTGAGTCCCCGGACTGCGGGGACTGAGGAAGGACCCCGCTCCTCCTCCTCCTCTCCTCCTCGGGGCCGCCCTCCCGGGGTGCCGGCGCCCGGGGCTCTGCTGCCGGCGGCGCAGGGGGCTGGGGCGCGGCTCCTGTGCCAGCGGCCACTCTTATACCGCGCGCCCCTGTCCCCGCCTTCCCGGCTCCCTGCGCAGTCACCACTCCAGAGCCTTGCGCTCGCCCTCCCCAGAGCTGTGCCCGGATGAGGAGGAGGAGGAGGAGGGAGGGCGCTGGGCACCGAGCAGGGGAGGGGTCGCCGCCCTCCCTCGCGGGGGAGGCTGCAGCCAGGCGAGTGGCCCAGGCCCGCCTTCTGGAGAAGCCCTAGGGGAAGGTCCCCGGAGTCTGTCCCCAGGACATGGGAGCCATAGGAGGCTTCGGGACAGGGGAGGGACCCTCGGTTCCATTGGGCGGACTCTGGTGGTTACAAGGCTCCCCCTCTATTTTTTTAATTTTTATTTATTTTTTTATTTTTTTGGGTTTTTGTTTTTCGAGACAGGGTTTCTCTGTGTAGCTTTGCGCCTCTGTCCTGGATCTCGACTCTGTAAGCCCAGGCTGGGCCTCGAACTCACAGAGATCCTCCTGCTCTGCCTCCCGAGTGCTGGGATTAAAGGCGCGCGCCACCACCGCCCGGCTAAGGCTCCCCCTCTAACTGGCACCCAGGGGCCTGTTCCTGGTGGGAGAGTGGGCATGGGCACTGTGGCAGCTGTCAGCGGGAGCCGTGGGGACCGGGCCTCAGCCACACCGTGACACCCCCTGCCCAAGGAATTCTCAGAAGCTCCCTCGGGCCCTGAGATGGCGTCCCTGGCAAGCCACCGGAATACTATGCAGCAGGGAAAAATAAAACGGGTTTGAAAGAGGGGACGCGAAAGGTGTGACTCGGTGGCGGTGTGTCTACCGCGTGTGTATAGGGTCCCCCCCCACTGAGGGGTGGGCTCAAAGGAGGCGGGGGGGGGGAGCAAACAGGAAGCAGCCCTGGAGACCCGAACAATCCCCGAGCGAGCAGCTGCAGGCCGGGGTTCCAGAATGCACCCCTTCTCTGTCCCACCGCCCCGGACTCAAGCCGCCCGCAGCCCCGCGCCCCTTCCTCTGCACGGCTTCCCGCGCACAGGCTCGCTTCCCCGAAGCCTGGGGCGGACGGCCGACTTTGGCTTTAATTCACTGAGTCGTTTATTTTTGGGGGACCAAAGGCGCGCGCGCTCTCCCCTAGCCCAGGCTGGCCCGGAAACTTGCTGTCAGCCGATGACTTTCAACATCTGCGCCTCCTGCCCCTGCTAACCAGTGCCGGGGAGGTCAGGTGTGCGCCGCACCTGCCTGCCCATGCCCCGGCCAATCCCGTAGCCCAGGCTGGCCCGGAACTCTCCTGATTCTCGCCGCCTCGGCTCCCGGAGTGCTGGGGCGTGCACCGGCGCTCCTCCACCAGGCTGGCTCAGACCGGCTGGGGTCGGCTTCCTTCTCCACCTCGGTCCGCCGAAGCACCGTCACCGCGGGCCGTGCGCCCTTCCCGCACGCCCGCCCGTGGAGCCGCCGCGCTCCGCAGTCGCCTTCCCGGCCGCGTGCCGCCCACGCCAGCCCCATCTGCCCTTCGGGCGGCCACGGACTGCGTCCCCTGCAGGCCCGGCCGGCTGACAGCCGCTCGGCGGCGTCTGCGAGGGGGTAATACGAGAGGCAGGGCGCCCGGGCCGCCGAGGCTTGCTCGCGGGCCGGTCCCGCCCCGAGCCAGCGGCAAAGACCTCCCGCCCGCGCGTTCAACTTCCTCCGCGGCCTCGGCGCGGGCTGCGGCTGCGGCTGGCAGGCGCCAGTGGTGGCCTCTGGACGAACCCCGGGCTGCGGGCCCGGAGGCGACCCCCGGCGGCGGAGTAGCAGGCCTGTGAGCGGGCGCCGGGGGCTGGGCTCTTCTGGGCTCCCTCACGGGGCTGGGGTCCCTCCTCCTCCCTCCTCCTCCTTCCTCTCCTACCTCCTCCTCCTCCTCCCTGGCTGGGGTCCCTCCTCCCCTCCTCCTCCTCCTCCTTCCTCCTCCCCAGGCTGGGGTCTCCTCCTGCCTCCCCTCCCAGCTGGGTCTCCTCCTCCTCGCTCCTCCCTCCTCCTCCTCCTCCTCCCCCCCCCCAGGCTGGGGTCTCCTCCTCCTCCTCCTCTCCTCCTCCCCGGGCTGGGGTCTCCTCCTCCCTTCTCCTCCTCCTCCCCCCCCCCAGGCTGGGGTCTCCTCCTCCTCCCCCCCCTCCTCCTCCTCCTGCCTCCCGGCTGGGGTCTCTCCTCTCCTCCCCTCCTCCTCCTCCTCCTCCCAGGCTGGGGTCTCCTCCTCCTCCTCCCTCCTCCAGGCTGGGGTCTCCTCCTCCTCCTCCTCCCGGGCTGGGGTCTCTCCTCCTCCTCCTCCTCTGCATCCTCCTCCCCCCAGGCTGGGGTCTCTCCTCCTCTCCCCCACCCTCTCTTCCTCCTCTCCCCGCTGCAGACTCTCCACCCACACCCCTTCTCTGGCTGCTCACCACAGACCACACCCTCCCCACCCCTGATCTATGGAGACCTCACCACTTCTGTGGGATCCCCGCTCTAGTGGGGAGCCGCACTCCCGTTCTGGTGGGGTAGCGGACCCTGCTCTATGGGGACCCCGCTCTATGGGACCCCGCTCTGATGGGGACCCCGTTCTATGGGGACCCCGCTCTATGGGGACCCCGCTCTGTGGGAGACCCGCCACCCTTCTATGGGGAACCCGCTTCTATGGGACCCCGCTCTGTGGGACCCCGCTCTATGGGGACCCTGCTCTATGGGGACCCCGCTCTATGGGACGCCGCTCTATGGGGACCCCGCTCTATGGGGACCCTGCTCTATGGGGACCCCGCTTCTATGGGGACCCCGCTCTATGGGACACCGCCGTTCTATGGGGACCCGCTCTATGGGACCCGCTCTGTGGGGACCACCCGGCTTATGGCGATGGGGACCCTCGCTCTATGGGGACCCGCTCTGTGGGACCCCTTGACCGCTCTAGGAGTGGGGACCCCGTTTCTAGGATGGGGACCCCGTTCTATGGGGACCCGCTTCTGTGGGGACCCCGCTCTATGGGGACCCCCGCTCTGTGGGGACCCCGCTCTGTGGGGACCCCGCTCTGTGGGGACCCGCTCTATGGGACCCCGCTCTGTGGGGACCCCGCTCTGTGGGGACCCCGCTCTATGGCCCACAGGCGTCTGGGCATTTTCCCGGTCCCTCCCTCCCTGCCCGGTGGCTGAGGTGGAATGGCCCTGGAGAGCCACCGCTGCCCGCCACCCTCTGAGGGTCCCCGTCCCCTCCGCTGCGCTGGCAGTGATCACTGTGTCTCTGGGAAGTGGTCTAGCCTGGAGCAGCGGGTGTGGCACCCTGGCTTATGTGGGTACTCAGGAATCCGGGTCCTGTGACCCCGGGCCCTGTGTGAGAGAGGGGGCTTGGCCTCCCGCTCGGCTGCTGAGCCTTTCGTGCCTTGGTTTCCCCTGTCTGTGAATTGTGGACAGAGGTCTCTTCTGAGTCGTGGGGAAGGAGAGGGGGCACACAGGTCGGGTTGGGACCCACAAAGCTCTGCTCCCGTGGAGTCCAGCAGTCTGGGGTCCTGTTTGGTTCCACCGTTGCCTGTTGGATTTAATTTTTAACTCATTCAATAGCTATATTTATGATATTCATTAATTACATTAAATGTATTGATTTACATTCATGATATCATGTCTTGATACTGCTTTCCATTTGTGGGGCTTTTCCATCCCAGGAGACAGATTCTGTTCTCAGGAAATCATTGCTCTATATTCCTTTCTTCTCCAGCTTGAGATAAGGTCTAATCTTTCTGTCTCTATGAATTTGTGTATTCTATATATTTCATGTAATACAATTCTATAGTATTTGTCTCCCCTTTTTTTAATGTAAAAACAGTTTATGTACAACTGCAGGGAAAATAATACACAAACAGCTTGAACATAAAAACAGGTTATAATTCAAAAGTCCAGGGTTATTTTAAACAGTAAAATATTTTCTCTGTAGAAAATAGTATAAATGATAACATTTCCCAATAAGCCCTTTTGAGCCAAATGATAGCTGAATTATAGATATAAATATTGATTAGATCCCGGGATACAGAAGAGACCTGTCTTCATCTGTTCAGAGAGCTGTGTTTTATTACGTTGTGTAGGTGAGATTCCTATTCATCTTCCCCTTCACGGTTTGATTTACAGCAGACGTTTTTCTATAGGCTAATCCATAATCTAAAAAGCTCTGCTCCCGTGGAGCCCAGCAATCTGGGGTCCTGTTTGGTCCCACCGTTGCCTGTTGGATTTATTTTAATTTTTTAAAAATGTTTTTACATGTGTGGGCATTTTGTGTGCACACTGAGTATGTATATATGTGCGCCATGTGTGCAGTACCCGCGGAGGCCGTAAGGGGCATCGGGTATCCAGAACTGGAGTCCTGGGTGATTGTGAGCCCCGTGTGGGTCCTCCACAGGGCCATCCGGTGCGCTAACCGCTGAGCTCACTGCTGAGCAGCGTCTCTCCAGGCCTTGTTCTGTTTTGTTTGTTTGACTCAGGGTCCCAGGTAGCCCAGGCTGGCCTCAGGCCCTCTGTGCCGCAGAGGATGATCTTCAGCTCCTGATCCTCCCTGCCTCAGCCTTCTGCGACCGCGCCTAGCTACCTTGCTGTGGCTCTGGTGTAAATAAGTCTATGTTTTGGTGAATTACTTCCCATCAGGGCCTCACCCAGGTGTCCACCTGCCTGCTGGGTGTTGGGGGCAGGCGCTGAGTCACCTCCGCCCTGCTTCCTGTTGGGGAACTGGGTTCTCTGCCATTCGTTCCGGGAGCATTTGCCAGAGGAGGTGTGCTGTACCCGGGGTGTGTCTTGGCCAGCCAGTGCCATTGCCCAACCAGCAGGATGCAAAAAAGGCTGTTCCCCAAACCCCGCTGACCTAGCGCCTCTGCCCTGTGCTCTGGCCACCCTCCCAGGTACTGGTCACACTCTGAGGCGTCCGACACCTCTGGGTTCCCAGCTTCAGTCTCTGTGAAGTGGCCTGGTTATGGGGAAAGGAATATTCACTCCACAAACTTGCAGGAGTTCAGTTGGTTCGTTCTGTCTGCCCTGTGGCTTGTGGGCTGCCTGCTGGACACGGGTGAGGGGTGTCTGCTTGACCTAGCAGGAAGAAGTGCTCATTGGTCCGGCCTGGCCGCCGTCTGGGAGGTGGCATCTGGACAGAAACCAGAGTCAGGCAGGACCAGGAGAGGCCAAGGCTTGCAGGCTTCGCAAGTTTGAATCCGGGGGACAATCCTGTCCCCGGGAGCCCTTGGGGCCCACAGGAGGTGGTGACGTCCCCACGGCCCTTAGAACTGAGCACTGACCCGAGCTGCAGGCCGAGAGCATGGGGGGCTTGCCATAGCGGGACCCAGGCTCACGTCCGTCCTTCTGTCCGTGCGCCGCATCAGTCTGTCCTGTCCGTGCGCCGCCGCATCAGTCAGTCCCTCCTTCCTGCAGCGGTTTGTTATCAGCCTGCGCCAGCTGCCGGGGTGCGGCTTTAAAGGCCTGGGGGTGCAGCCAGGGCTGAAGTGGCCCAGCCTCAGACCTCAGAGTTGACCTCAGGGGCCAGCAGGAAGTTGGTAGCTGGGCTGGCGGACCCTCCTCCGGAGGGTGGGCTCACCCTGCTCAGGGGCGACCCAAGCAGGCGGGAGGGCGTCCCCCCCCCAGCCCCCAGGTCCACGGGGACCCCTGCAGTGCAGCCGCTGGTGGCCTGGCGATGGGGTCCCCACCAGAGCTGAAGTTGCAGGCTCCCTCCCTGCAAGGCCCCCGGGATGCATGCGCCCCAGGCTGAGCCTGCCACTCTCTCTGCGCGGTCCTCCCGGCTGGTCCTCCCCGCTGGTCCTCCCCGCTGGTCCTCCCGCCCCGCCTGTCTCCCGGTGGCTCTGGCCCTGCCCTGCTGAGCAGAGCCTCGGCTGCTGAGTGCCAGGCTAATCCCTTCACAGGATTAGCACCATCTTCAAGAGTTAGCTCTGGGGGGGGGGCCTGCGGTGGGCTGGGGGCAGCGGGGGCGTCATGGCCCCTGGAGACCCTGCGGCTCTTTCTGGTTTACAGGGCGTGGGGGAGAGCGTCCACTTCCAGGGGGAAGGTGGAAGGGGCCACCTCTGCTCTGGGTGCCGCGGGCTCGGGCCTTGCCTTCTCGGAGCCTCAGTTTACCCCTCTTGTGTAATAATGACCCGTGTCCTGGATTCCGTGGGCCCCGGGTCCCTACGCACAGGGGCCTGGGGTGGGAGGGGACACGGAGCAGGCCCGCCTGGGCCCTGACGCCCCCTCCCCGGCCCGCAGGCCCCTCCCCGGCTGCCTGCCCACGCTCGGCGGCTCACAGGTGAAGAGGGTCTCGGCCTCCAGGCGCAAGCAACATTTTATCAACCAGGCTGTGCGGAACTCGGACCTGGTGCCCAAGGCCAAGGGACGGAAGAGTCTGCAGCGCCTGGAGAACAGTAAGCGGGGGTGTGTGTGTGTGTGTCGGCCTGAGGCTTCCCTTGCCGGGCATCGCCCACTGGCCAAGCATTAGAACAAGGGCTTCAGAGGGTTGCCTAGGAGTTCGGTAAGGCAAGGAGAGCAAGATGGGGTGCTGGAGAGAGGCTGGGTAAAACAGGAAACAGCAGAACTTCTTGGGACAGTGGGAGTGAGTGGGGACCCCAGACCCCGCCTCAGCCCACGGACCTTGGTTCCGTTCAGCCCGGTACCTCCTCACGCTGCTGGAGACGGCCGGGGGTCCGCCAGGCCCGGAAGACGGGGACGGGACTCCGCCCGCGGCACCTGGCATCTTCGCAGAGGCCTGCAGCAATGCCACCTACGTGGAGGTGAGACCGGGGTGCGCGCAGCCCGGGGTCGTCCGCCCTTCCCCGGGGTCATCTGCCTCTCCCCGGGGTCGCCCGCCCCCTCCCCCGGGGGTCGCCCGCCCCTCCCCGGGGTCGCCCGCCCCTCCCCGGGGTCGCCCGCCCTCCCCGTCGGGGTCGCCCGCGCCTCCCCCGGGGTCGTCCGCCGCTCTTGGACCAGGGGACCCGGCTGGAGACTGTGTGGTGCGCATGAGCGCGCGTCGCTGGTGGTGCGTCCCACCCTGGCCTCCCCGGAGTTAGTGGCCGTGCCTGCTGAGCTCCGGTGCATCCCTTGACACCCCAGCTCCAGAATCCGCCTCGGGCCCCACACATGCAGGACGTGGGCAGATGGGCTCCTGTGTGCCCCGGGGCCTGTGTGTGCGTTTGTCAAGGCGGAAGCAGACCCGGGCCTCAGGGCCGGCCTGCGTCCCTGTCTTCCAGGTCTGGAATGATTTCATGAACCGCTCCGGAGAGGAGCAAGAGCGAGTGCTCCGCTACCTGGAGGATGAGGGTCAGGGCAAGCGGAGGCGCGCGCCTGGCCGTGGGGAGGACCGGCGGAGAGGTGGGGCCCGGCTGGGGGCGGGGCCTGGTGGAGGGGCGGGGGGGTGGGGGGCGCGGGCCTGGCCGTGGGGAGGACCGGCGGAGAGGTGGGGCCCGGCTGGTTGGAGGGGCGGCGGGGGCCTGGTGGATGGGGCGGGGCCTGGCCGTGGGGGGAGGACCGGCGGAGAGGTGGGGCCCGGTGGGGGCGGGGCCTGGGCTGGGGGCGGGGCCTGGCCTGGGGCGGACCGGCGGAGAGGTGCGGCCCGGTGGGGGCGGGGCCTGGTGGGGCGGGCCTGGCTGGGGCGGACCGGCGGAGAGGTGGGCCCGGTGGGGCGGGGCCTGACTGGGGGGGGCCTGGTGGAGGGGCGGGGCCTGGCCGTGGGAGGACCGGCGGAGAGGTGGGGCCGTGCGGCCTGGTGGAGGGGCGGGGCCCTGGTGGAGGGGCGGGGCCTGGCCTGGGGCGGACCGGCGGAGAGGTGGGGCCCGGTGGGGGCAGGGGCCTGGTGGAGGGGCGGGGCCCGGCTGGGGGCGGGGGCCTGCGGGAGGGGCGGGGCCTGGCCTGGGGCGGACCGGCGGAGAGGTGGGGCCCTGGCTGGGGGCGGGGCATGGTGGAGGGGCGGGGCCTGGCCTGGGGAGGACCAGCGGAGAGGTGGGGCCCGGTGGGGCGGGGCCTGGCTGAGGGCGGGGCCTGACCGAGGGGAGGACCGGCGGAGGGGTGGGGCCCGGTGGGGCGGGGCCTGTTGGAGGGGCGGGGCCTGGCCGTGGAGGAGGACCAGTCTGGGAGCAGGGTCCCGGCTGGGGGCGAGGTCAGGGTGTGCCGTGTGGGCGGGGTTGGGTCCCAAAGGCGGAGTTATGGCTCGGGGTGTGGTGTGGGCGTGCCAAGCTACAGAGGGGCGGGGCCTTGTGTCTGTGAGGCTCTTTGGTCACCTGGGTGGGCCCAGGTTCCCTGGTGGGTGTGGCCAGGCTCGGGTGTGTCGCATGGGGCGGGGTCGGCCCAGGGTGTGGCCAGGCGGGGCGGCGCCTATCTCACCTGGCCCCGCCCCTTGCTCTTCACAGAGGACCCCGCCTTCACCCCTCACGAGTGTTTCCAGCGCATCAGCCGTCGCCTGCGGTCTGTGCTCAAGCGCAGCCGCATCCCGATGGTGAGTGGCCCCGTCCTCGGCCTTTCCGCGTTGGAATCTAGATGGTGTTTTAATAGAAACCCCGAGCAGGTACAGGGGGAAGCTGAAAGGTCAGGGAAGCAGAACAGCATCCACCAGTGTTTACGCCATGCTCAGCTGAAGAGAGCGGGCTCCTGTCTCCTCCTGCGCCTTGCTCTGCGCAGACATCGCTCCCGGGATTACAGGCGCGTGCGCTTCCCGAGCAAAGGCACAGATCCCGAGTGACAGGATTACGGGTGTGCGCCACCACCGCCTGACCTTAAGTCTAATCTCGTGGCTGGCTGATCCTCGGGCAAGTTGACTAGGGTGCAGAGTCCATCACCACCACCATGTCGCCTTCTGACTTGAGGAGGTGACAGGAGCCCTCCCGGTGGTGGTGTGGTCAGGAGGAGGAGAGTGGTCCAGTGCAGGGGGGTGCTGCAGAGCGTATAGGAGTTTGACGGACACACGTCAGGGAGGGCCAGCTAGGTGATGCTCAGCTCCCCCCCCCCCCCAGGAAACCCTGGAGAGTTGGGAGGAGCGGCTGCTGGCCTTCTTCTCGGTGTCTCCCCAGGCTGTGTACACCGCCATGCTGGACAACAGGTACGGGGCTGGGGAGAGGGGGCAGTGTGCTCTGCTCCCCCCACGCCCCTCAGCCGCTCACTCCCTTCCTCCCCAGCTTCGAGAGGCTCCTGCTCCACGCCGTCTGCCAGTACATGGACCTCATCTCAGCCAGTGAGTGCCCGCTCCCCCTGCCCCCTCCCCCAGCTGGGGACCCCGGGGCGTGCCGTGCAGGTTTATAGCACAACTGTGGCCGTGGAGCCTGGTCGTTATTTAACTCATGAATAGTGCATTCCGGGGTCCAGTGGGCAGACACCGTCCCTCCACAGCTCCAGGGAAGAGGGACCGAGGTGGGGTTGTTAAAGCCTGGAGCTGAGGTCTATCCCAGACCTGGAGAAGAGACGGAGGATCCCAGGACACAGCCTTTGTCCTCCGTTTTCTCCTGTGCACGATGCTGCCCCTTCCAAGGACGGCTGTCAAGAGCCTGGGTGGTGGTTCCAGGTGCCTTCTGGTCCTTCCCTTTCCTCCTACCTGTCCCTGCCTCCTGCCTGGAGTTGCTGTGGTGACAGTTGCTATGGCAACCCTGGGACTTGGTTCCCCTGGTCTCTCTCTGTAGGAGGATGCTGCGGCCTCCACACCTGCCTCTTCTCACAGACTGAGACTGAGGCAGGGGCTGGGGGGGTTTCTCTGTGGGGATTGAGCTGTGCCCTGGATGAAGAGGGACGCCTCTAGACGGAGTGGATAGAGTCGCAGCTCCTGGCTGGCCACATACCCCCCTCCAACCACCCAGTTTCTTTTGTTGTTTATGGAGATAGGGTCTTGGGTGTAGCCCAGGCTAGCCTCCAGTGCATTATGTGTCTAGCCATGTGCACACCTCCAGCCTGCAGGGTTTCCTTTGTGCTAGGGGAGCCCTCTGGCCCAGCTGCTCCAGCCCTCCCGTGTTTGTCCGCAGGTGCTGACCTGGAGGGCCGGAGGCAGATGAAGGTCAGCAACCGCCACCTGGACTTCCTGCCCCCGGAGCTGCTGCTGTCCGCCTACCTGGACCAGCAATGATGGCGGAGCCCCGCGGGCCGACTCGCCCGGCCCAGACCTCCGGCGTCTGCTAATGTCTTGCATACTTTCAGAATCAGAACACCCCCTTCCCTTGGGGAGTCCCCCGTGCCCCGCCCGCCCCTCCATGGCCCAGCTCGGCGAGCTCCCCGCTCTGGTACTGGTATCTGGGTGGGGAGACCTGAGCTGGCCTTTTCGTGCTCTTTCCTGTTTGGCTTTTCTTTGGTGCAGTCTGCGGCTCAGGCGAGGAGACCAGACTCTTTTATTTCCCCACTGATCAGTTTTTATGAATTTGGCACGTTTGGGATGGGTCTGTTTTAATTTCTCTTTTGAAATGCAGAGACGCAACCAAAACACCTAGCGCCAGCCGGTAGTGGGTTCTGTTGTGACCCCTGCCTGACCCCTCCAGGTTTCAGCTCTGATGGGGTGTCTGGTCCGCTCGCTTCCCAGGGCACCTTGTCGTGTGTGTGTGTGTGTGTGTGTGTGTGTGTGTGTGTGTGTGTACGTGTGTACGTGTGTACGTGTGTACGTGTGTGTACGTGTGCACGCCATGCGCCCGGTGAGTCTGGACAAGCTTTGTCTCAAGGGCTGATTTTACGCTTTTTTTTGTTTTGGTGATGTGTGTATCCTGCCCCGACTCCCTGGGCTCCGCCCCTCCTGTCTCTCCTTACACCGAGGGTGCAGAACTTCCAGCCAGAAGCCTCTGACCTTGCGTGCCCTGCCCTCCTGCCCCCTCTGCGCCCAGCAGAGCTGTGCTCCCCGCAGAGGCCTGACATGACCCCAGGCCCGCCCCGCCCGCCTTCGTGTGGTTCTTCGTGCTTGTGGGAAAGGGACACTTTTAATAAAGCCTTGGTGCTCGGCGGCTGTGTGCGTCTTTGGGTTTGGCGGGGGTGGGGGAGCAGGTCACGGAAGCCCGCAGGCGGAAGTCGGGACACGGGAGATCTCCGGCCTGGATGCTGTAGTTCATTTTAAAATGTGTAAACTGCTTCAAGGTGGGGCGCCAGGCTGAGGCTCTGCACAGAGCGATCGCCTGGACCCCTCCCCAGCACCATGTAAGCCACGTGGTCGTCCTCAGCTACGCGAGAGTTTGGGGCCAGCCTGGGCTATATGAGATGCAGAGGTCTGATGTTGGTCCTTTCATCCCAGCCCTCGGGAGGCAGAGGCAGGGGGATCTCTGTGAGTTCAAGGCCAGCCTGGGCTAGAGAGCCAGGCAGTCCAGGGCTGCACAGAGAAGCCCTGTTGAGAAAAACAAAAAAGGGGAAAAACACAGTTACTCCACTCACGTGGGCCCGAATTTCCCCAACAGTGAAGGTGCGGAAGATAATATGTAACACCTGTCGGGTTTGAGGAAGAGATGCAGGGGCGTGCCTCAGTTTCTCTGTCGGGGGGAGGGCGGGCGGGCGCAAAAGGAGCAAAATATGGAACGCTTCACGAATTTGCGTGTCATCCTTGCGCAGGGGCCATGCTAATCTTCTCTGTATCGTTCCAATTTTAGTATATGTGCTGCCGAAGCGAGCACGGTCGTCAGGTTTGTTCAGTCAGTATTTAAAGGCTCGAAACTAAGTCTCTTCTAACCTAGGGTGAGAATAGTTCGGAAAAGGTCTAGAACTTTTTAAAGCTTTCCTCTGATATAAAACTAACTCTATCGTGTAAGATGTAGCCCGTGATCAGAAATGAGAAATTATTTTTCTTTTATCGCACATAGAGCCGCAAATTGTTACTAGGAACTATCGTATGCAAATTAAACCGGGTAGGGGCGGAGCCGCGGTCCTCCCAGAAGTCTGTGCGAGGGGCCAGCGCGGGCCGAGAGATGGCGGCGCCGGATTCCGGGCGTTGGGGCGAGTGTGGGCCGCGGCCGCCCGGCCGACTGGGCGTCCGGGGAGCACAGGTCAGTGCGGGACGCGGGACCGGCGCCATCAGGGCGAGGCCCTGGAGCGCAAGGCTGGGGGCGGAGCCTGCGGGGTCAGAGGGCGGGCCTGGAGCAAAGCTTGCTGGGTAGGAGACGGTGTGGAAGGGGCGTGGTCAGCACCGGTGCTTGAGGTGAAGCCTGCGGCTGCTAGGCTGAGGAGGGGGCGTGGCCGGAGGGGCTCAGCCTGGCCTGAGGGGCGTGGCCTGAGGGGCTCAGCCTGGCCGGAGGGGCGTGGCCGGGACTCAGCCTTGCTGGAGGGGCGTGGCCTGAGGAAACGAGCCCGCCAGAGAGGGGCGTGGCCTAAGGAGCGGCGTCTAAGCGGGGTGGGGGCGTGGCCTGAGGGTCTGGGGCCTGCCAATCACGAGCCGAGAAGGGGCGGAAGCTGGTAGCGGGTTTGCACAGGGTCTTAGGAGGTGTGGGTGGAGCTTAACGATTGGGCGGAGCGTGGGTGGAGGCGCGGGTGTATCAGGCTCAGCGTTTGGGTCCTGGGACCTGGGAGGCTGACATATTGGGAGCGTGGCGTGGGGATTGAACTTGCAGCGTGGCCCGAGGCCCAGACTTGGAGGGGTCGGGTGGGGCCGGCTGTGGGGCTGAGCTCAGGCTGAGGTCTGGGTGAGTGGTAGGTGGGTCGGGAGGGGACTTGAGGGCTCAGGGAACTTACAGCAGGGCTCGGGCTTCGGGCCTGGAGAACAGTCTAGGCCCGCTGTAGCTGGGGTCTCCCTGTTCCCCAGGAGCCCGGGACCGTGCTGGGCGCAGTGGGCATGATGGACCTGGCCTACGTGTGCGAGTGGGAGAAATGGACCAAGAGCACGTACTGCCCGTCGCTGCCCCTGGCCTGTGCCTGGTCCTGCAGGAACCTCATTGCCTTCACCACAGACCTCCGCAACGATGACCAGGGTGAGCGTCCGGCCCTCACCGGGCCGGGACCGGGGACCCACACCGTGGCTGTGCCCGGGGTGGCTCCACCGTGCCTCAGATTCCCACACACAGCGAGTCCCCGCTGGAAAGGCTCCTGGTGGCGGAGCAGGCGCTGTGGCCAGTTAGAGATTTAGAGAAGCCGGGAAAGGCAGTCACTGCCCTCCAGTCAGTGCCTCTGGGAGGAGCAGGAGCAGGGAGGGGTGAGACGGGAATCTGGGGCGCTGTGAGCCACACCGCCCTCCCCGCTCCCCTCCGTTGTAGACATGACACATATGATCCATATCCTGGACACGGAACATCCCTGGGAAGTGCACTCCGTCAGCTCTGGCCACAGCGAGGCCATCACCTGCCTGGAATGGGACCAGTCAGGTGAGGCCGCGAGGTTGACTCTCAGTCCCTGAGCAGTACTAAGTCCAGGGGGGCGGGGTGCCGCTCCTGTCCATTCGGAGGGCTCCTGATGCGCCCCTGCCACCACAGGCTCCCGGCTGCTGTCGGCCGACGCTGATGGGCAGATCAAGTGCTGGAGCATGGCTGACCACCTGGCCAACAGCTGGGAGAGCTCCGTGGGCAGCCAGGTGGAGGGGGACCCCATCGTGGCTCTGTCCTGGCTGCACAACGGTGTAAAGCTGGCCCTGCACGTGGAGAAGGTGAGTGCCCCGGTGCTGAGGGGCTGCTGGGGTGGAGCTGGGTGGCTAGCCTGCTCTTCTCACGGCCCTCAGCCAGCCCTCTCTGTCTGCTGCGGGCCCAGCTCACGTTGCGCCTGTTTGCAGTTCCTGTCAGTAACTGCCATCCCTGAGCTCCTGTCCCCATAAACATACTTAGCTACGGCGGCTGTTGTCCCCCAGCCTCCCCTTTTGCTGGTGGTCCCCTACAGTGACCCTGTTTCACAGACGCCAGCATCTAGTGGCATCCTGTTTCACAGATGGCTGCCCTGTGGTCCTCGGACCCCAGTCCACTTTGATTTAATGACAACCCAGAATTCCCATCTATGTATATTCTAGAGCTCAGCCAGTGAGGAGTGAGTACCCTGAGTTAGACTCAGGGCATCTGAGAGTCCATTTCCTCGATAACGGAGGGGAGCTGGCAGCCTGGGAGGAAGGGTTCATGGCCAGGCCTCGGTTCCATGATTGTTCAGGTCTTTGGGGCCCAGCAGCTTCCACTTGCCTGCTGAGGCCTCTCCCACCTGGAGCAGGCTTTCCTGGGCCACCAACCAGCCCCCAAATCATGACAAGGGGCTTGTTATTAGTTACTGATGCTCGGCCTTAGCTTCTGCTTGTCCCACTGGCTCTTATGACTCAGTTTACCCTGCTTCTCCTCATCTACGCTTTGCCTCGGGGCTTTTTGCCTTTCTTTCATTCTGTGTGTCCTGCTCTGCATGGCTGGCGGCTGCCTGGCCCTGGGCATCGTCTCCTCTCCCTCTTTTCCCTTGTTCTCTCTCTTTTTTTTTTTTTTTTTTTTTGGTTTTTCGAGACAAGGTTTCTCTGTGCAGCCCCGGCTGTCCTGGATCTCGCTCTGTAGCCCAGGCTGGCCTCGAACTCACAGAGATCCGCCTGCCTCTGCCTCCCGAGTGCTGGGATTAAAGGCGTGTGCCACCACTGCCGGCTCTCTCATTCTTCTTGCCTAGATTCCTCCTACTACTTATTCTCTCTGCCCACCAGCCCCACCTGTCCCTCCTCTGCCGAGCTGTTGGCCATTCAGCTTTTTATCAGACCAATCAGGTGTCTTAGGCAGGCGAGGCGAAACAGTAACACATCTTTACATAGTTAAGGTAATATTCCACAGCACCCACCCAATACAACTCTTTAAAAAAAGGCAGATGCCGGGCAGTGGTGGCGCACGCCTTTAATCCCAGCACTCGGGAGGCAGAGGCAGGCGGATCTCTGTGAGTTCGAGGCCAGCCTGGGCTACAGAGTGAGATCCAGGACAGGTGTAAAGCTACAGAGAGAAACCCTGTCTTGAAAAACCAAAAACAAACAAACAAACAAAAAAATAGTTTTATTGAGCTAGTCATGGTAGTGCATGCTTGTCCTCTCAGCACTTGGAAGGCTGAGGCAGGAGGATCGTAACTTTGAGTCCAGCCTGGGCCACGTACCCTGTCTGAGACAAGGTGTGTTTTGTATGTAATTACACCGGTTGGGAACACAGACTACAAGGCCCAGAGTGGCCGGTGCTGAGGGCACTCCACAGGAGATGCATGCCGCCCCACCCGCTCCTCAGTGAAGTTCCGGTGGCGCCACAGCCTAGCGCCATCTGCATCCCGCGGCCTCTGCTGCCAAGGCAGGGACCGTGAGGTCAGACAGAGAGTGGAGTACCAAGCTCGATCCCCTGAGAAAAATGTCACCGCTTGCGCATCACAGAAGAGGAGACTGAGCGTCAGGGCCGTCTGCAGTTCTGCCACGCTGGTGCTGCGCTCCTGGGGGCCTAGGAGGGGGACCCCCGGAGCTGAGCAAGCCCCTCCTCCCACCCCCCTTCCTGCAGTCGGGTGCCTCCAGCTTCGGGGAGAAGTTCTCCCGAGTGAAGTTCTCGCCTTCGCTCACGCTGTTTGGCGGCAAGCCCATGGAGGGTTGGATTGCGGTGACGGTCAGCGGCCTGGTGACTGTGTCCCTGCTGAAGCCGAGCGGGCAGGTGCTGACGTCCACCGAGAGCCTGTGTCGGCTGCGTGGCCGGGTGGCGCTGGCCGACATCGCCTTCACGGGCGGCGGGAACATCGTGGTAGCTGCGGCGGACGGCAGCAGCGCGTCGCCCATCAAGTTCTACAAGGTGTGCGTGAGCGTGGTGAGCGAGAAGTGCCGCATCGACACCGAGATCCTGCCCTCCTTGTTCATGCGCTGTACCACCGACCCCAACCGCAAGGACAGGTTCCCCGCCATCACACACCTCAAGTTCCTGGCCCGAGACATGTCTGAGCAGGTCAGTGGGGCCGCGTCCCTAGCTCAGCCAGCCATGGCTTGTCCTGGGCAGAATCTGACGGCCTGGTGGGCCAGGGAAGGTCCCTCCTGGTGGCCCACCGGTGCCGGCATCCAGAGGCCCTGCATCCCTTGGCTTGTGGCCTCTTCCTCTGCCTTCAGAGCTGGCACGGTGTCTCCCATCCTTTCTCACCGTCCTACCTCACAATCCCACGGTGAAACCAGGCTCGGGATGGTCCAGGCAATTCCCCAGCTCAGGGTCCTTAGCTCGAGTCCCTGTCCTGGGTCCCTTCTGCCTGTCTGGGGATACATCCTGACATGTCTTTGGGACTCTCGTCCCCCTGGTTAGGGTTCACCTGGGTTCCTACTGCACTCGTGAATTCCCGAGGCCCCGCGCTTCCTGAAGGCCCTGGCATCCTGTGCTGATAGCGCTGGAGGATGCAGCTGAGGCGTGGGGGACAGGTGCCCGGCACAGCCCTTCCACCCCGTCCTCCCACCCCGCCCTTCCACCCCGTCCTCACCGAGCCCCGCCCCCAGGTGCTCCTGTGTGCATCCAGCCAGAGCAGCAGCCTGGTGGAGTGTTGGTCTCTGCGGAAGGAGGGTCTGCCTGTGAACAACATCTTCCAGCAGATCTCGCCTGTGGGTGAGTCGGCCAGGGTTCGGGAGCCGCCAGGGGTCCGTTAGCTTGTGGGATTTGGGGGTTTGTTTTGAGACGGGGTCACTGTGTGTCCCTGGTTGGCCTTGAATGCACAGAACTCCGTCCTCTCTGCCTCCTGAGCCCTGAGTTTAAAGGTGTGGCCTGTTGATTTACTCAGATTAACTTCTTCCACAGTCCCAGGAGGCTGTCGTCTTCCTGGCTAGAGTGGGATGCTAAGGCTCCCTAGGCAGGAATGCCTGGAAACCCCAGGATTGAAGAAGTGACCTATGCAAAGGTCCTGGGGCGGGGGCCAGTGAACAGGCTGAGCTGTCGAGGCTCGAACAGCCACGGGAGGCATTTTACTTCTAAAGCCACGGGATCCTCTAGAAATCCCCGTTCAGAGCGGAGGCTGGAGCTGAGTGCAGTGCACTGGCCTTCGCAGCTCACCTCTGCAGAGTGTCCCTGTGGCCCTCCTGGGTCTCCCAGACCCCCACCACTCTCGCTTACCAGTGGGGACCTTGCTTCCCTAAGGCTGCCCCGCCGCTGCCGCAGCCTGGCTCAGCCCGGCTCAGCCCTGGCATGACCTTCCCCAACACAGAGAGGAGAGGGAGACGAGGCGGGAGCGCTAATGGACCCGGTGGCTGTGGAGGTGGCCAGCAGACCTAATTGGCGGCATAATGGAGCTGTGTCAAGAGGCCTCTCCCTGCAGTTACAGCAAGCTGCCCTTTGTGGCCAGCGAGTAATTAAATGTGAATAGGGTCCCCGCTGGGCTTCCTGCAGATAGATGGCTCTGAGTCACCGGGCAGTGGGGCTGGCTCACCAGGCCTGCGCCTGCCACACATGCCCACTGGCCCTTCTGTGCGCATCCCCGCCTGGCCCAGGGCGGATGGGCCTAGTTCTCCTGCCCCGTGGGTGGTGCCTGGCCGTGAGGCTGAGGCGCGGTAACCATGGTGACAGAAGCTGGCTGTGGTCAAGGCAGGGATATGGCCAACCAGCGCTGGCTACCATTGGCCACTGACTTCCGGGTTTTGTTGGTTTGAATTTTGAGAAAAGTCCTGGACTCTGTAGCTCCATCCTCCTGCCTCTGCCTCTGGAGCTGGGATGACCGGCTGCTTGCCCGCCTCCACCTCTGCTTTTTGCGTCCCCTGTGAGAACACAGCCTTCAGTGTAGGGAGCCCTGACTGCTCCAGACAGAGGGCTACAGCCACTCCGGCCTCAGTTTCCCCTCGGGAGGGAGACTTGCTCTCTGGGGTCAGGACTGGTTTCAAAGATGGGGACCAGAGCTCAGAGGGGCGGGGCTCCCTCCCTAGGCCTAAGGTCATCCCAGCACCAGTGGAGGAGGAGGGTAAGAGTTCAAGGCCAGGGCAGGGTCCGTGAGACCCCGTTTCAAAAATACGAGAAAAGTCCTTGGACTGGATCCTGCTGGTCCTCAGGTCATGTGACCCTCAGGCCAGCAGGCTGGAGGAGAGGTGCTCTGATTGGCCATGCTGAGTCCTCTCCCTGAGTTGGGACCAGAGGGGCCCTGCCGCCCTGAGGTGGAGCTCAGCTTTCTGTGCCCTCCCACATCCTTCCTTTTCCTGTCCCCAACTCTCCAGTTGGTGACAAACAGCCCATGATTCTCAAGTGGCGGATCCTGTCAGCCACCAACGACCTGGACCGTGTCTCGGCGGTGGCACTGCCTAAACTGCCCATCTCCCTCACCAACACTGACCTCAAGGTGGCCAGTGACACCCAGTTCTACCCCGGCCTCGGTACGTTCAGCCCGGGAGCGGCCAGCACAGCGCCTGGACCTGTGGGGTGGGAAGTGGGTTCTGAGAGCTGTGGGTTCCCGATCTCATGTGACGAGTGTGGACTGTCCCCCAGAACCAGGGGTCCTGAAAGCTGCCGAGGAGCTGTGCTCCTTAATATATAAAGTGCTATGGCTGGTTAACACAAAGCTGCATCCCTTAATATGTAAAGAGTTGTAGCTGGTTAACGAAAAGTTAGTTTCTAAGGTGTGCACACCTGTAACCCATCAGTAGGAAGCTGTGCTCCTTACCATGTAAGGGGCTATGGCTAAGTGGCGGTGAGTTGGGAACACGGGGAGAAATCCTTTTGAAAGTGTATGTATGGTCCAGGGTTCGAGCCCTCAGGTCCCTGCCTGTACGTCAGCCAGGGATCAGCAGCGAGGTGGCGGCGAGGTGGCCTTGCCTCAGTGTTTCTGGGTCCTTATTTTCCTGGCTCTCCCTATGATGGGGAGAATGCATTCAGGGTGGGGGCCGTAGCCAAGCCAGAGGACCCAGGGACGGAGCTTGGGTTCTCGTTCCTGAGGTCGGGAAGGGAGCCAGGGAAGGCAGCCGCTGCCCACCCTGCCCCGACCGCACTCCCTACCCCCAGGCCTGGCGCTGGCCTTCCAGGACGGCAGCGTGCACATGGTACACCGGCTATCACTGCAGACCATGGCCGTCCTCTACAGCTCAGCCCCGCGCTCCCTGGACGAGCCCGCCCTGAAGCGCCCGCGCACCGCAGGCCCGGCCGTCCACTTCAAAGCCATGCAGCTGTCCTGGACGTCCCTGGCCCTGGTGGGCATCGACAACCATGGGAAGGTGAGTGCTCAGACCAGACCGGGAGGCGGGCGGGCGGACGTTGGGGAGCGGAGGGAGGTTTGGGTCGGCGCCACGCTCAGCCCAGCCTCCCCGCAGCTCAGCATGCTGCGCATCTCTCCGTCCCTGGGCCACCCGCTGGAGCCCAAGCTGGCCCTGCAGCACCTGTTGTTTCTGCTGGAGTACTGCATGGTGACCGGCTACGACTGGTGGGACATCCTGCTGCACGTGCAGCCCGGCATGGTGCAGAGCCTGGTGGAGCGGCTGCATGAGGAGTACACGCGGCAGAAGCCCGCCCTGCAGCAGGTGGGCGGGGCTCACACACGCCCCTCCCCTCTGGTGTGGGTGGAGCCCAGGGCCCCAGAGCTCAGAGGCTCTCTAGACTCTTCTAGAAGAGAACCGGCCCGAGGGGTGCGTCATGTGGCCCACATGGGCTGCCAGGGCCGAGGGGAGTAGGGACTGCTCTTCACAGAGGGTGACCCCGATCCTGACTCGCCTGCAAGAATCTGGGGGGGGGGGAGCAGTGCAAGCTTGTGGCCCTGCGTTCCAGAAGCTGAGGCAGGAGGATCACAATTGTGGGGTCAGTCTGGGCTGCAGAGCAAGACATTGCCTCAGAACAAAGCAGCCAGGGAGGGCTGGGGCGCACAGCCAAGTGTGGGGACTCACCACTGGCCACTGTCACCCTTGCTAGTGGGCGTCCTCACTGCCCATTGAGTCACAAAGAGGGAAGCCCAAAGAGGTGACCCGCCGGCCTCTGGTGGCCTGGCAAGTGTCCCAGCCAAGTGGCTCCTTCCCATCATTCCCCTGCTCTGGGCACTGGGTGTGAGCCCAAACCTGCCAGGCCTTCCGCTCACGTCTGTGCCCCCCAGGTCCTCTCCACCCGGATCCTGGCCATGAAGGCCTCACTGTGCAAGCTGTCGCCCTGCACGGTGGCCCGCGTGTGCGACTACCACACCAAGCTGTTCCTCATGGCCATCACGTCCACGCTCAAGTCCCTGCTGCGCCCACACTTCCTCAACACCCCTGACAAGAGCCCCGGGGACCGCCTGGCTGAGATCTGCGCCAAGATCACTGACGTTGGTGGGTGTGGGGCCTTCCCCATCCGTAAAGGGCGAGGCTCGTGGGGACCGTTGAGTCCAGCACCAGCCCTTGGGGTGGGTGCTGGGGGGCTGCCCGGCCTGTGCCCGAGCCCGAGAACTGTGCAGCCTTCGTAGCCTTGATGTTGGTTGGGTTTGAGGTGTGGCCAGGTGGCAGATCACCTATCGGGGTAAACCAGATGTGGTGCTGCCTAAACAGGAGGGTCCAGCGCCATCCTGGGCCACATAGCAGGTTGAGGGCCGTGGCTGTGCCACGCAGTCTCACACAGCCCTCGGGGCCGGCAGGGCGCGACCTCGTGGTAGGTCACCTGCTTTTCACGCGATTCCTTCCAGCACAGCTGTGGTAGCGGCGCCAGCTGTTGTGAATGCAGGTGGTCGAGGTCCGCTTCCACGCCCTGGGACCTGGGGGGTTTCAGAGCCAGGTTCCCCATGTCCCCTGACCGCCCTCCCCTGTCCCCACAGACATTGACAAGGTCATGATCAACCTGAAGACAGAGGAGTTTGTCCTGGACATGAACACTCTGCAGGCGCTGCAGCAGCTGCTCCAGTGGGTGGGGGACTTCGTGCTCTACCTCCTGGCCAGCCTGCCCAACCAGGTGAGCCCCGCCCCGCCCCCGGCCAGCCTGCCCAACCAGGTGAGCCCCGGCCTCGGCCCCGCCCCCCGGCCGGCCTGCCCAACCAGGTGAGCCCCGGCCTCGGCCCCGCCCCCGCCAGCCTGCCCAACCAGGTGAGCCCCGGCCTCGGCCCCGCCCCCCGGCCAGCCTGCCCAACCAGGTGAGCCCCGCCTCGCCCCGCCCCCGGCCAGCCTGCCCAACCAGGTGAGCCCGGCATCGGCCCCGCCCCCCGCCAGCCTGCCAACCAGGTGAGCCCGGCATCGGCCCGCCCCCGCATCGCCCCGCCCCCGGCCAGCCTGCCCAACCAGGTGAGCCCCGGCCTCGGCCCCGCCCCGGCCTCGGTCCCGCCCCCGCGTCGGCCCCGCCCCTTCACTTTCCCTGGGTCTTCCAGCCCCGGTCTCGGTCGTGGTGGGCGCTGGTGCGTCCTTGCTTCTGCTGAGGCGCGCTCCTTGGCTCCTGTCTGCCCAGGGCGTGCTCCTGGCCCCTCCAAGCGGTGACTCCGCCTCCCCGCCTATCCCAGGCTATCTGAGGCTTGTAGCCTTCCAGGGCCTCCAGGCCTCAGGGTCACAGGTCGAGCCTGGCTTCCTGGGTTCTGTGGGAGGCTAAGACAGCCACGCTGGCCTGGGTTGGCGTCCTCCAGGCCCTGGCAGCACCGCAGACACTGGACTGGTCGATTGTGACCACTCTGGTCTGTAGGGCACTGGGCACAGTTCTGTCCTCTCCGCGCCAACTGTGCCCTGTGGTGAAGGCCGCACTGTCCCCAGACCTCACCCAGGCTCCTAGGGTTAGCTGGGGACCGGCACCCCCCACCCACAGCAGCTCTGCGGCCGCTCACTCCGTGTCCCCACCACAGGGCTCCCCGCTGAGGCCAGGGCACAGCTTCCTGCGAGACGGCACCTCCCTGGGCATGCTGCGCGAGTTGATGGTTGTCATCCGCATCTGGGGCCTGCTGAAGCCCAGCTGCCTGCCGGTCTACACAGCCACCTCGGACACCCAGGACAGCATGTCCCTGCTCTTCCGGCTGCTCACCAAGCTGTGGATCTGCTGTGAGACACTGTGCCCTCTGCTTACACCTTCCCAACAAAATACAGTGGTAGGCCCAGCACATCGCCAGAGTTGAGGCTTCTCACCACCTCCCCAGCATCGCGGCGTGGGCCCTCACTGGCCACTTGAGATGTCAGAGGGCAGAGCCCCAGGGGGCTCAGCGGGTGCCGTGTGGGTGCCGTGTGGGTGAGGAAGGCTGTGGGTGCAGTGACCTCCATCCCCTCCCCAGGCCGTGACGAGGGCCCCGCCAGTGAACCTGACGAGGGCCTGGTGGATGAGTGCTGCCTGCTGCCCAGCCAGCTGCTGGTCCCCAACCTGGACTGGCTTCCTGCCAGCGACGGCCTGGTCAGCCGCCTGCAGCCCAAGCAGCCCCTGCGCCTGCGCTTCGGCAGGGCGCCCACTCTGCCAAGCAGCGCCTCCACCCTGCAGCTGGACGGCCTCGCCAGGTGTGCGCGTCGCCCATCCCTCCCTCAAGCCCCGCAGCCCTGCCGTCTCCACACCACAGGTTCTGGGGGGGGGGGGGGTCCAGCACCTTCTGCAGCCTGTGTGTCCGAGGACCAAGTTCTGTGTCACCAGGTCTCTGCCGTGAGGGAACTGGGTGGCATTCCAGCCACGGCAGTGTGCATAGAGATGTTTGGGTTTTGTCTCATGTAGCCCAGGCTTGCCCCAGACTCCCTGTGTGGGAGGAGGGTGGCCTTGGACTCTGATTCTCCTGCCCCCGGCTCTGAGTGCACAGCTTTGGGTGTAGGATTTGTGGCCAGGCCAGGCCAGGCCAGCCCTCGCCCCCACAGTGAGCAATGCCCTGGTCTCACGGTGAGGCCTCCACCCCCTCCTGTGTGTACGCCGTCCCCTTGACCCATATTCAGCCATGTTTGGAAGAAGGTTCTAGAAACTCTGGTCCTATCTCGCCATCGGCTGTTGTTTTTTATGGTTGAGCCCTGGGGTCACACACCAGAAGCCACGCTTTGCTGTGGCTAACGTGGTGCTGTGGACACAGCCCCCCACATCCCCTCACTCCCTCTCCCCCCAGGGCCCCTGGCCAGCCCAAGATCGACCACCTGCGGAGGCTGCACCTGGGTGCCTACCCGACGGAGGAGTGCAAAGCCTGCACCAGGTGAGCGCTGCCGGCCAGGCCCAGGGTGGCCTCTGCTTCCGGAGCCCTGGGTGTGGTGTGGGGTGCCCAGGGTTTGGGGTGTACCGTCTTGCCGCTGGCACCGCGGCAGGCAGCAGTATTTCTGGAGGCCGGCGCGTGCGGGGCAGAGGCAGGTGGGGTCGTGGGAGGGTCAGTGAGTGTCGCTGCTCCCCAGGTGTGGCTGTGTCACCATGCTCAAGTCTCCCAACAAGACCACGGCCGTGAAGCAGTGGGAGCAGCGGTGGATCAAGAACTGCCTCTGTGGGGGGCTGTGGCGGAGGGTGCCCCTCGCCCGACCCTGAGACACGGCGCCCCTCGACCTTCCCTGAGACGACAGCGCCCCTCGCCTGTCCCCGAGATGACAGCCTTGCTCTGAGCAGACGCAGGGGGCCTTCTGTGATGGAACCTTGTGTCCTCAGCCAGCCACCCCGGGTCTGTCCCTCGGGACACAAGGCATGTGCCACCTCCAGGGCCTGAAGTCCCATGGTCACACCCAGGCCATCTTGAAGGAGCTGGGCTGTGCGTCCATCCTTCAAGGGCCGCAGTCCATATGCCCCTGTCCAGGCTGGGGTTGTCTCCCTCAGTGTCCCTTTGAGGACTGTGGGCGTGGAGGGCGGGCCCAGTAAAGCTCTAACCCTGCCTCCAGGCCCGTGCGGTCCCCACGGCCCCCGCAATGCTGCCCGCCAGGTCAGGCCCTGCTGAGGTTGCCCGTGTGCGGCACAGCGGCCTCGGCCCTCCCCCTGCCTCCCACACCCCGGTTTCTAGCAGCCTTTGCTGTGGTCCCCAGGGGTCCTGCCTTCAAGCTTTCCTCCTCTGCCCCCTGCAGTCACAGGCCGCCAGGCCCAGGATCACAGTAATTGGCTTTGTTATTTTCTCCCTGGAACCCTGTGGAGCAGAGGACAGGGCAGTGGCCACACATGACCCAGCCTGGGGAGGGCTCGCTGCAGAGGACAGACCGTGCTCTGACTGACGCAGCCTGTGAGGGGGGTGTAGCCAGGGAAGGAAGGTACCGGGGCCGGGCGGGGTCCCCCGACTCGGACCCCCCTCTACTCCCCCACGTTTTGGTGTGTAGCTGGGGATGACTTTGAACTCGTGATTCTCCTGTCTACTTCCTGAGTGCTGGCATGGCAGGCGCGTGTGCCTGTTCCCAGTTCCCTTCTGGAACATTCTGCACATCCGAGGAGCCTGGGGGACTGGCGTGTGCCCTTCAGGGTTTTGTGACTTCCCCGTGATGCCCTCTGCCGGCACTAGGTACTGCCTCCGCCAGCAGAAGCCACCAGTGCGGTGTGGGGCATCCTGGCCTTCTCAAGCCATCTTGACTTCCTGTGGCCGGAGCATGGCCCCTGGGGTGACGGGGCCGCCCCCTGCACAGGCTCCCTTCCCCTTCCTGGCCCTGCAGGGCTGCTCCCACCCACTCTCTGCAGAGTGCTGACCACGTGTGTTAGTGAATGCCAGGCCACCTGGGGGAGGTGCGAGGAGCCGCTGGATGATGTCTCCAGTTTGTTCAGATGTTTACATGTGACGCACCCTGGGACTGGGCACAGATGGCGTTGACATAGGGGTGTCCCTTCTCAGACCCTCAGTACCCCTGCCCTCTGGCTAGAAAGGCACAGGGTTTGGGTGTAGGTTCTGCCCGTTGTCACCAGGAGGGGACCTGGGGTGTTGACTCCACAGCTCTCCAACCCATATGGCGCTGGAGACATCACCGACTCCCTCCTCAGTGAACCAGCCTTTGTTCATGGCCTCTCTGTGCCTCAGTTTCCCCTTTTAGTATTTATGTCAGCTTCGGAGCGTCTTGGCAATGCTGTCTGAGCCCAGACGATGGTCCTGGGTGCAGCAGGACCTCTGTGGGGTAGGAGTGGGCCCCGCCCCACGGTTCCCCGAAAGAGCACGCGCGCCCCGTGTGGCCGAGCGCGGAACTACCTGCCCTCAGCCTCCCGGGTGTGTGTGCAGCAGGCGCTCAATAAAGACGCACAGGGCTCAGATGCATGCATTTATTGTGAGTCACGTGTCTCCGGGAATCCCCTCAGCCCATCAAGTCTTCATTGGTGACATTTCTGATCCAGGCTAAGTAAGACGTCACGCTGGTATAGACGCCCGGCTTCCTGCGGTTTCCGCAGACCCGCGAGCCCCACGCGACAATGCCCTTGACCACGTTCCCGCACACCAGAGGACCTCCGGAGTCGCCCTGTGGGGCGGGGCCGCGAGTGACGTGCCCACTCTTCCTGCAAGCCACGCCCCTCGCTGGCCTCTGCGGGCCCCACCCACCCACCCACCCCACGCCACTTGACCTGGCCGCGTCACTCACCCTGCAGCTGTCCCTGCGGTGGCTCTCTGTACAGATCATGTCCTGGGTGACCGCCCCGTCGTGATGCACCCGCAGATTGCAGGTGTTCCGGTCCATGATGGGCACTGTCAGCCTCTGCAGGACGTCGGGCCTGCGCCCCGCGTGGCTGACCACACCCCAGCCGGCCACGTCGCAGAGCGTTCCGGGGGCCAGCTCTCGGTCTTCCTCTTGCAAGGGCAGGGGTTGCACGTAGGGGCCCAGCGAGGCATTCTGGGTCAGCTAGCAGCGAGAGGAGGGTAAAGTCACAGAAGGGGGCAGCGCTGGGACACTGGGGTGGCGGTGCCGAAGGAAGTGGCGAGGCTAGACCCCGAGTGGAACCCAGCGGGTAGGAAGGACCCAGCCTCCTTACCTTCAAGAGGGCGATGTCGTGCGCAATGCGGTCGGGCCCACTGCCCGGGTGAGGCACTGCCCTTTGCACGTCGAGCAGCTGCTTGGAGGGTTCGGGCTTCGACAGGGAGTGGGCACCCAGGAGCACTTGCACAGCGTCATCCGCGGTCCTGGGGACAGGGCGAGGGCCCACCTCACATCCACGTCCCGCCCACCCCCGGGGCCCCACTCCCTCCGCTCCCCACCCCGCCGCCCCGCCACTCACAGTCCGTCCACGCAGTGCGCGGCGCTCAGCACCCACCGCTCATCCACCAGGGCGCCACCGCACACGTGTGTGCCGTTCACTTGCACCGAAGCCATGTAGGGGTAAGAATGAGCCGTGGCCTCCTGGCCACCCAGGATCCGGCCTCGGGGCTGCGCAGCTGAGGAGGGTGGGTGCACTGTGAGCATCAGGGTGGGCTGCACCCAGAGAGGCCCCAGACACCTCCCTGCCCCGCCCCCCCCCGTTTGCTCGAGACCCAGACCCCCATCACTGTAAAATGCGCTTCTGAGGGGCTGCAATCTCAGAAGCCTGGTGGGTGGTGCATGCTTCTCAAGACCACAGTGAGCCTGCCGCAGCAGCCGGAAGACATCCTGCAGCGAAAAACTTCTCTTCCTTCACCACACGGGTCCAGGGGATCAGACTCGGGTCTTCAGGCTTGGCCAACAGCCCCTTCACCAGTTAGCCCTTCTTGCTGGCCCTGGTGCGAATTCTATAGTCTACAGGTTTCAAATCCAGAGTCTTGCTGTTGGTAAAAGCTGGGAGTCCGGGAGCCTCAGATCGCAGATTCCGAGTTTGGAGACCCCCCGGCGCCGGCTGCGGTATCCAGCTGCCCCTCCCGGCCCACTCACCACATACAGCCGCCCCCAGGAGCACCAGAGCCACGGGGTACACACAGCCGCGCATTTTGACGCCGATGAGTCCAGACACTGACCCAGGCGAGTCCTCGGAGCTCTTTTTATGGGGCAGGTGCCTCCCGCCCCCTCCCTTTCTCGTGGGCAGAGACCCAACTAGGGACCTGGGGATCTGTGCTTTCAGATTTGAGTGTGTCGGCCCTTCTGGGACGGATTATGTAAACCTGCCAGGTCCACCGGGACCCTTCCTCTCCCTCCCACCTGGACCCTGGCCAGTGCCCACTCTGAAGGTCACAGCACGTGGCCTGGGTGAGAGGCTGGACCGCCCAGCGCCCTGGCCCAGTAAGTGTCCTTCCAAGTGATGTCTGTCGCAATCACTTCAGCAGGAGGCCCACGGGCAAACATCCCCCCATCTTTTTACCCTCCCATACTTCCTCCTCCAACTTGCAGAGGTTGTTTGCCAGTGGAGGGAGGTAACTCGACTCCTCACACTTCCTCCTCCCTTATGGAGCAAAGGTTGTTTGCTAGGAGGAGAGAATCCTCGACCTCACTCCTGTGGCTGTGGGGGTCTGACACCCTTCAGAGTGTGGCCATGAGGAACTGAAAAGGAAAGCCTGTGGATTTTGCCTTCAGGTGTGGCTCGATCCAGGCGCAGCCTTGTCTTCCGCAGGCTGTTCCCTGTTGTGGTTCAGGGACCCTCACAGTAAAATCTGACCCTCATGTTAATCAATGCCTTGACTGACTGAGCCTAGGTCAGAGGCTCCCCCAAGCTAATCCATAGGGTGGGTTCTGGAGGGGAGGGGTTGGGACAAGGAGGGGGGTGAGTGGGGGACTCAGCACACCCATTCCCTGTTGGAGCATTAGGTTCTCTCTTTGGGGACGACCTGACGTTGCAGATGTGATGTCAGAACCCCAGGAGTCTCCTTATGAAAATCAGAAGCCACCTGGGCAGCTGAGGCTTTCAACCCCAGCACTCAGGAGGCAGAGGCAGAAGAAGAATCTCTGTGAGTTCAAGACCAGCCTGGGCTACAGAGTGAGGCCCTGTCTCAAAAACAAAACAAAACAAAAATCAGAAGCCCTTTAGGACAGAATCCAGATTGTGCAAAAAGGAACCCGAGAACTTGTAAAAAATAAAAATAAAAATTTGGTGACCACCCAGGGTCAGGACACTTCAACAAACAACTTTGAACTTCCACAGACTTGGAACCCTGTCCAGGCGGGGGGGGGGGTATGGCTGGAGGAGGGTGGACAGGGAGAGGGTGGGGTGACTGAGACAGAGGAGGCCATGTAGGGGCCGCCTGGGACAGAGCTATGGCGTCTACTGCTCCAATCCAACGGGAAAGCGGACCATTTCTGGTTTTTATCATTTATCTGCATGCTTTATTTATTTCCTTGTGTCTGTGTCCTATGTGGTGGCTTGCTGGGGAACATTCCCGCGTCTCCTCCTTGTCCTTCCACTGTGCGGTTCCAGGGATTGAACACAGCTCCTCAGGCTTCGGGGCAAGCACCTTCCCCATGGTGCCGCCTCATGAGCCCTGGGTTGTTAGTTCATTAGATTTAAAGCCCTGGCTGTCCTGGATCTCGCTCTGTAGCCCAGGCTGGCCTCGAACTCACAGAGATCCGCCTGCCTCTGCCTCCTGAGGGCTGGGATTAAAGGCGTGCGCCACCACTGCCCGGCAGAGTACTCAATCTTAAAATCAGACAGATTGTAAGATACAGAGCATGGGAAGGACTCCTGCAAATTATTCTTAATTATGTGTGCAGGCGTGTGTGTGTGTGGGGGGGGGTTCATGTGCATGCCTGGTGCCCAGAGTCCAGAGGAGGACGTCGAGTCTCCTTGAATATGGGAGCTATAGGTAGTTGTGAGCCGCCATGTGGGAACCCAGGTCCCCTACAGAAGCAGCAGACGCTCGCTCCTAGGCCAGGCTGTCGTCAAACTCATGGCAATCCCGCTGCCTCAGTCTCCTGAGGGCTGAGACCCAGCTGAACGTGGGTTTTGGGGAACAGAAACCAAAAAGGGCCACCTCACTGACGTCCTTTTGTACAAAGTGGGGAGCATGTCTCCTGCTGTGACACCCACTCGGCAGTGGCCAAGTCCGCAGGTGCCCCTCACACAAGGCAGTGGTAGCATTAGCATTCTACATCCTTGGCACAGTCCACAAACACCAGACCCAGTGTACGAAGGAAATGTTGCTTTTATTGGAGGCTGCCACAAGCAGCTCAGGCTGGCGGCCTCAGGGGGGCAGGCGGGTCCTAGACAGTCCTGCTGTCAGGGTCTCTGGGGTGGGTATGGGGGCGGTCGTCTTGCCTGCGGATAATGGAATTGATCCAGTCTGCGAACTCAGCCACAGGCGCGAAGGCATCTGGGTACAGTCCAGACCCGCAGCCTCCGCGGATGAAGGAGTCGATGCCTTGGACAAGCCCGTTACAGACCAAGGGTCCTCCAGAGTCCCCCTGTGAAGGTGTCAAGGTCAGAGACGGGACCTCTAGGCTCCCCCTTACCCGTGTTCCAGCACTGGGAAGTCCTCCCTCGGGTCTGACCACCTCTGCTGCAAACGGGTACTTACGAAACAGATGCCCGCTCTCCGCCTGGGCACCAGCGTGCACACATTCACACGGCGGCGGCAGAAGTTCGTCACCACGGTCACGTTGAGCTCTTGGAGCACATTCGGTGACCGTTGGTTCGTGCCCAGCCTGCCCCAGCCCATGGCCAGGCATGAAGTTCCGTTGCCCACGCCACGGCCCTGGGCAGGCAGCTGGGCCACCTGCACGTTGGCGTTAATGGTGGCTGAGCCATTGAGCTGCGGGGAGGGACGGCGGGTGAGGGGGAGACTTAGAACACGAAGGAGTCACAGGGCGCGTTCCACAAGGACCGTCACCACGTCCTGAATACCCCGCCACCAAGCGGTGGGAAAGCTGAGGACCCGGAGGAAGAAATGAGTATTTCCCTGGGTTCCGCAGAGCGGCAGGGTCGGTGCGGGGAGAGCACAGACAAGAGGAGTTTGTTGACTGAATACTGCCCGGAGCGGTCGGTCCGTACATTAGCTCACAGCCCTCGCCATGGGGCCCCCAGGACGGCTGTTCTCCACTGTGCCGAGCGGGAAACGGGCTCAGGTGATCACCGCAGCCGCCCCAGGGTGTCCCTGTCTCCCCCACCCCCAGACCCTTCCGCACGGCATCTTCCTCCAGCCCCGACCTCCCGGCTCCCGGACTCCCAAGCCCACCTGGAGGATCACGATGTCGTTCAGCAGACGCGTGGGGTCGAAGCCTTTCTCGAAGATGCGCTGCACAGAGAAGGTCTGTCTTGTGGGCTCCCGTTGCCGCAGGTTGTGGGCCCCCAGCACCACCTGCACGGACTGGAAGTTCCTACGGACAGCCGAGAGGCAAGGGTCATGGGTGGGAGTCCCCACCCGGCCGCCCACTCTGGCCCACGTGGACGCTCAGGGCTGGGAGGGGAAGGACAGGGAGGGGACTCACAGGCCGTTCACGCAGTGGGCTGCGGACATGACGAAGTTCCTGGCGATGAGTGAGGCACCACAGAAGTGACCTCCACGCCGCTGCAGGGACACCATGAAGGGCCACGCGTGGGCCTGGGCTGGCCGGCCACCCACAATCTCGGAGGCCAGCACTGGGCCTAGGGACACACGGGGAGGAAGAGTGAGCCCCAGCCACCAAGCTGTTCGAATCCTCAGTGAGGGAAACTGAGGCTGAGAGGACAAGGGGCCCGCCCAGGGTGCTCCTGGACGTGAGACCCAAGCGCCTCCTCCAGGCTGGGAATCCCGTTTCCTGGTAGTGGCCTCGCCGCCAGAAACCTCTGTGTCTTTTTCTAAGGTCCTGGTGGAAGCGGGGGAGGACACTGGGGATGGACAGGTGGTCAGTGGGGTGGGTGTGTGTCCGTCCGCACTCACCACCCAGGAGCACGGCCAGCAGCAGAGGAGCCAGAGTCGGGCTGGGTGACGGGCGGAGGGTCATGGTGGGCTCAGCTCTGGTGGCTCCCCGCGCCCCTACCTAACAGTCATACTTATATACATATAACGGCAGAGGCCGTTGTATTGCCCCATGCCAGCCACAGCCCCACTTCCTCCCTGGGGACGGGACGATGGGGGTGGCATGGAGAGGTGTGTGCCCCCCACTTCAATGCCTCTCATGCTGCTCCATACCAGTGAAAACTCAGCACGCCATCCTTCTTTCCTTTCTTAAAAATAGGACCTCAGGGCTGAGTGGCGGCGCACGCCTTTAATCCCAGCACTCGGGAGGCAGAGGCAGGGGGATCTCCGTGAGTTCGAGGTCAGCCTGGTCTACAGAGCGAGTTCCATGACAGCCAGGGCTGCACAGAGAAACCCTGTCTCTAAAACGCCAAAAATAAAGTAAAATAGAGTCTCAGGTAGCCTGGGCTGGCCTCAAACCCTTAATTCCTCTGACTGTACCTCCCGAGGGCTTGGAGGACAGGTATGCACAGCCAGGCCCAGCTTGCTGCCCTGTATCCAGCCACTTATATCTGAGGGCCGATCCATCTGCCTCAGTTTACCTCAGGCATAGTAATAACAACAACACATAATGTATTGAGTTGTCAAAGGGTCTGGTACCAGCCTGACTTTTTCCTGGGGTGACAGAAAATGGCTGGCTGGATCCTTACTTAAGTCAGAGAAATTGAGGGACATGGATGCTCTGCCCACCCAGTGACAGGTGAGCGTGTGTGTGTTTGAGACAGGGTTTCACTCTGTAGCCCAGGCTGGCTGGAATTCACAGAGCTCCGCCTGCCTCTGCCTCCTCAGCTCTGGGACTAAAGGTGGGTGCCGCCATGCCTGGCACAACAGGTCATATTTTTTTTGGGGGGGGGTTGGAGACAGGGTTTCTCTGTGTAGTTTTGGAGCCTGTCCTGGAACTCACTTGGTAGCCCAGGCTGGCCTGGAACTCACGGAGATCCGCCTGGCTCTGCCTCCCGAGTGCTGGGATTAAAGGCGTGTGTCAGAGCCACCAGGCTACAACAGGCCATTCTAGCCTGGGGTTCACGCTGCAGCAGCTCGGCCCTAGTGTGCTGGGTGCTCCTCACAGTGGGGAGCTCGGTCCCACCCGACCCCACCCCTGCATGGGCACCCACAGTGGCCAGAGTGTGAGTTCCCGTCTGGAACCACACAGGGGGAGCGCTCTTCTCCCACAGTGGAGACAGGCTCGGGGGCAGCCCCCACACCCTCTGTGGCCAGCTCCCCTCCCATCTCTTCCCGGAGCCAGAGCCAAGGCTGTTTGTTGCAAAACCAACGTCTCAACTCCAGGACAGGGCATAGGGGTGCAACCCAACGGACACGGGCAGGTGGCCAGGGTGCCGGGGCTCAACACCCGCTAGGCTGGAGACCTCTGTCCCTGGGACCCCAGTGGGGACCCCACACCAGCTGGGCACTCCCTGACTCACTCAGACACACGCTAACTGAACTCCCTTCCTTCCGCACAGTGAGCACCTACTGTATACACCGTCCCTCGTCACATGGCAGCGGGTGCAGGGCAAACAATCTCAGATTAGGAGACCAGACTTCACCACGGCTACCCTTATTGAGCACCACCTGTATACACGCTCACCCATGCTGTGCGGGTTAAGTTTGCCTTTCGAGTTCATAGCCCCAGTCCCCTGCTGTGGAACGCGGGGCCCTGAAGGTTCTTCCCTGGCCCCCGTTTAGTGTCCTCGGGTCCCCAGATGCCCAGCAGCATCTCCACAAGAAACAGTCCCTATACAGTGCTGAGACATCGGGGGGGGGGGACCACTCTGCAGGTGTTGAGGGGGCATTGAAAAGAGGCTGGCCGGGCGGTGGTGGCACTCAGCACTCGGGAGGTAGAGACAGGCGGATCTCTGTGAGTTCGAGGCCAGCCTGGTCTACACAGTGAGATCCAGGACAGGCTCCAAAACTACACAGAGAAACCCTGTCTCAAAAAACAAAAAAGGGAAAAGGAACGAGGCGGAGTCTGGGGTTCAGTGGGCAGCAGCTCCCCTGGGGTGCACACCTGTCAGCCCAGCACTCTGGAGAGTTCGAGGTCGTCTTCAGCTACATAGGGAGCTAGAGGCTAGCCTGGGCTACGTGAGACTGTCTCCCAAAACTAAAGCAACATTAGAGACGGAATAATCCTGTGGACCGGACACCAAAATAAGTCAAAGAGCAGCCACCTCCCACTCCTGAAGCCCCGTGGGGACACCGCCCACCTCTCGCCCCTCCAGGGCTGGCTCGTGACCGGCTTCCCCTCTCCCTGTGCTGGCCCAGGCTCACTTCTCTGTCGATGGGGAAAACCACATGCTTCCAGGTCTGCCCCTTGCTCTTCTGGCCTCGCTGTGCCCTGCCCCCGGGTCCCTCCTCCTTGCTCCTGGATTTCCCAACGCTGTCCACCCTGCCTCCTCCACCAGGAAGCCCTCTTGTCTGCTTTGACTGGGCCACAACCATCAGGCCCCGAGAAGCCCAGTGGGCGCCTGGAGCTGGGGACACCTTCACCAAACCCCACAAGCCACGCCTCCTCATCCCAGTTCCAGTTGGGGAAACCGAGGCAAAGAGGTGAGAAGCAAAAGGGGGGTGCTGATTCCAGCCCCTGTGGTTCAGGAATGAGCCTGGCCCTCCACGCCTTTCTTTCCTGCATAGTGGATCCCCCCACCTCCGACACGGAGGCTCTGACCACACCCCAGGTCCACACAGGTAAGACAGACAGGAGGCAGCTTTTAAAGACTTCTCAGATTTATTAAGGTCACATGGAAGAGGGGACGGAGCTGTCTCCACTCCAGGGGGTGCGTGGGCGGTCTAGCTGGAGGAAAAACCCAGAAAGGACCACGCACTCCAGATTTTCCTGCTAGAGCTTGCAGGTCGCCCCAGTGTAGGCTTCTGGGGCGCAGAAGGGCAGCTCAGGGGTCTGCGCCCCGCAGCACCGTGTGAATCCAATCCACGTACGTGGACACCCGGGCGAAGAAGTCGGGGAACTGGAGGGAGGCGCATTCCCGGATCACGAAGGAGTCGACTCCATGAAGAATGCCATCGCAGATCAGGGGGCCGCCCGAGTCTCCCTGCGGTAGAAAAGGGATCAATCCCCAAGCTGACAGGAGTCAGCCGGGATCAGGTGACGTGGGGAAGAGTGCCAGGGGATGACCAGCGGGCATTTAGTAGCTTCCGGTTGGATTCAGTCTGCCTGGGTCCAAAAGAGAGGAGACACACAGGTGCCAAGTACAAAACAGCGTCTGCTCCGTCGCAGGGGGCCTGGGCTTGCCACAACCGTGCTTGCAGGGGGTAGAGACCGAGGGTCAGAACGAACAGGCCGGCAGCGGGGCCACATTCAGACCCCCAACTTCCTCCCTCACCCGCCTATCCTCCAGACCCCGGCTCCCCCTCCAGCTCACCCGCCTGGGAACAAAGCCCTCCCATAGCCCAGGCATCCCCATCTCCGGGACAGCCATGTCCTTCCCGGAGCCCCCGTCCCCAGCGCCAGAGGTCCAGGGAACCAGAGAAGCTCTATCAGAGACCCCGCCCCCAGGCCCCGCCCCACCACAGACCCCGCCCCAGGCCCCGCCCCATCACGGACCCACAGGCCCCGCCCCGCCTCACCATAGACTCCGCCCCCGGCTCCGCCCTGCCCCCGGCCCCGCCCCACCATAGACTCCGCCTCAGGCCCCGCCCCACCATAGATACCACCGCAGCCCCGCCCCGCCCCACCATAGACTCCGCCCCCAGGCCCCGCCCCGCCCCACCATAGACTCCGCCCCACCATAGACTCCGCCCCATGCCCCTCCCCTCCCCTGGCCCCGCCCCCACGAGCCAGCCCCGCCCGCACTCACGAAGCAAATGCCCGCGGCCCGCCGCGGCACCAGCGTGCACACGTTGTGATCCCGGCACAGGAAGGTGACCACCGTGACGTTCAGCTCCTGCAGCACGCGTGGCGTGGGCGCGCGGGTGCCCAGGCGGCCCCAGCCCATGGCCAGGCACTGGGTGCCCTGGGACAGCGACTGGCCCTGCTGGGGCAGAGAGGCCACCGCCACCGCCTCGCCCAGGGAGGCTGGCCGGTTCAGCTGCGGAAAAGAAGAGGGAACCTGACAGCTCCGTCGGGCCTTGGCACTTGGAGAGCCGCCACTTCCGGCCGAGCGCACAGGCAGCAACAAACGCAACACCCCACTCTGGGCGGAACTTCAAAGCGAGCTTGGCCAAACTCTCCGGGGAGAGTTGTCGATTTGTACAGCACGGGGACAGGGAAGGTACCGGGCGGTGACCCTGACCCAGGCCCTACCTCGGCCTCAGTTTCCCCTTTCATGAAAAGCCTGGCCATAACCCTGACCCTGACATTAGCCCTACCCGTGGCCCGTGACAGTAACCAAAACTCAGCCCCAACCCTAACCCCCGCCCGCCACCCAGCGCACCAGGCCGGAAGCACAGCTCGGGCAGGAGCTGAGGGACCGACCCCAGCCCCACACTATGACAGACAGCTGCATGGCCCCAGCGTGGCACGCGGGAGGCGCACCTTCCGTGTCTTCCGCAGGAACGACTCCCCAGGCCTACCTGAACGAGCAGCACGTCATTGAGACTCTCCTCAGGGTTGTAGTTGTTCTGGAAGACCTGAGTGATGGTGAATTTCTGCTGCTCAGGCTCCTGGCTTTGCAGGTCGTGGGCACCGAGCACCACCGTCACCAGCTGCCAGGGGCTGCGGGCCGGGTCGTGGGATTGTGTTTGTGGCAGGGACCCAGGCCCTCATACACACTACCGCTGCTCCGCCCTGGCCACGCCCACCCCTCACCGGGGATTCTGGGCGGGGCTCCACCCTGACCACGCCCCCAGCCCCTCACTGGGGATTCTAGGCGGGGCTCCACCCTGACCACGCCTCCAGCCCCTCTGGGGATTCTGGGCGGGGCTTCACCCTGACCACGCCCCCAGCCCCTCACTGGGGATTCTAGGCGGGGCTCCACCCTGACCACGCCCCCAGCCCCTCACTGGGGATTCTGGGCGGGGCTCCACCCTGACCACGCCCCCAGCCCCTCACTGGGGATTCTGGGCGGGGCTCCACCCTGACCACGCCCCCAGCCCCTCACTGGGAGTCTAGGTGAGAGGAATGCATTGTTGTGGTCTCCTAGAGAAGAAATTGGGGAAGAGCTGAGGCTGGTATAGAAGGAGGGGGTTGGAAGGGGAAGCACCCAGCCCGGTCCCGGCAGACCTAAAGCCCCTCACTGGCCACTGGCCGCTGTGTACTCACATGTCTTGCAGGCAGTGCGCAGCCGTCAGCACGAATCTCGGGTGGATCAGCGTGCCCCCACAGAAGTGGCTCCCAGGGGACCTGCTCAGCTGCAGGGACGCCACATAAGGCCGAGAATGGGGCTGAGCCTCGCGCCCACCCACGATCTTGGAGGCCTGGACTGGGCCTGGGGGAGGAAAGAGTCAGGACCACAGCCTGGAGGTTCCTGGGAGCCGCAGTCTGAGGAGTTGGGGGGCCTGGCTTGAATCTATGGCTATCATTTTGTACTGAGACAGTGTCTCGCTCTGTAGCCCAGGCTGGCCTCGAACTCGCCTCCCGAGTGCTGGGATCAAAGGTGTGCGCCACTAAACCCGGCTTCTGTAATTCTGCATTCCCTAGAAATCCCTCCCCTACAGTGAGGGCCTCTGGGTGGCACAGCAATAGAGATTTCTAAGAAAAAACGGTCAAGGAGCTGACGCTGGGTGCGGCTCAGTGGGCAGCGCTCTGCTCTCAGCGTGCACAAAGCTGTGGGATCCATCTCCAGCACCACAGAAACCCAGCCTAGTGGCGGAAGCCTGCCACCCTAGTACTGGGGAGGCGAGACATGAGAATGGGCAGTTCAAAGTCATCATCGATAGGCTGTAAAGTGAGCTTAAGGCCAGTCTGGGCTGCATGAGGCCCTGTCTGGAAAAGAACCATAGAATGGAAGGGAAACTGAGTCAGAATGCCTAGGGTTCTCCTTCTTCATCTTTCCCCTCCCAAGCATTTATCCAGGGGGTGCCTTGGTCTTCCCAGCTGTGCCAGGAAGATGCTGGTTGAGGAACAGGGTCCCACTCACCGCCGAAGACCAGGGCGAGCAGGAGGAAGGGATGGACCCGGCGTGGGGATCGGTGCCTTCCGGCCATGGCCAGGCTCCTGGCCCCCTGCTTGCTGGGTCCCTCTTATAGGCCAGCTCTGTGGGGAGCCGTTGAACGGTGACTGAAGGCCAGGCTGGGTGCCCCACTTCCTCCTTCCAGTGTGGGGGCCCAGGAGAGTCTGCAGTGAGGCAGGATGCAGGGGTGTCTCTGGAGGAATGGGAGGCCAGCTGCCACCCACCGCATGCTGAGGGTCCTGGAAGAGGCCTGAGTGACACCCCCAGGCTGTGGCCCGATCCATTATTTCCTGCCAGGGTTTTCTCTTGGGAGTTTATTATTTCTCCTTAGTGTGTGTGTGTGTGTGTGTGTGTGTGTGTGTGTGTGTGTGTGTGTGTGTGTCTTGAAGCAGTCTCTCATGCATCCCAGGTTGCCCTGAACTCACCACATAGCCAAGGCTGACCTTGAACTCCTGATCCTCCTGCCTCCGCCTCCTGTGTGCTGGGATGGCAGGTGTGTGCTTTCGTACTGGAATAATTTCCTATTCTTTCTTTATTTAAATAAGTTTAACTTTTTCCTCTTTGCTTCTATATATAAATTTATTTTTATTTTTTGCACAGGCATGCATATAGACGCCTGAGGTCGACACAAGCTATTTTCCTCACCTTATATCCCGAGGCAGGGCTCTCCCTTGGTTCCAGTCACACAGCTCACCAGCTTGCTGGTTGTGGGGGGTAGGGGTCCCTGTCTTTGCCTGGCCCTCCTCCCACACACACTTGGGAATACAAGCAGACGGCCTCACTGTAGGGCTTTGCATCCGGTGTGTGCGGGGAGGGGGGGGCAGGTTCTGGGGACCAGAACTCCAGCCTTGGCCACAAGCACTTCACGCCCCCCCAGCCATCTCCTAACCCTCTTCCCATCCACTTCCCTTTATTAAAACCCAGAACTCATAGCAATCCTCCTGTCTCCACTTCCCATGTGCTAGGATCGCAGGCCCAATCTATTTATTTATTATAAGATAGTCCAAACCCATAGGACACGGGATGTAGATGATGGTGTGTTTGCCTATCATGTGAGAGGCCCTGGGTTCCACCCCAGTACCACCAACATTCATACTTCCCTCATGCATTTCTCTGAGTGTGTGTGTGTGAGTGTGTGTGTGTAAGTGTGTGTGAGAGTGAGTGTGTGTGTCAGTGAGTGTGTGTAAGTGTGTGAGAGTGAGTGTGTGTGTCAGTGAGTGTGTGTGTGAGTGTGAGCTCGTGTGTGTGTGAGTGTGTGTAAGTGTGTGTCAGTGTGTGTGTGTCAGTGTGTGTGTGTGTCAGTGTGTGAGAGTGAGTTCGTGTGTGTAAGTGTGTGTGAGAGTGTGTGTGTGTGTGTGAGAGTGAGTGTGTGTGTCAGTGAATGTGTGTGAGTGAGTTCGTGTGTGTAAGTGTGTGTGAGAGTGTGAGTGTGTGTGAGTGTAAGTGTGAGTGTGTGTCTGTCTGTGTGTGCAGGTCAGAGGACATCTCTCAGAAGTCAGTTCTCTCCTCCCACCATGTGAGTCCCCGGGAGTGAACGGAGGTCACAGGTTTGGCGGCAAGCGCCTTTGCCACTGAGCCATCTCGACGGCCCATACATAAAGAAGTGAATTAATTAAATTAAGTTAAAAGAATAAACCACACGGAGAGAAAGAAACCACAGACCTGGCAGACTAGGGGTAAAAAAAAAAAAAAAGGGAAGGTTGTGTGGTTTCATTTTGAAACGCAGCCTCGTGGCAGAGGTCGGCAGGCTTCCGGGACTTGCCTCTCTGTTCCCAGACCTCTTACACAACACAGAGGCTGGGGTGACGCCAGGCCCAGCGCCGCTCAGAGCAATGGCCCCCTCTGCAGCTCCTCCGGGGTCTCGGCCCGCTTGGGCTCAGGACCCGGAGCCGCCACCAGCATCCTCTGCTCTTCAGGGGGCGCGCCTGGTGACCCTCCATCTGGTTCTGTCCCATGCCAGGCTCAGGAGCCACGAAGTGTCATGTCCTGGGGAGGGCTGAGTGGACCTCTGAGATCTGTCCATTCCATTCTCTGACCATTTTGAGACGGGGTCTCATGTAGACCAGGCTGGCCCCGAACTCACAGAGAGAGGCTTGCCTCTGTCTCCTGAGTGCTGGGGTTAGGACTTATGGACTTGGGTCCTCCGGTTTCCGCCTCCCGGATGTAGGAATCACAGCAGAGGTCTAAGGTGTCACACCCAGCCGCCTGCCCCTGATCTTAAGCCACCCATGGCTCCCCAGTTCCTGCTGACATTCTGACTGACTCCTCAGCTAGGCCATAGGTCCACCGGGGGCCGCCTTCCCCATCTCCACGTGGAGATCCCACTCTGGAAGACCCGACGTACCCCTCCTCAGCTCATGCCCTGCAGGCCACAGTGGTTGCCACACTTTCCTCCTTCTCCCCAGACCGTCAGTTAGGGGCCTCCTTTCAACACTAGAATTCCGCAAAGGTCACCCCAGCTCCTCCCCTACTGCCGGGGAAACTGAGGCCCAGGGCTTGTCTAGGTCTCTGTGCCCCTCTTTGGGCTTCTCCCCCCTCGGCCCCTGAAGCTGGGACAGCGTCACAACTGACTGGGACTTACCTGTGCCCTGTGACCACGGAACTGTGGCCAAGGGCTGCCCCCAGGGCATTTGTCCACCCCTCTCCCTGGACATGGGTGGGCGGTGATGCCCTTGACCCTGCGTGGACCACTTTTACCATCATCTCTGTCTTTACTTGTTTGCCTTTTTTGAAAAAAGAACTGACCTGGAACTCACTCTGTAGCCCAGGCTGGCCTTGAACTCAGAGATCTGCCTGCCGCTGCCTCCGGAGAGCTGGGATTAAAGGTGTGTGTTAGTTACTTCATTTGTTTGTTTTTGAGACAAAGTCTGACTCGGCAGTCCAGGCTGACCTGAGACTATGTAGCCCAGGCTAGCCTGGAACTCACAGTAATCCTGCTTCGTCTTCCCGAGTGTGGGAACGACAGGCTTGGACCACCACACCATTTTTTATTTTTGAGATAGGGTCTAGTTCTGCAGCCCAGGATATACTGAAGCTCACAGCAATTCTCCTGCCTCATCTGCCCAAGAGTGGCACACCACCACGCTGGCATGCCGGGCTTCGTACAGGGCATCTCTGTGGGGCAGGAGCATTTGCTGTGTGTGGCCGCCAGGCCTGGAGAGCTTGCCGTTTCCACAGGGAAACTCTGAGAACGTGGGTCCAGGTTGAGTCTGAGAAAACAGGAGTCAGTCTGGCAGGGGCGTGCAGGAGCAGGAGCGGGGAGGGCTGTGTGGGAGCGGAGCAGGGTGCATACAGTAGGTGCTCAGTGGATGCAGCCCTCCATGCCCCATGCAAACGAGCCTTGGGCTTATATCCTTGTCTTATGTTGTGCATGGGTGCCTGTGGGGTGCTGTACGCTCACGAGTCCTTTGAGCTGTCTGTCCACGTGAGTTTTGATTTTTGAAACAGAGTCTGAAGATGTAGCGCTGGCTGGCCCGGAACTCAGGGAATCCCTCTGCCTCTGTCCCACAAGTTTTACCTTGTGTTTGGAGACAGCCTCTTAGGCTTGCTGAGGAGGGGAGAATCGGGGATCGTCCACGCTGCACTGGGGTTAGATATGACACCATGGCTGGCTTTTTGTGTGGGCGCTGGGGATTCAAACCCGGGTCCTCGTGTGTACCACACCCACTTTACAGACTGAGCCGTCTCCCCAGCCGCCCCACCCCCACCCCTCCTCTTTTCAATTCTTCTTTTAAGACAAGGTCTTACTGTGTAGCCAGGGGGTCACAAGTGTCTGTGAAAGGCCTCGTATACAGTAAGCACTCAGTAGATAGCTTACTCACTATACCGACAGAGGATTTCCTAGCTTCTCTGGGCCTCAGTTTGCCCATCGGGGATGGGGTGGGGTCAGCCAGTGGCCACCTTACAGGGCTGTCTCGGCAGAGCGGGAAACGTTTGCAAACAGCAAGCGCTGCGTAAGTGCACATTGCAATCATTATCCTCAAGGCACTGGCTGTGAGGGGTCTGGAGGGTGAGGCGGGCCTGGAGGTCGGACAGAGGAGAGGAGGGGCGGGGACGAGGGCAGAGGGGGGGGGGGAGGGCAGCCCCTCCACCCCGGTGTCTTTGTCTCTTTTCGCTCAGGCGCCCAGGGACCTCACCATGGAAACCGACTCCAGCGAGCCGCGGGCACGGAAGACGTGGGGGCCAAGGACTCGGCGGCCGTGAGAAGCGGGGAGACGACTGGGGGCCGCGGGACCTCGCCTTCCCCACAGCCCGCCGCACATCCCTAGGTCCCCGAGACTGACCGTGCGCGCTCCAGGCGCACAGAGGGCGCGCGCAAGGGGCAAGGTAGGGACCCGGATCGCCGTCCTCCGGCGGGGCCGGAGACCCTGGGACCCGCAGAACCGGAGGCGGAGGCGCCCGAGCCGGGGGCGGGGCCGGGGCGGGGCCCGAGCGGTTTGCCCGGCGAGCAGACAAAGAGCCCGCGCCCCGCGCCCCGCGCCCGGGCCTCGCGTCCCTCCCACGCGGGGGCCCCGGCTTTGTGTCCGCGCTCTGCAGCGGACTCCGCCCTCCCTGCAGTCGCCAGGTGAGCGAGCCGCGTGCGCGCGCGGGGGCTCCCGCATCCCCCTTCCCCAGCACCCCTCCTCCGCTCCAGCCTCAGTTTCCAGAACCACCTTGTCCAGCCCCTGGCTCCCCACCTGCGGACTCGATCTGCGCACCTCCTGGTCTCCAGCGCGCCTTTGTCCCCCTGCAGCCTCGGCCTACAGCGCCCGCGTCATCATGATTGCTATGAAGGAGAAGAATAAAACGCCGAAGGACAGCATGACGCTCTTGCCTTGCTTTTATTTCGTGGAGGTGAGTGGGGGGCAGGCAGAGAGGTCTTCATGGCGTGGAGCTTCCCAGACAATCCCCTCCACGCTGCGGTGACGGGAGCCTGCACCGCGGAACCAGGGCACCTGGAGCTGGGATGGGGAGCAAGGACCGGGGCTCTGCAGGTCGAGTAGGAGTTCCAGAGACCCAGAAGGGTTCTCTAGACTGTGGGAACAGACCAGGGGAATGCTAGGACGGTGGGGTTTCCTTTCAAGGACGTGGGTGAGAAGCTGGACCGGAGGGGCTGGAAATTGGGGCATTGGTGGTGCACAAGCCCCAGCTAGTGAGGGTGGGTGCTGGGCGCTTGGCCCTACAGCACCGTGGGTGCATCTGAGCCCCCTTTTGCTAATGGCACGGCTGTGTTCCCCCCACCCCCACCCCCGGGCCGCAGCTCCCCAAGGCTAGCCAGCTGTGGTGGAGAACTGAGGGGGTCTAAAAATAGAAGACAATAAATGCATTCACTTGGTGCATACTAAGTGTGGAGGGCGGCGTTCTCCTCGGAATGACGGGATTCCGGTGGGTACGGGAGCTGTAAGCCAGGCCGAGTCCCACAGGCCCGGGTCCCACTGGAGCCCACGTCCCCGGAGAGGATCCCTCCCCGGGGGTGACCCAGTGTGGGCCGCAGAGCAGTTGGGGGTGCTTAAGTCCCGAGATGGCACTGAACTGTGACGATAGTTAGCCCGGTCCAAGGCTCTGCCCAGCCCCTCCGGCGGACTCACCAGAACCCCTGAAATCCTGCCAGACATTGCTTACAGCCATTTTTGTCTCACTTATTTGGAATTATTGTCATGAACGTGTTTAGCGTCAGCAATAGAATCCAGGGCCTGGACCTTATAGGACCTGGCTCCACCCTGACCACGCCCCCAGCCCCTCACTGGGGATCCTGGGCGGGGCTCCTCCCTGACCACGCCCCCAGCCCCTCACAGGGGATTCTAGGCGGGGCTCCACCCTGGCCACGCCCCCAGCCCCTCACTGGGGATTCTAGGCGGGGCTCCACGCTGACCACGCCCCCAGCCCCTCACTGGGGGATTCTGGGTCTCCTCCACCCGTAAGCCCCGCTTCAGCTCCAGTTCAGGCTTTGACTTTGTAGCCCAGGCTGGACTGGGATTGTGTTCCAGGTTAGGCTCCCGTCTTCTGCTCTGCCTCCCCGATGCTGGGGTGAGGAGCACAGGCCGCCACACCGAGCTGAGGTTGTGTGGTGCGAGCCTGTCGGGCCTCGGAGCTCCCCGGCAGCACGATGGACGGACGCCTGTGTCTTCCTCCAGGGCCACTGGCGGGAGGCTTGCTGGGTTATCCCTGTCCTCGCCCTGCCATACCCGAGCCGCACGCGCACCCAGCTGTGCCCGCCTTGCTCTGTGGTGCTGGGAACTTGAATTCGATTTCCTCTTTTTTTTGGGGGGGCGGTTCGAGACAGGGTTCCTCTGTGCAGCCCTGGCTGTCCTGGATCTCCCTCTGTAGCCCAGGCTGGCCTCGAACTCACAGAGATCCGCCTGCCTCTGCCTCCTGAGTGCTGGGATTAAAGGTGTGCGCCGCCGCCGCCCGGCTCACATTTCCTCTTAATTTATTATTTTAAGGTTTTCCTCTTCAACATAAGGTCTTTTTTGTTTGTTTGTTTAAAAATATTTAGTGTGCGCTCGCGCGCGTGTGTGCTGTGGCTAGAGTGGGAGGTCGGAGGACAGCATTCAGTTATTCACTTCCACCGTGTGGGTCCAGGATTTCGATCACACTCAAGTGCTTATACTTAGCAGCAAGCACCTTTCCATGCTGAGCCATCTTGAGGGCCTATCCAAGTCCTTCTTTATCCAGGAGGACTTGACTGAGCAATGCCCACAAGGTGCCCGGGCCCTTTTCCCTACAGTGTAGTACTCCACCGCCCACAGCAGGACACTACCTCGTTTCTGAACCTTCGTTTTTCACACAGAGCTGCCTTGTTCACCCCGGTGGCGGGGACAGGTTGAGGAAGCCTAGGAGAACAGACCTTGGGAGAAGGGTAGTTTGGTTTTGTTTCTTTGGGGACTGGTTTTCTTTAAATAGCCCGGGTTGATTCAGAACTCAGAGCCATTCTCCTGCCGCAGCCTCCCAAGTGCCAGGGCGGCAGGTGTGCGCCAGCAGTCCAGGCAGAGGGAAGTGCAGCGTTTCACACCCCCTGCTGTGTTTGCCCACATTGGCACCGGCACCCCGTGTGAGCAGCAGATCTTACCCAAGCGTGGGCCTGACTGAGGCTGTCTTCGCTCGGCGGCTGCTGTATTTCCAGTGCAGGCGCTCGTCGCCTTCTGTTGGGGCCGCGGCTCCAACAAACCCCTATAAATGGAAAATCCAACATGGAGAGGGCGCGGAGGGCCTGGCGGGGCAGCTCTGGTGAGGCTGCAACCTGAGTTCTGTCCCCGGGACCGGCACAGTGCAGAGCCAGGACGGCATTTCCTCACCCACAAGTAAAGATGAGTAACTGAAGGAGAGGCTGGACGTGGTGGCGCCCGCCTTTCATCCCAGCCCTCGGGAGGCAGAGGCAGGGGGATCTGTGAGTTCCAGGCCAGCCTGGGCTACAGAGCGAGTCCTGGGTCTCAGAAGGAAAGAGAGGAAGGGAGAGGGGATTTATTCCCTCACCTGACACAGGCTGGCCACAGCCGGCCCCCCAGCCTAGCTGGGGTATCACCCGCATGAGCTGTTTTAAATCAAAGGGGCACGCGCTTCGTGTAACTCGCTGAGCACTGAAAGGCGGCGCAGTCCTGAACAGTCCTGTGTGTGGCCAGCGCCATTAGACACCGCGATGTGGCCAGCTCCCCAGTGATGGCATGGAGACCTTGTGTTGGTTGGGAGTGCTCGGCCTCAGCTTGGGCTTGTCCCACCAGCTCTCATGACTTAATCTGAGTGTTCCTCTTCGTCATGCTTTGCCTCGGGCTCTCAGCTTTGTATCAGACCAATCAGGTGTCTCAGGCAGGCAAGGGGAAACAGCAACACATCTTTACCAAGTTAGAGAAATGCAGCCTTCAACAAATACAACACATATGTACACTGAGACATCATGGTCTCAGGTAGCCCAGGCTGGCCCTGGCTTCTCTATGCAGCTGAAGCTAGCCTTGGACCCCTGGTGCTCCTGCTTCCCACCCCTCAGGGCTGGGACTTCCTACGTGCCAACCTACCTAGCACTTTGCCACCAAGACCAAGTCCAATATTTGTTTATTTACTGAAGCAGGGTTTCAGTATGTAGCCCTGACGGAGGTTTCCTCTGTGTGCCTCCACCGCCCCGGCCTGCCGATGTAATTTTTATTTATGTTTATGGCTGTTTGCCACGAGTGCTATGTGCGTGCGGAAGCCTGTGGAGGCCGGAAGAGGACACAGGAGCCCCTCCCTGGAACTGGAGTTACAGAACGCTGTGAGCTGCCCTGTGGGTGCTGGGAATTGAACCCCGATCCTCTGGAAAAGGAGGCAGCCCTCTTAACCATTGCCCCATCTCTCCAGCCCTTGGCTTTCTCACACACACACACACATTTGTTGTTATTTATTTGTTTCTTTTGAAAGGTTTCTCTGTGCAGCCCTGGCTGTCCTGGATCTCACTCTGCAGGCCAGGCTGGCCTCGAACTCACAGAGATCCCCCCTGCCTCTGCCTCCCGAGGGCTGGGATTGAAGGCGGACACCACCACCGCCCCGCCCTATTCCTTCCTTTTTTACAGCTAGGGAAACTGAGGTACACAAGTGCCCCAGGCAGATGTTGTCACTCATTTCATTCACCTGCCTCAGACCTCTTGAGAGTAACTGCCCACCCCTGTCACCCAGCGCTCCGGAGGTGAAGGCAGGGATCAGGAGTTCAGGGCCATCCTCAGCTACATGGTGAGTCTGAGGTCAGCCTGGGACATGAGATGCTACATAAATGAATAAACTGGATGTCCCCTTTTGTTTTTTTGTTTTTGTTTTTTTGTTTTTTCGAGACAGGGTTTCACTGTGTAGCTTTGTGCCTGTCCTGGGACTCACTTGGTAGCCCAGGCTGGCCTCGAACTCACAGAGATCCGCCTGCCTCTGCCTCCCGAGTGCGTGTGCCGCCGCCACCGCACGGCACGGATGTCCCTTTTGTTAACCCCGCTCCCTCCATCCACCTTTCCAGGGTACCTTCAATGACAGTTATTCCCCTGCCTGAGCCCCCAGGGCTCTCTGTTCTTTGGAAGGGAGGATGACCCTGGTGTCGTACTCCAGGGGGTGAGGACATCCCCCCGGTTAGTACAGAGGACTCAGGCGTGAAGGAGGAGCCTCCGCACCAGCCACACACTGGGTGCCCTTGGAGACTACACAGTGAACGGGTGATGGAGGAAGGGACAGGAGCTGCCGCTAGGGAAGCCGCTCTGGGGAGGCTGGCAAGGACTGATTAAAGCCGGCCGGCGGCGGCGGCGGCGGCGGGCGGCGGCGGCGCACGCCTTTAACCCCAACCCTTGGGAGGCAGAGGCAGGGGGATTTCTGTGAGTTCGAGGCCAGCCTGGTCTGCAGAGTGAGTTTCAGGACAGCCAGGGCTGCACAGAGAGACCCTGTCTCGAAAAAAAACAACAACAAAAAGGACTGATTAAGTAAGCCTGGTTAAGGAGGACCAGAAAGGAGAGGGCTTCGAGGAGAAGCCAGGGGAGCCTAGAGAGAGAAGCAGAGATGTGTGTGTGTGTGTGTGTGTGTGTGTGTGTGTGTGTGTGTGTGATGGATGCATGAATAGATGGGTGGATAGATGGGAGACAGATGAGTGGGTGATGGGGGAATGGATGGGTGAGTGGATGGACAGATGGGGGGATGGATGGGTGGGTGGGTGGATGGGTGGGTGGACAGATGGGTGGGTGACAGATGGATCTGACTGTTGAGGAAGGCCTGTGTGGCTGAACCATTTCCTGGGTGTGAAATGGCTCTTTCCTCCTGCTGTGAGCCTGGGCTGCAGAAGTGGGTGTGTGAATCTGTGTGCCATGCTCAGGCTATGGTGGGATGGTCAGTGACCCAGACCACCATCTGCCCCTGTCCCCAAAGCTGCCTATTGTGGCCTCCTCCATTGTGTCCCTGTATTTCCTGGAGCTGACCGACCTGTTCAAGCCGGCCAAGGTGGGCTTCCAGTGCTACGACCGCTCGCTGTCCATGCCCTACGTGGAGACCAATGAGGAGCTGATCCCGCTGCTCATGCTCCTGAGTCTGGCCTTCGCCGCACCTGCGGCCTCCGTGAGTAGCCTGCGCCAGGGCCCCAGGTGCTGGGTCCCTCGCTGTGACCCCGCCTGACCTGCCTGTTCCTGGGGGGGTGCACACACAGATCATGGTCGGCGAAGGCATGGTCTACTGCCTGCAGTCCCGGCTGTGGGGCCGCAGCCCGGGGGGCGCAGAGGGCACCATCAACGCCGGCGGCTGCAACTTCAATTCCTTCCTCAGGCGCACGGTGCGCTTTGTAGGTGAGTGACTGTGGGCTCCCTGGTCCTGCCTTAATGTCCACTCCTGGGGGGCGTGACGGAGTGGACAGGCTTTCGGGGGACCCCCCCCCCCCCCCCCGCTCCCTTCCCCTGGCCTGCCTCTCGCCCTCAGGTGTGCACGTGTTTGGCCTGTGTGCCACGGCTCTGGTGACGGACGTCATCCAGCTGGCCACCGGCTACCACACGCCTTTCTTCCTAACCGTCTGCAAACCCAATTACACTCTGCTGGGCACCTCCTGTGAGGCCAACCCTTACATCACGCAGGACATCTGTTCTGGCCATGACACTCACGCCATCCTGTCGGCACGGTGAGCTGGACCCCAAGCCCTGCAGGGGGACGGTCACTCTGCCTGCTGCAGTGACCTTGGGGCAGCAGGCCGCCCGCCCGCCCCAGAGCAGCGGGGCTGACACCATGCCTCTTGCAGGAAGACCTTCCCGTCTCAGCACGCCACCCTGTCTGCCTTTGCCGCTGTCTACGTCTCGGTGAGTGACGGCCCCCAGTGCTGTTCCCTGTGCCCATCTGTGGGCGGTGGCCTAGACCTGACCCTGCCTCCCTGTTGGCCCAGATGTACTTCAATTCGGTCATCTCGGATACCACGAAGCTGCTGAAGCCCATCCTCGTGTTCGCTTTTGCCATTGCCGCCGGCGTCTGCGGCCTCACGCAGATCACCCAGTACCGAAGCCACCCCGTGGATGTCTACGCCGGCTTTCTTATTGGAGCTGGGATCGCTGCCTACCTGGTGGGTGGGGGCTCCCGGGAAGGAGGTCTGGGGGAGGAGGCTGCCCGGTCACCAGTGGGATTTGAGCAGGGAGGCTGAGTGGCGAGGGTTCCCCGAGGCGGCCTGGGGTCTGAGGGAAGAAGGCTTCTCTCTCCCACTGATTCTGCACGCTCCCATCAGCGGTAGATCGCCGGTGCCCCCCTGTGGCCGGCAGGCACCGCCGCTGCTGGATAGCAGGCCTCACCAGTCCCTACCATCCCTAGGCCTGCCACGCGGTGGGCAACTTCCAGGCACCAAGTGCAGAGAAGGTGCCCACGCCAGCTCCTGCCAAGGACGGCCTGCGGGCGCTGACGCAGCGGGGCCATGAGTCCATGTATCAGCAGAACAAGGCTGTCAGCACGGACGAGCTGGGCCCTCCGGGCAGGCTGGAGGGTGTGCCGCGGCCTGTGGCCCGGGAGAAGACGTCTCTCGGCAGCCTGAAGCGAGCCAGTGTGGATGTGGACCTGCTGGCCCCACGCAGCCCCATGGGCAAGGAGGGTATGGTCACCTTCAGCAACACGCTGCCCCGGGTCAACACGCCCTCGCTGGATGACCCCGCGCGGCGTCACATGACCATCCACGTGCCCCTCGATGCCTCCCGTTCCAAGCAGCTCATCAGTGAGTGGAAGCAGAAATCACTGGAAGGCCGCGGCCTAGGACTGCCGATGAGGGTAGCCCTGTGCACCTGCGGGCCCCGGCAGAGCCCATGGCAGAGGAAGAGGAGGAGGAGGAAGAGGAGGAGGAAGAAGAGGAAGAGGAGGAGGAGGAGGAAGGGCCAGTGCCACCTTCGCTCTACCCCACTGTCCAGGCTCGGCCAGGGCTCGGGCCCCGAGTTATCCTGCCTCCCAGGCCAGGGCCCCAAGGCCTTGTGCACATCCCCGAGGAAGGGGCGCAGGCTGGAGCTGGCCTGTCTCCCAAGAGCGGCTCATCGGTGCGGGCCAAGTGGCTGTCCATGGCGGAGAAGGGCGGGGCCCCCGTGGCTGTGGCTCCGTCACAGCCCCGAGTGGCCAACCCGCCTAGGCTACTGCAGGTCATCGCCATGTCCAAGGCAGCAGGGGCCCCCAAGGCTGAGACGGCCTCGTCATCCAGTGCCAGCTCCGACTCCTCACAGTACCGCTCCCCATCAGACCGGGACTCTGCCAGCATCGTCACCATCGATGCTCACGCGCCCCACCACCCTGTTGTGCACCTGTCTGCCGGCAGCACGCCCTGGGAGTGGAAAGCCAAGGTGGTGGAGGGCGATGGCTCCTACGAGCTGGGGGACCTGGCGCCCCGGGCTTCCGAAGCGGCTGCAAACAGCCTGGCATAGGCCCGGGGTCCCCAGTCAGTGACGTGGACCAGGAGGAGCCCCGGTTTGGAGGTGTGGCCACTGTCAACCTGGCCACTGGGGAGGGTCTGCCCCCACCAGGTGCAGGTGACGGGGCCATGGGCGCAGGCAGCCGAGAGTCCACCCTAAGGCGCCAGGTGGGTGGGCTGGGGGAACGGGAAGTGGAGGCCGAGGCCGAGAGCTACTACAGGAGGATGCAGGCCCGCAGGTACCAGGACTAAGCCTGGCAGGCCTGATGGGGTGGAGAGGGCTGGGAGCATCTAAGCACCAATAAAAAGGTGGTGACAATATCCTGTGGTCTGCATGGTCCTTAACCCAGTGGGAAGACACATGCTGAGGTCGGGCCCTCATAGGAGCCCCGTCCTGTCTGCTCTCTGTGAATTGACCCCCAAGACCCCATGCCAAGCCCTCCAGTGCCCAGCGCCCAATGACAGGCAGAGGCGCAAGAGACAGGCATTTATTGAGTCCAGGCCCAGCCTGGCCCTACCTCTCTACAGCTTAGAATGAAGGGCTCAGGGAAGGCACAGGTTAGAAAATTGCTTTAATGGAAACTCCCCCAACACACCATCTTGGGCGGGGTGGAATGTGGCCAGGGTTGGCCCTGGGACAATACTGAGCCTGTAGTTGTTACCAAAATATACATCTGTCACCATAAAAAAAACCTGCTGCACCGCCTCAGCCCCATACAGGTATAAAAATCATAAATATTTACACTCTTGACGCTCCTTCACAGAACCAAGGTCCAGGGAACCCCTCCCACAGAGACGGGCTAGGCACAATGGGGGCACTTGGGAGGGGCGTTAAGGCCTAGAGGTCAGCCCCTCACCCGGGCCTAGTCAGAGGCGGGCAGAAAAGAAAACTTTGGTCCAAAATTTGAAGGTAGGAGCCCACTGGTCTCAGAGCGTTTGCCCCAGGCAGAGGCAGAGGCGGCACTGGCTTGGGCTCCCCCTGCAAGTTGGTCACCGGGAAGGAGGGGAGGAGCGCAGGGACACAGAAGCTGAGTACACACATACCATTGTATCATTGCTATAAAAAGTTACTTAAAACTATATCTCTTGCATATAAATGGAAAAAGATTCGGGTATTTGGTCAAGTGGAAATATTGCTAGGCACAGGTGTCTGCGACCACACAGAATAGAATACAAAGGTCACATGAGGCTCGGCAGCTAAGGATGGCCTGGGCCCCCTGGGCTGGCCAGGGACATGGGAGAATCATGTCACTTGATTATAAGGGTGGGGGCGGTGGCCCCAGCTCCTGCACAGCATAGGGAGTCTGTGGTGCAGGCCGCTGGCTCCCCTGCAGTCTAGAGACAGACTGGTGGCCTGAGAGGGTGGGTGTGCGGCCACAAGGCGGGCTGGTTTTGTAAGGCACGAGAAAGCGGCTGTGTTCGGGCACAGCTGTGGCCTCACGCCTGGGCCCCTCAAGGCATGGTGCTGGGCCTGACTGAGCCTCTGTGGCCCAAGCCATTTCCTGCCACACCAAGGTGGACTAGATTTAATTTTTTTAAAAACAGGTAAACTGATCTCTCTTTAAAAAAATAAAATCTCTGGTCTGTAAGGTCACTTCAGCTGCTTCTTAAAGTGGCTTTTTTTCTGGAATGGTGGAAGCTGTCGCCGGCCCTCAGGCATCTAGATGGTGGACTTTGAGAAGGACACACGCAGGTGGTGGTTCTCGCCCAGGTCATGGTTGTGCAGCTCAATCAGCGCCTGCACCGCCTCCTCCACAGAGCCCATCTGGATCAGTGCCATCTTGCGGTCCTTCCTGCAGGGGTGGGTGCGGGGTGGTCAGAGGGGCTGGGGCAGGGCAAGGGCAAGGGCAGAGGGCAGGCAGGGCTGTACTTACTGGAAGAACTTGAAGCCTTTGACCACACCACCATTGCTGGAGAAGAGGCTCTTGAGGTCGTCCTCTGACACCGAGGGCCTACGGAGACAGGAGACATCTATCTGGCTGGGGCCCACACATCCTGGGCCCCGGGGTAGGGGGACGACGACCCAGCAGACACAGGGACCGGGAGACGAACTCACGGGATATTAGAAAGGTGGAGAGTGGCCGAGGGCGGGAAGATGTTCTGGAAGTTCTTGGATCCCGGCTTCTTGAAGCGATGCAGCGGCGAGCTCCCGTAGTCCTTGGTCAGGCCCTGGTCCTCCTGGCCCTCGCGAGGCAGCTGCACACTCTGGTGCTTTGACAGTGTGATGCGCACCGACTTCCCGTGCAGCTTGTGCCCATTCAGGTGGCTCATGGCTGGGCAAAGGGTGTGAAGCACATGAGCAGCGGGCCCCATGCTCACTGGCCTCCCCCCAGGTAGAGTCCAAGCCCGTGCCCTCTCGTGCCCTCCAGTGACGCTCACCCAGCTGGGCCTGGCTGCCATCCGCCATCTGTACCAGTGCGTTCTCCTTCTTGTTGAACAGAATCTTCACCCGCTGCACATCACCGTAGACGCCTTTGAAACCCAGGGACAGAGTCTGAGACACCGGGCCTCCTCACCTCTCCCGCCCACCCCTGCCCACCCCGCGCACCCGCGCTCCCGGCAGGCCAGGTTTGTTTAGTGGGCGCCGGGAGGCCGTGTCTCACAGCCCAAGGCCTGCTAACGGGCGCTGCGCTCGGCAGCCTCGGACTCCAGACAGCTGTCGGGACAGCCACGTACACATGCTACTGACACGCTTAGCTCTGGAAGCATGCAGGGTGTAACCATGCGTGTCTACTCAGTACAATCCGCAAACCGGAAACAAACCACGGACCGAGGCAGAAGGCCAAACACAAACTCAATAGTACATCGCAGGGCGTCAATAACCAAATAAATGAAACCAAGGTAATAAAAGTGAGAATAACATACCGAAGAGAATAAAGAGGCTTTGGGGTGTGACTCTCTTTAGAGACAGCAGAGGAAGGCAGCAGGGGACAGGGAGAGGGAGAGGTCAAGGGGGCGAGTGCCAATCGTCCACGAGGAAGACAGTCCCCGCAGGCGAGCAGGTTCATGATGATGAAGTTGTCAGGATGTTAATATTCAAGGGCAGGTTGGTTTCCGGAGAGCGGGTTTGAGAGGGGAGTTTGTTTTTATTGATTTATGTTTTGTTTGTTTCAAGCAACAACAGGAAGCAGAAGAACCGTGCAGTCAGTTGGCAAAGAAATTCCGGATCAGGCAAGAAAAAAAATTGGGAGGGGAGGGGAGGAAAGAAAAAAGTAGCAAAACACAGGTCAGTAAATACGTAGGAAACGAGGCAGTGTTCCTTCCACGCGCACTCTCGCCCACGCACACACTTGCACACGGTCACGCATGTGAGAGAGGCACTGCCCGCAGGCCCGAGGACGTGGGCGGGCACTGCGGCCGGCCGAGACCAAGGCAAGGAGCGGAGCCTGGCAGTGCCCGGGCGGCGGCTGGAGCTCAGAGCGGGAACTGGCTGGAGCAGGCCGGCCTGAGAGGCAGGCACAGGGCCCGAGAGCGGCCTGAGGCCCGGCCCCGCAGCCCCGGGCCTGGAGAAGCGGCCCTGAGCCCCGAGGGCCACCTGGGCTCCAGGTACCGGGCTCCAGCCGCAGAGACAAGCCGGCCGGCCCTGGCCTGAGCCACCTCCCTTCCAGCAGGCTCTCGCAGGCCCCAAATTAACTCAGACGGCCTTGTGCAGAAGGAAAGCACCCCGGCTGAGCGCTGAGGGCCTGAGGGCCGGGGCGCGAGTGGAGCTGAGAGGAAACAGAAACCTGCTCAGAGCGGCCGGGAAGTAGCAGAGGCCAACAGCAGCAGACAGAGGGCGGCAGCTCGCCTGTGCCCGCGGCGCCTGGGACACCCCAGCCCCTGCCTGCAGTCCAGTGCGCCCCCCAGGACCTGTCTGGTCAGTCAGCACCCCACCACTACTCCAGGGACAGGCAGAGCAGATCAACACCTACATACCTCAGGGTTCAGGTTGCTGACCAGAAGGACGGAATTCCCGGTACCCGCCAGGCCTGGGATGGCAATGCGGCCAGCTGCAGCCGCCGCAGCGGCAGAAGGTATGGCCAGCGGGGCCAGCGCTCCGTGGACGTTAGGGACAGAGAGGCCTGCAAGGGAAGGGAGTGTGGATGTGAGCCTGGAGGGCTGTACCAAGAGGGGGCAGGCACGCAGCCTCGTCCCGCACACAGCCACAAGGTGTCACCTGGCTGTGGCCTGCACAGAGGCCACACACACCGCTCGACACCGCGGCCAGTCTGGGTGTGTTCAGACTGCATGCGCCCGACAGCACAAAAGCTCTGATTGACACGGGCCCTCTGCAAGCAGGGCCTGCCAGACACGCCCGCTGTGCACGCATGCGGCGCCCATTCCTCCATGCAGGCCCGGGCGGCACGCGGAGGCCGAGGCCCATGCTCCTCAGCCCTGGAGGCCACTTGCTTACCAGGCCATTAAATTCAATCTACTAGGGACACTGCGTCCTCGTCCTCGCCCAAGGTGCTTGAAGGGAACCAGACCAAAGACTGAGTGATTAGTGGCTTGTTGCTATCGCCGACACAGGGCGCCTGGCCCAGCCTCGCCTGAGACTACCCTGCCCTAGCTGCCTGTGGATGCTGCCAGAGGCCCCTTCCCCTCTCCCCGGAAGGGGGCCCGGACCTGACACTTGGGGCCTCTCTGGGGCTGTGTGGGCATGCAGGCGCCGGGGTCAGGATGAGCGTGAATACCTGCGGCCTGCGGGATGGCAAAGGTGGGAGGGAACCCGGCTCCTGCATACGGAGAGGCCGACATAATGCCGGGCGCACCTAGAAACAAACAGACACTAATCACTGCACCTCACCTCACGGCTGGCCGGGCACGGGCACGACTGCTGAGGGGCCGGGCTGGGCAGTGCCAGGGCGCCGGGGAGCCTGACAGAGCTAGGTGGCCTGTCCCACCCCGCTGACTTGGTACGATCAGCACACACAGCGTCTCACCGAAGGCTGCGGCCATGGTCTGGTCCAGCGAGGGCTGGCTGTCCCCGGAGGGCAGGTCGGGCCGCGTGTAGTCTCTGCTCTTGTCGTTGTTGTACTTGACGTTCAGACTGGTGAGCTTCGAGAAGTCGATGCGCAGCGTGCAGCAGGCGTTGTAGATGTTCTGGCCGTCCAGCGACTGTGGGGAGACAAAGGTGAGCGCCGGCCAGGCCTGGGACTGCCCACCCCCGGGACTGCCCACCCCCGGAGTCCTACTCACCAGCTTGGCATGCTGGGCGCTCACAGGGTCAGCATACTGCAGCAGCGCCTGGAACTGGTTATTCTTGGTAAATGTGATGATCTTCAGGACTGTGCCAAACTTAGAGAAGATCTGCAGCAGAGAGGTGTGCGTGAGCCCCAGCCGTGTGTGGGCAGACGGGGACCCACCCAGCGGGGCAGGGCATGCACCCACCCACCTGGTGCAGCACGTCCAGGGTCACTGGGTAGAAGAGGTTCTCCACGATGATCCTGAGCACCGGGCTCTGGCCCGCCATTGCCATTCCCGCATCCACAGCAGCAGCAGAGGCTGCCAAGGCCAGGTTTCCGGACTGCACAGAGTTTACGGCCTGCAGGGCTGCCTGGGCACGCTGTGGAGGAACCATCCATCATGAGCCATGTACCCAGGGCTGAGGCAAGGAGCCAGGCCGGCCGCCCGCCCGCCCGCCGGCCCTGCAGACGCACTGCCTGGTTGGGTGAACTGTCAGTTTTGAGCTCCTTGTGGTTAGAAAACTGGATGTAGATGGGCTGGCCACGCAGCACAGGGGCCACCGACGTGTAGTAGTTGACCATGGTGTTGGCAGCCTCTTCTGTGTTCATTTCAATGAAGGCCTGGTTCTTCCCCTTCAGCATAAGGAGGTTGGTGACCTTCCCAAAGGGCAGCCCCAGGGAGATGACCTCGCCCCTCAGTGACGTCACTGGGCAGCTTGCGCACGTGGATGACTCGGGAAGGGACCCCCGTGCTCCTGTTGTCCCCTTTGAACTTCTTGCTGTCATTTCCATTAGCTGAAAAAGGGACAGGGCACATCTGGGAGACTGCAAGCCCCGCTCCTGCCTCTGGCAGGGTCTTGCTCCCCATCCGTCCCGTTCCGAGCCAGGCTTCCCTGGGCACAAGCACTCCTTGATGGAGAGAGACGAGCACCCCCGGCATCCACCTCACCTGCCGAGGCCGAGCTGCTCATGATGAAGGGGCCGTTGCTGACACAGGTGGAGAAGAGCTCGTCGGATCCCCGCTGGGAAGAGAGCATGGATGGACCCTCAGCTCCAGCTGATCCACCCCCTTCCCTACCTCTCCATCCCACCACAGCAGCCCCAGGGACGTCACACTGCCCACGCCTGCCTGCACGGCTCTGCTCACTACTAGCAGCAGCCTTCACTGGTCACCGGGGCCTGTGCCAGCAGCCATGTGGGAGGCCCCGCCTGGCGGGTCGTCTGCCCAGAGTGCACAGCTGCCAGCCTCGCGGTACCCTCCTGGCAGCGCTGTCAGCAGCTTCCGGAGAAACAAAGCCAGCCTTGCTGCTGCCCGAGCCCCACTGTCCTGGCTACACTCCAGGACAAGGGACCGTGGCTGTACCTGGTGAGGAGGACCATCGAGTGATGGAAGCCACTCACTGGGGAACCCCCAAGCTGACCCACAGTGGGGGATCCCTTCTCGCCAGAAGCAAGAAAGAAGCAAATTTGTTTGCTGATTAGTTTGGCTGAGCCATCCCAAGAAGCACAGGAGACCTAGACCCAGGACAGCGAGAACCCGCCTGCTATCCAAAGCGAGCCTCAGACCAGAGCTCCCACCGTAGGGTAGAGCCCCCTGAAGCTGACCACCCAGGGTCTCTGGGGACCACCACTTTGTCCATGTCTTGTTTCATCTTCATCAACAAGGAACAGCCTAACTCCCTCCCCAGGAGACGTCCCCACTGCCCAAGCCAGCATCAAGGGCACTGTCCTTCCTCTTCCATCAACACTTGCACTGACCCTGATAATGAAGGCCCAGGGCACTGAGCAAACAGGTCTAGAGACCAGAGGCCAGCACCTGCCAGGCTCACCCCTCTCAAGCCCCTCATGACCTGCACCCACCTGAAGCCTGCATCAGAAAGCGTGGCCACACTAACTAACGTCTTAGGAGCAAGGGCTGCAGCGGGACTTGGCCCTGCCCAGCCTGGGAGGCAAGAACCTGACATGCCAAGCCCAGAACCTCATATCCACATCTGAGCGGCAGGAAGTCACTTCCTGTTGGCAGCCAGTCTCCCATGAGGTCCCTCCGGCTGACCCTAGTGGGAGGGTGGCTTCCGTCTGGCCTGGGCGGGGGGAGCAGTACTTCCTGCAGCTCTGCTCCTGGCAGGCTGCCGGGCCCGAAGTCTCCCCACAGAGGCTCAGGAGCCCACGACTGTCAGAGGAAACTCCAGCCACCTGGGCCAATAGCCCCAGGCCGCTAGGCAGACGAAGGCACGTGAGAACCCAGCACAGGGAAGCCACTGGTTAGCCTAGCCTTCCCGAAGGCTTGCCATGGTGACAGACCAAAACAAGGCAGGCCTGGTCTCTTTCTCCACCCAGAGCGCCCTGCTCCTAACTCGTCCAGCATGCCCTCTGTGGCTAGCTGGAATTGAGTATTGTGCAGACAAGTAGCCAAGGCAATCCAGGTTAACAGCACCTTCACCCAGACATACGCTCTCACCTGCAGGCCTGTACCTTACGAGGGCCTCCCTCCCCCACCTCTGAACACACGGGTTATCTGAGGGAAGATCAGCAGGCAGGTGGAGACAGCGTCCACCCAGGAAAGAATGAAACTCGTCCAGACAGCAGCCTGGTAGCAAATCAGGGGCCGTGGCTGAGGTGGCCCTCGGGGACTCACCTGCAGGGCCTTTTGAGGGGAGGAAACGACTGCCTAACACAGCTTAACAGGCAGTCTATTGCCCGTCCACAGAAGCAAGACTGGTCCCGACACGGACCGTCGCTGTCACTGCAAGGGCAGGACCCGCGAAGCCCTTCTTGCTCCAGGCCCCGCCCTCCAGTGCCTGCCAGGGCAGCTAGGTGAGCTGAGGCGGGGGCAGTCAAGCCCGGGGTTGAGGCCTGCCTGGCCAGTAGAGGCTCAACTGCCCATCTTCACCTCAGAACATGCCGTAGACTTCCAAACCAAACCCTCGTGGGCAACGTCAACTAAGTGCCCACGTGTCCGGAACACTTCTTAGATGCAGGCAGAAGAGCCACCAGTCACAGGAAAGGGTCCTGGGCCCCGGTCACTCGGGTGGCAACTGTGTGCAGCTCTGCCATCCTCTGCCTACTGGTCCAGGTGGCTGGACCAGCGTCCGCCACCCTGCAGCAGGCACCATCCAGCCTTGACTACAGCAGGGCTGGGTGCAGTGCCAAGCAAGAGACACCTACCTTTGTACCGACTGCTATGTCTGGGACGATGCTGTGGAGAGAAAAGAGACGTCAGCACTGGGGCTGCAGGGCCCGCTGCCAGTCCGGCTCGGAAGGAAGGGCAGGGGAGTGAACCACCCATTGACTCTCAATTGAAAGGTGGCCACCATTGTCCTCGGGCCCTCCCTCCTTCCATGCAGGACCCTGGTCGTCTTCCAACATATCTAGAGGTCCCCTTTCTACCAAGTCTACAGTGATTGATCTGGGCCCACTACTCAACTCCCGGGCAGCCGGGCAAGCAGGTAGAGGCAGAACCCAAGGACAGTGCTTCCTGAGTGGGGGCAGGGAGCTCAGGGCCAGGCTGCCAGTGGCAGTCAAAGTGGCCTTGTTACCATTTACAAACCAACAGAGCTGCCCGGATCCACCCTGGGTTACTGATCAACCCCAGCCCCTCGTAACTGCGCTCGGCCTCACCTGCTGCACCTAGCCTGCTCCCAGGCAGCAGCAAGCCCGCCACGGCTGGCCGGGTTCCCGGGCCAGGAAGTGGTGGCCGGGTTGTGCGACACTGACCCTTGGTGGGCGCCTCTCTGCTTAATTTCGGTCTTCCAAATTTCTGGGACAGTTTCTCTACAAAGCCCTGGCTGACCTGGAACTCACAGCGACCTGCCTGTCTCTGCCAGGATTAAAGGTGTGACCACCACGCCCGGCTCAAAGATCCCGAGTAAGTTGCTGAAAGCCTGCATCGGAAGGCTCTCCCGTCATTTCAGCACTCAGGAGGCTGCTGCGGGAGGACCGCAACAGGTTCCCGATCGCGGCTGGAGGCCAGGCCTGCTTATTTTATAGGGCTGATCCTTCAAAGAGGATTCACAGCGCGAGGAAGGCCAGGGCGGGAGATCAGGATAAGAAGTCAGTCTGTCTCCAAAACCCCAGACGAGTTTCAAGAAAAAAGCCGGGCAGTGCTGGCGCACGCCTTCCGTCCCAGCACTCGGGAGGCAGAGGCGGGCGGATCTTTGGGTCTGAGGCCAGCCCGGGCTACGGGGAGACCCCGTCTCCAAAACAAACCCCAAAGTGCAAACAAAAAGTGGCCGGGTGGAGTGGCACCTCCCGGAAGCGAGCAGGAGGCCGGGAGGCCAGGCCGGCGCCCGCCTTGGCGCCCGCCCTGCACCCGACTCCAGCCCGTCGGCCCTCGGCCGGGGGTCTCCGCAGGCGTCCCACCCCCCCTCCCGGCCCTGCCCTCCCACAAGGCGGGCTGGACGCGCGCCCTCCTCCAGAGCCCCCCCCGCGCGCGCGCCCCGCGGCGGAGGCGCGCGCCCCCGCGACGCACGCGCACGAGGCGCCGCGGCGGGAGCGCGGAGGCCCACACTCCCCGGGCACGCGGAGCGGCGGCCCGGACGGGAGGCCGGAGGCCGGGCAGGGCCACCGCGCCCGCCGCCCCCTTCGGGGGAGCGCGTGTCCCCGGGGAGCGCGCACGCGCGCGGCGGGCGGGGAGGAAGGGAGCGGGCGCCGGGCCGCGGCGGGCGGAGCGCGCGGGCGCCGGAAGTGCGCGGGGCGAGAGGGGTGCAGGGGAGCCGGGGCGTGGGTGCGGCCACCTACCCGGCCGGGCTCCTCGCTGGCCTGCGGCGCCCGGGGTTCCGAGCGCGCCATGCGGACGGAGGCCGCGCACGCGCGCGCGGCGGGGCCGGCGGGGGCCGGCGAGGGCCGGCGGGACCCCCGCGCGCGGCGGCGCAGCCCGGGGTGCGGAGCGGGGAGCGGCGGGCGAGGGGCGCGGCTCTACTCACCCGTCCATGGCACACGGAGCAGACCCGCGGGGGACGGAGCGGAGGCGCAGGAATAGCAGGAACCGACCCAACGGCTCCGAGTTATAGACTCACAAGATGGCGGAGACGCCCGCACACGTCCCCCGCGCGCGCTGCTCATTGGCTCCCGCCGCGGCCTGTGGGCGTGGCCGGCCCTGCCTGCCCCCGCCAACGCCTCCCATTGGCTAGGGGGCGACCTGGAGGGCGGAACCCGGACAGACCGCAGACGTCTATTGGTTGGCGCTTCCGTCAGTCAAGGCGGAAGGCGGAAGCCGCCTGTGGGGAAGGGGGAGGGCGTGAGTGCGGAGGCGAACGTGACGGCATCGGAGCCAATAAATGAGCCTCCGGCCGGCCCGAGCGGAGCCATCTTGAGAGTGGGTACGTGGCGGGTCCGACGCGAGGAAGCGTGCTAGCGGGGGGCTGCCCGCCATGTTGCAAGCGGGCAATGGGAGCCGTCGGCCTTCAACGTTGAGGGCAAAGCGAGGTGCGTCGCCATCTTGAAAGCGGGCAGGGATCGCTTGGCCGCCCCGGCTTGCTCGCCGTCACGTGACCCAAACTTGGCCTGGAAGCCGGGTTTCTCCGCGGCTGGCGAGCGGGGAGGTGGAGGCCACGTGCCTCGCCGACGCGGCCCCGACGGGACCCCGCGTCCTGCCTTTCCGCCTTTTGTCCCCCAAGCAGCCATAGAGCGGGCCGTAGTGTCGCCGGCTCTGCCGACAGCTGGGGAAGCCGAGGCCGCGGTGTCCGGTGACCTGCCCTGCAGTTAGGCCCCGGCCCGACCCGCAGAGCGGATACCCCAGGAGCAGGGGTCCCGGGGCAGGTGCGGGAGCGGGCACGGCTTCCCCGGAGCCCAGCGCGGGGTGCAAAGATCGGGCAATGCCTGGATGTGGCTCCCAAAGACGCAAACTCCTCGCATTCCCGCCGGCCTAGTTGTCAGCTAAAAGAGCCCAGGGAAGGGGAGAGGCTGTCCTTCGCCTCTCACAGAGGGGAGCCCGGCCCCCGGCTCCCCTTCTGCAGTCCCGGGCGCCCAGGGTGAGGGGGGGGAGGCCTGGCGGCCAGGCTGGTTTCTTGCAGGCCTGGCCCAGGGCCCAACAGCCTTGGAGCCCCAACGCGGGCCCGGTGCCAGAGGATTCCAGCATGGATTAGGGGCGGCTGCCGATTCCACGGAGGCCCCGCCGGGAGAGGCCCTTCAGGCCCCAGCCAGCCCGCAGAGCAGTGAGGGCCCGGAATCACTAATCAGGACCGTCCCGCGGATTTAGAAGCCTCACGACAAGGCGGAGGATTTGAGCCCTCTGGGACTCCCATCAGGACCGAGGTTGGCCGCCAGGCTTTGTTCTCTGGGTGGCTGGTGCCAAGCGTGGGCCCCACCCTCAGAAGCCAACCTGCATGGGTGGCTGCCCATGAGTGGATGGGCAAAGGTGGAGACTGCTGGTCTCCGAGCACAGGTCTGCACTGGCAGAGTGTGTGGAAAGCTACTTCGGAGCCCTCCCAGAACTCCTGAAATGGCCTTGTTCACCTTCCTGTCTGGTTTCTGACCAGACCTCTAACTATTCAACAAAGATTCTCTAACCTGCCTGACTGCCTTTCAAGCCCGGCCTCGGGGCCTTTGCACAGCAGTTCCCTGGGCCAGGTTGACTGAAACCCCAGCTGACTCCCTCCCTCAAATCTTTCCTCAGGGCCTGGGTACCCGTATTCAGGAAAACAGTGTCCCCTGACCTCTGAAACAGGCAGAACCCCCACTGCAGAGATCAGCCTTAGGTAGAGAGTGAGCCAGAGACCGGAGGAGGCTGGTCCTGGGGAGCCTATGTGTGAATGATATCCAGTGCAGGTCTTCCTTAACTGCCGGCAGTGGCCAGCAAGCCAGGTCAGGAGAGTTGAGGGTGGGCTGGGCTGGCCCCAAGTAGGAGGCCTGCAGAGCAGAGAGGAACAGAGCCACAGTCCAGCAAGACCCTCACCAAACTAGGAATAGAGTAAGGAACACTGCCGGGCAGAGGAGGCGCACGCCTTTAATCCCAGCACTAGGGAGGCAGAGGCAGGCGGATCTCTGTGAGTTCGAGGCCAGCCTGGTCTACAGAGCGAGATCCAGGACAGCCAGGGATACACAGAGAAACCCTGTCTGGGGGGGGGGACCCTGGGGAAACACTGCTAATTGAAGACCCGTCTGTAGTACAGAGTGGTTGTGTTTTCCGAGACAGGGTTTCTCTGTGTAGCCCTGGATGTCCTGGAACTCATTCTGTAGACCAGGCTGGCCTCAAACTCACTGAGATTTCCATGCTTTCTGTAGACTAGGCTGGCGTCAAACTCACTGAGATCTCCATGCTTTTGCCTCCCGAGTGCTATCTCAGGCTGGCCTCAAGCTTGCAGTGATCCTCCTGTTTCAGGTTCCTGAGTGACAGGTCTAGGCCGGTACACACAGCCAGAGTGAGTTCAAGACCAGGTCTAACAACTTAGTGAAGAGGCCAGGAGGCCTGGTTCAGAGGTGCAGCCCAGCCTAGAATCCCCCAGTGAGGGGCTGGGGGCGTGGTCAGGGTGGAGCCCCGCCCAGAATCCCCCAGTGAGGGGCTGGGGGCGTGGTCGGGGTGGAGCCCCGCCCAGAATCCCCAGTGAGGGCTGGGGGCGTGGCTCAGCAGTAGGACCTTGGCCTGGCATACAGGAGGCCTTGGGTTTCATTCCCATTGCTGTCAAATCATTTTTAAAAATTAATAGTTTCATATTGTTATAATGCAGTCCCCACACCGGCCTGCTTCTAACGTCACAGATGTGAGTCCTGCATCTGGAGCCCAGAAGTGTGAGATCGGGCTCTGCAGGAAATGTCTTTCCTGCCTCTGCTGGACTCTGGAGTCGCCTCATCCCTGTGTCTGCTCACACTGCTTCCTCCTAAGTCTGTTCTGTACTTATCCACCTGGATAGTTTCAGACTGTCTCAGGACCTGAATTGTATGAACACCCCCACCCATCCAGACCAGCGTCTACTACTGATTCACATCCTCAGCCCCAGGCCACACTCATGGGCTCGGGGATCAAGACATGGAAATATGTTTGCGGAGGCCACCTCTGGTCACGATAAGCCATCTTAAGCTGCTGAAGGTTGTGAATGGCCTTTCATTCTTGCATAAGAACCTGGCTTGGGGAACCTACACCCCAGGTCACCAGAGCCTTAGATGTCCTCCTCAGGTTGGGCTGGCTCAGTGACCGGCCATTTTACAGTGTCTCTGGCCTTGTGCAGAACATCCGTTAGGGAAGATGCCCCAGGCTTCTGTATTATTTATTTATCCTGACTTGGTGCCCGGCCAGCCCAGCGCCCACCCCAGCCTTGCCAGCTGCTGTCTTCATGAATGATTGAGGCGAGGAGAGACGCTCACCTGGCCTTTGTCTGAGAGGCACACTAGCCTGCTTGTTACCAGGGAAAGTGATACTCCCCTGCAGGAGGAGGTGGAGGCCAGGGTGAGGGGCCCTCAGAGCCAGTGCCAAGTGAAACTCAGAACAACACAAGGAGGACAGGGACGAGCCTCAGTTTACTCCTCTGATCAAAAGAAAGCAAGGCCAGCGTCTCCACCAGAGGACATTTTTGTGCTTGTTATTTCTTGTTTCCTGTTTGTTTGCCTTGTTGGGGTTGGAGCCCAGGGCTTTAACCCTGCTAGGCAGGCTCCACCCCTGAGCCACACCCCTGCCTGTCACTGAGGTTTCTAGGGAGAGCCTTGGAGACTGAGACCCTCCTGTCTCAGCCTCTCAGAAACCTGATGTGACTAGCCTGGGCCACCATTCCCAGCCGCTGGTGTGTGAATTATAAGTATTTCTTTTCTTTTTAAACACAATTTGTTTAGCTGGGCATGGTGGCAGAGATCTCTGTGACTTCTAGACTAGTCTGGTCTGCATGAGGAGCGCCAGATCAGCCTGGACTACTCAGAGAGACTCTCAAAAAAAAAAAATTTTTTTTAAATTATATGTACATGTGTGTTTCACCCACATAGATGTCTCTGTAACATGTGTGTCTGTTGCCAGAGGAGGCCAGAGAGAACGCTGGATCCCCTGGACTGTAGTTACAGATGGTTTTGAGTCACCATGTGAGTCTTCTGCAAGAGCAGCCAGTGTTCTAACCACAGGGCCATCCCTCCAGCCCTTGTAAATAGTTTTTTAATCTATTACCTCAATAAAAATCAATAAAGCAGGAACTCATGCCCCATTTCCCAGATTTCTTTCTCCCTCACCCCAAGATAGGGTTTCTCTGCAGCCCTGGCTGTCCTGGAACTCACTCTGTAGACCAGGCTGGCCTCGAACTCAGAGATCCGCCTGCCTCTGCCGCCCGAGTGCTGGGATTAAAGGCGTGCGCCACTGCCGCCGCCACAGGCTGTTTCCCAGATTTCTATTGACCAGTTTAGTACAGGGCGGGGGTCTGGGTCTGGGGAGAGCCACTGAAGGGGAGTTACCTCAGGGCTCCAGGAAAGGGTGCCAGTGACCAAGCCAAGTCTGAGTTCAGTCCCTGGGTCACAGGGGTGGAGGGAGGAACCTGCTCCCACAGGCTAACTCTGCCCAGCACTGGCCCAAGAGAAACACAAAATAGATGCTTGTAAAAAAAGTACTTTTTTCCTTTAGGAGAAGATTCAGGAAGCGACAAGGGGCTTCTCAGAACTTCCAGGCCTCCTCTGCACCTCTGCCAACCCCTGCTGTCCACCAGTGACAGCAGAGAGTCCTTTCCTAACTGTCCATGACCTAGAGGAAACTCCACGTTTAGAATTCTCCACCCTTGTGTCCCCCCACCCCACCCCACCCCCAGGCCAGCAGGAAAGGCCACCCTGCCCCTGCCCCTCCCGGTAAGATTCAAGATAGTATCTCCCAGACTCTAGAACCACAGCCAACCATCGAAGCAGGAGAAACTGGTCGGCTTCACCAGGGACATCCAGAGACTGCAACCAACCCTCCGGCAGCTTGGCCATCCCTGGCACACAGGATCTGAAGCAGCCGTGGTGGTTACCTTTGCAGGGACGAGCAGGCTTCCCAGTGTGGTCCCCTAGGTAACTGGACACGTGTGTCCAGGAGTCAGCAGAACCACGAAGATGGACGGTGGACCCACAGTTCAGCCCTCCCCCCAGGAGTGCACACAGTCCCGAGCTGGAGCGAGGCTCTCACACCACAGCATCGAAGGACCTGGACGACAGTGGGCCGAGTGAGAGACCCAGACACAAAAGACCACACAGTGTGGGACTCCATGACAGGAAATGTCCAGACAGTGGGACCCGGAGAAGGAAGTGGATTCACGGAGGCTGGTGGGGGTGGGGATGGGGGACTGCTCAAGGCAACAGTTTCCTTTGCAGAGAAGAGTGTTCTGTGTAGGGATGGCTGTCCCAACACTGGTCTCTCTCCGTCTGACGCACCTCCGTTCTCAAGAAGAGAATATCTTACATTTCTAACAGCTGACTGACTGGTTGAGTTCTATCTGCTAAAACTTGTTTAATATTTACAACCACCAAGATGGCTGAACAGGCAAAACTGCTTGCCGCACAAGCCAGATGACCTGAGTCTGGTCCTGGAATCCCGGGGAGGGTGGAAGAGGAGAACTCACTCCTGCCTTTCTCCCCGACCACCGTGAGCACCATGGAATGTCACCCTTACACATCACACATGCACATCAACAAACATCTTTCCAGCCCCTCTGGAAAAAAAAAGTTTTGGATTTTTGTTGTTTGTGTTTTGAGACAGTATATCTCTACCTAGCCCTCGATCAGGCTGGCCTTGAACTCACAGGAATCCCCCTGCCTCTGCCTCTGAGTGCTGGGATTAAAAGCGTGCTTGCGGTCACCGCTGCTGCCACCTCCGCCCCCCAGCCCAGGCTGTCTTTTTTAAATTATATTTACTCATCTTGTGGTAAGGACACGTGTGCCATGATGCGTATGTGGGGGTCACAGGACAGCTTACAGGGTCATTTCTCTCCTTCCGCCATGTGCATCACGGGAATCGAACTCGTGACGTCAGGCTTCATGGCAAGTGTCTTTACTCACTGAAGTACCTCGATTTGCCTGGGCGAGTTTAGTTTTGTCTGTCTGGGAATGGGTGGTTCTGTGGGAAACGGGGTCTCAGCAGTCGCAGGTGGAGGCCATGAATGTAGGGCGTAGAGCAGCAACAGATTCATAGAAGAGGGTCAGTTCGGGCTGGCGCTCGGGGTGGAGAGTGCTCACCTGGCTTGCTGGGAGCCCTGGCTTCTATCCCCTCCGGTGAACCGGCTGGGTGGTACAACCTGTCACTCCCAAACTGGGGAGATGGAGGATCAGGAGTTCAAAGTCATCCTCAGCTACATTTACAGCCAGCCTGGGCTACACAAGACTCTGACTCCAGAGAGAGGAAGACATTCAGACACAGGCACACAGGCACACTGCCTTGTACCGACTGCCATAGAAACCAGGTTGGTGAGGAAGGCCCCTCGAGGGCCCGTCTGGAGGTCCTGGAGAGGGAATGGACAGAAAGGACTCCTCCTGGACCCTGGGCATGCTGCAGCCCTGCGCTTGTGCGGCGGCGGCGGCGGCTCCCATCCTTGTAACTCCACTATTGAGACACAGCGTGTTTTTCTGAGCGGCCCAGGCTGTTCAGATGGCCACAGTGCAGGCTGCTGAGCATCCAGGACGGCGGGTGGAGCAGGGCCAAGCGTTCCTGGGCCCCGTGCAGCCATGGAGACGGGGTAGCAACGGCCCTGTCCACAGGCTTGCCTCTGAGGCCTTGCAAAATTTATTAAAAGGGAGATGTCTAGATAAGACAGTGAACCTGAGCCAGGCTGGAAATGATCCAGCCTGCCTCTTCCCTCCTGGTTGTAGGATCAGGGTAGGGAACATCAGGGGACCTGGAGAGCCCTCCAGCTGATAGTTCCAGGGTGAATTTTTGGGGACCACCCCCCATGTGGGCCTCTGTGGCTTTTAGACCTTCGCTTTTATAATCACCAAGTGTAAAGGATGTGCTTTTCTTGTCTTCTGTTTTGGTTTTGAGGAAAGGTCCCCAATAGTCCAGGCTGGTCTCAAGTTCACGGTATAGTCCGGGATGAGCTCAATCTCCTGATCCCCCTGCCTCCACATCCCAGGTACCAGAGTGACAGGTGTACACCGCAGTGCAGGTCTCTACGGTGCTGGGGGTGGACCTCGGGGCTTCATGAATGCCAATGAGCTCCCAACCCACTGAGCCCATCCCCAGTCCTAGCCTAAGACATCTTGTTTTGTTTTGTTTTTTGTTTTTTGAGGGTTTTTGTTTGTTTGTTTTTAGAGACAGGGTTTCTCTGTGTAGCTTTGCGCCTTTCCTGGAACCCACTCTGTAGACCAACCTGTCCTCAAACTCACAGAGATCCACGTGGATCTGCCTCCCCAGTGCTGGGATTAAAGGTGTGCACCACCACCGCCCAGCTCTAAGACATCTTCTTTTTTTCCCCCCATTTTTATTTATTTATTTATTTTCTATTATCAGCTTGATACAGTATAAATTTTTATCCTAATATTGAGATGTTTGATTGAGGCTTGCCCAGTAATTGAGTAAAACCAAAACTTATAAGCCACAGTCATCCTAGGGTCCCCCCTGCTATGTAGCCTCCCTGGTTCTGTGGGTTGCAGTCTGATTGTTCTTTGCTTTATATCTAGTATCCACTTATGAGTGAGTACATACCATGTTTGTCCTTCTGGGTTTGGGTGACCTCACTCAGAATGATATTTTCTAGTTCCATCCATTTGCCTGCAAATTTCATGCTGTCATTGTTTTTCTCTGTTGAGTAGTACTCCATTGTATATATGTACCACATTTTCTTAATCCATTCTTCAGTTGACCGGCATCTAAGTTGTTTCCAGGTTCTGCCTATGACAGATAGTGCTGCTCTGAACATAGTTGAGCATGTATCTTTGTGTTATGTATGATTGAGCATTCCTTGGGTATATGCCCAAGAGTGGTATGGCTGGATCTTGAGGTAGACCTATTCCCAATTTTCTGAGAAACTGCCATACTGATTTCCACGGTGGTTGTACAAGTTTGCATCCCCACTGGTGGCGGTGGAGGAGGAGGAGTGTTCCCTTAGCTCCACATCCTCTGCAACATTGACATTGGTGTAAGGTGGTATCTCAGGGTCGTCTTGACTTGCATTTCTCTGATGATTAAGGATGTTGAGCATTTCTAAGACATCTTTTTTTTTTTTTTTTTTTTTTTTTTTTTGAGGCAGGGTTTCTCTGTGTAGCTTTGTGCCTTTCCTGGAACTCATTTGGTAGCCCAGGCTGGCCTTGAACTCACAGAGAGCCTCCTGCCTCTGCCTCCCCAAGTGCTGGGATTAAAGGCGTGCGCCACCACCGCCCGGCTTTAAGACATCATCTTAATGTAAAGAGAATAAAAGCAAGGCACTGAGGATGGCCTTCCCTAGGAAGACCCGGGTTTCATCTCTGGCACCAAAACTGAGAGGAAACAGGAGCAAAGCATGCAGTGCAGCAATCCCAGCAGCACAGGGAAGGCTTCTCATCCAAAGGTGAGCCGTCCCCAGGGATGGTGGCTGATGTCTGGAGATACGAATGTTCACAACTGGGCCAGGAGTAGCAGAGCTACCTAGAGAGACTCTGTATCCAAAAACAAACAAACAAAAACTATAGAACATGATCTGGCCCTGTGTCCACAACCCCAGTGGGAGACCCTGCACAATAGTGTACTTAATACTACAGTGTCGGTGCCGGGCGGTGGGGGCGCACGCCTTTAGTCGTCTGCACTGGGAGACAGAGGCAGGCGGATCTCTGAGTTCCAGGCCAGCCTGGGCTACACAGATAAACCTTGTCTCGAAAGAAACAAAAAGCAAAAACAAAACAAAGCAAAACAAAAACCCCCAGCAAACCTACGGTGAGTAGCTGGGGTGTGATGTCTGTCACCCCAGCACTGGGAAGGAAGGGCTGGTTATAATTTCAGATCAGCCTGGCCTACACAGGGAGACCCTATCTCTGAAAAACTGAGGCAAAGCCAAACTGCTCCCTGATACTGAGCCCCGGTAGTTCCCCTGTGTCACAGACTTGGAATGTCATTACCTCTGGGAGGTACAGGTGGGTCCCACGGGGCTCTGGGACCAAAGAGTCAGCAGGCAGACCTGGCTGTTGGCTGTCCCTGTCCCAACACTGGTCACCCCCTCCCCAGGGTTTTATCCAGGGTGAGGCAGGAAACTGGAGATGGAAATCTCACAGTGTGTGGGATGATCTTTGCAGCATCAATAATTCACAGCGGGCACCCAACACTCGATCTTCGTCCCAGCTCAGGTGGCTTTCTGCCCGGTGATGGACACTGCTGCAGCCAGCCCAGGAGACAAGCCGTGTGGGACCAATCAGAACTGCTTGGTGAGCACCACATGGCCTCATATGGAGAAGAAGAATCACACCACTGTGAAGAGCCCGCACTTTCTTTTTCTTTCTTTCTTTCTTTCTTTTTTTATTTTTTGGACAGGGTGTCATGTCATGTAGCCCAGGCTGGTCTCAAACTCACTATGTGGCAAAGGACGACCTTGAATCTTAACTCTCCTGCCTCCCCCTCCAGAGTGCTGGGACAAGGTTTAGCTAGCAGGCCAGTTTGTTACTTTTTCTTCCAAAGGGCGTTTTAAATGCACAATTGTTGGTTTATTTGGTGTGTGTCTGGGTGCACAGGCAGTGGGCACACTCGGACATCTGAGGACAGCGTACGGCAGTTGGTTGGTTCTCCCCTTCCACGGTGTCAGTTTCTCCGGTCATCAGCCTCAGGGGCAGCAACACCTCACCCAGAGACGCCGCTGGCCTGACCCTGTTTCTCTGGGACAGTGTCTCACCCTGCAGCTAAGGCTGGATTTTTTATTCTTTTTTTTTATTTTATTTTATTTTACAATACCATTCAGTTCTACATATCAGCCACGGGTTCCCCTGTTCTCCCCCTCCCTCTTTTTTTTAAATTATTAATTCTTTTAGGGGGGTTTTCCAGACAGGGTTTCTCTGTGTAACAGTCCTGGCTGTCCTGGAACTTGCTTTGGTGACCAGGCTGGCCTTAAACTCAGAGATCTGCCTGCCTCTGTCTCCCAAGTGCTAGGATTAAAGGCGTGCATCACCGCCTGGCTACTTTTAATATTTTTTCATACACTGTATTTTGATCATGTTTTTCCCATCTCCCAACTCCTCCTAGGTCCTCTGCACTTCCCTAAACACCCAACTTTATGTCAAGTATCAAGTGGTGGCGCACGCCTTTAATCCCAGCACTCGAGAGGCAGAGCCAGGCAGATCTCTGTGAGTTCGAGGCCAGCCTGGGCTACAGAGCGAGATCCAGGACAGGCACCAAAACTACACAGAGAAACCCTGTTGCAAACAAACAAACAATACATATGTATATATAAACCCAACCTGCTCAGTCCATTTGTTGTGTTCAGTGGATTCCGAGCTGAGTACTCTGTCCTGGACACCCTGGGAAAGGCTACCCCACCCCCCACCCCCGGCAGTCACTCCTTGCCTGCAGCTCCTTGTCCCGGGGGTGGGAACCTCACCAAGTTTTACTGTGTTAACATGTCCGTTGCTATTGCCATTGTTCCCGCCTTGTTTATGCAGCCTTTTCTAGGACAGACTGTTTCGCAGCGGACTTCCTGGTATTCTGGCTCCCACTATCTTTGTACCCCATCTTCCGCTGTGTCTGCCGTGATGTTGGAGCTGGGATACCCTCAACACTGTGCTCAGCTGTCATTTTCTTTGATGGTCTCCATTTGCTGTAATGAGTGTCCCTCCTCCCCCAGACAGGGTTTCTCTGTGTAGCCCTGGCTGTCCTGGATCTCACTCTGTAGACCAGGCTGGCCTGGAACTCACAGAGATCCCTGCCTGTGCCTCTCCAGCGCTGGAATTAAAGGCGTGCGCCACCGTGCTGAGAGAGTCTTCTTTGATGAGGGGCGCTGGCTACACTCATCTATAGGTACAAGGATAAGATTTAGACGGCAGTTAGCAAAGCGCTGGCAGTGGATTCTCTTCTAAGATGCATGATCTCACTGGCCTTGGGAAGCGGTCTAGGATTCCAGGACCACGCCCGGCTCCCCTCCTGTGGAGTGGCCCTTAGGTACAATTAGACAGCTGTCGGTTGCCACCGACAGGTGGGTGCCACTTACCGCACCTTTCAGGACATCACGCCATGTTGGTCACTGCCGAGGTTCCTGTCTGTCTCAGCCAGGTGGGACTGTGTAATTGCTTCCCGAATTTGACAACTGACACAGCATTTTCTGGAACCATGGAAGCTAGGTTGCTGGAACAAAGCCTCCAGGGCAGATCCAGTTCAAACCGCCCTAATCCTTTGTCTTGAATGTGGAGTGTCTTCAGCAATATGGGACTCACTTTTAACCTCTGACCCCCAGTCAGAGGCAAAGATCAACAGAACCCCGGACCACACATGCTTGAGGAGACCCGGGAGGAAAAGGATCCTCGTCCTCTGTTGGTGGGATTGCAAACTGCTGTAGCTAAGACAGAAATCAGCACAGAGAAGTCTCAAAAAGCTAAAAATAGATCTCCCACAGGACCCACCCAGCTCTACCATGCCTGGCGTGTGCTCAAAGGACTCAACATCCCACTCCACAGATACTTGCTCAGCCATCATTGCTGTGTCCACAATCGCTAAGAAATGGAAACAACCTAAATGTCCTTCAACCAATGAAAATGATAATGAACTTTAATCCCAGCACTCGGAGGCAGAGGCAGGTGGATCTCTGTGAGTTCGAGGCCAGCCTGGTCTCTTCCAAAGTGAGTTCCAGGAAAGGCGCAAAGCTACACAGAGAAACCCTGTCTCGAAAAAAAACCAAAAAACAAAAAAAAAGAAAGAAAGAAAGAAAGAAAGAAAATGATAATGAAAATGTGGTACCTCTACACTCTGGGATACTGTCTAGCTGTAAAGAAAAACAAAATCTTGAGACTTGCAGGAAAATGGATGGAATGCAAAACGATCACATTGAGTGAGGTCACTCAGACCCAGAAAGACAAACATCCAATGTCCTCTCTTATTGGTGGCTCAAATATTCAAATATTCAGATGTGAGTACACAGCCTGTAATAATGACGGAAACTGGGAAAATGGAACAGGGGCCATGATTGGGGGGTGGGTCTTGGGATGGCAGGATTCAGACGCCATGAAAGGGGAAATGTGGGGAGCAAAATCATGGGGAGATGGCTCCAACTGGGGGAAGGTCAGCTCGGGAGTCTGAGGGATGACGGACAAACAACACCAAGGTTGCTGGATGAAGTCGCAGTGAATTCAATTTTTTTTTTACATTTACCTAAAATTATACACAGTACATCCATCCATCCATCTTAAAGGAAGTTAAGCCCCTTGGGCTGACAATGCTCCCCACAAAATTAACCAAATCCAGGACTGGTCACCAAGAAGCCACCTTTCAGTACTCAGTCAGGGTCATCCAAGCGACTCTCAGAACAACACAGAGTATTGTGTTGAACAGATCCATGCTGTGGCCGATGAGGGTTAAGAGCACTGGCTGCTCCTCCAGAGGACGTAGTTTGATGCCCAGCACCAACATGGCAGCTCACAGCTGTCTGTAAGTGGAGTCAGGGGATCAGTACCCTTGTCCGGCCTCTTCCAGTACCAGGTATGCCGGCAGTGCACAGACATTCCTGCAGGCAAAACATCCATACACGTAAAATAATAAAAACATAAAAGAGAGAGAACTGTGTTGAGAAAATCCTGCCTGCTCCCCAGACTTCTCTGTGGTCCCAACAGGGTTAAATTCCCCAGACTTCCTCTTGGAGAATTCTAGAATCGGCCTGTTGGGCGATCTGCTGCTGCTGTTTTCTGAGCAGGGGGACCTTTCTTATCACCTGCAAACCTGGGCCTCTGAGACGTTTGTGGAATCCAGAGAGGCATCAGGAAAGAGCTAGGTCTCACCCCCAAAGCACCCCTCAGGCCTAGAATACTTTGTATTTAGGAGAGAGAGTTTGAGAAGGATCTCAAGTAGCCCAGGATAGCCTTGAACTCCTGATCCTCGGCCTCCGCCTCCTGAGTTCTGGAATGATCGGTGTGCACCCACAGTGTTTTGAGAAAAGGTCTCATGTAGCCCAGCTGGCATCAAGATCTCAGCAATCCTCCTGCCCTAATCTCTCAAGTCGTGAGGTGACAAACGGGGGCCACCCAGGCTGCAGAAATGTACTTTAAAAAGTCACTGTTTTCAAAGGACTTGCAAAGCTCTGGGCTCCTGTTCTCGGCAGAGCTTTTCCTGAAGAAAAACCCCATCCAGTACCCCAGGTCAGAGCCCGGACTGTCCCGAGGAGCAGCCGACCCGCCTCAAGAAACAGAGGTTTTCCAGATCCGGAATCTGTTAATATTCCTGCCGTGTGTGTGTGTGTGTGTGTGTGTGTGTGTGTGTGTGTGTGTGTGTGTGTCTGTGTGTGTGTCTGTGTGTGTGTGTGTGTGTCTGTGTGGTGTGTGTGTGTGTTTGTGTGTGTCTGTCTGTCTGTCTGTCTGTGTGGTATGTTTGTGTCTGTCTGTCTGTGTGGTGTGTTTGTGTGTGTCTGTCTGTCTTTCTGGCGTCTGTCTGTGTGGTGTGTGTCTGTGGTGTGTGTGTGTGTGTGTCTGTCTGTGTGGTGTGTGTCTGTGTGGCCTGTGTGGTGTGTTTGTGTGTGTGTGGTGTGTGTGTCTGTCTGTCTGTGTGGTGTGTTTGTGTGTGTGTGTCTGTCTGTCTGCGTCTGTCTGTGTGGTGTGTGTCTGTGTGGCCTGTGTGGTGTGTTTGTGTGTGTGTGGTGTGTGTGTCTGTCTGTCTGTGTGGTGTGTTTATGTGTGTGTGTGTGTCTGTCTGTGTGGTGTGTTTGTGTGTGTGTGTCTGTCTGGCGTCTGTCTGTGTGGTGTGTGTCTGTGTGGTGTGTGTGGTGTGTGTGTCTGTCTGTCTGGTGTGTGTGGTGTGTCTGTCTGTCTGTGTGGTGTGTGTCTGTGTGGTGTGGGTGTGTGGGGTGTCTGTCTGTCTGTCTGTCTGTGTGATGTGTGTGTTTTGTCTCCCCCAATTTGCAGCCAGCTGAGCAAAAGGCCTCAAACCAGAGTAGTCCTGAAGGCCGGGCTGGGGTGGGCTTGGTGGTGTTTTCCAGCTCCCTGCAGAGACGGGGTGCGGGGTTGCTGGGGTCACGGTGACCTCCGTCCTGCAGGTCCGAGGCCCCAGTCCTCCGGCAGGGAGGAACCACGCCTGCATTCCTCTCATTCCCCTCCCTCTGAACATTGTTTATTTGTTTGTTTTAAATTAGACTCAGGCAGGAATTCCTTTCTCTGTCTGGACTTGGCAGGAGCCTGGGGGATGGGGTGTGAAGGGGTAGACAGCGGCAGCCGGGCAGGGGCGCAGACATTCCAGCGGCAGATCCCTCCCACTTCCTCAGACTCACGCGGTGGTGCTTTTCCTGCGCTCCTCTCTCTTCATAAACCCAAGGTTCCCACTCTGAGCTTCACCCCAGGCCCTCACTGGGGATTCTGGGCGGATCTCCACTCCTGACCACGCCCCCAGCCCCTCACTGGGAGATTCTGGGCGGGGCTCCACCCTGACCACGCCCCCAGCCCTCACTGGGAGATTCTGGGCGGGGCTCCACCCTGACCACGCCCCCAGCCCCTCACTGGGGATTCTGGGCGGGGCTCCACTCCTGACCACGCCCCCAGCCCCTCACTGGGGATTCTAGGCGGGGCTCCACCCTGACCACGCCCCCAGCCCCTCACTGGGGGATTCTGGGCGGGGCTCCACCTTGACCACGCCCCCAGCCCTCACTGGGGGATTCTGGGCGGGGCTGCGCTCTGACCACGCCCCAGGCCCCCTCACTGAGGGGATGGATTGTGGGCGGGGCTCCACCTGACCACGCCCACGGCCCCCTCACTGAGAGATGGATTGTGGGCATGTATGGCTGTGTACCCTGTGCATGCCTGGTTCCTCAGAGGCCAGAAAAAGGTGTCGGATCACCTGAAACTGGAGTTACAGTTGGAAACTTGCATGTGGATGCTGGGAATCAAACCAGGGGACAAGGTGGCTCCGAAGTGATTCCTGTCACCTTCAGGCCAAGTTGGAACCCAGTATCCCTGCACTATGATATCCCTTCACTACCCACCCGCCTCAGCACAGCAATGGATCTGCTTGTTGGACCACGGAAGAAATTCCAGCAAGTCCAAGCAACGCAGACGCACGTCGCTGCTTTGGACTCTGAGGGCTGGAAAAACCTGCTGGGGATGTTTGCGGCCCAATTTTCCGAGTTCGGAGGTTTGAATGTGATCTCCATCTGTCACTGTCCTTAGGCATTTTCTACCTTGAGCTCTAGGGCAGGGATGGACGAGGCAGGGTGCCGGCTGCCTGCATTTGCTTCTTCTTCCTGGACAGGGTCTCAGGTAGCAAAGGCTGGCTCATGGACGTGTAGCTGAGGATGGCCTCGAGCCTCTGATCCTCCTGCCTCTATTTTCCTGGGTTACAGAGGGAAACCTTGGCTCAAGACCAGAAACCTCATCATTATCAACAAAGAAACTGAAAGTCTAACTTCATTTCACTTTTTCCATCTTTTTTAAAGGATTGCGTCTATTTATTTATTTTCATTTTTATTTATTTATTTTTATTCATCAGGGGTGTTTTCCTGCATGTGTGGTCGTGTACCATGTGCACGCCTGGTGTCTGTGAGGGCCAGAAGAAGGTGTTGGAGTCCCTGGAACTGGAGTTACAAACAGTTGTGAACTGCCTGTGGGTGCTGGGAATCTAAGGAGTCCTCTGGAAGAGCCGTCAGTTGTTCTTATCCCATGAGCCATCTCTCCAGCCCCTGGCCTTCAATTTATTTTTATTTGTATTGTTATTTATTTGTTTGTTTATGTTTTTTTCGAGACAGGGTTTCTCTGTGTAGCTTTGTGCCTTTCCTGGAACTCACTTGTAGCCCAGGCTGGCCTCAAACTCACAGAGATCCGCCTGCCTCTGCCTCCTGAGTGCTGAGAATAACACACACTTTGTCTCTTTCTTTCTTGAGACTGGAAGTAATGTACTACAGGCTGGCCTTGAACTCATGACAGTCCTCCTGCCTCAGCCTCCTGAGTACTGGAGGGCTATGCACCTGCCACGCCCAGCTTGAAGGACACAGTGCTGAAACCCAGCTTAGCCAGGCTCTGACCTCCCGGTGTGGGCAGTTCCTGCCAGACCATTTACCACCAACTGCTCAGAAATTACCTGGGATGATGGGGGCAGGGGAGGGTCCCTGAGCCAAGGATGTCACACAGCTGGGGGTAGGGAAAGAACTGTGGTGGTATTGTGTTCCCCAAAATATTGTGCACCCTAATAAACTTATCTGGGGTCAGAGAACAGAACAGCCACTAGATACAAAGGCTAGAAAATGGTGGCACTCACGCCTTTAATCCTAGCACTCCAGAGGCAGAAATCCCTCTGGATCTCTGTGAGTTCAAGGCCACATTGGAAACAGCCAGGCATGGTGACTCACGCCTTTAATCCCAGGGAGTGATAGTAGAAAGCAGAAAGGTATATAAGGCGTGAGGACCAGGAACTAGAAGCATTTGGCCTGGTTAAGCATTTTCCTGGTTAAGCATTTTCCTGGTTAAGCTTTTAGGTTTTGAGCAGCACAGTTCAGCTGAGAACCAATCGGATATGAGGACACAGAGGCTTTCAGTCTGAGGAAACAGGACCAGCCGAGAAGTTGGCCAGGTGAGGTTAGCTGTGGCTTGTTCTGTCTCTCTGACCATCCAGCATTTCACCCCAATAACTGGCCCGGGTTTGATTTTATTAATAAGAATTGCTAAGATTCCTGCTACAAAGAGCCTTTTTCCACGCTCTGTTGCAAGCCACCGGCTTGGTGAGGCTGCAAGCCGGAATGGTCAGCACACAGATGGCAGCTTCCGGGCAGGAAAGGGGATTTGGGGACTTGCAATTATGGGTTTCATGCCAGACCAGTAGACTTCCTCAGAAAGGTCCAAATATGGCCCAGGGGCTGAACCTTCCAGAATCATCCTGACCATGTGGTCACTGAGCCAAGAGCAATCGTCCGAGAGCAGGGGTCTAATTTTGGCTCGGATGCTGCTGTGTCACAGGGCATCTGGCAACCGTTGCCTCTTCCTCGGTGGATGCCTCAGAATTGTCTTTGTCATCCATGTGGAGAAGTTGATACTGTGGTTGGTGGCCAGTTCCCACAGATGACTCAGGCACTCAGCCTTTGCGTATGCAATTTATTTCTAATTAAAACATTTACTATTTTATTTTAAACAAGTTGCAAACAGCACTCGGGCGGAAGGCTCTTGGCAGAGCATGATCAACAAAACTCAGGTACGGAGTATACAGAAACCACTGAGAAATCAGTGGTGTGACTATCCTCAGAAAGACAGGGACAGAGGCTCATGCCTGTCACTCAGCAGCCTCAGAAGGGCTATCCTGGGCTACAGAGTTAGTTTAAAGCCTGTTCTAATTTCTGTGTAACTCTGTCTCAAAATAAAAGCTGTGGATGATCCAGAGCAAAGGGCACTCCCACCCACCAATGTCCACAGGCTGATGTAGCCATGGCTTCTTTTTGTTTGGGATTTTCCATCACTCCACAGAAAGCCTGTGCCTCAGAAGTGGTGATCCCTGAGGTGGTCTGAATGTAACTGGCCCCCACAAGCTCATAGAGAGTGGCACTATTAGGAGCTGTGGCCTTGTTGGAGGAAGTGTGTCACTGTGGGGGTGGCTTTGAGATCTCATATATGCTCAAGCCATGCCCAGTGTCTCAGACCACTTCCTGTTGCCTGAATATCAAGATATAAAACTCAGCTCTCAGGGACGGTGGATGGTGGAGGATGGTGAGAGATGGTGGGGGATGGTGGAGGATGATGGGGATGGTGGAGGATGATGGGGATGGTGAGGATGGTGGGGGATGGTGGAGGATGGTGGGGATGGTGGGGGATGGTGGAGGATGGTGGGGATGTGGAGGATGATGGGAATGGTGGAGGATGATGGGGATGGTGAGGGGGGGATGGTGGGGAGTGGGGATGGTGGGGATGGTGGAGGATGGTGGGGGATGGTGGAGGATGGTGGGGATGGTGGGGGATGGTGGAGGATGGTGGGGGATGGTGGGGATGATGGGGATGGTGGAGGATGGTGGGGGATGGTGGAGGATGGTGGGGGATGGTGGGGATGGGGGGATGGTGGGGATGGTGGGGATGGTGGGGATGGTGGGGATGGTGGAGGATGGTGGGGATGGTGGGGATGGTGGAGGATGGTGGGATGGTGGAGGATGGTGGAGGATGGTGGGGATGGTGGAGGATGGTGGGGATGGTGGAGGATGGTGGGGATGGTGGGGATGGTGGAGGATGATGGAGATGGTGGGGATGGTGGAGGATGGTGGGGATGGTGGAGGATGGTGGGGATGGTGGAGGATGGTGGGGATGGTGGAGGATGGTGGGGATGGTGGAGGATGGTGGAGGATGGTGGGGGATGGTGGGGATGGTGGAGGATGATGGAGGATGGTGGGGATGGTGGAGGATGGTGGGGGATGGTGGAGGATGGTGGGGATGGTGGGGATGGTGGGGATGGTGGGGGATGGTGGGGATGGTGGAGGATGGTGGGGATGGTGGGGATGGTGAGGGATGGTGGGGATGGTGGAGGATGGTGGAGGATGGTGGAGGATGGTGAGGATGGTGGAGGATGGTGGAGGATGGTGGGGATGGTGGAGGATGGTGGAGGATGGTGGGGATGGTGGGGATGGTGGGGATGGTGGGGGATGGTGGGGAGGGGGGATGGTGGAGGATGGTGGGGAGGGGGATGGTGGAGGATGGTGAGGATGGTGGGGATGGTGGAGGATGGTGGGGATGGTGGGGATGGTGGGGGATGGTGGAGGATTGTGGAGGATGGTGGGGATGGTGGGGATGGTGGAGGATTGTGGAGGATGGTGGGGATGGTGGGGGATGGTGGGGATGGTGGGGATGGTGGAGGATGGTGGAGGATGGTGAGGATGGTGAGGGATGGTGAGGGATGGAGGAGGATGATGAGGATGGTGGGGGATGGTGGGCATGATGAAGACCTGCCCTCTCTTAGACCTCAGCTCTCTCTGTCTCCTCTGAATCCTGACCACCGGTGTGTCTGTGTGTCCGTCCTGATGACCTTCTGTCCCATTGCTGAACGGCACTCCTCCAGCTCCGAGGTCTCTGGTGTTCGTTTTTTTTGGGTCCCTTTGTTGCAGGAAACTCATGCAGGTAAACCATGGAGTTAGACTGTAATTGGCTGTCTTTGGGGTAGTTGTTGAGAGACTTTAAAACTGGGGTTGGGGATTTAGCTATTCGTGCTGTGGATGACCTTGGATTGCTTATCCTCAGGCCTCCTCCACCTCCCAAGGGCTGTGGTGACAGTCTGGTTTGTGTGGTGTGGGGGATGGAGGCTAGGGCCTCCTGCATGGCAGGGGAGAGCTGAGCTCACCCAGCTAAGGCATTAATGCAGTGTGTGCGCCTGTGCGTGTGCGTGTGTGCGCATGCGCACATGCGTGCGTGTGCGTGTGTGTGTGTGTGTGTGTGTGTGTGTGTGTGTGTGTGTGGTGTGTGTGCGTGCGTGTGCGTGCGCGCGCGCGCGCGCGTGTGTGTGTGTGCGTGCGTGCGTGTGTGTGTATTGAGGCAAGTTTTCACTGTGTAGCTGTAGCTGAGGCTAGTCTTGAATTCACTGCAATCCTACCTCAGCCTCTGTGTTGGCTTTAGAGATGTATGCCACTGCATCTGACTTTTTTTTTAACTGTTGCTGGGCCTGGTGGCGCGCGCCTTTAACCCCAGCACTCGGGAGACAGAGGCAGGAGGATCTCTGTGAGTTCCAGGCCAGCCTGGGCTACAGAGTGAGATCCAGGGCAGCCAGGGCTGCACAGGGAAACCCTGTCTCACCCCCCTCCCCCGAAACAAAACAAAACAAAACGGAAAAACGGGTCAGGGGAGATGGCTCGGCAGTTCCCAGCACTGGCTGCTCTGGCTTCAATTCCCCACAGGACGAGAAGAAAACTAAAATTTAAGAACAACAAAAATCAGGCTGGCGCGGGGCGGAGCAGGCGTGGATCCTGCTGCGCAAGCCCGACCTGAGTCCCACCCGGAGGACCCGCGTCAGGGCAGAGGCAGAAGGCACACTCCACAGAAGTATCCTCTGACCGCCACGTCGATCCGCCGCGCACATAGAACTCAACCGACCCAAAGACATCTCCGTGCACACCCTGCACGCAGGCACGCAGGCACGCACGCACGCACGCACGCACGCACTCCCTCGTCAGCACTGCGGAGGCGTCCGTGCAGCCCGGGGCTGCTCCGGGCTCCCCCTCCCCGACGGCCGGGCCGCTGCTGGTGCTCTGCCTCCCTCTAGTGGCCGTGTGCAAACGCTGCTGCGAACCCGGAGGTCCTGGACTTCCCTACCCCAGGGGCCCCGCATTAATTCTGCGCCGACTGGGTGCGCGGTGCAGGGTCACCCCCCTCCCCAACACACCCCGAGGGTGGAGCGCAGTCACCGCTCCTCGCAGAGAAGGAAACTGAGTCTGGGAGGAAGCAGTCAGTTCTGGGTGGCAGGGTTGGCGCTTTGTCCTGGCCTTGGCCCGCGCTCGCAGATCGGGGACAGGAAGTGGGAGGGCCGTATCCAGCTCAGCCTGAAGCCGAGCTTACTGTAACTTTTTGGTCACAAGAACCAGTAAATCCTGGTTCCGCCAAAGCCAGTTTTGAGTTGTCTTGGTTGTGTCGTCTTTTTCTTTCAAAAGACCTTTGGCTGTTTGTTCCCACAACCAACGTAAGTCCTCACGCGTCTGGTCCAGCCACTGATGGGCTCTGTGACCCTGAGGGAATTTCACAACCTCTCTGACCTCCTGAGCCCACTTGGGACATACTTCACACAGCCAGGGTTTCACCTAAGGCTGTGGTGCAATGTTATTTTAACTAGGCAAAGATGTTACATTTGTTTATGTCCTAGAATATTACTTTAACTGTGTAGAGGTGTGTTACATTTGTTTATGCTGGCGTGGAGGTGGTGGCGATGCCTTTAACCCCAGCACTCGGGAGGCAGAGGCAGGCGGATCTCTGTGAGTTCAAGGCCAGCCTGGGCTACAGAGTGAGTTCCAGGACAGGAACCAAAACTACTCGGAGAAACCCTGTCTCGAAACAACAACAATAACAAAAACAAACCAACCAAAGAGACAGAGAGGAGAAGGAGGGAGAGAGTGTTGTGGAATATTAAGATGTGTTACATTTGTTTTTCGATGTGGAACATTTGTTTAATGATGCAGAGATGTGCTGCATTCTTTTCTGTTGCATCTGTTTGACTCTGTGAAGCTGTGTTACTGTGCCTGTCTAAAACACCTGATGATCTAATACAGAGCTGAACGGCCAATAGCAAGGCAGGAGAAAGGATGAGCAGGGCTGGCAGGCAGAGAATAAACACGAGGAGAAATCTGGGCTCCGGAGAAGAGGGAGAGTGAGAAAAGGAGGAGAGGAGGACACCAGGGGCCAGCCACCCAGCCACACAGCCACCCAGCCACCCAGCCACCCAGTCACTCAGCCACCCAGCCACTCAGCCACCCAGCCACCCAGCCACACAGCCACCCAGCCACACAGCCACCCAGCCACCCAGCCACCCAGCCACCCAGCCACCACAGCCACTCAGCCACTCAGCCACCCAGCCACACAGCCAGTCACAGAGTAAGAAGGGAAGAAAGATATATAGAATAAAGAGAGGTAAAAAGCCCAAAGGCAAAACATAGAAGAAGAAAAATGAGTTAATTTAATTTAAGTTAGAAAAGCTGGATAGAAACAAGCCAAGCTAAGGCCAGGCATTCTTAAGTAAGAATGAGACCCTGTGTATTTATTTGGGAGCTGGGTGGCAGGCCCCCAAAGAGTAAAAATAACCAGCTACAAAACAGAGGAGATGCCCACGGCCAGCCAGGCAGCCGCCAGCCCGCAGGCACAGAGTAGGACACACAGAATGAAAGGTAAGAAGCCCCGAGGCAAAAGAAGATGAAGAGAAACAGGTTAATTTAAGCTATAAGAGCTAGCCAGAAATGTGCCTAAGGTAGGCCGAGCGTTCATCACTAATAATGAGTCTCCATGTCATGATTCGTGACCTGGTTGGTGGCCCAAAAGAAAAAGCCTGGTACAGAAGGCAAACTATACACTTGGGGCACTCATCAAGGTTGATGCTCATGGGCTGGGGTTTCCTTTTAGCATCGGTGGATTGTTCCAGAATTAGTAGATATGACATGGCGTCACATGGGCTTTGCTCATAATTGGAGGAGAGAAAATGCTCCAGCTCTGAGGAGACATGTTTGTGCTTGACCTTGTCAGAGTGACTGGGTCGTGGTGGCCCTGCAGGGAGAAACCTGGGAGGAGGGCTTCAGTCAGGTGTGGGTGGCAGTGTGGGGGCCGTGGGCCAGGCACGTGCTGACACTGACCCTGCCCCCAAGGCCCTGGGCCACCCTAGATGGAGGCAGCTTCAGGCCCGAGCCACAGGGGGCAGGAGGGGAGGAAGATAATGTCTGGGGGCTGCGGTGGAGATCAAAGTGGAGACAGAGAGCACAGAATTGGGAGAGACAGACTGAGGTGAGAGACGGAGAGGCAGAGGGAGAGGACACAGGCAGGGGACACAATCTCCCCCGGGCTGTAAGGTGGCGGGCGGCCCAGTCCTGTGTGCCCTGCGGTTGCCGAGGGGGATGAAGCTGTGGCCTGTGCCAGGTTTGCGACGGCTCCAGACCGGAAGTGGCACTCAGGAGCCTCTGTGCCCCTAAGGCTTCTAGGGCCTGCTGCTGAGCCCTGGAGTGCTGGGCAGATCTCGCTGTGGCACGTGGAGAGAGAGCGTCTGTAAAAAGTCATCTGATGCTTTTCAGGACACGCCGGCCACACGTGGAGCCGACACCACAGCCTTGGCTACGTGCCCTGTGCGGGGACAACGTGCGCACTAATCCCAGATGGGGTTTTTCTCTTTTTATGTGTGCACCTGAGTGTATGTGCATCTCTCATGCGTGTGGGAGCACACGTGTGTGTGCAGGTGCATGTGCATGAGGAAGCTAGAGACAGAAGCCAGGTTGTCTTCCTCGGTGGCTCTTCACCTTGTATACAGACACACAGTCCCTCACTTGAACCCAAAGTTCACAGACCTGATTAGTCTAGCTGGCCCGGCTCCTTTGTGTTAGGATGACAGGTGAGTCGCCGTGCGTGCCTGGCATTTACACAGATCTGGGCATCCACACGTGTGTGGTGAGACCTTTACCCACCCCCCAGCCCATCTCAGGGAGTCTAAGTGAAAGTGGCTGTTGTTTGATGGAAAGGGGGGTGTCCAGACACCCTACCGACGGCTCCAGAGACTCCCACCACAGAAGTCCCGGGTGCTGGGGTCCTGTCACCTTCTGTGGTTGGTAGACGGGACCCTGCAGACGGGCTCAAATTGAAGACCCTGATGGTGGGATCATCCTGGATCATCCTCAGTGCAGTATCACCACAGGGTCCCCAGAGGGAGGCGTGATGGTCAGAGGCAAAGAGACAGGGAGACACCATGCTGTGAAATCTGGAGAAGGGGCCACAAGCCAAGGGATACAGGACCTCCCCACACTGCTCCTGAGGGAAGAGGCTGACCTGCTCCCTCGGGTTCACCTCTGCTCAGATGTTGTACCCTGTCACTCACCCGACTCCCAGCCTCCCCCCACCCCCACTCCAGTCTCAGCCCACATCTGCCATGCACCTCATGTGGGAACCTTAGAGATACAGATCTTCAAATGTCTGCCGTGGACAGCTACCAGCAGCAGGGCTCGGGACCCAGAGGGACTGGCAGAGTTGAACTGTCTCCAGCTGCTCCCAGCAGGCCTTGGGGAGCACCCGGCCTTAGTGTTCATCTGTGGTTTCTCTTAGGGCCACCTGGGACAGTCGCACAGGTTGTCCACGGCAGAGGGTGCTTGGCCGAGGCGCCTGTCATGGCTGTTCTTGGCTGTCAACTTGACTACATCTGAAATGAACTATAGTCCAGAAATGGAGGTTTTTTTGGCTTGGTTTGAACTGGGTGAATCCATTCTGGTTGACCTTTGAAGTAGGCACACCTTTACTCTGAGCCACACCTCCTGCTGGAAGCCCATATAAGGACACGGCAGAAGGACGCTCTCGCCCTTGGCCTGCCTGCCCTGTCTTGCTGACACATCCATTCCTTCACTGGAATTAGAGTCTACTTGGGGATTCCAGTGTATGCTGAAGACCAGCTGAGACACCCAGCCTCGTGGACTGAGCAACTGCTGGATTCCTGGACCTTCTGTTCACAGCCTTTGTTGGATTAGCCGGACCGCAGCCTGTAAGTCATTCTAATAAATCCCATGTGTGCATACATATGTCTGTGCATTCTGTGAGGTCTGTTACTCTAGGGAACCCCGACTAGTACAGCGCCCCATGTTTTGCAGATGTCCATGTCCACCCCATCATCTCACTCAAGCCCTTTCTTCTCTGTTCAAGGTCCCTGTCACCGTCGTGACAGTAGCCTCCCAGGACCTCAGCCCAGCCGGAATTCATGTCTGGGGGGACAGGGCTGATGTCACCAGGAGGGAGGACAGTGGCTGCTGGTGGCACATTCTCCACTCCAGACAGGCAGCTCATGGCAAGTTTATTTCATAGCAACATGGACACATCTGGGGTTGGCAAGGCTGGAGTGGCCGGTCCCTAGAGAGCCCTCTTTCTGACAGGTGACAGATCTGGGCTCTGCACCCACTGGTGCCCCCTGCAGAGGGGCTGAGGGGCATAAGGGGGATCCCTGGACCCACAGCTCCCAGGACATTACATCCTGTGGTGGGCAGCCTAATCCCCTCCTTGGATCCCAGAGCATTTGGCAACGTCTTAGATACACAGAGACCTGGCAGAATTATCATTTCAGCCCCAGCTGAGAACCATCCCCAAGCAGAAAATACTCCCCACCCCGGGAAAACAGAACCCATTTCCAGGCCACCTGGAAATGAGGGGGGCTAGTTTGGGACTGACGGCAGAGGTTTGGGCAGGTCCGGCAGCCTCCACAGGGCTGGGGTGGGTGGAGGGGATGGAGGTCCTTCATTTCCAGCTTCAGTCTTCGTCCTCGCTGGCGTAGATGCGTGCCTCCCAGCGTTCCGCCAAGACGTTCTTGTGCCTCGTTACCCGCGTGGCTCCCAGGACCTGCGCATGAACAGGTGTGGAGTCCCCACGGACATACGGACCACCCCCGACTGCCTCCCCATTGCCGATGTGCAGGAGGGTCTGGCACAGAGCTGAAGTGAGGACCCTCCCCTCCTTTCACAATCTCTCCTTCCAACAACAGGACCTAGGAACCTGCTGACTTCTGTTGAGCTCCACAGCAAGGAGACCAGGCCCCGCCTCAGCCCAGAAAGGTCACATCTATAGTCTCAGCATTCTAGAGGCTGAGGCAGGAAGATTGTGAGTTTTAGGCCAGCTTAATTTACATAACAAGTTCCAGGCCAGGGCTACACAGTGAGACTGTTGATGATAATAATAATAATAATAATAATAATAATAATAAAGTTCTTATTTATGGCTCTACCTGTTGAAATCATTGTCTTTTGGGGAAAAAAGAAAGCCTCACACAGACCTTTTTGCCATAATCTGTGCCCATAGCAGGCATCACAAGCAGATGACAGCACAATCTACCCCAGGAAGACTCTACCAACAGAGCAGATACCCAGTGCAGTCCCATATCCAGAAGAAAGGCCCTCAGTGACCAGTGCTGTGGTCGAGGTATTGACAGGAAGAGACAGACGGAGCCCTTTCCCTCTGGAGCTCACTCACCTCTGAGTTGACGCTGTCTGAAGGGTTGATACCTGCATACTGCGTGGAAAGAACAAGAATCAGTGTTCACCCTTTCTGTCCAGGCCCTGTGCCCACCTGAAAGTCCTCACACGGCCGGATCACCCGCTAAGGCGGGATGGGAGGAGATGCCCAGCTGATGGCGCTCTCCCAGAGTCTCAGGGTCACCAAACTCCAGGCCGTCCACCATGCCGTCCTGACACACTGTTCCACTCATTGCGGCCTCTGGCCAACAGTGTCCACGGGTAGTCTCAGTGTATCCCAGTGAGGACCGCAGGTCCATACCAGGCCCCGCCTGTGACAGGCCCTACCCCCAGCACACAGACAGCATTCCATCCGCAGGGCCACACACTCAAGGGTGTCGTCGTCGTGCCGATGGTCCGGAGGAGACTGGGGGTAACAGTAGGGCCACTACTTGTCTGTACTTGAGTCTGGGTCACTGGGCCATCTGTGTCCACTCGCCATGGGGGTCGGGCTGTGAGACCAGGCGGGTAGGCTGGGATGTGTGCCGGTCTCCTCTGTGGTCCCTCCCGGCACGGCCTGGGCACTTGACACTGGGCTGGCTTTGTGAGCCCGCCGGCAGGGTGTGGCACATCCTATGATGGCCGGGGCCAGGAAGATGGCCTAGTGGATGAGGTGCCTGCCTTGAAAGTGCGAGGACCTGAGTTCGAACCCTGGCAATCCACGTGAAGTTGAAAGGGACAGTGTCTATTGTTCTGTGGGGGTGGGAGGTGGAGACAGGAAAGTTCCCAAAAGTGGTGGGCCAGTGAGCCCGGCCACACAGCAGCAGAGACGCGGTCTCTAAGAAGGAAGGCGAGAACCAAACCGGAGGTTGCCATGTGATCTTCACACATGCACAGCGGCACTCGGGTTCACACACACACACACACACACACGCACGCACGCACGCACGCACGCACGCACACACGCACACAAACACACACACACACACGCACGCGCGCACACAAACACACACAAACACACATACACACACACACACAGGATTTATGAAAATAATGGTGCTGGGCAGTAGTGGCTCATGCCTCCCACATGATCCCAGCACTCGGGAGGCAGAGGCAGGTGGAGCTCTGTGAGTTTGAGGACAGCCTGGGCTACAGAGTGAGATTCTGTCTCAAAAAATAAAAACAATCAAACAAACAAAAAATGGTGATAATGACTAGTCAATATCTGTTTTCTTCCTCAGCAACTTTTGGCCTTTGACCCTGAGGGTGACCCCACAATAAGCACAATGTCCCGCTTGTGTGTCCTCTCATACTAGGGACTCAGGGTCTAGAAGAAGCACGCAGTCCCTCTGCTGCCCTGGCCCGACCCCATGGGGGGTGGGCAGTTCCAGCCGTCTACTCACCCACGCCTCCCTTTTTGTCTTCTGTCCCGGAGCACCATCCTCAGGCGCCTGCACCTTCCACACCAGGCCAGAATGCAGCTGGATGGGGGTGAATAACGGTGATTCCGACACCGAATAGCTGCCGGTGATGCCTGTGGCGGGCGGAGGAGATGTCATCAGGGAGGGTGGTCTGGTTGTCGGTACCCAGGCCAAGAGACTCGGGGTCTCTGGGCAAGAGTGGAATGCTCACAGAGACAGGCAGACAGACAGGCGGACAGACAGGCGGACAGACAGGCAACTAACTCTTTGTGACAGACTGGCTGAAATAATCAGAAGAGATTTTAGATAAACAGTGGACCAAAGATACCACGTAGTGAGCTGGAGAACATGTCATTAGCACAGAGGAACAAGCCATCAAGATAAACAGTTGCAAACTTGTATGGGCCCAATCACAGCACTCAAAACCATAAAGTAAAATCCTATGTTCCCAACAGCATCATTCAAAAAATCTCTAAAGCAAAGTTGGCATTTTCTCTCCAAAATCTACCTCCTGGGAGAAACTTCGCCACTGCCTCTCCAGCCACCTCCTCCAACCCCGAGACCTCAGACGGAATGGCCGTCCCCCGAATCCCTGCTCACCAGATGCCCTGGAGGAGCTCCGGGAGTCTTGCTCATCCTGGTCCTGCACTGGGGAGAACACCTCTGGGAAGAAGGCGTTCCTCCGCTCCTCGGCCACCTCTCGCTCCCTCCGCAGGACGCTCTCCACCTCCCTTTCCAGCAGGTCAGAAGACTGGGACTTCTGCAGCCTCAGCGCTGGGCCTCCGGCCACCTCCCAGCCCCAGCTATGGGAGGTCTCAGCCTTCTGGGGGACATCTGGGACGCCGAACCGCAGAGGGCGCAGGCGGAAATTCTCTAATCGCACGGTACCCACATTGGCACGCAGGGGCTTCTCAGGGGGCTTTGAGCGCTCTTGTTTTGAGCTCGGAGACCTTTTAGAGCATTCTGAGACATGCTTTGGAGACTCTGTGGCCTTCTGGAAGGCCATGGCTTTGGTGTCCTCTGTGGAGACACCATTTGGCTTGCTGTATACTCCAAAGGCTGAGAATTCTAGTTTGGGAGTCCCAGGGCCCAGATATGGCTGATAGGCATCCAGTGGGATTCGGTTGACCTTTCTTGCCTCTGGAGGTGGGTCTGTGGCTCGGGCGTCTGGGCTGAGGATGCAGTCGGAGCTCAGGCTTCTCTGGAGCCCAGGCTGAGGGTCCTGGGAGAGCCAGTCGGGTGTGGACGCCCTGCCCACCTGCAGACCCTCCCGACGATGGTCTTCTTCGCGCTGTGTCTCCTGCACCATGTCCCTCTGCACGTAGAGGGACGGGCGGCCCCGGTCCCTGCGCGCTGGCGGCTCCGTTAGGCTTACCTTGCTGAGCAGTGGCCTGCTGGGAATCTGGACCAGGTCTTGATGCCCGGCCGCCCGCCCAAGCCCCCTCTGCTCCCTCAGCTCTGCCTCGCGTTCCTGGGCCAGTCTGATCTCTCTTTCGATGGGCGTCTCTTTGGGGGTCTCAGGGGACTCTGCTCGGGTCCAGTGGCCAGGGTCATTGGCTGCACGGATGGACCCAGCTGGGGAAACTCGGACAGTCTTCTCCAAAGTCACCTCCTTCACTGGTGACGTGGTCACAGGAATGACGTAGCCGTTGGCTAGGCGGGGCCTGGTGGAGGCTTTGGGGACCTGGCTGACCCCTGGTGGGGCCCCCGCAAAGGTCTCCCTGACGGTGGGACTCCAAGTGACTGGGTTCGTGTTCGCCTTCTCCAAACTCAGGAATTGCTGTCGAGCGGCCAGGAAATCAATTTGCTCTGTGTCCACCAAGATCTCCTCAGTGGACGTGGGCCGGGGCTGGCCAGCCGGCCTGGGCTCTGTGCTGCCCTTCCTGATTGCCTGGCTGTGGATGACTGCCGAGCGCTCGGCCTTCAGGTCCCTGGGCTGGCTGCAGAGGGCAGCGCTGGTTTCGTCCAGGTAGTATGCCTTCATCTCTTCATCCTCATCCTCCAGGTACAGCGACCTCGGGGGCGGCTGGCTGCGGAAGACTCGTCTGGTGGAGCTCACACTTGTTCTCTTCACGTCTGGCCTGGCCTGGTGCTCATCGGACCAGGCCTGCAGGTCATCCTGGCTCCAGCTGGCCTCGGGCCCGACGCCCACCAGCTCGACGGTGTAGCTGGTGTTTTCGTCCAGCACCAAGCTGGTGGCACGTGCCGAGTGGGGGTTGCTGAAGAGGGGGTATCTGGTCACGCGATCCATCTCAAGGGGTGTGGGCGTGACCTCCCTTCTGCGGGTTGGAGATCTCCAGGCTCACCTTGGGAGGAGAGGGACACCAGGTCAGTCCACCTGGGGACAGGGACAGCCTCAGGGGCTGCAGGAGACCCCTGACAGGCAACGCGTCTTGAAAGCAATCCCAAGCCCAGCATCGCCCCAAAATCTCTGAGCTCCTAGATCAAACTGGACCTGAATTCCTGAGTATGTGTGCCTCATACAACACATTTATATTCTCCTGCCTGATGTCTTTATTCCCTCTCTTTCTTCCTGGACACGCCCTCACTCTGTAGCCCAGGCTGTGTCAGAACTCGTAACAATCCTCCTGCCTCAGCCACCCGACTGCAGGGCTAATAGGCATGTGCCACCACACCCAGCTACCTGCTGATTCCAGCCACGCACGCATCTAAACATCCCGAGGGCTGAGCGGCTGCTCCATCCTGCCTGACCTTACCCTGTCTTCAGCAACCCGAATCAAGGTCGGCCTCACCTCTGAGACTGCGCAGGTTTCCCACCACGGCCACCTTCTCCCTCTCTAGGGCACATCCCTCACCCCTCACACTCATTCCCAGATGGAAACTTACTTGCTGTCTTTGCACCTGACCTTCACAGACAGCCGTTGGGCTCTGGTTCTTGGAGACTGATGATGACATGTGGGGAAACTGAGGCACGGGGAATGTGGCAAAGTCCATTTCCCAACTTACACACCTGGGATCTCTGCCCCAAAGAGCACCTGGTACCATCTCCACAGCACCTGCCTCAGCACCACAAAACCAAGAAGAATTGGGAGTGCCTTGGACCTTGTCCCCGGACCTGGGCTCTGCTCAGAGCCGCAGACCACCCTGACCTGGTATCTGGGCTTCAACCTTTCCCCAGCTCCTTCCCTGGCACTCACACCTGCTCACTTTTGTTTCTTCAGTCTCCTGGAGTCGGCAGCTGCACTCAGAGCTCAGTCCAGAGGGTCACCAAGCTCAGTCAGTGTGCACAGGTGAACTGCGCCCCAGCCCCTCCCTGGGGATTCTAGGCGGGGCTCCACCCTGACCACGCCCCCAGCCCCTCACTGGGGGATTCTGGGCGGGGCTCCACCCTGACCACGCCCCCAGCCCCTCACTGGGGATTCTGGGCGGGGCTCCACCCTGACCACGCCCCCAGGCCCTCTCTGGGGGATCCTAGGCGGAGCTCTACCCTGACCACGCCCCCAGCCCCTCTCTGGGGGATCCTAGGCGGGGCTCCACTCTGACCACGCCCCCAGCCCCTCACTGGGGATTCTAGGCGGGGCCCCACCTGACCACGCCCCCAGCCCCTCACTGGGGATTCTGGGCGGAGCTCCATCCTGACCACGCCCCCAGCCCCTCACTGGGGATTCTAGGCGGGGCTCCACCTGACCACGCCCCCAGCCCTCACTGGGGATTCTGGGCGGGGCTCTACCCCGGAGCGCTGTCCTTAGCCAGGCTTTTCTAGTACTCCTAGCAATCCTCCTGTGGAGGGCAGTCCCTGTGCTGCTCTCCTTCACAGTGCCTCGGAGAATGGGGTGATTCCATTCTGTGTGGGTGGATATTTCTAGTTCATACAGTAAGCATTTAATAAAGACTGGCTTGCCGGGCGGTGGTGGCGCACGCCTTTGATCCCAGCACTCGGGAGGCAGAGGCAGGCGGATCTCTGTGAGTTCGAGGCCAGCCTGGGCTACCGAGTGAGATCCAGGACAGGCATAAAGCTACACAGAGAAACCCTGTCTTGTAAAACCAAAAATAAGTAAGTAAATAACTAAATAAACAAATAAGATAAAATAAAATAGACTGTCAATGACCCCGCTGTCCCTGGGTGCTGTCTCCCCTCCTCTAGCCCAGAGCTGCTGTGCACCCACCTTTGTGCGCTGACCCATGAGTACACAGTATTTTATGGCCCTCGTCATGGACAGACAGACATGACCTCTAGAGAAGGGATGTCATCCCTCCCTAGGGTGGGGGCCTCATTCTTTCCCAGTGATTCAGGTCAGAGGGTGAGCTCTGGGTCGGGATTCAACCCTTTCTGTTATGGGCTGGGCTGGTAGGACAACCTTGCCAAGGGGCTATAAATCTGAGTTCAGCTGGGTGTAGTGGTCTGCTTCTTTAACCCCAGCACTTGGGCTACAGAGGCTGGAGGATCTCTGTGAGTTCTAGGCCAGCCAGGGCTACATAGAGAGACCCTGTCTCAAAAAAACAAAAACAATATCAGCAGCAACAACAAAACCTAATTTGGCTCTCGGTGCCTGGCATTCAGTAAGCACTCAATAGCTGATTCATAGTGGCTGTAGATCTGATCAACAAAAATCCCAAATCCAGCAGGGGTTAGGGTCTCCTAAGGGGCCAGTGCGTAGAGCTGGGGAGAGGGGAGCTGGCGGCCAGTCTGCAGAAGCCCTGGTGGGGACAAAGGGCCCCTTGAAGACCTTCAGCTCCCCACAGGGGTCTGTTGTTAGTCCTTGTCCATCAATTACCTCACACATCAATGTTCTATTCAGGGCCCAGAGGACGAGGACAAGGGGGTCAGTTTTGTCTCTGCCCCGGAGGGAACAGAGGTGAAGCTGGAAGTTCGCACACACAGATGATGGAGGCCTTTCCAAAGCCTGTTCTTTCCCAACTCTGACCTCCTCTTCCAGGAAGCCCGCTCCACCCGGCCGCACCCTGGAACTGTGACTCGCTATAGAAACTGGCTTTATGGTCCCTGCAGGCACACCTGCAGGCTCTGGCCTCCTACCCACAGGGCAAAGGCCCCTTGGTGGGGCAGTGGGTCACCCAGTAGAACGGTGTCCTTAGGAGTCCTCTGTCCTGTCCCTCAGGGCCAGCTATGGCCCTTCTTGTTGCCCGAGAGCTGGCTCTGGAGAAACCAGTCCAAGACTGACCTCTGATCCTATAACCTAGACCGGCCTGGGCCTGAGCAGGAGACAGACCATGGCTACCTGTATTTTCTTCACATCAGGCCCTGAATCCATGGAGTCTCACAGACTCTGGCTATGAGGGTGTCTGTGGCTCTAGTCTCTTTCTCAGTGACCTGGGGTTCAGGGTTCTGGCGTTTGGGGTGCAGATGAAAGTCCTATCCGCATAGGCCCAGGAGTTAGTTTGGGTTAGCGGGAGACAGCATGTTCTCAGATCCAGGAGGACAACATGGGCCCCAGCCAGGACCAAGGGTGGTGAGGTATAGACTGGGGGGGGGTTTCCCTGGGGCTCCCTGTAGATGAGCCAGCTCTGTGCGTCGGCACACGGCACACAGCTCCTCCCCTCTCCCCACTCCGGCCTCCCTGCTTCCCCAGCCTCACCTGCCAGCTCCAGGTGCCCAGGCTGCCTCCCAGCCCCAGGCTCTGTCCTCTGCAGGGAGGCCCCCTGGGCTCCGCCCTGGCCACATGTTGCCAAGGGGACAGAAGCCTCACCCGGGAGCAGGTGTGTCCCTCCTCCTGTCCCCACCCAGACATGGGAAACAAAGTCCAGAGAAGACAGAAAAACGATACTCAGGCCGACAAGGGCGGGCACCATGCCCGCTGCAGGCCTTGGCCCCACAGAGCCGGAACTGAGCCTCTGCCTGGCACTCCCCACCTTTCTCAGCCCTGCTGATGGAGGGCTACCCCGGCCCAGGGCCGCACAAAAGCCTGCTGCTCCCGTGGAATGAGGAGACTGAATCCCAAGCCTGGGCTGGCTTGTGGGACCCCTTTGAATGTTCGTCTCTTCCAGTGGACGCCCCCTCCGATCTGGCGAGAGTGAAGGACACATGTGGCTGTTTCCAGCCTCCAATGCGCCGTGGCTGGAATTGTGAAACTCAGGGTGAAGGTCTCGGGTCGCTGTTCTCTGGGAGGGGTCAGCGGGGCGTCGAGCTGGATCCAGCCCAACCCTCTGAACCTTGTTTTCTCATCCAGGAAATGGGAATTCTCCAGGTCATAGTCACACAAAAGTTCCCATGAAATATGAAGCCTTCTGAAATACCCAGCGAAACCCGGTACAGAGAAACAGGCCTGTCATCCCAGCTCTCACTCAGGAGGCTGAGGCCGTGGGATTGCTATTAGTCTGAGGCCAGTCTTGGCTACAGAGTGAGACATTATCTCCAAAACTCAAAAATAAACAAATAAGATAAATGCTCAGGAGCACTGGCCACAGGTGAGGCTTACACCCAGTCCCAATGAGAAGCTGGCGATGGCCAAGGCACCCCCCCCTCGGGGTCCAAGGGGCTCTGGCAGGGACCGGAGGACACAGTGCTGGGATTCCCGACCTGCCCCCACCCTCAGGGCTGGCTTTTCTTCCTGCCAGTCAGTGGTCCCAGCTGTGACTCCAAGGGGACTTGGTGGGCGGGGTAACAGAGCCCATTTACCACACTACTGTGGAGAGGGTCAAAGCCAGGGTGTGGGGTGCCCCTTCGGACCCCTTCACCCCCATCTGGCAGAAGTGGACGTTGTAATGGGGGGCACACCCAATCCCACAGGTCAGGTGGGATCTGAAGCAGTAACCCTCTCCCCACAACTTAGGCACAAACCACCTTCCACAGGGAAACTGAGTCTCAAAGGGGCCCCAGCTTGAACCCACACACCTGACATCTCGGCACTCAGGAAACCGAAGCAGGAGGATTGCTGCGAGTCTGAGGCCAGCTTGGGTTAGACTTTACTCAAGCCTGGAATACCCAGTATTCTAGGGGACACAGGGCTCTCAGCCAGCTCTTCTATACAGACAGGGAAACCGAGGCCAAAGGAGAAAAATTTCCCAAATACCACAGAAAGAAATGGGGTCTCCACTGTGCCTGGGGCCCTAGCTCAGAGCTGGGAGTGTCTACAAGGGACCTCTCTATCCCCGACCCCGCAGACCAAGGACATGGGTGTGGCGGATGGGAAGACCGAAGCCCTCGGGGTGGCTGCCCACAGCTGCCCCTCACCTGTCCGGGTGCCGCAGAGTCCTGGGGAAGATCCACAGTGAGGGGTTCACCCTGAGGGGTGCAGTGGCCACGGAGGAGAGGCGTTCTCCTGTGTCCTGCTGGGCCTGGCTTTTTATGGCTCCACCACTGGGAGGCCGCCCTCCTCGCCCGATGGCCGCACCCCTTCCCGCCCAGATGAAACCCAAGAACTACGTCGACCTGGCTCTGCACATTTGCACACTTTTTCTTTTTAATTTGTTTCTCTGGGAAAGTCAAGAACATGGGAGTGAGGGGTGGGGCCTCGTCACACTTCAAAAGCAGAAGGGGGCAGCAAGGGCACTTCAGCTGAGGCTCAGGGCTCCAGGGACTCAGGCAGGCTCAGAGGAGGAAGAGGAAGGGGTGCCGTGACCATGGCCGCGGCCACGGGTCACCCCTCAGGGAAGAGCGCCTCTCCTCCAGGCCACAGGAAGGACAGGACACAGACTCCGTGGCCTCTGTGAGCCCTACTGCAGCTGCGGGCAGTGACAGGGCCCCACAGGTGGTCCTGCACCCTACGCGCCAGGCTGGAGTCCCAGGGAAGGGACGTGGGCTGGGCGTGGTCCTCCGAAGCCAGCGAGGGCGGAGCGGGCTGAACCTGCGCCTGGGTGCAGGGCAGCGCCTCTGGGACCAAAGTGGCTGCTGCCGCCTGCCCACGGGTGGGTGTCCCCCTGCCATGGTTCCTGTCCAGCCAGGCGGCAGATGGGGGATTCCCTCACTCCCACCCAAGGCGTGTGTGGGGCAACCTAAACCTGCCTAGAAGTGCGGGCAGACGCACCCCGACTTCCGGGGTATAGGGTATGTGGGAAACCCAGGACCCTGGTCCAAGCCAACTAGAGAAGAGGGCAGAGGTGACTCCAAGGGTCCCAAAATTAGCACCAGGAAGAAGGGCCCAGTGTGTGCATGGTAGGGGGGACCCAGGACAGGGGGTGGCTGACTTGGGGCCTTGCCAACAAATGACCCCATCGTGGGGTGATGTTTCCATCCCCAGGGAAGGGCTCCCCCCACTGTGAGCTCCGCTGCTTACTGGGGGGAATCCACAGGTGCCCGTCCTCCACCCTAGGACTTGGAGACTTTGAGCCTCCAAAGCGGTGTGGCCTCACCCCGCCTGCCCGCGCGAGGCCACTGGCGCACTGGCCAGGGAGACCCTCTCTGTTGGTCCCCTCGGAGACTCCCCAAAAGTAGCAATAAGGCACAGACAGGCTGGCCTGGGGTGGCGAGGGGACACCAGGCTGAGACCACGACGGGCGTGAGCGCCTGTGTAAACCTGCTGTGACCTGGAGTGGGGGCGTCCCCATTCTTAGGGGATCTGAGATGGGTCGGCCTGTCTCTCACCAAGGGAAGATGCACGGCTCAGAGGTTCGGGGGTGAGTGTGGAGTGTGGTGACGGGCAGAGCACCCCCCACCCTCGACTCGAGGTGCATAGGGACCACACACGTGTCTGGGGCCTGTGAGGCGGAGGGTGAGGGTGGGCAGGCGCCGGGGAGGGCCGGGCTGCTGGGCGGAGTGTGGAGCGGAGGACGGGGATCAGGGACTTGGGCGCCCCGACGGCTCACATGACAGAGCAGCATCTACAGCGAGGCTTCTTCATGTCAAGATCCTGGGCGTCGCTGGGGGTGGCCGAGGGCCCCGTCTGGTTCTCTTCCTTGGCGTCTGGGAGTTCAGCCGCGCTGCCGTTGAGGGGCGCGGGCTCTCTGGGGGTGGCGGCGTCTTCGATCACCACCAGCTCGGCCTTGATGGTGTCCTGGAGGCCCAGCACCTTCTTGGTCTCGGCTTCGTCTTCCACATTCTGGTAACCCATGAAGACCATGGTTACCGGGGGCTCCTGACCGGGCTGGATGCCTGGCGGGCCTGACGTGGCCTCTCCTGGTTGAGCCTCAACTCCCGTGATCTCCCTCCTTGAAGGCGTGGTCCTGGTGGCCTCCTCTGTGAGTCCCCGAGGCTCTGCTGGCCCAGCTGTGGACCCTGCCTCGCTCAGTGTGACCTCATCGGCCTTGTGAATGAGTTCGTCCACCTCGGAGGAGCTTAGCGGCTGGATCCCGTTCTCAGCGATGCCGTCCACGGCATGCACCACTGCGTGGGGACACAGAGAGAGTTAGCCGGGGGGCGCAAGGGCAGAGCGGGGAGGCTGTGGAAGACGCCCACTGTGACGGTCAGCTCTGGTGGTGCACGCCCGTCGTCCCAGAGCTCAAGGAGACTGAGGCAGGAGGATTGCCATGAGCTCAAGCGTCAGGTAGCAATTCTCCTGGCCTCAGCTTCCTGGGTGCTGGGATGATAGGTGTGCACTAGCCTGGCGGTCACTTTCTGAGTTACAGTGAGCTACGTAAGATAGTGTCTCCTCACGGAGGGGATCGGCTGTCTACGGCCCCCAAAACACACCCGGGCTTCAACCTGGCAAACGCCTCCGGAATCCTAGACGGCAGGGGAGGAGACAGAGTGGCCCCAGGGATCCAGGGGAGGGTCAGGGCTACCACCCCCAGATGTCAGCTTCCCGCCCCGGGAAGAGGAGCTCCCCCTGTGTCTGGCCTCCTGGTGATGTTGGGGTGAAGAGGGTGGGGTCAGATTTCTCCCATGGGCCTGGGCTCTTGAGATGAGACTCCACCCGTCTCCAAAGAAACAGATCCCCTGCTGTTGCTAAGCAACCGGGGTCCAGTCGGGCTGGTTCTGGGTCCCCAGAGAGACTGCGGGGACCGTGGAACGGCAGAGGGAGAGATGTGTGCAGCCACTTTGGGAGTGGAACAGAGCAAGAGATACCAGGCTCCGTGTCCTCCATAAATAGAGTCACATCCATCAGGGCCAGCAAGCCCTGCTCCAGTCACACCCGAGACGTGGGCGTGCGCTCACACAAAGACAAGCCCGGTACCAAACACACACAGCACGGTCCATCCACGTGCTGGAGTATCATGCAGCCGTGAAAAGGAGCGAGGCTCTGACACATCACAGCGTGGAGGGACCCTCAGGACACTGCTCAGAGAGAAACCCAGACACAAAAGGTCACACAGCGTGGGACTCCATGATGGGAAATGCTCAAAATCGTCCCACCCTGAGACAGGAAGTAGATGCGTGGGTGATGGGAGGCTTCCTTGGGGATAATGGAATGCTCTGAAAGTAGGCAAAATTATCGTACACCAAGGGCCAAACCTCATAAACCACAAACGGTAAAAAGGAGAATTACAGGATATGTATTTGTTTCTTAAAAAGAGGATGGGGTGGGGACCAGTTTGGCTTTATGGGTCCTGCTGAAGTAAGTCCTCTCTGATTAGATGTGCCCTAGCTTCCTCAAGACGACTTCCCCACAGCATAGTCCTGGAAAACACCTCTAAAACCATCCAGAAAAACTGGAAATAACAGCCTAGAATCCACAGTGAAGGCTGGGGGTGGGGGTGTTTAGGGAGGGGGGTAGCCCCGTCTAGAATCCCCCAGTGAGGCCTTGGGGCGTGGTCAGGGTGGAGCCACGCCCAGAATCCCCCAATGAGGGCTGGGGGCGTGGTCAGGGTGGAGCCCCGTCTAGAATCCCCCAATGAGGGCTGGGGGCGTGGTCAGGGTGGAGCCCCGCCCAGAATCCCCCAGTGAGGGGCTGGGGGCGTGGTCAGGGTGGAGCCCCGCCCGGAATCCCCAGTGAGGGCTGGGGGCGTGGTCAGGGTGGAGCCCCGCCCAGAATCCCCAGTGAGGGGCTGGGGGCGTGGTCAGGGTGGAGCCCCGCCCAGAATCCCCAGTGAGGGGGCTGGGGGCGTGGTCGGGGTGGAACCGCCCAGAATCCCGGGAGGGTTTGGCGCTGCCTCAGTTGTTCCCCTTCCCTAGCATTCTGGAGCCCTGATTTCTATCTCCAGCACCACAGACACAGACACCCGATCTCTCCCGAGCCTCCCAGCGCCCCTCCAGCCGGGCCACCCAGCAGCCTTCGGGGCGGTCTCTTCTCCCCTGTGGCTCTCAGTCCTTCCTCTGTCAGCCTCCTGCTTCTGCGAACCTCAGGGCCTCTGCACGAGCCGTGGCTCCTACCCGGGCACTGCCCGCTTCCCTGGCTGCGCAGCTGCGGGTCCGAGAGGCAGGCAGGAGCTCTGCGGTGGCTGAACCTGCCTCTGGACTCCACCTCGGGGCTCAGCGCACCGCCCGGGCTCTGGACGGCTGACCTGGCCGGGAGGCAGGGCTGGCCGGGGCCCTGGGCCCTGCCGGGTGCCCCTGCAGCGGGCTCGGCTTCGCATACCTTTCGTTTCGTCCTCGTAGACTTTCACGCCCTGAGGGAGTGGGTCCCGGGGGAGCAGTGTGGTGCTGGAGAGCACCCTGGTCTCCCCGGTCACCTTGTCCTTCTCCACCGTGATCTCCACCGAGTACATGGCTGGCACGAGAGGCACGGGGTTACCCCACGGCCCGTCCCCCCTCAGGCGCCTCCCGCCGGGCTGTGGCCAAGCCGAGGAAGAAGGGTAGCAGCAGAGCCGAGCAGTGATGGTAGTCACGCAGGGGAGGGCGGTGCACCGGCGCCGGACGCGGCCTTCCCCACTGCACACCCTGCCGCAGCTCCCAGCGCCAAGAGTTCAAGTCCGCGCTCTGCTCGGAACCCGCAGCCCACGCTAAGGTCCTTCCATCTCCGCCCCCGGTGCGCGGCTGAGCCACCAGACTCTCCCTGGCCTCGAACTCAGATCCGCCCGCCTCTGCCTCCCGAGTGCTGGGGTTAGAGGCGCGCGCCGCCGCCGCCAGGCCCCATGAGATGAGTCTTAACAGCGGCTGCCAGGCACTGACCATGCCCCCCACCGACCAGCCTCCTCGGGGCGCCGTGAAAGGGGCCAAGCCCAGCCGACCTCACACTGAGCCAGACGGGGTCCCCAGGGCTCCACTGCAGTTTGGGGCCCTCTCGAAGTCACCTTCGGAAACATCTAGAACTTTCCCTGGCTGCCCTACACAGCACTCCACCCACCCAGGCTGCGACCCGGCATGGTCTCCCTGGTCCAGAGGCGGCCTCGGCCTGGGTCTGCGCTGCATGCGGCCACCAGAGCGCACCGGTAAGCACGCGGCTGGGTGGGAAGCCCCGCTGTCCCGGGGAGATCCTTCCTGCAGCCCCAGGGCCCTGAGGATCACTTCCTCCTTTTCCTCACCCGGTTAACTGAACGGTCCCTTCACCCACCAGAATACCAACTCCCCCTCTTCCATGCCCGGCTCCACGAGCATCTGTTGACTGAACAACCGATGGTTGGTTAATCATTTGTCCCTATCCCTACACCCCTACTTGGGAGGCGGCCCCACTCGCTTGGGCAAGATGTGAACTGCACAAAGCCACTGGCTGGAGATATGGGGGAGGGGAGGGGCCACATCTGGCATTAATACAGCGGCGGTTCTGAAGGCACCTTCTGAATTAAGAAACGTCCCTAGCCTCCCGAACCTGAACCCTGTGCAAGAAATCCCAGCTCTCCTGTGGTCCAACCTCCCCCAGGACTCTGTCTTTCTGGGTCTTGGGTACGGAACTCATCGGGTCCCACGTGAGGTCAGTGTGATGCCAGGACCCCTGGAGCAGGCAGGATGTGACAAGCGTGTTCAGGCGTGAGGGAACATGGTCAGCCTGTATGCCAGCCCAGCCGGGTCCCCAGGCTGAGGTTAGGAATGGAAGCTGCCGGGCACTGGGTGAGAGCCCCATGCTGGGCCCGTCTTCTCGGAGAAGCGTGGGCCGGTGGGTGCGCCACAGCAAAGCAGATGGGTATCGAGGTCGGCGTGAATGCCACCCTGTCAGCCCCACCCTCCAGGACCCAGACAGAGTCTCAGATGGCAGCCAGACCAGGGTGGGGAGTGGGGTCTGACCCACCTGCCTTCATCATGGTGGATCCCCCCGGAGTCCGCACCGGCGTGGAGGTCATGCGGTTTTCTACACCAGGCAAGGGGTGGAGAAAAAGATGGAGTCAGAGACAGAATCGCAGGATCCCCTCAAAATATCCCTCCATGAGCATGAGTCCAGACCCCCAAAATACCTGGTGCACAGGCATGGCCAGACCCACATATGGCCTAAACACTCCAGACTCCCCAGAATATGTACTGGAACCCTAGACTCCCTAACTCACTTGCAACAGCAGAACCCCAACACATGCACCTGCACCCCAGACCCCAACACATGCACCTGCACCCCAGACCCCAACACATGCACTTGAACCCCAGACCCCAATATATGCACCTGTACCCCAGACCCCAACACATGCACCTGCACCCCAGACCCCAACACCCGCACCTGCACCCGAGACCCCAACACATGCACCTGCACCCCAGACCCCAACGCACGCACCTGCACCCCAGACCCCAGCACACACACCTGCACCCCAGACCCCAACACACGCACCTGCACCCCAGACCCCAGCACACGCACCTGCACCCCAGACCCCAACACACGCACCTGCACCCCAGACCCCAACACACGCACCTGCACCCCAGACCCCAACGCACGCACCTGCAGCCCAGACCCCAACGCACGCACCTGCAGCCCAGACCCCAACACACGCACCTGCACCCCAGACCCCAACACACGCACCTGCACCCCAGACCCCAACACACGCACCTGCACCCAGACCCCAACACACGCACCTGCACCCCAGACCCCAACACACGCACCTGCACCCCAGACCCCAACACACGCACCTGCACCCCAGACCCCAACACACGCACCTGCACCCCAGACCCCAACACACGCACCTGCACCCCAGACCCCAACACATGCACCTGCACCCCAGACCGCAACACATGCACCTGCACCCCAGACCCAACACCCGCACCTGCACCCCAGACCCCAACATATGCACCTGCACCCCAGACCCCAACACATGAGTCTGCAAATACCACACCTGCATCCCCAGCTCTAGGCATGCCCAGGGCCCCTCACTCCATAGCTAGCCCAGCTGAGCCCCACAGACCTCTCATTGTTCAGACCTAAATGACTTTCACAAAATCCCTGAGAGGCCTGCGTGGATTTCCTTTTAATTATTAATTTTTAATTCTACAGCAAGACTGGGAGACACTCTCCCTATGAATAATTAACAGCAAATCGGGCCAGAGAGTCCTAAGGCCGCATCAGCAGCCATGCCGGCAGCGCTGGGCAGGAAACACATGCTCAATGGAGATCTCAGAAAATGTAGACCCAGGCTGGTCTGGTGCTGCGCGCCAGAGGCAGGGGGATGGATCTAAGTTCAAAGCCAGCCTGGTCTACATAGTGAGTTCCAGGACTGCCTGGGCTATGTAGATGGAGACTTTTCTCAAAAACAAATGAATAAATAGGCCTGTGTTGGGGGTCAGTGCTCACTGACATGCGGGAACCCACCGGCCCACGCTTCTCCGAGAAGACGGGCCCAGCATGGGGCTCTAACCCAGAACATCACTGGTCCCATCCCTGGCACTGTCATCCCCAGTACCGAGAATCCGGAGTTCAGGGTCATCCTGGGCTACACACTGAGCCTAAGCCAGCCTGGCCACATGAGACTCTGTTTTTAAAAAGTGTACTTATACATAAGACATACATATATACATATATGATATTTATATATCTCCATTTTTGGAACTCCCTCTGTAGTCCAGGCTGGCCTTGAACTCAGAGATCTGCTTGCCTCTGCCTCCCGAGTGCTGGGATTAACGTTGTGTGCCACCGCCTATGTGTGTGTGTGAGTGTGTGTTATATGTACTTATCAGGAGGGTGTGTACATGAGTGTGCATGTGCATGCAGAAGTCCAAGGTTGGCACCCCGTGTCTTCTGCAGTCGGTGTCTGCCTTGCAGCGTATTTTTTCAGTTTATTGTATTTTAATAGGTGCCCATGTGTCTGTCTATGCGTGTGTACGCAGGTGCTCACAGAGTCAGGTCCCTGGGCTGGAGTTACAGGCAGTTGTGAGCTGCCTGACGTGGGTGCAGGGATCCGAACTCAGGTCCTCTGAAGAGCAGTGTGCACACCTGACCACGGAGCCACCTCCCAGCACTGATTAGGCGGAGGCAGCCATCCAGCAAGCCCAGATCCTCTCGCCTTGGTGTCCTCAGCACTGGGATGACAGGCGTGACATTTTACAGGTGTTAGCCAGAGGCTGCCTAGCTGGGGACAATGTCACAGAGAGTGGATGTGGACCGGTTGGCCCTGACCTCCGCCCGACCAGCTTCCTGATCCCCTCCACACTCACCCGCCATCCCGCCTCTGGCCACCAGAGGGCACCAGAGGCCGCATGTCCCAGTTGGAAGCTTACCTTTCGGGGTGCCCAGTGGTGTCTGCAAGAGAGAGGAGAAGGATTAGAGCCTCCACTGACCTAAGCTCCATCCCCAGCTGAAGAATGGGCCTGCGGGGCTGGGAGCTGTGGGGAGACAGGCTCAGCCCATAATGGGGTCTCCAGCAAAACCTGTCAATTTGTGCCTGAGTGCTCCTGTTCAACCTTCAAAACCCACACCCTCTGGGAAGCCTGCCCACCCTCCTCAGGAACCTAGAATGCTTCGGGGGAAGGATGTGTCTCCCATTGCCCAGGGATTGTCTGATGGTTGGTCTGCCCTCCCTTCTGAGCCATGGTCCCTGATGATGTACATGTGCCCAACAGGCAGGGGCCAGCACTCAGACCTACATCATTTCGGTCTCCCCGAAATCCAGGAGAACATACAAGAGACAAGGGCTGGGGTAGACTCCATGGCAGAGCAGGACACTTTCCCAGCATGCACAAGGCTGTGAGTTCATCTCCTGCCCCGCCCCTCCGGTCAGCTGTGTGCCCCGAAGTCAGACCCTTAACTCTGGTCCTCCCTCCATCACATGGGCAAGTGTGGTTTCTCATGCCTTTAATCTCAACACTCAGGAGGGTCTCTGTGGGTTCTACGACAGCCAGGGATACACAGTGAGACCCTGGCTCTAAAATCAATCCACCCATCTTTAAAGAATAATAATAACAACGTGGAGATCAACCAACATGACATCCGTACTGGCCTCTGTGTGCACACGCACCCACGTGTACGCAGACACCACACTCACACAACAAATAAATAAAAAACAACGTGGACAGCTACGAGTGGCGGCACAGGCTTGCCGAGGCAGACGCAGGAAGAACAGTTCCACACCGGCCCGAGATACATAGTGAGATATGGTCTCAAAAGATACAAAACTCGGGTCAGCAAGATGGCGGTTCTCGGGGCAAAGGCACCTGCCGTCAATACAACCAGTTCGATCCCTGGGACCCACATAAAGGTTGAAAGGATAAAACTGACTCCACAGAGGGTCCTCTGGCCTCTGCGGCACATTCATGTACTCCAGGATACTATAATAAATAAGTAATTAAGCTGGGGGGAGGTGGCGCATGCCTTTAATCCCAGCACTCGGGAGGCAGAGGCAGGAGGATCTCTGTGAGTTCGAGGCCAGCCTGGGCTACAGAGTGAGTTCCAGGACAGGTGCAAAGCTACACAGAGAAACCCTGTCTCAAAAAACAAAACAAAAACAAAAACAAAAAAACAAAAAAAGCCAAAAAACTCCTTTAGGGCTGGAGAGATGGCTCAGAGGTTAAGAGCACTGGCTGTTCTTCCAGAGGTCCTGAGTTCAATTCCCAGCAACCACATGGTGGCTCCCAACCATCTGAAATGAGATCTGGTGCCCTCTTCTGGCCCGCACTCATAAATGCTGTATACATAATAAATAAATAAATCTCTTTAAAAAAAGAAATTAAAAAAAAAAAGTAATTAAAAATACGAATACTAGCCGGGCGGTGGTGGCACACGCCTTTAATCCCAGCACTTGGGAAGCAGAGGCAGGCGGATCTCTGTGAGTTCGAGGTCAGCCTGGTCTACAGAGCGAGATCCAGGACAGGCTCCAAAACTACAGAGAGAAACCCTGCCTCAAAAAACCAAAAGCAAAAAAACAAACAAAAAAATGAACACTAGGCTGAGATGTGGACCAGTGGTGGGTACTTGTCAAACACCACTCAGGTCCTGGGTTCAATGCACAACACCCACCCCCTCACAAAAAAGAAAGAAAACTGGAAAAAAAAAAAAAAAAAAAAAAAAAAAAAAAAAAAAAAAACAGCAGAAAGGAAAACTCGAGGGTGGGTCCATCTGGGGGCCTGACTGTCCACTAATCCATCAGACTCCTACGAAATTGTCCACAGACAGGCGTGGAAGTTGTCTCTACACAGTGGAAATCGAAGCCCAAAGAGGCTGAGCAACACAGGACTGGCTGCCCCAGGAGCCTCTCACCTGCTGAGAGTTGACCACGGCATCCGACTTTTGCTCTTCCTTGGCTGGGCTTGCAGAGGGGGGCCGGGCCGGGCTGGGGGCTGTGGCGTTCTCCTTTGGGGCGGCTGGGGCTGACTCTCCAAACTCCAGGACATCAATTTCTTTCTCGAGCCTTTAGAGGGAGAAAAGTCATAAAGCGGCTCCTCAGATTTAGGTTTTTGTTTTTTCAAGACAAGGTTTCTCTGTGCAGCCCTGGCTGTCCCAGAACTCACTCTGTAGACCAGGCTGGCCTCGAACTCAGAGGTCCACCTGCCTCTGCCTCCCGAGGGCTGGGACTAAAGGCGTGCCCCAAAATGCCGCGCTTGAATTTAACTTTTCTCTCTCTCCTTTTACATTTATTTATCATGACGCAGTGTCTGCGTGTGTGCATAGGCCACAGTGCAGTGTGGCCGTCACCTTGTGAGCTCTGCGGATCGAACTCAGGTCGTCCGGCGTGGCAGCAAGCTCCTTTACCACTGAACCATCTCACCGGGCCTGCGTTTTGGTCAGCCTGAGAGTCTCTCGGCCAGCAAGCAGCAGCAGGCCGAGTCCGCCGTGTGCTAAGCTGCTTCAAACAAACCGGCTTCCCCGTTTTCCCGCTCACAACTGACCGGAAGGGTTAGCTTTGTAGGGACAATGGAAAAAATATGTCACCGTCACAAGCATCAGAAGACTTCAGTACAAACGAGTCCCAAAAAAAACAATTAGGGCAGAGCCAGGCGATGGTAGTACACCGCTGTCATCCCAGTACTACCTAGGCCGCTGCAGGAGGATTGCTGCCGGTTTCAGGTCAGTCTGAGCTACAGAGATCCAGGTTCAAAAGAGCAAAAATAACAAAGAATTTTAAAAAAGAGGTAGGACGGGGCAGTCAGGTCTGGGGCGTGGTCACGGTGACCCGCCAGACCCTCCAGTGAGGATGGGCGTGGTCAGGTGAGCCCCGCTAGAATCCCCATGAGGGCTGGGGCGTGGTCAGGGTGGAGCCCCGCCCAGAATCCCCAGTGAGGGGCTGGGGGCGTGGTCAGGGTGGAGCCCCGCCTAGAATCCCCAGTGAGGGATTGGGGGCGTGGTCAAGGTGGAGCCCCGCCCAGAATTCCCAGTGAGGGGCTGGGGGCGTGGTCAGGGCATAGCCCCGCCCAGAATCCCCAGACAGGGGCTGGGGGCGTGGTCAGGGGTGGAGCCTAGTCCCAGGGTAAAGTCCTGGATTCCACCAGCCAGGCAAAAACATAAACAAAACCTCAGAAAACGCTCAGCGGGATCCCTGACTGGTTCTCAGGAAGGAAAACAGAAGCCCGGGAACACCGCTGACGCACTTAGCCCCTTAGCCGGCAGGAGAGTCTCATGCCGTCTTTAAAATGCTCCCCAAGTGGACCGGGAAACCCCAGCTAACCCCACACAGGGGCTCCCATGGCCAGGCTGAAGTCACTTGGGGGTCTTCCTTGCTTGCAGACAATGCAGAAGTTAGCCATTTCCTTCTACCCCGACCTCTCCTCCCCAGGCCAGACCCTCATCAGCCGCCTGCCTGCCGGAAACACTTGTGTTTTGTTCCAGCCCCGCAGGCACGGCTACTCTCCCGGTCCCGACCCCTTCCCGGCTTCCTGCAGGCCCAGCTGCCTCTGTGGTCTCCATTAGGGCTGCAAGGGCCAGCTGGGCTGGCGCCAGGAAGCCCTCAGGGAGGCTGGTGGCGGGACCTCCCTTCCTCAGGGACTCCTGCGTTTTCAGGCCTCACACGACTGCTCCAGGTGTCAGGATGTGATACAGGAGGAACCCCAGGCAGGGTCTGACCTCCGTCCTCTGTGACACCTGCCCATCCCTGGTGGGGGTCCCCAGAAGTGTCCCCAGGCCCATCCACCTGGGCTGCCCTGTGTCACCGGACAGGGCCCCCTCCCGGGCTGCCCACCTGGCGATGGACTCCTCCAGGACCCGAGTCTTTTGTTCATCCTCCTGCATCTGCTTCTTCATATCCTCATCGCCCTCAGAGGCTGAGGACGGCGTCCCCTCCAGCAGCCAGCGTTCCCGCAGGGTCTTGGACTGGGTGGGTGGGGGGGGAGCAGTTCAGAATCCAGGTAGGGTCGCGGTAGGATGCGTATGAAGGTTAGGTCATGAATGGGGTCAGTGTCGGGGCCGCGGTCAGCCAGGGTCACTGGAGGTCGTAACTGGAGTTACAGTGACCTTAGTCCCAGCCGTTCCAAGGGTCACACAGGCCAGTAGTACATGCAGGCCCCGGATAGAACTACACAGACCCACTTCAGAGAAACAGCCCACACAGGCCTGCGTCCGTCCCAAAGACCAGGCCCAAACAGAGCCCGAAGTGTGCCCACAGACCCCCGCACCCGCCCCGCCACACCTTGAGGTACTGCAGCTGTCTCCGGTCATCCTCTAGCTGTCTCCGCTTGCTCTCGATCTCTGCCTGCTTTCTGCGCTTCTCCTGCGAGCATAGACCAGGTCAGGACCACACCCACCCCGACGAGATCCAGGAGACCCAGCACCCCTGGGAACTGTACCCAAGACAGCCAGGGGACCCGGACATGGGAGCACTAGCAGACTGTGGGGCTAAGTTGTGACGAATGCCAGCCTCAGTCTTCCCCACCTGCTTCATTTCTGGGGACCCCGAGGTAACTCTCTGCCTGCGATACCCAACCAGTTCTGAGCCCCAGACAGTGCATCAAGAATCCCGGAACTCCACCCTGCCTGACCCACTCACGACCCCGGTCCACAGTGGGAGGAACTCACTGCGATGGCCTGGAGTCGCTCCTGCTGGAACGCAGTGTCTGTCGCCAGGACCCTGCACACAGGAGGCAAAGTTAGATCCTTTAGCGTCCAGCCAGCCAGGACCACCCGTAACCCGCGATCCCCCATCGGGTGGGACCCCTGGTCCCCTCAGGGGCTCTGCCTAGGCACCTGGGATGGGCGGAGGAGAGGGGCCAGGAAGGATATCCAGGCGGTCACCAGGCGGCAGAATTAAAGACGGACTAGACTTGTCAAGATGATCCCCAGGACCCTCCTCCCCACCAAGCCAGACACAGGGAGGATCAAGGATGCCCCAGCCCCCCCCCAACCCTGCACACTGAATGACAGAATGGTAGCGTCTCTAAGCAGCCCAAGATCCCAGAGACCACAGCAAAGCGTCGGCAAGGCCAGTGCTCGTCTCCCCCTCGTTCTGGAGGCAGATGGCCGAAAGGTTAGCCTCCGTCACCCCCCGCACCCACCCCCACTTTGCTGATGCCTAATCTCCAGAGACTGAAATTACAGCCATGGTCAACACCCTTGGCTGAGATCAGGCTTCCCGGCACCTCTCTGGGCCTCAGCTTCTCTCTGCAACTCGGGAGCAGGAGAGACGTCTGCCTGGGACCGGTCCTGCATCCCCCACCAGTGAACTGCCTCCACCCAAGTCCGTCCAGACAACCTGGAGCCAGCGGCACCTCCCCACCCCCACTTTTGGGTTCAGTTTCCTGACCTCACTGAGGCCTGTGAGGTGACCTGGCTCCCACGCCCCAACAGGTGACCCTGTTCAGCTGCTCCCTTCCTGGCAGGAAGCACCTTCCCCTCTCGGTGCCTCCCAGGGACCCGGCGGAGGGAGCACACACTGATTTATCTATTTTCACAGGCCTGGGGATGGAATCCAGAACCTGTGACAAACAGGGGCTCCACCCTGACCACGCCCCCAGCTCTTCACTGGGGGATTCTAGGCGGGGCTCCACCCTGACCACGCCCCCAGCCCCTCACTGGGGATTCTAGGCGGGGCTCCACCCTGACCACGCCCCCAGCCCCTCACTGGGGATTCTAGGCGGGGCTCCACCCTGACCACGCCCCCATCCCCCTCACTGGGGATTCTGGGCGGGGCTCCACCCTGACCACGCCCTCAGCTATTTCATTTTGTGTGTGTGTGTGTGTGTGTGTGTGTGTACACATGTATATGTATAGGTGTGGGTGCCAGAAGCCAATCTTGGGTGTCATTCCTCAGTCACCACCCAGCTTGGCTTTTTTGTTTTGTTTTGTTGTTGGTTGTTTTTTGAGACAGTTTCTCTGTGCAGCCCCGGCTGTCCTGGATCTCACTCTGTAGCCCAGGCTGGCCTCGAACTAAGAGATCCGATATCCGCCTGCCTCTGCCTCCTGAGTGCTGGGATCAAAGATGTGCGCGCTCCCCCCCCCCCCCCGCCCGGCGCCCCTTACTTCTTACTGAGACACTGCCTCACTAAATTGCCCATGCAGGCCTGGACCATCCTCCTGCCTCAGCCTTCTGAGTCCGGGAGTCACCTGGGTTAGCTTTGGGCCTGGCTTTTCCTCTCTTCCGTTTGTCCTCGGTGAGGCTCCGTCCAGCTTGGCTGGGAGGACCTTGCACAGCACCCTCGGGAGCTCCTCCTCGGCTGCCTTCTTCCATCTCCCATTTCCTTACAGCCCCGCGCAGGCCGCCACTGCCCCCTCCCTCCTCTCTGCCTCCCAGCAGCCCCCTCTCCACCCAAAAACCCAAACGACCTCCTCACTGCAATGATCGGACTCCTCTCTCTCCTTCACTCACACCATCCTCCCAGAGACCCCCACCTGGTGCAGCCTCGCCCACATCTACCTGCTTGCTCTCGCCCCTGCAGGCTCCCCCTCGCTCAGTCTGCTGCAGCCACTGAGACGCCTACCCAGACCCTTTGCATTTCCAGTCTGGTGAGCTTTCTCCAAGGCTGAATGCTAACATCTAGGGCTCTGAGCCTACACTCCTGAGCTGCCCCTGTGCACCAGGAGTGCACCCCACATTGCCTCCTCCATTCTAGGAAGACAGCAGAGGTGAGGGGTTCCTTTCGGCAGCCAAGACACCCAGGGCCCCGGGAGTGGTGGCGCACATCTCTAACCCCAGCGCCCGCCCGGGAGGCTGCATAGTGAGTTCCCAGACAGCCAGAGCCACGTACTGAGGCTCTGTTTAAAAATAAAATCGAAAAGATTAAATAAAGACCCTCCGGGGGAAAGGGGGCCGTGCGGAGCTACCCACCCAGTGTGTTATTCCCCCCACCAAAGAGTCAGATGGCCCTTCAGGCCGGGCCCAGGGGCAGCTGTGTGGCTGGCGGGTGGGCAGAGACAAGGCAGTCAGTGTCCTCGGCTGGGCGGCCTGTCCCCGGCCAGAGCCGACCAAAGTCAGGCGGACACAGCCAGCCGACACAGAAACAATGTTCTCAGTCGTCCCAAGAAGACAGCTTCCGTCCCTCTGTCCCTGCCGTCCCCAGATTGTCGTCGCGTGGTCACAAGCACAGCTGAGCCCCTCCCGCGCCCCTCCCCACCCCCGGGCGCCGCTGCGGTGATGGATGGCGGCCCGCGGGAGGCGGTCGCCCTGGCAACCTCCCTGTCCCCATGGCAACGCGAGGCCCTGAGTGTGGAGGCGGGGCCTGTGCTGAGCATCCACCCCCGGCCCAGAGCTAGGGGGCTGCGAGGCTTCCCCTAGCTTTTGGGGGGCGGTGCTGGAGGGTGGGAGGGCGCTTGCCTTTTCTCCCATTTTGGTTTCTGGCGTGCCCACGCGTGTCTCTGGAAGGGTCTGGACCAGGCAGTGAAGGTTAAGAGGGGAGAAATATGCAAATCATTAAACCCAAGTCATATCTAAGGGCCCATGCCTGTGACTTCAGCAATAGAGAGACTTAGACAGGAGCACAGTGAGTTAAAAGCCAGCCTGGAAAACTCGGTGACACCTGGTCTCAAAATACAGAGTAAAGAGTGATCGTGGCCGAGGCTGAGAGGGTGGATGTTCCCCTAGCATGCCGGAGGCTGGGTGTGGGGAATCAGTTCAAGGTCATCCCTAGTTACACAGTGAGTTTGGGGTCAGCCTGGGCTATGTGGGACCCTATCTCAAAAACTAAAAATAAGCTGGAACGTACGCAAAAAGCCTTTAATCCCAGCACTCGGGAGGTAGAGGCAGGTGGGCCTCTGAGTTCGAGGCCAGCCTGGTCTACAGAGTGAGATCCAGGACAGCCAGGGCTACACAGAGAAACCCTGTCTTGAAGAAAAAGAGAAATATTGATCTCTTGTGTGTGTGTGCCTGCAAAAGGAGCTGGGCACAGTGGCCGATGCCCATCATCCCTGTGCTTGGGAGGCCAAGGCAGGAGGTCTTCAGTAAGCTCAAGGCCAGCCCGGGCTACAGAATGAGGAGACACAGTAAGACAGAGAGAAGCCCCCACGGAATGACCCTCGGCTTCTGGTGGGGGCTGGGAAATGCCAAACAGAGGCCGTCTCTCCAAAGGTCTTACATGCACCGAGACGCTGACTTCAGAGAGACGCAGGCCGCTGCACTGTGGGCTGTGTGTCCCCAGACAGGTGACTTGTGGTCTCAAGCCTCTCTTGGTGTCTCTGGGGACAGCGGGCACCAGCTCAGAGCTGTTTACTGAGCACCCTATGCCCACTCACCCCGCAGCTCAAGGAGCCGCACCTCCTGGGGATAATTTTAAAGCACTTGGGGGGGATCGGCTCCTTCATTGGTGTGTGTGGGTGGCTGAGGACCAGGGAGGGCGTCGTCTCCTAGCTCCTGAGATAATTCAGCTCCAGATGAGATAATGGGAATCCAGTGACAGCCGAGCCCAAGCCTTGGCTTCCAGTTTTGTTTTTGCAAGGCCCAGAGAGGTTATGCAACAGGCCCAAGGTCACCCAGCGGACAGGGTGGATCTGGCAGGGATAGGAGAAGGGGGGGCGGGGGGGGGCTGTTGTTCATGCTTATCCCTCCACAGCCTGGGCAGCTCCAGTGTCCAGCCAGACAGAAATTCGAGGGATCAAGCTGGTCAGGCGTGGAGCCCAGCGCCCAGAACATTCCTGCGGCTGAATGAAAGGAAAATGCTGATGGTGACCTTGGCCAAGAGAGGAGGGGCGGTCACCAGGGCGGGTGAGGAGACTGGCCGGCAGCCCTTCCCCCACTGAGGCCTCCGGCGTGGGGCTACCCAATCCACCTGTCTGCTGCCCCCTCTCTCGGGGTACTCTGTGTCTCCCGGGCTCTCAGTATTTGACACCTGCAGACCCGAAACCCCAGGCATTTCCCAGCCTGCTCCAAGCCCTAACCTAACCTTAGCCGTCAACCGGCCTTCCCTGCCCTGAACACCAGCCTTTCCACCTCCAAGCTAAACTGGGCACAGCCTCTTCCTCCAGGTAGCCCTCCAGCGAGTCTCCTAATCTCCAACCCCAGGATTACATGCAGCCTCAGGCACGGCGTAGAGACTCCACCCGCCCTGAGCAGTGCAGAGGACAAAGCACAGACCAGTGCAATAGACACACTGATTATTAACCTGCCGCTGGAGAAGAGGCTGGACCCTGCCCTGGTCCTCGCAGGTGAACAGGAACTCTGGCATATTCTTTTTTTTTTTTTCCGGAGCTGAGGACCGAACCCAGGGCCTTGCGCTTGCTAGGCGAGCACTCTACCACTGAGCTAAATCCCCAGCCCCCTCTGGCATATTCTAATGTAGAGACCAGTTTCCACAGGCGCTCCCCCCCTCGACCCCCATAACACTTCCAGGAGTGATCTTCAAAGACTTGGGGCCTGCTGTGACCCCAGGACCTTGGTACTTGCCATTCTGCCCACTGGGTGCAGTATCCCCCAGATCTCCACAGGCCGGGCTCCTCACGCAGGCGTCCCCTGACCATCCTGATTTTCAACCTCCGACACTTGCTAGCCTCCACCGCGGGGACACTCCCCTATGTTTCCTATCCTACAAGAACGATGCTGCATCTTTTTCCTCCCAGCTCTGTCTCCAGCACGGTGTACACAGCAGGTACTCAATGATTGCAGGACCGGTGACGCATAGTCAGGGGACGTCACCCTCAGGATACCTGTACTGTGAGCACTTCAAGTGACTTCAGGGACCCACATTTATCCACAATGGGGCCTGGATGCCTAACACCCTGAGCAAACTAACACATAAACCATTACTGTCCATAGGTGGATGAGGGGTACACACCCTGACCACCCACAGAGGAGCAGTACTCAGCCATAAAGAGGAGCAAGGCTCCCACACATGTCACAGCACAGAGAGACTCCGGGGACACAAAAGGCCACACAGTAGCCGGGCGGCAGTGGTGCACGTCTTTAATCCCAGCACTCGGGAGGCAGAGCCAGGGGGAGCTCTGTGAGTTCGAGGCCAGCCCGGTCTACAGAGCGAGTTCCAGGACAGCCAGGGCTGCACAGAGAAACCTTGTTTCTGAAAACAAACAAACCAACAAACAAATGCCACATAGTATGTGGGACTCAATAACAGAAAATGTCCCCAGAAAATCCAGAGATGGGAAGTGGATTCAGGGGTGCTGGGGATTTGAAAGGGGACGGGGTGACTGCTGCTGGGTGTGGGCTTCAATTTGGGGTGATGGAATGTTCTAGAGCAGTGGTTCTCGCCTTCCTAATGCTATGACCCTTCAATACAGTTCTTCACGTGTGCTGACCCCCAACCATAGAATTATTTCATTGCTCCTTCATAACTGTAATTTTGCTACTGTTATGAATCCTAATGTAAATATCCGATATGCAGGATATCCGATATGGGACCCCTGTGAAACGGTTGCTTGACCCCCCTCAGGGGTCACTGCCCACAGGTTGAGAACCGCTGCTCCAGAGCTAGATAGAGAAGATGATTGAACAACTTGGCATCAATATGTAGGATGAATGTCCCCTTAAGGGAAATGGGATCAAGTCTAAACACAAAACGGCGTGTTTCGTACCCATTCAGAGGGCCACTTTTTCTTTGTGATGGGGTTCAGGTAACTTAGGACACCCTTGGACCTCCTACTAGGAGCCAAGGACGGCCTTGAACTCCTGCTCGTCCCTTCCGCCTCTGTCTCCCAGTGCTCGGATGGCAGTGTGTGCCGCTACACCCGATTTCTGCGATGCTGGTGATGGGGCCCAGGGTCATGTGATGCCAGGAGTGTGGCGTACCCACGGAGCCCCAGCCCCAGAGCACTTCAGATCACACACTCAACACTCCGGCCTCGGGTGGACCGGTACAGGGCCAGGTGCAAAATCCTCCACTATCAGCCTCAAAATAGTCCAGATTTTTTTTGTTTTTTTTTTTCAAAATAGAGTTTCGCTGTGTATTTTTGGTGCCTTTCCCGGAACTCACTCTGTAGACCAGGCTGGCCTCGAACTCACAGAGATCCGCCTGCCTCTGCCTCCTGAGTGCTGGGATTAAAGGTGTGTGCCACCACCGCCCGGCTATATTCCAGATTTTTAAAAGACTTATTTAGAGCCTCGTGGTGGTGGTGGTGGTGATGGTGGCGCACACATTTAATCCCAGCACTCGGGAAACAGAGGCAGGCACATCTCTGTGAGTTCGAGGTCAGCCTGGGCTACAGAGTGAGTTCCAAGACAGCCAGGACATAGAGGGACCTTCTCTCAAAACAAAAACAAACACACCAAACAAATAAGAGACAGAGAGAAACAAAGAGACAGAGACAGAGAGAGATAGAGAGAAGACAAAAGACACGATCTCATCTCCCTCTGGTATCACAAAACCCCAGCCTCTGTGCCCACCGCCAGCCCCATCTCCACCGTGTCTCTGCCTCTTTGCTGGGTGCCCGGGCCAGGCCACACCCTCCACAGCTGTTCATGTGCAGCTGGCTCCACGAGGGCCGCTTTCTCAGTCATCCGGGGCCAGGCCAGGCCTCCATCACCATCCTCCAGGAGACAGATGGCCTCTGCAGCCTGACGTGCGCTCCAGACACAAGCCCTGGCTCCTCTGGCTCCTGAGCGGCAGCCTCTCAGCCCGGCCTGCCCTCCTGGGCCTCACCCCACCATGCCCTTGGTCCTTTAGGGCAGACACTGTGGCTCTTCAGCCTGCAGGGACCGGGACCCGAGCACAGGTCGCAGAAGGCTGTCTCCCAGTGCCTGTTTGCACCACCGGTCTGGCTGGCAGGGGTTCCCTGCCTAGCAGGTCCTCGAGAATCCTTGACAGAAAAGGCCCAGGGTAGAAAGGGCAAAAACAAAACAGGAAACCTTTCGTAGACTCGAGACTGAGGCAGGGGGTGGCGGATGGGAAGTCAGCCTGTGCTACAGTGAAAGCCTGCCTTAGGGGGAAAAGAACCTTTAAAAAAAAATCTGTCAGTGGTGCCACCAGTCAGAAAGCTGAGGCCAGAGGCTTAGGAAGCTGAGGTCTTCCTCGGCTGTGTCGTGAGTTTGAGGCCACTCTGGGCTGCATGTCTCAAACAAACAAACAAACAGCATTAAAACTGCAAGGAGAGGGCTGGCCGGATGGCTCAGCAGGTAAATGCACTTGCTGAGAAACCTGAGGCCCTGAGTTCGATCCCCAGGACCCACATGGCAGCCAGACAGAATGGCCTGCAAGTTGTCCTTTGACCTCCAGACACGTGCCATGCCCCGCCCACAAAAGTAACAATGTAATAACAAACTCAGACACAGCAACAAAAGTCTCTAGATGAAGAGATAAATTTCAGGGACCAGCAGAAGGGCTCAGTGGGCAAAGGGCTTGCTGCCAAGCCTGACGACCTGAGTTCGAGCCCCAGAACCCACAGGGTAGAAGGAGAGGACCAACTCCCACAAATAATTAAAAACAAAAACAAAAAATGAAAAACACAACCAAATTTAAAAAAAACTCTGCAGGGCTGGAGAGATGGCTCAGTGGTTAAGAGCACTGACTGCTCTTCCAGAGGTCCTGAGTTCAATTCCCAGCAACCACATGGTGGCTCACAACTGTCTGTGATGAGATCTGGTGCCCTCTTCTGGCCTGCAGGGACACATGCAGGAGAACACTGTATATGTAACAAATAAATCTTCAAAAAAATTATAAGCCAGGTGGTGGTGCACACCTTTAATCCCAGCACTCAGGAGGCAGAGGCAGGCGGATCTCTGTGAGTTCGAGGCCAGCCTGGGCTACAGAGCGAGATCCAGGACAGGCTCCAAAACTACACCGAGAAACCCCGTCTCGAAAAACAAAAACAACAAAAAATAAACCTCTCACATTTCAAACCAAATTCCCTTGTACTGGAGAAGAGCATTACGGAGTTACGCAGACATGGGAAGCCAGAGTTTGCAAGTACAACAACCAAGTAGACACAGAGAAAACCAGAGCTTGCCTTGAAATTCAATGATCAGTGTAGACCTGGTGCGACACCAGGACACTTACAGGCCCACAGGCTGGGGTGAGGTCGGGGGTCAGGATCCAGGAACACCAACCCTTTTCAACATCTCCGTTCTGGTAGCCCATACTTGTCACCCCAGCACTCCAGGAGGCTGAGGCAGGAGGATTACTACAGCTTCCTGGCCACCCGTATCTGCCACATATCTCTGAAAGTAATTTTATTAGGTCTTTAAATTTTTTAAAGATTAATTTAATTTTTAGTCTCTGTGTGGATTCGTGCATACGCATGCAATGTCTGTGGAGGCCAGAAGGGGGCGCTGGGTCCCCTGGAGTTGGGGGCCTTCGTGTGGGTGCTGGGAACCAAACCGGGGTCCTCTGCACACGCAGTAAGTGCCCTTAAGACTGGGCCATCTCTGCAGTCCCCTCCCTTAATTCTTTAATGCACACCTCTTTTGTTTGTTTGTTTTTTGAGACGCAGTTTCTCTGTGTAGCCCAGGCTGGCCTCAAACTCTGCCTGCCTCTGCCTCCCGAGTGCTGGGACTGAAGGCGGGCACCACCACACCCCACTCTTTTTCTTAGTTTTCAAAGTATTTTTGTTGTTGTTGCTCAGGCTGGCCTGGAACTCACAGAGATCCACCTGCCTCCACCTGAGACCTGGGATTAAAAGCCTGGGCCACCATGCCTGACTTTTAAAAGGCATCGTGAAGATCCTCTCTCCCCAGCCTTCCATCTCCCATGTTTTGGGCCATCCAGGGAATGAGTTCAGCCCTTGTGGAAAGGGACCAGGAAAATGGAGGGTCAGGCGCACAGGACTGGCCAGGGCCAGTTGGAAACTTCACCCCACCCTGAGTCAACTGGAAACCAAATAGAGGTTTCTCTCATTCACAGCCACATGGGGCCAACCTCACGCTGAACCGCACCCCCCCCCCAACTCAGTAACCGCTGGACCGCCCACCCGGGGAGAGGCTCGTGAGCCACACAGTGCTTCAGGAATCCACAAGAGCCTTGCAGCAGGTGCTTCGGGACTCTGGGTGTGCTGTGTGGCTCTGGGGCATCACCTGGTCCCCTCGGAGCCTCTGGATCCCCGGTGGGAAAGGAAGGGCTACAAGACCGGGAAACAATGGAGGCCTAAGCAGAGAAAGCCTGCTGTTCTGGATGGGAGGTTTTCTCACCTGTCAGCGCAGCCCCGGCCTCCGCCACACCCAGGCCTGTCCCTGCTCCCTTGGGCCAGGCCAGCCGAACAGATAAACAAGCCAAGGGATGTGGGGCAGGCAAGTCCGGGCGCTGGCTCCCCTGAGCCCCTGGCGGGGCTCCCGGGGCGGGGTGGGGGAGCAGCCGGGCCTTTGTCTGGGCTTTCTGAAGGGAAGCACTGGGAGCCAGCCTTCTTGGCCAGGGAGGGATGTGACAGCTTCCACCCCATCGGTGGGTGTGGTGGGTCACGGGTTAATCCCCAGAGGAAAGTTGTCTCGTCCGAAACACACCCAGAGAGGGAAGGGTAGGGGGAGCGGCCACCAGCCCAGCCAGCTTGGCCGGGCTCCTATGTCCCGAGCGAGCGCTGGCCGAGGTGAGGACAGGGGCCCTGCGGGCAGTACCACTACCCCAGTCACCAGGCAGGCAGGGTTGTGACCTAGGAAATGTTTCCCCACCCCCAGGCCTGCCAAACACCCCTCGACCACCTACCCTTCCCACCTGTGGAAAGGGGCTTGGGGGACACCTCACATGGCTTGGAGGGGCCGCGTGCCTGAATGACGGGCTGTCCGTGCTCTCTGGGCCTCGGGCTCTGTCCAAAGTCTCCCACTGCATCCGCCTCTCTCACAGACCCACACAAACAGACCCCAGCTCACACCAGCCGGGGCTGGGGACTGAGTACCACCACCGTCTTCAACCTGGTCCAGTCACCCCTTTGAGTCACACCACCAGGTCCCCCCCTTTCTCCTGCCGGGGGGCGGGGGAGCATTCTTAGAGGGAAAGGGGGAAATGAGATTAGAGCCCCTGACAGGGAACCGCCCGCCTAGTTCTCCGCGGAAATCCACCTCTCCAGCCCGTGGCCACTCGGGACCACATCTGATGGGCCGGAATCGGTTTTGCCAGGAGTCTGCGGACCCCGGTGAGGCCACGAGGAGGGCAGCGCGCAGGAGGGACCGACCGAAGCTCCAGGAGCGGCTAGCCGAAGCTGGGGGAGGGGAGGCAGGGAGCACCCTGGCTTTTGAGGAAGGGTCCCCACTACTCCCGAGGTCCCGTAGGCTCTCGGGGGGCGCCCACCCACAGGTGGCCCAGCTTGGATGAAGGGTCGCGCACGCGTGGGCCCCTCTCCTTCGCATCCTGCAAGCGATGTGTGGGTGCAATCCGGGTCCGTCCCCGTCCCGTCCCCGTCCCCCCGCAGCTTGATTGAGGACCGGGCCTGGAGCGCGAGGCCCAGCTCGATCCCTCCCCTTTGCAGCTGGGGACGGTCTCCCCGCGTCGCCTCCGGGTCCCCCGTTGGGGGCCTGGGGCGGCGGAGGGCGCGTGGCCGGGTACTCACTCCATCTCCCGCGAGGTCCGTGGGCGGTGCGGCGCGGGGCAGGGCCGACTCTAGGGCCTGGCGGCCAGGGCTGCGCGGCGCGGGGGCGGCACCGGCGCGGGCATCGTCCCCAGCGCGCCGGGTATTGTCCGGGCGCGGCCGGGTGGGCTCGTGCGCGCGCCGCCTCCGCGCGCTCCCTGCGCCCCGCGCGCCCGCGCGCGCCTCCTGCCGGCCGCAGACGCCCCGCACTGGCGCAGCTGCACCCCAGAGCGTCGCCCGGAGCTCTAGACGGGAGGAAAAGAGCCCAGGTGTTTAGCCCAGGGCCTGAAGTGGAGCCCCGAGCCGCGGGACAGCCACGGCAGCAGCAGTTTCGGGGAGACTCAGCTTCCGCAGGAGGCCCAGCCTGGGCTAACGGTTGGATCTGGTCTCTTGAACTCAAGAGTTTAGTCAGCCCCGTGATGCTGCCAGAGTGAGTGAAGGGGCAGCAGGTTAACTCAGACTTTGTTCCCAGGACCCTGGGAGCCACAGTAAGACAGACACGGGCTTGTCTCCCCTAGAGGGTGCCCCACGTGGCTTCCCGGACTGCAGCCCTGTGGCCCTAGACAGATTGGGCCTTGGGGTAGAGCAGGGAGGGTGCCAGGAAACGCGCCTTTAGGATAGAATAGTTGTCATTTGTTTTAATGAGCATGTGTGTTCACCCTGTGTGCGTGTGGAGGCCCAGGGACACCCGCAGCTCCTTTCCAGGAGCCGTGCACCTTGGTTTTGTTTTCTTTTGACGGGGTCCCACTATGTAGACTAGGATGTCCTGAAACTCAGAGAGATCCCCCTGCCTCAGCCAGGCCTACGCCTCCACACCTGTTTATCTTTCCTGAGGATGTGTTTCGCGGCCCCTGTGTCTTTCTGTCCATTCCACCTCCGTAGACTGCTGGAGGGTTAACAGCATCATCCTCTTCTCGCAGCTCTTAGAACAGGGCCCAGGACGCACCCAGGGTTCGGCGAACTTTGCAGATAAAAAGCCAGATAGTAAACATGGTCAGAGCTGTGGGCCAGCCCGTCTGTGCTTCAAGAACTGTACTCTGTTGTGGACACCAAAGGAGCAGGAGAACATATGTGGAGGTGGTTGTGTGCCAATAAAACTTTATCAGCATTGATAGGCTGTACACTGTGTGCCAATAAAACTTTATTGACAGCTGGGCAGTGGCGCACGCCCTTAATCCCAGCACTCAGGAGGCAGAGGCAGGCGGATCTCTGTGAGTTTGAGGCCAGCCTGGTCTACAGAGAGAGATCCAGGACAGCCAGGGCTGTTACATAGAGAAACCCTGTCTCAAAAAACCAAAAATACAAAACAACAACAACAAAACTTCATTGACAAAGACAGGCTGAGTGCCGTATTTTGCTGAGCCTGCATTAGGTGCTCAAACTGACAGATAGCTGGTGTCTTTGCTGTTCCCGGGCCTCTGTCTTTTCTGCCTAAGAGAATTATTGAGCTCTTACTGTAAGCTTTGGTGATTCAGAACAGTGTCTTCAGAGAGGCAATGCTCTTCGTCTCCTGAAAGAGCGAGTTAAGGTTTGAAGTTCTTTCTGTGCGAGCGTGAAGGCACCTGCCTGTAACCCCAGCACCGGGAAAGTGGAGATGGGAGGAGCCCTAGGGCTCCCTGGCCGTCCATCCTAGCCAAAGTTCCAGGCCAGGAAGAGATCCTGTCTCAAGACACTGGGTGGGTGGCACTTAAGGAACAGACGGACGTTGTTCTCAGGCCCTCACACATTCTCCCCTCCCCCACAGAAGCATGCACCCATGCAAAATACAATATTAGAAAAGTAAGGGATTCAGGGGCTAGGCGTGAGACGCACACCCTTCCTCCCCGCACTGAGGTAGGAAGGTCACCATATCGTGAGATTTAAAAAAAAAAAAAAAAAAAGTTTTAATTGAAAAAGAAAAGAAAAAACCGGACGTGAGCCTGTCACCCAGCTCTCGGGAAGCAGAGGCTCATGGTTCAGGGTTCTCATCGGTTACATAACGAGGGCATATGGGAGGGCTGAGATCTCGGGGAACATTTATCTCCCGCTCCAGCCCTGATCCTCGCAGGGTCCCCAGACTTTCTCAAGGCTCCCTGACGGAAAAGCTCCCTGGCTTTCTCAAGGCTGTGCAGTTCCCCCGGGGGCTGCTGCGGGCTCCGCCATTGAGGTCAGCACAAGGTGGTTCTACGTTTCACAACTGATCACCAAAGCGGAAGGAAGTGGGGGAGCAGAAAGGGCTCCCCGAGTCGCCGCCCGCACCTTCCCCTCACTGGCTGTGTGTTTTTTCTTTTGTTTCGTCAAGACAGGGTCTCATTATGTAGCCCAGGCTGGCCTCGAACTCAGAAGGACCTGCCTTCCTCTGCTTCCTGAGTGCTGGGATTAAAGGTGTGGGCCATCACCACGGGCTAATGTTTCCTTTTCACGGTCTGGATGTGTTCCTGGGCCTGTGGACCACACGCATGCAGTACCCACAGAGGCCAGAAGAGGGCATCAGATCCCCTGCAACTAGAGTCAGGAACTACTGTGAGCCACCGTGTGGGATGCGAGCGGAACCAGGTACTCTGGAAGAGCAGCCAGTGCCCTAACCGCTGAGCCACCTCTCCAGCTCCTCTGTGTGATTTTTGGCAAGGTCTTACTGTGTAAACCAGGCTGGCCTTAAACTGACCGAGACCCACCTGCCAGTGTCTCCAGAGTGCTGGGTTTAGAGCTGAGCACCGTCCGTCCAGCCTGGCTTTCTTTCTGTCCTTGTCTTTGTCTCTGCCCTCCCCCCCCCATCTCTGCCTCATTCCGTCTCCAGTTCTCTCTCCCTCCCTCCCTCCTTGTGGCTGTCTCTGTTTGTGTCTCTCCCTTTCTCTATCTGAGATCTCTCCCCCGACCCCCACCATGCTGTGCTGTCTGTTGCCATCACCCCCCCACCCCCCCCCCCCCCATCCCCACCCCCCCACCCCCACCCCATCCCCACCCCCCCCCGCCAGCCTAGCTCCCTCCAGAGCCCCCGGTGCAGAACTCCATCCTTCATCCTCAGGGCGGCTGGGATGAGCCTCTTGGGGGAAAGGAAGCCAAGACAAGGTGCCCTGTCCCTGCAGGGTGACCGTGCTGGCCCTGTGCCCCCTCCCTGAGCTGCACAGGGACATTGCTGGCTGAGCACCACTGTGCGGCCTGAGTCCATCCGGGTCCTTCTGTCCCTTCCTCCTCCCTATCAGCCGTGGGGGCAGGTCCTACAGGCCGACGTGGGGGCCAGCCTGCTGTGTTCACCTAAGCTGAAGCTAAGACGTTGGCCACCAAACGTGGAGGTGCAAGGCCAGCTAGCGTGTGCTCTAGACTTCACTGCACAGCGCAGGGGGCCTAAGTTCCCACCTAAGTGGGGCTGTGGTAGCTCATGCCTGTCATCCCATCCCGCACTTGGAAGGTGGAGGCTGGAGGGTCAGGAGTTCAAGGTCAGCCTCAGCTACATATTGAATGTGAGGCCAGCCTGGGCTACATGAGAACCTATCTGAACTTCCTCTTCCAAAGGTCCCCACCATGAAGAAACCCAAGCCTAGCACAGATCCTGCCAGACCCCAGAACTCAGGGTCACTCTCTGCTGTTCCCGATTCTTCCAGCCAAGTCTAGTACACAGTAGGAGCTCAATAAATGCAACAAAGTCAGCCAAACCCAGAGCTCTCCAAAGGATCAGCCTTCCTCATTTCATGATGGGGAAACTGAGGTCAAGGGTCAAGGTGCTTGCCCGAGGTTACCTGGCCAGGGGCAGATGGGTAGGCAAGGCTGGCACTTCCAGGTGACTGTGTCCCCTGAGATGGTCTGGGGGGCAGTCACACATGATGTCTGTGTTCAGCCCGGCCGGGGCCAGGTGAATTAGGAAGGTGTTGGGCGAGTCTGGGCTGACAAAACGATCTTCTGGGCTTTCACCAGCCACGATATTGGGGACAGGGGACAGTCGAATTGCCTTCCCTGTTTCCTAGAAATGCCAGCTCCACCTCCTGACCACAGACCACAGCCTTGTTCCTACTTTGGGGCTGGACGGTTGGTGAGGGTGCCTCCGTCATCCGCAGACCTTGCCAGGGAGCTGCCGTCCTGCTGCTGCCATGGCGCCAGGGACTGGACGCTGGGGCTGCCTGGTGTTGGAGGTGGCCGCTGCCCTGACACAGCTCACGAGGCCCCCTGGTGAGAACTCAAACTGCCCTTACACCCTACCCGAGGTGACTCCCGCTGACTCTAGGCTCCCAAAGAGGACCCACATCTAGTCTAACTGCTGAACAGGGAACGGTGGCTGTGGGTTGGAGCGTGAGGTGCCAGGCAGTGATCTTGGCCATCTCAGGTACAGGACTGTGGGCTCTGGATTCCCTCATACTTTCTTTTTTATTTTTATTTTTCCGTGTATGAGTGTTTTGTCTGCATGTCTGCATGCATGCGGTGTCTGAGGAGGCCAACAGAGGGCGCCGGATCCCCTAGAACTGGAGTTGGCACTACCACGCCGGTGCTGGGAATCGAAGCTGAGTCCCAAGACCAGCCAGGGGTTTTAAATGATGGGCCATTTCCAAATCTCCTCTTTTTAAAATTATGTTTATTTATTTCATGGATCATGTGTCTCTGGTGCTTGTGGCAACCAGTGGTAAACCTGCAGGGTTGGTTCTGCCCTTCTATCGCAGGAGTCCCTGGGAGTGAGGTCGGGTTGTCAAGGTTGGAGCCAGTACCTTTGGCTACTGAGCCCCGACAGTGGTACGGGGTTTCTCCTGTTCTTGTCCCCCCCCCTTATTTAGGGAAGGTCTCACTATGTAGCCCAGCTGTCCTGGAACTTTCCCATGTAGACCAGGCTGGCCTTGAACCCACAGAGATCGCCTGCCTCTGCCTCCCGAGTGCCTCTGTCTTTACCCTTGTCCTCTCAGCCCAGCCTCCACTCCTGCTCCCTGCCAGGGCTGGCCTCCATTGGCCCGTCTTCCTGTCCTGGTCTTTCACATAGCCACACTTATCCCAGGTTGCTGTGGATCCCGGATTATCGGGGGCCATGAAGTGACACCACATTCCCGGCCCTACATGGTCTCTGTGAGCTTCGAGGGCCGTCACCACTGCGGAGGCTTTCTGCTCCACGTCTGCTGGGTAGTGTCAGCTGCCCACTGCTTCAGAGACAGGTGATGTGCTGGGGCCACTGAGGGATGAACTTAAGGCCATCACTAGGATGTGACCCAGACAGGACCAACCTTCCCCCTAGGGCACTTCTGGTGATAACAATCGAATATAATAACTATGGTCACCTTCAACACAAAGTGTGTTACTGTTAGCACTCACATTACTGCTGGGAATGGCAGCCTGGTCTGGGAATTTCAATTAGCCAGAAGGCTAGGAGGATGGAAAATGGAAGCTAAGTTTTAGCTCTAGACTGGGAACTTGTCTCAAAAATAAATAAGTAAATGGTTGTAGAGTTGTAGCTGAATAATAGAGCCCCTGCCAAGAATCCCCAGTGAGGGGCTGGGGGCGTGGTCAGGGTGGAGCCCCGCCTAGAATCCCCCAGTGAGGGGCTGGGGGCGTGGTCAGGGTGGAGCCCCGCCTAGAATCTCCTAGTGAGGGGCTGGGGGCGTGGTCAGGGTGGAGCCCCGCCCAGAATCCCCAGTGAGGGCTGGGGGCGTGGTCAGGGTGGAGCCCCGCCCAGGATCCCCCAGTGAGGGATGGGGCGTGGTCAGGGTGGAGCCCCGCCCAGAATCCCCAGTGAGGGATGGGGCGTGGCCATGGGTAGAATACTTGTCTAGCAAGAAGCTTGAGGCTTTTGGTTTCATACTCAGCACTACAAAATAGTATTATGGAAGGAAGAATTATAACAACTAAGGTTGTGTTGTGTTCAGTTTAAGTGTGTTTTTATAACTCTTTAATACTGCCAGGACTGAGGCACTGCTGTAGTGGGGGAGGGCTGTAAACCCGGGGACGGTGAGGGGCGGCCTGAGCTCAGGAGTTGGCGATCTTACCCCTCTCATCTCCCTGCAGGGACCTGTCCACTGGCCTGGTGGTGCTCGGGACCCACGCACTGCTCAAAGTGGAGCCCACACGACAGGTTTTTAGCATTGCAGCTCTTGTCCAGCATCCCAGTTACCAGCCAGCCACACAGGCCAACCACATCTGCCTGCTAAGGGTGAGCTGCAGGAGGGTGGCTGGCAGACCCGGGGCCACCTGACTTCTGAGTTTGCTTATTTAGTTTTTTGTGGGGCTGGGGATGAACTCTTTTCAAGACAGGGTTCCTCTGTGTAGCCCTGGCTGTCCTGGAACTCACTATTGACCAGGCTGGCCTCGAACTCAGAGATTGCCTGCCTCTGCCTCCTGAATGCTGGGGTTAAAGGCATGCGCCGCCACACCTAGCCTGAACCCCCCCTTTTTTTTTTTGCATGCTAAGAAAGATTTCTGGCTGGGCGGCAGTGGCGCACACCTTTAATCCCAGCACTCGGGAGGCAGAGGCAGGCGGATCTTTGTGAGTTCAAGGCCAGCCTGGTCTCCAGAGCGAGATCCAGGACAGGCTCTAAAACTACACAGAGAACCCTGTGGGGGGTGGGGTGGGGGGAAGGGTTCTGGAATTCTGTTTGAAGATGTCTGGTAGCACCTCAGACTCCTGAATCCTGTCCTACACCTCCGCTGCCCAGAACCCTCATGACTCCCAGCTCTGGGAATAAAAAGCAAAGCCAAGAGCCAGGCGGCCCTGTTTCTCAAGGGAGTGTCTCAGAGCTGGCCTACAGACACAACGGCAAGCTCCCTGTGTACCGCGGCTTCAGGGCACGGCAGTTTCGCAGAACAGAGGAGGCAATGAGGGTTCCCACTGCCAGTCAGCTGACATCTGGTACAGGTGGGGAAACAGGCTGGGGAGAATGGGGAAACTGAGGCTAAGGTGCAGCTAGACGGACTAGTCCCTCCCTGGAGGTTTGGTCATTCCGTCCTCCCCTTCAGCTGAGTAGCCGGAGACTTGCAGAGGCCCCAGGCAGGCACCCCAGGTGCCCACGCTGACCAGCACCCAGCGGCCCGAGGGCCTTTTGCACTGACGGCTTTGGGAGGTTCCTGAAGAGTGATGTCTAATCTGAGGCCTGAGGCTGAAAGGGAAGGTACCCCAGCTGGGGAGCCCTGGGGGAGAGGGGCGGCGGCTCTGATTCCAGATTCCTCCCGCAGCTGAACGGCTCGGCCTTCCTCGGCCCGGCTGTCCGCCTACTGCGCTTGCCACGGAGAGGGGCCAGGCCACCCTTGTGGGGACGCGGTGCCGTGGTGTCCGGCTGGGGCTTCACGTCTGACTTTGAGGAGCCTCCACGGGCGCTGATGGAAGCCGAGGTGCGCGTGCTGGACCTGAGCGTCTGCAACCGCTCCTGGCAGGGCCAGCTGAGTCCTGCCATGCTCTGCACCCGCAGCGGGGACCGCCGGCGGCGTGGCTTCTGCTCGGTACGGTGGCCTGGTGCTGGAGAAACCGAGGCCCAGAGGGGTCAGGGTTGGACATAGGCTACCCCTGAGAACTGGGTCCCACTGATGTGTGACTAGATGGAGAAATGAGGCCCAGGAAGGTGAGGGCGGTTGGACAGGCTGCGCCCTGCACGAAATGCCCTGGGGCAGGTCCGGTAGGGGGCGGAAAGTGACTTGGGGATTTTAGGGTAGATAGGACACAGAAAAGAGAGCCTGGGGGCTGAGACTTGAGGAAACCTCAGCTTTTGTGAGAGACACGTCAGAAGACCGGGGCACACCGCCACGCTTTTGGGCTGTGTGCTGCTCAAAGACCACAGACCTGTCTGTATAGAAGACGCCTTTGCAACACCTGACTTCAACTCTTTTTTCACTCCAGGCAGACTCTGGGGGGCCCTTGGTCTGTGGGAGCCGGGCCCACGGCCTTGTCTCCTTCTCAGGCCTCTGGTGTGGTGACCCCAAGACCCCGGATGTCTACACCCAAGTGTCGGCTTTTGTGGCCTGGATCTGGGACGTGGTTCGGAGAAGTTCCTCCCCTTGCTCTGTGAGGGATGTTTGAATCTCGGCCCCCTACTGGGGCTGAGATGGATGGCAACTTGCATCCATTGGCTAGGATCTGGAATATTCCACGGCTTGGCTGGAGACCGCGGAGCACCTGGCATCCATACAAAATGAAGAGCTGTACTGAAGGCTCACAAGACACAGGGCTTATGGCTCCATGTGTGGCCAGTGTCACTGAGGGGCCCTCAACCCTGCACTCACCCTCTAGGCCAAGACCCTTCCACAGCCGAGATCACCCACTCCCACACCACAGGTCCCCATTCCAGCTGGCTCCCGGCCTTTGTACCTGCTCTGTCCCCTTATGGATTGCAGACTAACCCTGCTAACACACAGGCAGGGACCAACATGCACAGTGAGGACAAAAAATAAAATAAAACAAAATGGTCACTCCACTCCTGGAGTTGCAGATTAGCCTGCCTCAGCTCCGTAATCACCCCGTCAGCCACCGCTCCTGAGGGCTCCTGAGGGCTAGCCTCCCCTTCCGAGCCATCTTGTCCCCCTACCTCAGACCCCAGGCCCACTTCCGTCCCTCTGCTCGCCTCCACGCTTCCCAGGGACCCGTGAACACGTGCCGCGTCTCTCTGGAGGCTCTCATGGTTGTTCCACGCTCCACCCCAGCCCCCAGGTTGGGAGAGAAGAGGCAGGTGGAGGCTGAGCCTGGTCACCATGGTGGTTTTTACCGTCTTTATTTCTTTGGTGAGGCAGAACCCCAGGGTGGGAGAGGCTGCCCAGGCTGCCTGCTAAGGACACTTTTTGGGGACACCGCAGGAAAGGCACAGCCGAGGATGGGGGGCAGTAGAGAAGACCTGGGAACTCTTTGCCCCCAAAGGGGGGCTGTGCACCCTCCTATGGCCCTCTGTTTGTGAGCTGACATTTTGTCTTCCTTTTTAAGTTTTTTAGAGATAAGGTCTCAGGTAACCCAGGCTGGCCTTGAACTCCTGACCCTCCTCCTGTCTCCATCTCCTGTGTGCTGGGATGGCAGATGTATGCCGACATGTCTGTTCATGTGGGGCTGGAGATGGAGCCCAGGGCTTTGTGCATGCTGGGAAAGCACTCTAACCACTGAGCCACAGCTCCCCATTCTTTTTGGTCTCCTTCAAGGCACATGTGGGTAATTTTGAGTGGCAGCTGTCAGAGTGAAGGGTCATGCCCCAAACAGCACCAGGCTGATGTCACCGCCTGTTGCCGGGCTTGGTGATGAATGCGGCTGGCTGGGACCTGATTCTGGTGTCCCCAGAACAGGACAGTAGGCACTCGGGTGACCACAGACTACCCAGTCAGCCAGGTTCCCACGGGTCCCACTCTAAGTGGAGTAAACAGGGAGGAACCCAGTGTTTCTGGGCTGATGCTGACTGCCTCCCTCCCCCCACATCTGAGGCCGGGAGGCCCCGCGTGAACAGCAGTTGAGGCCACAGCTACCATCGACTGTGCCCTGAGACTCAGCTCCAGCGTAGAAAGCAGGCGGAGAGTTCAAGGCAGGGGTCTCCACGAAGCTGCCCTCCCTGGGCAGCAGGTGTCTGGGGTCCTGACTTGACCCCAGTACCTGGTGATGGCACATACCAACTCTTACAAAATCTTCCTTCGGTCCTTTGTGATACGTGCTCAGGATCCTAGGGGACCCACAGTGGTTCCCGGCCAGGTTTGGGGTACGTCCACGTGACATAAATTAGAATCTTTTCTGCGACAATAAATAAAATTGGGACGGCCTCAAACACCAGCTGCTGCAGCTCACAGGAAGTTCTCTTCCTCCTCTGGCGGGACTTTGGGGGAACCTGCAGGGAGGGAGGGAAAGGCAACAGTGAGCGCACGCACCACCCCTTGGTGGACCGATGCCCGGGCCCACCGAGCCTCACCTGTGCAGACGCCCGGGTGTCGCACCCCAATGGAGCGGCCCAGGAAGCAGGTGGCCTGGCGCAGGTGACAGGAGGAGACATAGGTAACGTTGTTGTTGCCGCAGAGTTCCTGGCCGGGGCTGGAAGGCACCGGACAGGGCGCAGCGCGACACACCACGCAGTGCGCGCTGCCAGTCTGGTCCACCAGGCACGACTGCGGGCGCGGGCAGACTACGTGAGCGCAGGACTCTGTGGGCCCGAGAGAGGGCGGGTCAGGCGCCGGGCGTCCCGCTACCTCACCAGGGCTCCACCTGAAAGCCCCATTCCTGGGGCTAAAACCCGCGCCGCCCCGCCCGAGCCCCGCCCCGAAGCACAGCTCCCGCCTACCATCGAGGCGCTAGAACCAATCCCGCCCCGGCTCTTCTAAGCCCCGCCCCGTTCCACCAAGCCCCACCCATCTGGTGGCCTCCGTGGCCACACCCACGTCCCCCGCTGCCCGTCACGCGCCTCCTCCCGTGGCTGCAGCTTCTCCCGCGCGTCAGCACTCGTGAGGGCGCGCTGGGGCTGCGGAACGCGACGTGCTGCCGCGCACAGCCGTCCCCAGACACGCCCGCGCGTGTAGCTATCCCGGGGCCCGGGCTCAAGGTCGCAGCCGACGACTTTGGCACCCACCTGACCTGACCCAGTCTTGCATAGACCTGCCCTCCCTCAGGCCCCGCCCCTAGCGGTGCCAATCCCCAGTGTCCGTAGAAAGCGGCGGACGTGGCCACGCCACTGCAGAGCCTGTTTACCAACATTTGGCCGGGACTTCGTACAGGTCACGCCCCCAAAGGCTCCGCCCCCGGAGTACACTAAGCCCCTCCCCTCCCAGGCCACGCCCCTTTGTGGGCCTATCTCTCCCCGGGCCCCTCTACCCCAGGCTCCGCCCCAGCTTAGTCACACCTCCATCAGGCCCCGCCTCCTCCAGAGACTCCACCCCTCTCCTGCGCTACCTTTTCCCGGCCCCGCCTCTCTCTGTCCTGCAGGCCCCGCCCCGCCCTCATCTCCCTAGCCCCGCCGCAGGCCCTGCTTTCACCTGCGGCCCCGCCCTCATCTCCCTAGCCCCGCCCCAGGCCCTGCTTTCACCTTCTGCGGCCCCGCCCCTCCGCGGCCCCGCCCTCATCTCCCTAGCCCCGCCCCAGGCCCTGCTTTCACCTTCTGCGGCCCCGCCCCTCCGCGGCCCGCCCTCATCTCCCTAGCCCCGCCCCAGGCCCTGCTTTCACCTTCTGCGGCCCCGCCCCTCCGCGGCCCCGCCCCTCCGCGGCCCCGCCTCTCCGCGCCGCCTCCCTTACTTTGGCAGCGGCCTCGGTACATGACGCGCAGGTCAGGGTGTCCGCGGCAGCGCGCGGCGCGCAGCTCGCACTCGTCCCGGTAGGTGGCGCCGTCCGAGCCGCAGACCTGCGAGCCCGCGGGAAGGCCCTCGCAGTCGGGGGCGCACTCGCAGTGTGGACGGCCCCCCACCATGCGGCACGCCTTGCCGGGGCCGCACTCCACTCCGTCGCAGGAATCTGGGACACAGGACGCGCAGGTGGGCTCCCCGCGTGCCCCTGGGCCCGGGCTCACCCCAGGGCACAACTGAGTGCGGGTGCCTGGCGGTTCCCACCCACCAGCCTGCCCTGAGAGGCTCGCCTGCACAGTCTTGCGTTGGGATGCCCCACACTCCTTGTCTTGTTCTTTTGAGACAGGGTTAGCCCAGGCTGGCCTTGAACTCCTGATCCTCTGCTTCCCGAGTGCTGGGAATCTGGGCCTGCACCACCACTCCTGGCCTCGTGTCCCTTTTAATATGTGGTTCAGCCACCGTTTTACAGATGGGGAAACTGAGGCTGTTACAGCTGAGTACAAGAGGACCCCAAAATATCCTAGCTTGAGCCCTTCACGCCAGAGTCAGAATGGACACCCTCCTCTCCAGTTCAGCTGCGTTGTGGGTCTGGAGAACAGACGAACAGACCCTAAACTCTGGCCTCCGTTTCCCGTGTGAAAAGGGCTGGAGAGACCCACATTACGGGGTTAGGCCTGGCACACCCCCCCCCGGGACCACCCACCCACACATCTGGAACCACATCTGGAACCGGCCCTCCAGCCAACTTCAGGAAATCTAAGAACTAAAGGGAGGGGCACAGGAGGCCGGGAGGGCAGTCCTGGCCCTCACACCCAGGCCAGGCGCCTGTTCCTGGGTATCTGTCCTCTTCCCAGAAGCCTGGGGCGGGGTCTGGAGGAGGGCGTGTGGCAGTGGACGCAGCCAGGCTGACCCGACATTAATCCTGTCCCACAGGCCAGCCCGAGCCCGGGGGGTGGGGGGGTTGCCCTTCAGTCTGCAGCCTAGCCTCCTGGGTAAGCTGCCTGATATCAGCACCCACCCTCCTAGAGACCGACCCTAGCCCCGGTGCACTCTTCCTTGTGGGGTCCACCCAGCAAACTCCTAATCATCCCCCAATACCCTACATCTAATGCCCACATTCCCCACGTCCTTCCCCAGCACGTCCTCCAGGTCCTTGCTGGTTCAGCCCTGGTCACAGAGAGACGGGGTACCCTCCGACCAGTGCTCCCTCCAAGGCAGAGGGTGTCTGGATGCCACTCACTCTGTTCTCAGCAGGGACTGGGGGGGAATTCTCAGGCATATTAACCATGTTAGACTGGCGGACTCAGGGCCGCGGCGTGTGGGCGACGATGGAGACAGCACCCTGGGTGTCAGGCGGGGCGGGGTGCAGGCTGGGGCTCCCCGCGGCTCCCGTCCACCCGCCACCAGGACCCGACTCCTCACCTTTGCAGGGGAGGCAGTGGACGAGGCCCAGGAAGCCCAGCAGGCTGATTTTGTTGCCCGGGTGAGTGAAGTTGGACCAGGCGGTGTGGATGTCGCTGGAGGCACAGCACTCCTCGCGGCTGACGTCCGTCTTCAACACCAGGCTGCAGGTGGCCTCTCCGCCCTGCTGCAGCCAGCACACGCCGCCTGTGCCACGGGAGGGGTGGAGGGTGACTCCAGACCCCCGCGCTACCTACGGACTGTTCCCTGTGTCGCAAACTCCTAACCAACCCCCAACGCCCCAGGCCTAATGCCCCCTCCGGCCAGAGCTGTCCATAGCCATCCTGGGTATCCTGTGCCCCTGCTCGGGAAGACGCGGCAGACAGCCACAGTTTGGGTCCTGACTCTGCTCTGCGGGGAGCCCTCCTCCTCTGAGCCGCACCCCAGTGCTCCACCACCAGCTCCTGCCCGGCCTCCGGGCCTGCGAGCTGGCACCCTGCCCGGCCCCTTCAAATGCCAGGCACTCGGCATGTGAGGGTCTGTGGGCCTGCACTGGTGCCCGCCTCTGCCCTCCGTCTAGACAGTGCCCAGGGCCGAGCCCCGGCCTGCAGCCCCCCCTCGCCTGAGCCGCCTCTTACTCACTCCAACTGGGGAACATTCCCTCTGCGTGAGCTCACTCCCCCGGGACGGGACGGGACGGGGGACGCGGCCCTAGGGGAGGGGGCTCGGCGCCCCTGGAGGCCAGCAGCCCTGCGGGGCGGGCGGGCGGGCGGGGTAGAGGCCGGAACGCAGAGCCCAGCCTTCTTCACCCTTAAATGGGGACAGCCGCATCCCCTGTACCAGGACTCCTCCGTGCTCAGGAGACACTGCTCAGCGCCTTCCGCGAACTGGGCCCCCCGCCTCAGCAAACACTTCAAAACGGGAAACTGAGGCCAGAGCTCTCCAAGCCAGATAGATGCAGGTACACCATTCCAACAGAGACATTCCAAGGAATCCTGAAACCCTCTACCCAGATGGCATTAGCAGGTCTGGCCACCCAGAGATGTCTCTCTAGAAGAGATGTCTCTCTAAAGGGGCCACCCACAGTGTCACTTACGAGGTTCATGACCCCGAGCCTCAGTTTACCCATCATGAAAACGGGGATGGAAAAAGTACCCACAACTTTGGGTTCTGTGGACTCATGGGAAAGCAGGTAAACAATAAGAGCTTAATAAATAAATGTCAGTCCTCTCTTGAGGCTGGAGGCGTGGAGCACCCCACTCGCCTACCCAGCCAGAGCGCACCCCAGACATCCCCCTGCCGCATTCCGCAGGCCACGTGGGTGGCCCGCCTGCCCGCCCCTTCCGCCCAGCCCCACTCACCGGGCGCGGAATCCCCCGAGCCCATCACGGCGCCCACGGATCCCACCGCCCAGACCAGGGCTCCCCAAAGCAGCGGCCACAGTGCCCCAGGACGCATGGCGAGTGTGGGGCAGCCGCGGGACTGGGGAGTGCGGGCGCCTCGGCCTATAAAAGCCCCAGGCGGGCGGGGCCGGCGGCGGGCGGGGCGGGGCGCGGCGGGACGGACGTGTCCCCTAGGCGCAGGGCCCGGGCCTGCGCGGGGGTGGCCGCCGGGGGCAGGCCCTGTCCCATCTGGGAACCAGACAGTTGTCTAGGAAGAACAGCCCACAGCGGGGTCAGGTCACAAGCTGCGGCCCGGGGGGCGTGTTCTGGAGGTGACTGAGGTGGACACCTCCAGGTGTCGTCTGTGTGGGGTGACTGAGGTGGACACCGCCAGGTGTCGTCTGTGTGGGGTGACTGAGCTGGACACCGCCAGGTGTCCGCGTTCCTCTGGGGTCTCCACCTGGAGTGTGTCTGAAAGTCTGGGCGGCATGACAACGAGGTTGCCATCTGGTCTCTTCAGCCTCTGCCTTGACCTTCACACTCACCAGCCCCAAGGTGGCAAAGGGTGTCCCCGAGCTGCAAAGCTGTTTACAGGCTCATACCTCTCATTCTAGCTGAAGCAGGAGGATTGCTGTGAGTTCAGAGTGAGTCAGACTAGAGTCGACATCATCAGTAGCTCGGTCGGCAAGCAGAAGGCATGTTGGAGCACACCTGCCACTCCACCTTTCGGGCGGGTCAAGGAGGTCAAGGTCATTCTCAGCCACAGAGGGAACTTCAGGCTAGCCTGGGCAAACCTGAGATCCTGTCTCAAAAGGGAAAAACAAAACCCTGGAGTTAGAAGACGGCTCAGGAGTTAAGACTGATTACTGTATACAGAGGAGGACCTGGGTTCAAAACTCCAGCACCCGTGAAGTGTGAGCTGAGCGTGCAGGGCCAGAGGGCCTGTGACCCCGGAGCTGCGGGGAGTGGAGACCGGGGGGTCGCTGGGTTTGCTGGCCGAGAGCCATGCTCCAACTTTAGAGAGAGTCGGTGTCAAAGGCCCAGAGTGCTGAAACGGAACACCGGTGTCCTCTGGCCCCGGTAGGTGCAGGTGTGCACACGGACGGACGGACACACTCACCCACGGAAGAAATCAGGAGGAACACACCCTAGAATCCCAGCATTTGGGAGGGTCACAAGTTCAAATCCAAACTGGTTTGCCTAGGGAGTCTCAAAACAGTCAGGATGGCTCAGTGGCCTGGCCTGTAATCCCAGCACTGGGAGGCAGAGCCAGGCAGATCTCTGTGAGTTCGAGGCCAGCCTGGGCTACCAAGTGAGTTCCAGGACACCCAGGGCTACATGGTGAGACCCTGCCTCAAAATAACCATCACAAAAAGCTGGTTCAAAGAGTGAAGGTGTCTGCAGCCACACCTGCCAGCCTCCATCCCCAGGACGCCGCAGAGACGCAGTAGAAGGAGACCTGACTCCTGCAAGTTGATCCTACACTAGCTGCGGCACATACACAAACATGTGTCCAAAAGACGGGGGGACTTTTCTCCTCTCCCTCCCGGGTAAACACCCAGCTTCTGGCGTAGATGGGCCACAGCTGCCATGAGATTTCCACAGTCCACGAGGGTAATACTGGCATGGGTCTGGGGTGTTTTGTGCTCTGGGGTCTTAGGCCAGAGGGTCTGGGGTCTTCTCTCTTGAACCTAGAACCTCCCATCTGGGGGCCTCCAAAGTAGCTACCTCACTCCTCCTTGAAAGGCCCTTGGGTCCCATGGAGTCCCTTGCGGATTTGGGGGAATTAGTGGACAAGCTTGGTGTGGGGGATCCCAGTGACCAAGGATGATCTAGTTTGTCCTCACCTAAACCAGCTCATGGTTTAGACAACAAAATACACAAATAAGGGTCTGGAGAGACGGCTCAGCAGTTAAGAGCACTGGCTGCTCTTCCAGAGAACCGGGGTTCAGTTCCCAGCACCCACAGGGAGCTCACACCTGTCTGTAACTCCAGTTGCAGAGGATCTGACGCCCTCTTCTGGCCTCTTTGGGTACTGCACACACATGGTACACAGATACGGCAGGTGGAACACCCACTCATAAAATATATTTAAAAATACACAGATAAATTAGTCTATAGCTAGAAAATATGGGGGTGCTATAAGGGACACTAGGTCTCCTGAGATCACCCCCGTCCTTACATCTACTCCAGACCCCTTCAGGTGACATCTTTCCACTTCTTGGCCTCACACAGTGAGGCCCCGGCAGATCACAGGCCACAGAAGCCGTTCTTTTCCTCACTGTAGCTGTCCAGTGCCAATGATGGGGGGACTGACCTGGCCCTGGCCTCTGGCAGTTCCCCGAGGATGCTCCTAGGTTGGGCGGGGCATGGGACCCTGTGTTCTCACCAAGAGCTGGCAGGAGGGAGTGGGGGTGGACAGCACTGACCTTGGCCGAGGCCTGACCCCTCCTGTTGGGCCACCGTGGCCTGGGCTGGGTGAATCAAAGGACCATTGTGTGGTTGGCGAGGGTCCAGGGCCCCTCTCTGTCCTGCTCCCACATACTGGGAACCCATGGGTTCCCCAGGGACACCCTTGGCACAGCTCTCCCCACTCAGCCTTCCCTCCCCGCTGCCCACTTCCTACCGCCAAGCTCTGAGAGTCAGTTGTTCTCGGCTCACGCCCATGATCTCTGCTCAACTTCGCAGACTTCTCTCTCACCCAGACCCGGGAGCACAGAGGAAATGACAGTCTCGAGACCCCTCGACCCCTGACAGCTACAAGAGCCTGGAGGGTGAAGCCACGCTCTAGACCGACGGGAGAGGTCATGGCTGCCTGAGGAGGGGTCTGCGTGTACGTGTCTGTGTGAGCGGCGGCCAGAGACAGGGGCCCACGGCCCACACCTGACTGCTCTCCACCTCATATTTCGAAATGGGGTCTCTCGGTGACGCTGGGAGTCACTGATTCAGCTAGACTGGTTGGCGGGAGAGCCCCGGGGATCCTCCCGTGTCTGCCTCCCCAGCGCCGGGTTATTTCCACACACCCAGCTTTGTCCGGGGGTGCCAAGGGTCTCAACTCAGAAGCCCGGGGTTCTTTGCCCAGCGCTCCACTGTTCCGCCACATCCCAGCCCTCACTTATTTTTGACAGAAAGTCTTGTTCTGTAGCTCAAGCTGGTCTGGGACTCCAGATCATTCTGCTACTAGGCACAAAGAAAGGATCTGTTGAGGCTTGACGGTCTGAATGTTTGTGCCTCGAGGCAGACATAGACAATTTAAGTGGGACAGACAGGACAATGGCCTCTAGTTATCCAGGTCTCTAACCCAGAGCCTGGGGAGCTGTCTCTTTCTCTAGTTACAAGAAACTATCCAGCTAAGGACCTTCAAAGCCTTGGGTGTGAATCCATCCCAGGCTGAGGCAGGAGGATGACAAGTTTTAGCCTGGGCTGCATGGAAAGACCCTGACTCAAAAATCAAACAGGGCCAGTCAGGTGTGGTGGCAGACACCTTTGATCTCTGTGATTTCAAGGCCAACTTGATCTACAGAGTGGTTGGGGCCAGCCAGACATCAACAACAACAAAATCCAGAAACCAAACAGAGCCACAGGCACAGCTCAGATGTCAGAGTGGCAGGAAGCCCTGGGGTCCACCCCGCAGACCTGCTAGACTAGCACTCAGGACTGGGAGCCAACTGCTCTCCCACCCCACCCTGGGAAGACTCTGGGAGTCCAAGGTCACCCAGCACTGCATTTCAAGGCCAGCCTGGGCTACAGGAGACCTGCTCTCACTCCTGTCTAACTTGCTGAGTTGGAAGGCGGGTCCCACAGCTGCAGGCTGCCCCTGCCAATGGCCAGAAGGAAGCCAGCCAGGCAAGACGCAGAGCCGGTAGGGGCCATAGGTACCTGCTATGGCATCAGAAGTCCTGGATTCAGCCATGCCCGAAGTCCTTCCCTGTAAGCCGAAGTCAGTATATAGTAAGTTTCTACAGCATTTCCAGAGGGTTGCATTTCATTCAAATGGAGTCTTGAGGGCACAAAGTGGCGGCTTCTTAGGGCTCTTGGGGAGCCGTGTCCTGGTGCTTCTGCTTCTAGGATGTGGGTTGTGGCTCTCTGCTGGACGTTCCAGGCCTCACACTCTGGAGATGAGTATGTGACGGCTTCCCTCTCCAAGTAAGAAGGATAAGTGATGTCAGAACCAAGGCACAGCCTGAAGACTCCACAGTGGCTCTCCCTAGCTCCACGCCACCATGACTCGCTAAAGCCATAGTCAACTCCAGGTCTACCCACCTAAGTTCCAGGCCCCTCCTGTTCACACTCTCACGTCAGCCCCCTTCCACAGAAACTCTCCCCTGTCTGATAAGGATGCCGATCTTAAAACAAAAACAGGTTTATTTTAAATTATCTGTATGTGTGTATCTGTGGGTGGTATTTACATGGGTGTGCAGATACCCAGGGGCCAGAAGAGGGCGCCAGAGCTCCTGGAGCGGAAGTTACAGGCAGCTGGGAGTCACTTGATGTGAGTGCTGGGAATTGAATTCAGGTCCTCTTCAAAAGCTCTATGTATTGTTATCCACTGAGCCGTCTCTCCAGCCCAAGGGACTCAGGCAGCCGCGTCTATTACAGAGAGCAGGTCCTGTCCTTGGTGACGACAGTGAGTCCTCGCTAGTTGAAATGGGCCTGCCGGTGCCTTCACCACCCCTCTTTCTAGCCCCCGGGCAGCTCGACCCTGTGGCCCAGCTCTGGCCAAGGACAGGATGGATGACTCCCAGCGGATGGAGTGTCCAGCCCGCAGCAGCTGCACAAGCGCGGCCTTCTGTTCGCTACAGTAACAAAGTTGCAGGCTTTATTTTCCATTTTACCCAGAGAGTTCCGGAGACTAATCCCAGAGTCGTGCTGCACTGAGACCCAGTTTGTTGGGGCTCCGAGCGAACTTTTACCACATTCACTGTGTACGTGTGTACAGGGGCGCGTATGTCAAAGTGCATGTGTCTCAGGGGTCAGAGAACAACTTGCAGGAGTGGAGCCCTCTTTTCACCAAGACGGGCCTGGATAATGAACTCAGGTGATCAGGTTCGCAGCACTTAACTCACAGAACCATTTACTGACCTCAATGTTGGCATCTGTTTTTCTAGTACTGAGAATTGAGCCCATGTAATGCATGTGCCTTACCTCTGAGCTACGCCCTCAGCCCCTCACTGGGAGATTCTAGCGGGCTCCACCCCACCACGCCCCAGCCCTCACTGGGGATTCTAGGCGGGGCTCCACCCTGACCACGCCCCCAGCCCCTCACTGGGGATTCTAGGCGGGGCTCCACCCTGACCACGCCTCCACCCCTCACTGGGGATACTAGGCGGGGATCCACCTTGACTACGCCCCCAGCCCCTCACTGGGGAATTCAGGGCGGGCTCCACCTAGCCACTCCCCAAGCCCTTCATGGGGTGGGGGTGGGGGATTCCAGGCAGGTGCTCCACCCCTAAACAGCGGTCCCCAGATCCTCACTGGGGGTTATGGGGAATGGCATCCTCTGAGTCATGCCCTGGGTTCTTGGCTTTTTAACACATGGTTTCATTAAGTTGCCAGGTTGGACTTGAGCTCACTCTGTAGCCCAGACTGGCTTTGAACTTGAGATGCTCCTGGGTCAGTGTCTCCCGTAGCTGGGATGACTTGTTCCCCAAATACAGTAACTAAACAGGAACCTCCAGAGTTCACCTGGAAGACGCTTGCCTGCTTAATGGGGTGGAGTGTTGAGCAGCTGGGCTCAGTGTGCAGAGACGGAGGCCAGAGGTTAGGGAGAGCTGGGTGAGGAGTCAGAGCTGCTGTAGTACCACAGACAAGGCTTCTCTCAGAGAGACTCTAGTCTTTCCAGGAGCGGGACACTCATCACATAGGTAAGACAAGCTTAGGCAGGAAGTGTCCCTCTGCACGTGACTGCTCTGGAAAGTACAGCTTGCATCTTGGGCTGATGGATGGGGAGGCTGCCAAGCCCTTGGTCTGAAGAAGGAAGAGACTGCGGCACTGAGCGTCACAGGCCCAGGCTCTGGTCCCCACTGTAGAATTTTGGAAATCTTCCCCTGCAGGCAGGCGTCAAGGACTTGGGCAGGTGCCTGTGTCTCTTGTTGACCAGTAGAACTGGACCCTGGGGGACACTGGACGCCTCATGAGCCCTGGATATGGATGGTGCCCTCCTCCCTAATCTATATCAACAACCATAAAAGTCACACAACCACCTGGTTACCAATGGAGGCCTGCAGGCCACAGCTTCCAGGGCTGCTGGGTCCCATGCGCCTGATCACTGACTCTCACCCTGCAGCGCAAGACTGGAGGTGGACCTGGGTGGCCAGTGGCAAGCAGCAAATGCAAGCAAGGGATGAGGTTCCCAGGAGGCAAGTTCTGCCATGGTTCTGAGAAAGGTTAAATATTCGCCCAAAGCCAGACAGCAATGGCCTGGTGGGAGGTCAACTCACGTGCACTGCCCAATAACTTTTATCAGCTTCCCTAAGCTGCCCCGTGAAGGGTATCTCCAATGAATGTCCTTGTGTTTCAACAACCCCGGGGCTGCTTTGAAGTCTCTGCATACCACCAGACTAGGTCCCATTGATGGGTGTCCTACGCCCTCTGGTGGTCAACGCCAAAATGAATGGGACTCCTGGACAGAAAGAATGTCTACTTGTTGCAAGGAGCCCAGCTCGAGCAACTCCTATTCTTTCCTCAAAAGTCTGGTTCCATTGCACCCTCCCTGCCCCCAGGAAGCCCCTCTTGTGCCGTCAGACACATCCAAGGTCAGTCTGGAATTCCATCCTTCCCCTGACCTCATGGGGCTGGGTGTTGGTATGCATTCCATAGGTGCTCGATGAATGTAGAGTGAATAAGAAAATCATACAGGAACTAACTTCAGGAACATTCCGGACCCAGCCTAAAAGATGACGCAGGCTTCATCCTTTCCTCAAGGGTCACACAGAGACATGGGCTGCCTGCAAGCTAGAGGTTCTTCCTTCCACCAAAGAATGGGTCCCTTCGCGTCCCTATCTCGAGTGTTCGTGTGACGCTTGATGTGTACCGCCCGGACATAACACTCCCTCCTGCCTGGCGTTGTCTTTACAGTTTATGAGGTGCACATAGGGTATGGGGTAGAGCTGTGGAGACCACACGAGAAGACTTGGACATGGGAAAGAAGGACCATGCACTTGGAGAGGCACAGACTGCGCGTAAATACCCAGAGGCGAGCTTGCCTGGTGCGCCAGATGAGGGGAAGGACAGAGGGAAATGGGGGCTTGGCTTGGTTGGAGAAGAGGAGGAGCCACCTAGGCCCCACCCATCAGCCTCCTCCAGGGGGTCCGGGGATCGCCCTAACCACCTGAGCGGTTGCCAAGGCGACCAAGCCCCGCCCCTCGAGCGACTCTGCTTCGCGGCGGTACCTGGCTTTGCGAGGGCTCTCCATCCAACCCTGATTGCCAAAGAAACTCAGCCCCGCGGCCTCCAGCCCGTCTCCCCAGCTAGGCACCCGCTTTCAGGCTGCGCCCCAACCGCCCATCCCGGTTGCCAAGGAGACGGCCCTGCCCGACGCAGACCACGCCCCGAGCGCCTGAGCCCGCCTCCAGCCAGCACGGCTGGCTAGCCCGGTTGCCAAGGAGACGGGCCGGCAGGCTTGACGCTTTGCCTCAAGGCTCCGCTCCAAGCTCCTAGGCTGTTCCCAGGATTGGTCCAGGGATCTGGTCCTCGTTACCAAGGAAACCCGACCCTGCCGCGCGCGCAGGCTCAGTCTGGAGACCCCACAGCTTTCCAGTTGCTTACAGGGCTAGAACCGTATCCCAGGTTGCCCGGGAGACAGCCGGGCAGACCCTGGCTCGCCGGAGCTTCCACGAGGCCCCGCCCCGCCCAGGTTACCAGGAAGAGTCTCCTCCCCGCATGGCTCGCTGGTCTCCATCCCTGACTTCTCCCCGCATCCAAGCCTGGCTTCACCTCTGCAAGCCGTTGTCAAGGAGACCCGTCCTCTCGCCGTCCCCACGTTTCCGCGTTCTCCAAGCACGCCTCTGCCCCTGTTCGGGTGCCAAGGCCTCTCGGCTCCGCCCACTCCAGGGAGGCCCCGCCCCCAAGGGGCTCCGCCGTCCTGAACACCCCGCCCCCAAAAAACTCCTCCCGGTTGCCAAGGAGACTAGGCTCCGCCGCCTGATCTGCGGGCCCCGCCCCTCAGCCCGGCCCAGGCCCCCGGCTTCCGGCTGTCTCCAGTTTGTCCTCGTGCGGCCACCGTCCTCCACGACCCGGCCCTCCGCGGCGCGGCGCCCGCGTTTCTCCGCGAGCTCGGCGCTCGCCGTGCGTGCCGTGCGTGCTATGCGTGAGCGTGCGCGGGCGCGTCGGCCGGCGAGGGAGCAGCAAACGGCCGGCGGCGGGCGCCGCGCGGGGGGCGGGCGACGCGGAGGCGGCGGTGGCCATGGCCGAGGCGTCGCCGCAGCCCGGACGGTACTTCTGCCACTGCTGCTCGGTGGAGATCGTGCCTCGCCTGCCGGTGAGGTCCGGACGGGAGGGCGGCGGGGCTGGGCGCGCGAGGCGGGCGACAGGGGAAACTGAGGCCCGGCGGGGTGCGAGCAGCGTGGCGGGCAGGCCCGAGAGCCCAGGGCGGCGGCGGGGCTCCCCCGCAGGGACGTGGCGTCGGTCGGACCCCTGGGGGATCGGAAGCCGAGCTCCGCGCCGGGGACGATCGCCGAGCGCGTGGCCAGGACGCGGGGGCGCGCAGCGCGGCCTCGAGCGCCGCCCCGGGCCTCGCAGCTGCGCCCAGAGGAGCTGCGAATCCGACGGCGCAGCCCGGGGGTCGGGGCCTGCCGCGCTGGAGCCCCACCAGGTCGTTACAGGCCTTAGGCTAGTGCCTCGGTGTGGCTTTGGCCAGCTGCACCCCCAGTTCCCCACCTGGGCGCCCCCGGGCTCCCACCTGGGCGTCCCCGGGCTCCCACCTGGGCGTCCCCGGGCCCCCACCTGGGCGTCCCCGGGCCCCCACCTGGGCGTCCGCAGGCCTCCTGCCGCTTCACGGTGGCTCTGGGCATGTGTACCCCGAGGACCCTGCTTGGGTGTCCTGGGGCCTCCTGCATTCAGTTCAAGGTGATTTTGGCCAGGTGCCTCCCAGGGTTCCTGCAAGCCTGTTGAGAGTGACTGACGAGTTCTGTGTCTGGTGTCCCCGACCTCCCCTTTCTTTTCCCAGGTCCATCAGGCTAACCTCTGGTGGGTAGCTTCTAGGTTCCCAGGGCAGCATCCTCCTACCCCTCGGGCATCCGTTGTCGCATACCAGGTTTGAGGCTCACTCTAGGGAGGGTTCATCTCCCCGTACTTGCAGCCAGCTGCCGCCTTCCCAGGCTGGGCATGGAGTCTGCCCCTGTATTTTGAGGAAAGGAAGCCTGGGTGGGTCCTTTGAAGTGGTACCTGGTCTGGTGTACGCCACACTGCCGTTGCAGAGAAGGTGATGGATGGGGTCGCATCTGAATCATGCAGAGCCTGTCCGGGTGAAGGGCGGGTGGCCAGAGTTGGTGTAGTTTCTTCGGGTCTGTGCACACTACCCCTGGGTGGTGACATGGTGGTGGTCTTCAGGGCGATTTTAGGTCTAAGAATTCAGTTTGGCTAGGTTTGGTGGCTCATGCTTTCAATCCCAGCACTCAGGAGGCAGGGGCAACACAATGAGTTCTAGGACAGTCGGGGTGACACCAGCAAACCCTGTCTAGAACAAACAAAAACAAATGACAACGAAAACACAGGTTGGAGGGAGAGTGGAATCTGGGGTGCCATGCCAACCTAGGGTGTGGGAATCTCCCTGATGGTTATTTCTGCTTCTCGGTTTGCTGCGCCTCATCCATGTCTCCCCAGCTTCCGTGCTCTTTGCTGTCCTCAGAGTCAGGGAGGAGCCTGGACTGGGGACTGCGGCCCCCAGGGTCCGTGTGAGCCCTGGGGTCAGAAGCCCGGCTCTCTGCCAGGAGATGGCCTGATCCTAGCTGTTGCTCTTCTTGGCTGGGGCCAACACAGCACCAGGTGCTGGCCCTGTGGCTTTGAACAAGGAGGACCCTGACCTCTGACCGCTGCTGTGCCTGGCAGGGGCCCTCCTGTAAGTCCCGTGACCCAACACGGTCCTTGTTCTTCCAGGGTTGGTAGGCCGGCCGGGGAGTGACAAGCGTTTGGACAGTGGCGCGGTGGCTTCTGTGTGAGCAGGTCTGGGGTTCAGTGGGACGCGTCGTGGTCTAGAGTCCAGGACAGGCCCCTCGGGAGGAGGGGACCCTGCCCTGTGTGCAGTTGTAGTGACGGCGGCCACTCCAGACCCTGAGCTGGTTGCTAGAGACACCACTTCCAGTGGTGGCACCTGGGCTGCCCTGCTGCGGCTCTGGAGTCAGACAGAGCCACTTCTCAGGGTGCCCTGAGCCAGGCACTCTGTCGTCAGCTGTCCAGTGTGCTGCCCATGCCAGACACGTGAGCAGCACGCTGGTTTCTCACACGGTGGGTCAGCCTTCCTGACACAGGGACCTGTAGTGCAGCTCCTCCTGCTGTGGGGACCCCAACCATAAAGTGACTTTCGTTGCTACTTCATAACTGTTGGCTACTGTTATGAACCATAATGTAAATATCTGATATTCAGGATGCTGATAGGCAACCCTGAGAAGAAGTTGTTTGACTCCCAAAGGGATCACGCCCCACAGGTTGAGAACTGCTGCGCTGATGGGTAGTCTGTGTCGTGCCTGTGGGGCTGGGGCTGCCAGGCAGTGGCCGAGCTTCAGGGTGCTGGGAAGAATAGCTTGCTTGCCTGGGAACGTCAGTAGGAAGCAGATGAGTTGGCTAGAGGCCGTGGGCAGTGCACGCCCAGACTTGATCCTCTGCAGGGTGTGTTGGTGGAGGCCATGTGACACACAGGTGTGGACATGGGGTGTCTGTCCGTGGGCAGACACCTGCAGCCTGGCTCCTCGTTTTTCCTGCGCACTGCCTCGTGGGTCAAGGGGCGTAGATGAGAGGACCAGTGTCTGCTGCGTGTGTGAACACGGTGCCTAGCGTGGACAGAGCGTGAGGGGCCTGGCCTGGGGCCTGGGCAGAACCACTCCTACAGACAGAGCGCCAGGCAAGGTGAAGGCCTTAAGTCCTCCTGGTGGGAGACCAGAGGGCACGGCACGGCCATGTGCTGAGGAAGGTGCTGCATGGACTTGTGAGACAGGCGGTGGCTGCTGCGTCTTCTAGGGATGTAGGACACACGTGCCCAAGGATGGCGATTCTGCATGCGCAGCCATGGGCAGGGAGCTGGCTCTGTGGCTGCCCATGCCTCACACTGTGTCAGTTCTGGAAGCCGCCTGTCCTCTGGAGACCAGGGGCTGCAGACCGGTGACACTGGCCAGAGATGCCTAGACTCCGTCCCCTTGCCTTCCCTGTGGCACTCCGGGTGGTCCTTTGGGATATGTTCTAGGGGTCACCTGAGCATAGGGCACCCCATGTCCTGTGGATATCCTACAGTCTCGGGTCTCTATCAGGGCTCTTCTCTGGGTAGGATGTCACTGGGACCATCAGGGCAGAATGGCCTCTGCTGGGTGACCCTTGGCGCCAGCTGCTGTGAGGGTGGGCAGATGCCTGCCTGAGAGACAGACATGTGGCAGTGGATACGAGCTGACCCTAACTGTGTCCCTGCTGCAGCCAGTGAGGGGTGGCTGGGTGTGGAGGTTGAGGCAGAGTGCACCAGACCATGTGTGTGCTACTGTTGTGCTATGCCAAGGAGGTGGTACTGGTCAGACTCTGGCCCTGCCAAGAGTGCGACCACCCAGCTCTGGTGAGGCCTGACCCCGGTTTGCTGACTGTCTCGGGTCAGCCAAGTCACGCTGGCATTGCCCTGGTGACTAATGGCGTGCCCTTCCCATGTTCGTGGCAGTGTGTCCAGCTCTGGAGGTGTGTCTGCAGGGTGGTGAGCGGGCCTCGGATGTCACGTTGCTGGTTGGGCCGCCCCCCTCCCTGCCCGCTCTACTCCTGTCCAACAGCTTGAAGCTGCCTGTGGCTGGAGCAGGACATAGTGTGTGATGTGCCGTGTGGAGCCCAGTGGTCAGGCTCGTGGCCACTCTCGATTTAGGATCCATTCTGTCCATGAGAGGCCTGTGGTCTTGGCTGACCGCCTGTACCACCGCCTTAACACTCAGCAGCGTGGCCTTGTGGGAAGCGTGCCCTGCACCTGGTGGGGTTTTCTGTGTGTGGTGGTGGCCCCAGAGGTGACCCGGCCTCTGGGTCCAGGGGTTCTGGCCCCAGAAGCACAAATGTGGCTGTCACTTGGCCTCAGGAAGGCATTACCTGGTTTTCAGGGTGTCTGAAGAAAGGACTGGGGTCCTCTCATTGTGGGGTGCACACTGTCTGGGTCTTCACTGGGACTGGGAGTCACTGGAGGAATCCAGGCTTGGGGAGACCTAGCAGGGTGCTGGAGTCACCAGGCTGTAGGAGGAGGCCATTACTGTCCTCTCTGCCCTGTGTGCCTCAGGCGCAGGCTAGACAGACTGCCGTACATGGCTTGGGATAGATGCCGTCCTGACCCTTGCCTCTCCCACAGGATTACATCTGCCCAAGGTGCGAGTCTGGCTTCATCGAGGAGCTTCCAGAAGAGACCAGGTAGTGATGAGGGTGGGGGGCTGCCATACGTTGGCATTTTTTGCCCTGAGGACCTAGGAGGGGCTTCAGCCACAGTTGACAGGCTCTCTCCCTCCCCAGGAACACAGAAAACGGCTCTGCCCCCTCCACAGCCCCCACCGACCAGAACCGGCAGCCATTTGAGGTGAGTCAGGGTCCCTGGTCCCCAGATCCCCTGTCCTACAGGAGGGCACACACCCACCCCATGCTTGGTGCTCTTCCTAGCCCTGACAGTTGTCCCCATCTGTGGGATGGTCAGTGCACCCCCCCCCCTTCGCTGTCTGTGGTACATGGCGGCCTCACCACGTCCTCTCCACAGAGTGTGGACCAGCACCTGTTCACGCTGCCGCAGGGATACAGCCAGTTTGCTTTCGGCATCTTCGATGATAGCTTTGAGATTCCCACGTTCCCTCCCGGGGCACAGGCCGATGACGGCAGGGACCCTGAGAGCCGGCGGGAGAGAGAGCACCAGTCTCGGCATCGGTATGGGGCCCGGCAGCCCCGTGCTCGCCTTACCGCCCGGCGAGCCACTGGCCGGCATGAAGGTGTCCCCACACTGGAAGGGTGAGTGGGCTGGGGTGGCTGGTGAGGGCCTCCCTGCCACAGTGAGACATAGAGACATGGAGGCAAGCACACGCCACTGACCCTGAGGCTCCAGGCTTCCTTAAGGGCCTCACCTGGCTCCCGTGGGAGCCATCTGGCCACCTCTCTCCTTAGACAGGACCCAAGGAGCCTGGGTCCCCCACAGGAGCTGAGCACTACATCCCCATGCCCCTGCGGAAGTGGAATAAGGCTGGGGTCCACGACCTTGAGGCCGTGCCCCGCGGCCTCTGGCTCCCGGGATTCCCTATGAAACAGTTTGTACCAATGGCTTCCTCCCATTGGGTAGGAGGGCACATGCCTGTCATCCCAGCACTTGAGTGGTGATGGAGACAGTCAAGTCTAGCTGCCTGCAGGCGGGGGCTGCAGAGCAAGCCTCTTGGCGGTGAGCTGGTGGGCTGGCCGCCGCAGGCCCCTGTGACACCGTCTCTCCCACAGGATCATCCAGCAGCTCGTGAACGGTATCATCTCCCCGGCCGCTGTACCCAGCCTGGGCCTTGGTCCCTGGTGAGTAGGGGACGGGTGCCCGGCCCCTCCCACCCTGCGTCCCCTGACCCGGCCTCTCCCCCCCAGGGGCGTCCTGCACTCGAACCCAATGGACTACGCCTGGGGGGCCAACGGCCTGGACGCCATCATCACACAGGTACAGCCGGCCACTCAGCATCTCGGGGAGGGGGTGGGAAGCCAGCCCGATGAGGCTCGGCAGCACTGAAGGCCACTGCGGCATCCTGCCCTCTGGTGTCGGGCATCTCAGTGGCCGGTCCTCCTCCCCCGCCTCGTGAAGGATGCCTGTTGTTCTAGAAGGACAGTGGCCTGTACCAGAGCTGTACGCCCCAGACAGCCCAGAGATTTAGTGGCCTGGTGTGTCTTGCTGGTCTGCAGCCTTGCAGAGCTGGGCAGGTGGAGACCCCCACGCCGCACCTCCCCATTGGGAACCATGCCCCTCAGGCCACTGCTCCTTTTTGTCTTTCAGCTCCTCAATCAGTTTGAGAACACGGGCCCCCCACCCGCAGACAAGGAGAAGATTCAAGCCCTCCCCACAGTCCCCGTCACAGAGGAACACGTGGGTATGCTCACAGGGCGGTGTTCAGTCCCGGGTCCTCCCCTGCTCCGGCCTGCCTCTCACCGACCTCTTCCTCTGCAGGCTCGGGGCTGGAGTGCCCTGTGTGCAAAGACGACTACGCTCTGGGCGAGAGCGTGCGGCAGCTGCCCTGTAACCACCTGTTCCACGACAGCTGCATCGTGCCCTGGCTAGAGCAGGTGACCGCCCTACACGCGGAGGCAGCCCGCACACCCAGACCACCTCTGACCTTACCCCTGACCTGCTTGCCTGCCACCCAGAAACCTTGTGCTCATCCTAACTGCAGCCCTAACACCAGCCAAACTCCCAGACCATTCCTTCCCCCTTAGCTCTGAGCTGCCTTTGCCATGCCTGGCTCCAGCTGTGACCTCGGCTCACACCTGGACCCTGAGGCTGACCTCACGCTGCCCAGATCCAGAAAGAACCCCTGGGTCAGAGCATGTTGGCGTTGCCCTGGGTGCTGTCCCTGACTTCCTGCCCTGCCTGTCGCCGTCTCACCCAGACCCGGGCCCCGACGCCCTGGCCCTGCCCCTCCCTCCTAACTCCTCCTCTGTCCTCTCAAGCACGACAGCTGCCCGGTCTGCCGCAAGAGCCTCACCGGACAGAACACGGCCACCAATCCCCCAGGCCTAACCGGAGTGGGCTTCTCGTCATCCTCGTCCTCATCCTCGTCCAGCTCGCCCAGCAACGAGAATGCCACAAGCAACTCCTGAGTCCCACCTGGCCACCCACCCTCCGGGGCTCGGCCCTCCCACCCGCCCCAGGTGCCCCAGCACCGCCGTGGCCGCGGACTAGAGGTGCTGCCCCGTGGTGGCCAGCAGCACCTGGCGGGCCGGGCCCCAGGCTGCGACAGGCTCGGACTTGGCCTCCTGTTGGAGGCGCGTACGTGGGCCCCGTGTCCCCAGCCGGCGTCCTCGTCGTCTCCAATCTCACCCTCCAAATGTTCAACTGCGGCAGAAGGGTTTTTATGATTTTAAATTATTACTGCTTTGAAATAAATGGACGTTTGAGCCACGTGCGGCCATGCATGATCTGTGGAGAGTCAGCGGAACTGTTGCCAGGCCCAGCACCCGCCAGCGCCGGCCTCGGGACCATGAGGGTGACCAGCAGACCCAGGAACAAACTGCTCCAGCAGACTTTTTTTTTTTTAAAGGGAAATGTGTGTTATCTGGAAAGCTATTTAAAATACACCTACTCAAAAAGCAGAGCCCATGGCTTGGCGTCTTCCTTCAGCCAGGGTGTCCATGACTGCCCGGTGGGGCAGCCCACAGGGTGGGTTTATGCTTCTGGCAAAGGCCTGAAGCTACCCGGGCCTTGGCAGTGTTCCACAGTAGGCAATTTGAACCTCAGGGCTGCTCGGGTGGGAAGCCGTCTGTTGCAAGCCCGCGTGTGGGTGACCACGCGGTGGGGCCTGTGACCAGGCACGCTGCCGTCTCATCCACATACCACTTCCCTGCCTTCATGGGGGGACCGACTTGCAACCTCTATGAGGGCTGGCTCACCCAGCGCCACACCAGCATTGCCGTGGGTGAGCAGGTCCCCAGCCTTCCCGTTCCTGAGTCTGTGGAGGAGACCCAGAGCACCCCCACGGCCCAGAGCAGTCACGCTTTCAGCAACCGTGGGACCTGCCCACCTGTCCTCAAGTGTAGGACCTGAAGAGCCCAGAGGACCATGTGTTACTTCAGGCCTGGCCATGCCGTGGTGTCAGCCAACTAACCTTTGGTTGCCCTCTACTCTGCCATGGTCTGGGGCACGAGTCTTGGCCTCCTCGGGTTGGGGTGCTTAAATGAAGCTGCCAGCCACATCCCACCCTGACAGCCTGATAGCAGAGAGGATGCCACCCACAGGTACCATGCAGACCGCCATTCTCTGGAGATGCTGTCCCTGCCGAGGACCAGAGTGTCCCTTCTGAAAGCTGTCAGCAGTGTCTCTGTCCTGCCTCTGTGACGAGCAACCATGCTCACCAAAGCTTACGACATTTATTGTTGATGGTTCTGGGACAGAAGCTGACACTGGCGTCCCCAGGATGTGATCTAGGTGAGACTAGGTTGGTCTCTCCCAGTGACTCCTGGGAACATGGTGAACCCATCTAGTGTCCAGACGCCCCACATCAGCCCCGAGTGGTGGCATACACCTTTAATCGAGTAGAGGCAGAGGCAGGAGGATCTCTGAGTTTGAGACCAGCCTGGTCTACAGAGCAAGATCCAGGACAGCCAAGAATATGCAGAGGCTGTCTCAAAAAAAAAAAAAAAAAGTGTGTGTGTATCTTTTTTATGTGTATGGGGAGCAAGTTCTGTGCACTTGAGTACAGGTGCTGGTAGAGGCCAGAAACGGAAGTTGGATCCTCCGGAGTGGGACATACACATGACTAATGACCTCGTGGGAGAAATAAACTCACTCCCCCTGGAAGAGCAAGAAGTGCTCTGGGCTCCAACCCTACTCTGGCCACATGGCACAGGTCTATGTCGCTATTACCGCCAACCTGGGCCATGCCCTCCACAACGTGTCCACCCTCCCTGACCCTGTCTGGACTTTCCTCATCCACCTGGGGCGTCCCCACCTCCAAACCTCTCCATGCTGTTCCCAGAGCACAGGTCAGGCTGAGCCCAGCCATGTCCTCACCTCCAAACTAGATGGATGGAAACTGCCAGTTTTGTGTACCCCCTGAGAGTGGCCTCGCCTGAGGGACCCTCCATACTTCCCTGCCTGGCAGCCAGAAGACACACAGCCTGTGACCTAAGGAAAGGCATGTGTGGGCCCAGGGTCTCTGGCCTGGGCACCTGGCTGCCCAACCCCAGATCTTCCAGGCCTTCTCCGCTGCCCATGCCTCCTCAGCCATCAGCAAGCCCTTCAAGACGAGACCAGCACTGGCAGGAAGTGTGTGGACAGTTGGTGCCGCCGTGTCCGCCCGCCTTGCCGAGGAACGCCCTGGCCGTCCAGCGCCAGGAACATGGGTCGGCCGCGGTGCCGCCATCGTCGTGAGGCGTATGTATTATAGCCGTTCTCCTCGATGCGCTCCCGGAACCTGCAGTCCACAGAGTAGACCCGCTACAGTGCGGGTATGTGAGGCTGGCTGGCTGCCCCGCCAACCACCGCCTCCCGGTGGCCGCCCACTGCCCATCACTCACCGACCCGTAGAGGCGGCCCCTGCGATTCATGGCCACGTAGAAGCCTGAGTACACAGCCTTGATGACCACAGTGCCCACACGGACAGAGCGGATCTCAACAATGCCTGAGAGGGGATGGAAGAGGACAGTCAGGCAGCAGCCACACCGGACTGTCTCCAACCCCCGCTGGCATGGACCCTGGAGACTAGGACTCCACAACAAACACGGAGCTTCCCTGCATGAAGAGGGGTCTGTCTACAGCCGCCAGGCGCCAGCCAGAAAAGACCCGGGGAGCCAGGCCATGGCTAGCGCTGACGTGCTTGGGCACCGGCTGATGCCCTCTGCTTCATAGCGCTTACACAACCCTGGGTGGAGGGTGCCAACTGTACACATTTCCAGAAGGGAAACTGAGGCCCAGGATTGGAGAAGCCAGCTTTGGGCTCGTCTGCCCTGGCAAGCCCTACCTGCCTGGGTCTCAGCTTCCCTCCAGGAACCGGTTCCGGGAGGTAAATCCCACCACAGGCATCTAGGCCCTCTCCAGAAGCTCGAGGCCCCACTCTGGGACATAGTCACACCACTGTGCCACAGTCCCTATCACCTACGGAATGAGTGCATCTGCCCCACCCCAGGGGAGGCCCATGACCGTGGGCCATCCTGCTTAGCATTGCATCCTCCTGGCCAGCACCACACAGTAACTACCACATTAAGGAGGGAGCCCATCTGTCACCCCCATCCCTATCGAGGTGGGATCTAAATCTCAGAAGTAGTGAAGGGCCCAGGTCACTCAGCTGGGCCTCTTCCCCAGCCTGGGGCCGCTCCGCCTGGCTGTGCTACCACGGATGGACCTGCCCAGCCAGTCCCCTGTCACAGCCCTCGTCCTGTGTGGCCTAATGAGGGCCTTGGAACCCAGATGAAAGCCACTGGGATGGGCAGTGCCCTGTCACCTGCCCAGGGCTGAGCTCAAACCCTCCCAGGAACTCTTGTCAGACTTTAGTACCAGGGGAGCTGGCTGTGGCCTCTCCACCACCCCCAGCTTCCTCCACACCGTGACCTTTCCTCGCCACATACACACCACAAGCACTTATGGAAGGTCTCCTGTATGCAAAGCAGGGTTCTGTCTGGACCCAGCTACATTCCTGGTCTCTTAGCAGGACCCTGAGATCAGGGCATCCCTCTTACCTCATTTGCCAAATAGGGGTGTCTGGGAACAGAGCGAACCCCAGTTCAGGCAGGTCGCAATCCCAGGAGCAGGATTCCTGCCTCAGTCCCACTGGGCATGCACAGTTTGACCTTGTACATAGGCCGGGGACCCCACCCGGAGGCCCCTGCCCGCCCGGGAGCCCACAGGAGGTGTGCCCATCTCCCTGCCCCAGCACTCACTGTCCTGGCCGTGCCGCCAGCGCGTCCCCTGCACCCGGCCACCGGGGTCCACTCGCAGGAAGAAGTGGGTGGAGGAGAAGAGGCGGCGCCAGCGCACGTCGCCCTCCAGATGCGGGTACCCGCCCGGGGCACCCGGTGCCCGCGCCAGCAGCAGCCAGGCCAGGCCCAGCCAGAGGCGGCGGCGCATCCCGACCTGTGCCCGCCAGCGCGCGGTGGCCCAGCTGCACGGTCGGGGGCGGGGCTAGGGCCGCGGCTGTCCAATGGGCGCCGGGGGCGGGGCCGCCGGCCGGGGCATCACACGCGGGGGTTCTGCACGCCGTTGTCCCACAGGAGGGTCGCCGTCACCCCGGGGGTGAGGGTGCGGGAGTGGAGAGGGAGACACAAGGACGAGATCGCAGAGGAACAGAAATTGAAGACGGAAAGACCGGAGATGGAGAGAGACAGAAACCAGAGAGACAGGAGAAAGGGATCGAGAAGAAACAGACAGCGAGAGAAGACTGTGGAAGAGATGGGCACGTGACAATGAAGTAAACAAGACTTCAGAAGGTGTCAGGACAGTGTGGCCTCCCTTGTCTTAGAGATTCTGAAGCCACCCCTCGGGAGGGGCTCTGCCATGGAAGACGGACAGGGAAGGGATGGGGTGAATGGTGGGCAGCGTGACAGATGCAGGGACCTGTGTTTGGGCGGGAGGGACAGACAGGTATGTCACCACCAGCTTAGGGGCATTGAGGACAAGAGGACGGCGTCTGGGCAGCAGAATTAGGGCGGTGTGTCCACCCCCACACCTGCTCCTCGTCGCAGCCACACCCATCCCCAGGAGACATCCATGGCAGCCAGTGGCTCTGAGGATGGGTGCAATGACCTTCAGGTGCAGCCTAGAGTCACTGGTGCTGGGGAACCTTGGCCCTCCACGCCAGTTCCCTCCCCCTGGCCCAGGGGCACCTTTAAATAGCACTAGGGTGAGGTTTGCTGACAAGTTTACCTTTTGGGGAGCCCTCTGGAAAGACAACCAGTCCTTCAGGATGCCAGGATTCCTTCCTGGTGGCTCAGTAGATCCCGTCTTCCTGGCCCTGGGCAGGTCACGCCGGGGGTGGGGGGTTGTCCAGGATAAGGTGGACCAGCATGTCCGTGCCTGGGTCCATCTGCTGCTCGCACCACATACATATGGCACAAGGCCCCGTGACCCTTCCTGATGGTCCACACTTGAGTGCTTCCTCTGTGAGGAAGGTTGACAAGGAGGTGTCTGTCTGGAAGGCTACACTGAGAAATGCTGGGCAAACAATGTAGCACACAGTACCAATGCCACCCAGCCACTTTTGTTCCGTGGCTGAAACTGGAAGCTCGCATTCCGCGGTGAACACCTTGCAGCCCCTGGACCCGCCCCTGGACATTTTTAGATTCCCTGTATGAGAGGCCAGGACGCACGCCTGGGAGGTGTCTGACTTGGTTTAATTTAATAACAGCTCATTGAAATGTAATTTGCATACCACATAAATCACTCATTTAAAGTATAAACTGAGTTATTAGTGCACAAGCGTTGGGCAACCCTTACCTGTCAAACTCCAGAGCGTTCCATCATCCCCATGAGAGTCATCCTATCTTACCTGCTTCCAGTACTCAAGTCCACTTCCCGTCTCTGGATTCTCCCAGCACTAGGGAGGTGGAGACAGGATCTGCTGCCCATTTAGTCTGAGACTTCGAAGACGTTAGAGGTCCCTGGTGGCTGCTGCTCTGCTTCTCTGATCTTTCAGCGTTCACCCTCAATATCTGACTCCAGGTTTTTATTGTGAAGACGAATCAGGATTGGGCTTCAGGGCTCCACCTTGACCACGCCCCCGGCCCCTCACTGGGGATTCTAGGCGGGGCTCCACCCTGACCACGCCCCCGGCCCCCTCACTGGGGATTCTGGGCGGGGCTCCACCTTGACCACGCCCCCAGCCCCTCACTGGGGGATCCTGGCCGGGGCTCCACCCTGACCACGCCCCAGGCCCTCACTGGGCGATTCTAGGCGGGGCTCCACTCCTGACCACGCCCCCAGGCCCTCACTGGGGGATTCTGGGCGGGGCTCCACCCCGACCACGCCCCCAGCCCCTCACTGGGGGATTCTAGGTGGCTCACCCCGACCACGCCCACAGCCCCTCACTGGGGAGTCTACGCAAGAGTTGAGTCACAGCCTCAGGTCCCCTCCACACTCCTCCTACCCCACACCATGTTTACCTTAGCTCTAGATACCAGAATCCCCAGTGAGGGGCTTGGGTGGGCTCAGGAGTAGCATCCTTGTCTAGAATCTGTTGACTAGGAGCAAAGTATTTAAACTCTGAGGTGGAAAGTCTGGTGCTTTAGCAAATCAAAGAGGAACTTGAATAATAAGGGACAGGAGAAGAACTCGAGCCCATGGTTCTTCCAGCCCTCAAAGATCTGAGGAGCTGTTGATGTCTTGGAGTTATAGGTCCTGCTACTTCATCCCTGGGGAACAGGAGGCTGACCCCAGGAAGAGGTCACCATGCCCCAGGTACCCTAGGGAATGAGCCGAGCCGGTTGGGGAGGGCAATGCTCAGTGTTGAAATTATTCTCACCCTGTGACATCAGCAAGGCCAGGCCTGCTTGGGCACCTTGGAATGTGTAGTTGAGGGGCCACGGGTCTTCAGTTTAAGGAGAGGAAATCTGTTGAGTTCCTGTGCTGAGGCCTCTCCAGTGGTTCAGCCACTCACCTCAGGGCCTTTGCACTGGCTGGCATTCTCCCTCCACCCCTGTTGTTGCAGTAGGTCTTCCACATGAAAGCTGGTCCTAGCCTGGTGATCCTCGCGGAGCCTCAAGCGGGCATGCTTCGAGGTTTGACGGCCCACAACTAAGCGGAGTGCCTGGGGGCTGCAAACGAATGCTGGAGGAGCTGGGATTACGGCACTCCTGTGTCTAGCTCACTCCTCTCTCTCTCTCTTTCCTTCAGGGTTTCTCTGTGTAACCACCGTGGCTGGCCTTGAACTCAGAGATCAGCTTGCGTCTGCCTCCCAAATGCTGGGATTAAAGGCATGGGCTGGGGCAGGCGAGATGGCACAGAGGTTAAGAGCTCTGGCTGTTCTTCCAGAGGTCCTGAGTTCAACTACATGGTGGCTTCCAACCATCTGTAATGGGTGATAAGTTTTAGGCCTCCTGAAGGCGCCTCTCCTCCTGGTTGCAACAAACCGAATCAGACCAATTTGGAAAGCCCAGGTTTAATGGATAAAGTACTCTTGGGCGATTCCCTGGCCCTGCAGAGAGGAGACAGTGACATGAGACCTGAGGAACCAAGGACCATGAGTCTGTTTTTGGGAATGCCGCTTATATATCCCCTGTGGGAGTTGTCTTGAGCCTCTCTGGGGGGAGGAGCTGTGTGAGGTGGAGCTCCCACCCAAACAATGGGATCTGATTCCCTCTTCTGGTGTGGATGAAAACATAGCACTCATATCCATAAAATAAACAAATAAATAAACATTAAAAGTAAATAAATGAAGGCGTGGGCTGCCACACCCGGTTTAGCTCACTCTTCTTGCTCTGTTCCTGTCCGCTTGTCTGTGGAGGTAAACTGAGGCTAGGATAAGGGGAAACATGATCCTGGACTGTAGCTGGATTTTTAGTTGAAGCTTAAGCAGACCTGGGCTTTCTACACATCTTTCTAAGATCCATGCTCTGCACATTTGGGCCACTTGTTGGAATCAATCTCTTTTCCTCCATCCCTGTCTCTGAATAATTTATTTTTATTTTATGTGCATTGGTGTTTTGCCTTCATATATGTCTGTGTGAGAATGTGAGGTCTCCTGGAACTGGAGTTACAGTTGCAAACTGCCATGTGGGTGCTGGGAATTGAACCTTGGTCCTTTAGAAGAGCAGCCAATACTCTAACCACTGACCTACCTCTCCAGCCCTAAAGAGACTTTTTTTTTCTTTCTCTCTTTTGATTTTTTCAAGACAGAGTTTTTCTGTATAGCTCTGGGTGCCCTGGAACTCACTCTGTAGACCAAGCTGGCCTTGAATCTGCAGAGATCCCCCTGCCTCTGTCTCCCGAGTGCTGAGGGCATGGGTCACCCCCACCTCTCTGTGGGTCTGTCTGTCTCATTAAGACAGTTTTATGCGCCCCAGGCTATTGCTTTGAATTTTAATCCTCCTGCCTCCACCTCCAGAGGGCTGGGATTATAAATCCACTACACACACCATGTCCTACGCTCACTGAGGACCTCCAGACAGTAGTAGTCTTAGAACTGGGAAGCGGGAAGATAAGCCAGTTTTGGCAGTCCAGGCCTCCTCTCATCTCAGGAGGATACTGTCTGGGCTACAGAATTACTTCAAGAACAGCCTAGAAATCTTAGCAAGACTGTCTCAAGAATAAAATGCTTGTGTATGATGGTGCATACCTGTCATCCCAACACTCCTGAATTAGAGGCAGGAGGGTTGGAAGGCAGGGTGGGGGTGCAGGGGAATTGGGGTCAGGGCAGAATGCTTGCCTAGCATACAGAAAGCATTGCCAGCACCAGACACATCAGGCCTGGTACTGCAGCTCCTCCGTTGTCCCAGCGCTGGGGAGGTGGAGACGTGAGGGTGAGGTGTTCAAGGTCAGCTCCCATACATGTAAACTGGAGGCCAGCCAGAGCTATATGGGACTCTGTGAGTGAATGAATGAATAGGGATGTGTACTATTTACATTTCATTTATTCATTTGTTTGTGTATGTATGCATTTATTTATTTATTATGTGTAGTGTTCTGTCTGCACGTATCCCTGCAGGCCAGAAGAGGGCACCAGATCTCATCATAGATGGTTGTGAGCCACCATGTGGGTGCTGGGAATTGAACTCAGGACTTCTGGAAGGGCAGCCAGTGCTCTTAAGCTCTGAGCCATCTCTCCTGTTTACATTTCTTTTGCATCTGTAAGGCTGCTGATTCCATTTGCGCGCGCGCGCACACACACACACACACACACACACACACACACACACACACAAAGAAAAAACAAAATAGGGGATTGTGCATGGGTGTGCAAGCTATAATTCCAGCACTGGGGAGGCAGAACAAGCAAATCTCTGTGAGTTTGAGGCCAGCCTGGTCCAAATATAATGAACTCCAGGACAGTCATGATTACATAGTGAGACTCTGTGTCATTCATATACATTCATATATATATTCTGTTATATATAGATACACACACATATAAACAGATTTTCAAAACCTTGTCTTGAAAAACCAAAATTAAAAAAAATATAAAAAAAAGCAAGGAAAAAATCGAATCAGAGGAAACTTGGATTATGAAAAGAGCCAATGAAATGCGCAGAGTATTTCTGCGCCTGCTCTCTTGCAGCCACACTGCGCGCTTCCTCCTGGGAGTTGTAGTTCTACTCTGGCGCCTCTCGCGGAGCCGAGCGTAACTAGCCTTCCGGCAGTCTCGGAACTACAACTCCCGGTTGGCGGTGCGCGCGCGCGCGCGTGCGCTGTGTGGGTAGCGGGCGGCATGTCGGCGCTACGCTGGACCAGAGGCGCAGCGGGACTCGGCAGGGCGTTGAGCTCCTCTGGACGCCGCCGCCCGACTTCGGAGGAAGGTAAAGCAGCGTCGGACCCAAGGCTGTGATTTTTCGCCTCCTTGGGGTCCAGTCGCCTCCAGCCTTTGCGCTTTGCCCTATGGAGGAGTCCCCGGGAACCCGCTCGGGCACTAGCTGGCACTCCGTTTCCAGGGGAATCCGCAGGGCACTTTGACTTTTGACTCTTGCTCGCGTTTGTAGCCCTCTTAACCCATTGTTGGGAACTTTTGGATTCTGACTTTGACCTTTATGGCCACTTTTAGTTATGAGTCCTTGCTGGATCCTGCACCGCGACTCCGGTAGCTTTGGCCTGCTCTGCCCTTGAGCTTACATTCTCCTGGGTCTTGATTTATTTGGGGTGGGGGTGGGTGTTATTTTTTGAGGCATGGTTCTTCCATGTGGCTCATGCGAGATGTTGGATTCGAACTCATGCCTCCTGAGTGTTGAGATCACAAGCCTGTACCACCATGCCTGGCTGTCCTTGTCTTCTGATGTCGTTTCTTTCTGGGCATGCGTGAGTTAAGTTTGAGGCAGGCCCTCACACTAGCCTAGGCTGACCTGGAACTCACGATGTGTCTCAGGCTACACTCCACTCAGCCTCCAGAGTGTTGGGGTGCCCACTTGAGGCGGTGGTTTCTCTAGTCTCACCCTTCCTGTCTCTTTCAGGGACCCTCAGTGGCCTCTGCAGCTCAAGAAGGAGCTCTGCTGCCAGCCCCCGTGAGCAAGATGCCCAAAAGGAGTGGGGCCATGCTGAGCTGCTGGAAGGTAAGCTGGCACCCCACGCCCTTCCGCACCCCTCGCAGGGCTCACGGCCTTGGCTCCTTACACTGAAGGCCTTGAGGGAATGGGCTCCTCACTGGCCCTGACCACACCAAGACAGTGTGTCAGTGTGGTCCGGAGTCCACCGAGCAGTGTTGCCTGAACGTCCTGTGTCCTGTACGTGGCCTGTGGGGTCCTCTTGTGTGCTGGGCTGGTTCTGGGAGCTGTTGTAATTCCATCCCCAGGACTCTCACTTCCAGGAAGACAATTGGGGCCCCAGATTAAACCTGAACAAATGCCCAAGGTACATTTGTCATTGGAGTGGTCTTCTGCTGAGGTAGAGAGTCTCCAGCTCGAGTCCTAAACAGTCAGGGTGGAGCTGGAACCCAATTGTTTTGTTTGTTTGTTTTTCTCAGACAAAGTTTCTCTGTGTAGCCCTGGCTGTCCTGGAACTCTCTCTGTAGACCAGGCTGGCCTCAAACTCAGAGATCCACCTGCCTTTGCCTCCTAAGTGCTGAGATTAAAGGCGTGTGCCACCACTGCCCTGTGAAAAATCCAATTTTTACTTCATTTATTTATTGGTGTTTCCAAATCAAGGTTTCTCTATGTAGCTCTGGCTGTCCTCTGTATTCCAGGCTGGTCTCAAATTCCTGCCTCTGCTTCCCTAGTGCTGGGATTAAAGGTATGCGTACTTCCACCTGGCTTTGGAACCCAATTTTAAGGGTTAGGGGACCAAGTCTAGTGGACAGGATGTCCCAGGCCATCATCCAGGTTTCCCTCCTGACACCATGTCATGTCTGCATGGTAGCTGCAGAAGGGACAGGGACAGACAGACAGACACGTAGATAGTGACTGTGCACAGCCATGGTCCTGCTCCTCCATCAGCAACAGCTGATTCCTGGGATGGGGACACACACACACACACACACACACACACACACACACACACACACACGGAGATCCTGGCAACCTTAAGATGGAATCTGTCATCTGGCCAGAGAGGGTATTAAAGACTTAGTGCACGGTCCATGTCTCCTCTCATGAGGCCTCTTTCTGTCAAGAGCACAAATGCCCTGTTTCTTGGGCCGCAGAGCTTCAGTCACGCTGACTTCTCTCCTGCCACATCAAATACTCCTGCCCCAGGGCCTTCGCACCCTCTTGGCTCTTGGGTCCCTGCAGGGGCAGTCAGTGTCCCTGCTCCCCATCTGTTTCCTTTTTCAGGAGGCCTCACACAGATGTGCCACCTGCCTTGTGAGGTCCCCTGAGAGCCAAGAGCATGTGTGTTGAGACAGGGTCTCACCCAGAACTCTGATCCTCTCCGTCCACCCTTCAAACCCAACTTTGTTTCTTTTTGTGAAGACCTGAGCCAGGTCCCTGCCTCACACTGGCCAATGGGCCACGAACCAGGGACTGGAGCTGTGGGAATGGCAGGCAGTCAGCTGGTCCTGGGGATGTCTGTGTGTGGAGCTGTGGGAATGGCAGACAGTCAGCTGGTCCTGGGGATGTCTGTGGTGGAGCTGTGGGAATGGCAGACAGTCAGCTGGTCCTGGCGATGTCTGTGCTGTCTGTCTGTGCTCAGCGCTCACCGCGCCTGTTGCTGTATGCCGTGTTCCCAGCCAGGCTTTGACCTGCTTGTGCACTAGCTTGAGCACATAGTAGCTGTGTGGCTGGGGCCCTCTGTATAGTGCCACTAATTGCCTTTTGGAGAAAATGTGAGCATTTGGAACACTCACTTGGGGCATTGACCTAGGAATGTTTGCTCTGTCACTACCCATGTGCATCAAGTATGTGCCTGAATACTTGCGACCTCACACAGAGGTCCCGATATGTTGGCCAGTGCCAGCATGTGCGAAGACCCTGAGGTAGGAGCCCTAAGCCTGGGAGGAGGGAAGGAGGGAGAGAAGCAGGCCGTGGTGAGCAGGAAGCGGTGAGCAGGCTGTGGTGAGCAGGAAGCGGTGTGGCAGGTAGAGCCTGGAGCCCAGGCTCAGAGCGTGCGAGGTGCAGGAGTGGGTCCCCAGTCCCCCTCTCTCCGCAGTGCTGGAGGCTCGGGTGCGGCAGCTGCAGGCAGAGAGCAGATCCAAGGGGAAGGGGAAGAAGGTGCAGATGGACCGGCCCGCGAAGGGCCGCAGCAGCCGCTGGTCCCAGAAGCTGGAGGCCGAGAAGGAGATGAAGCGGAAGCGCCAGGAATTTCTTGACATGCAGCAGAAGCAAACCCACACCCTGCACACAGAGCCCTGGATCTGGAGCAGGAAGGATCTGGCTGACTGCCTGCAGCCAAGCAAGAAGGGGGCAGCCAGGAGCTCAGAGGAGGAGGAGCGGCGGCTGGCCCGGGCTCTGCAGGCCGCCCTGCCGAAGCTCAGTTCCTGCACCCCAGCCAGTGCCAAGGCCGTGGTGGTAGAGCCGAACACCTTGTTCCTCCAGCAGAAGTTTCTGGCCTTCTTTGAGTGCTGCGCCTGCACCAGCAACATGGCCCTCGCCCATCACGTGCTGGTCACTCAGCACAAGTGTGACAAGCAGCCGCTGCTCACACTGGACATGTATAACACCGTGATGCTGGGCTGGGCCCGACAGGTGAGCCCCGGTCCAAGTTCCTTAGGCTTTTCCGATAGAAAACACTCTTCCCTTAAAAACCACTACCAGGAACTGGAGAGGTGGCTCAGCAATTAAGATCAGTGACTGCTCTTCCAGAGGTCCTGAGTTCAATTCCCAGCACCCACATGGTGGCTCACAGCCATCTATAATGAGATCTGGCGCCCTCTTCTGGCCTGCAGGCGCATGTGCAGGCAGAACACTGTATACATAGTAAGTACATCTTAAAAACAGAACAAACCACCACTGCTACCAATAACAAAACAAACAAACAAACAAACAAAAAAAAAAAAACGAGCTGGGCAGTGGTGGCGCACACCTTTAGTTTCAGCACTTGGGAGGCAGAGGCAGGTGATCTCTGAGTTCGAGGCCAGCCTGGTCTACAGAGTAAAAACTCTGTTCCCCTTCCCCACTAAAGATAAGAGACTAAGAAGGCCTGGGTGTAGTTCTCTGTGGGGAGTGGTGGCCCACGCCTTTAATCCCAGCACTTGGGAGGCAGAGGCAGGTGGATCTCAGAGTTCCAGGACAGCCACGGCTGTTACACAGAGAAACCCTGTCGTAAAAACAAAAACAAAACAAAGCTAGCCTGAGAAATACGGCAAGACCTTTTTCTTTTCTTTTCTTTTTTTTTTGGTTTTTCGAGGCAAGATTTCTCTGTGTAGTTTTGGTGCCTTTCCTGGATCTCGCTTTGTAGACCAGGCTGGCCTTGAACTCACAGAGATCCGCCTGCCTCTGCCTCCCGTGTGCTGGGATTAAAGGCGTGTGCCACCACCGCCTGGCTTCTTTTCTTTTCTCTCCTTCCTTCCTTCCTTCCTCCTTCCTCCCCCACCCCCCCCCCCCCCCCCCCCCCCCCCCCCCGCCCCCAAGACAGGGTTTCTCTGTGCAGCCCTGGCTGTGCGCTGTGCTGTCCTGGAAATCCCTCTGTAGACCAGGCTGGCCTTGAACTCACATCAGTCCACCTGCTTCTGCCTCCCAAGTGCTGGAATTAAAGTCATGCACCTATACACCTGACCTTTTATATATATATATATATTTATTTATTTTATTTATTTTATGTTCATTGGTGTTTTGCCTGCATGTATGCCTCTGTGAGGGCGTCAGATCCCTGGAACTGAGTTACAGACTGATGTGAGCTGCCGTGTGGGTGCTGGGAATCGAACCTGGGTCCACTGGAAGAGCCCCCACTCTTAGCTGCTGAGCCGTCTCTCCAACTCTGAAAGAGCCTATTTCAAAGATAGAAAACAAAACAAAATGAGAAAAGAAACATAAGACAGACGGGAGGCAGAGGCTCCGGTCAAGGCCAGCCTGCAAACAAACACAGGTCCTGGAGCTGGAGCTCAGTGGTAGAGCGCATGCCTGGCCTGCATGAGGCCCAAGGTTCAATCCCCACTAACGCATTGTCCCTCAGAAGGACACCCCGAGGTGTCCAGATCCCCTGCCAGATCACGGATACAAAGGCTGGGTCCCTAGGGGACTCGGAGAAGGGGTCCAGGTGCTGTCCTTGGACCTCATTGCCTCACCCATGCCCCTAGGGCTCCTTCAAGGAGCTGGTGTACGTGTTCGTCATGTTGAAGGATGCTGGCCTCTCTCCCGACCTGTGTTCCTACGCAGCCGCACTCCAGTGCATGGGACGCAGGGACCAGGATGTCCACATCATCCAGAGGTGGGTCTGGAGTGTGCTGGTGTGGCCCGTGCCCCTGGGGCAAGCCAGTCCCCCGGTGCTGACCTTGCACCGTCCCGTCCCACGTTGCCTCAGGTGTCTGAAGGAGATGGTGGAGGCAGGCTTCCAGCCTCAGCAGATCTTCACCGACCTGGACCTGGCCGGGGATGAGCGGGCCGCAGTGCTGAGAGCCGTGCTCAAGGCTGAGCCTGCCTTCAGTCTTCCGCCACAGGCCCCAGATCCGGTCAACACGTCCACACTGCTCAAGGAGATCTACGCCAAGGTGAGCCCCACGCGGGAAGCTGCCACCACCTCAGGAAGACTGACCTGCAGGCACAGGCTAGACTGGCGCCTTCCCAGACGAGCACCCACAAATCTGCTTCCTCGGGATTCCTGTCCTGGGTACTTCCTGTCATGGAGCCTTGTACTGTGTGGCCTTTTGTGTCTGGCTCACTGATGACAGTGTCCTCAAGGTCCCTACATGCTGTGGTATATGTTGGAGCCTTGCTCCCATTCATGGCTCAGTAGTATTCCAATGTGTTGTAGGGCATCCTGTGTGTCCATCTGTCCGCGCACCCTGGGCTGTTCCTCCTGGCTGTTGGGTACACGTGTGTTCAGTTCCTAGTCCTCCAGGATTTTGCTCTGAGTGGGCAGAGGCAGTGAGGTGGCCTCTTGCCTGGCATTGTCTCCTGTGCCCAACAGAAGGGTCCCAAGTCCTACCCGAAGCTGCACCTGCCCCTGGAGACCCTGCGGGACCTGTTTGACGAGCAGCTGCGTGTGGAGCTGAGCCCTTGCGTCTGCATCCCGTCGGTGGAGAAGGCCCCAGTAATGACCAAGGAGGTCACTGAGGCGGTAAGGGCCTCATCCTGGCCGGTGGGTTGGAGCCGTGAGCCCAGCCCGGGGCCTGGGAGGTCTCGGCGGGGAGCTCTCAGTGCTGGGCTGTGACAGCCGCTCTCCACAGCGGAAGACCCTGAAGACGCTGCGGGAGCAGTGGGAAAGGGAGCTGCTCCGAGTGCTGCAGCAGACCAAGGCCACCATGGCCTGCCAGGCCCACGAGGGCCAGCCCACCCTCTACCCCTTCCTGTGCCTGCTCAGTGAGGAGGAGTTTGTGGGCATGCTGATGCAGGTGGGCCGGGTCTGGAGGCCCCGGGCGGAGGAGGGCCGAGGGCCGGGCTCAGACGGCCGCAGCTTGAGCTCTTGTCGCTCGCCCGCCCCAGGTTCTGCGGGTGCTGCCGGCCCAGGGCGAGCCCCTCCTCCACCTGGCCCAAGACCTGGGCCTTCGGGTCTTAAATCGGCATTTGGTGAAGCAGAAGCAGGTCACCAACCACGTGCAGAAGCTGGGACAGCAGTACTCGAAGTACCTGCGGCTGCTGGCTTCTGACACGCAGGTGAGGGGCAGCCTTCCTTGGAGACACCCCTTCTCTGTGGGATTTCCTCTGCTCGCTATGTGCTCCGCCCACACTCCTCCCCCATCACACTCCTCCCCATCACCCCATCACACTCCTCCCCATCACCCCATCACACTCCTCCCCCATCACACCCTCCCCATCCTCTCCATCCTATCACACTCCTCCCCATCACACTCCTCCCCATCACCCCATCACACTCCTCCCCCATCACACTCCTCCCCATCACACTCCTCCCCCCCCCCCACACTCCCCCCCCCTCCCCCCATCACACTCCTCCCCATCACCCCATCACACTCCCCCCACACCTCCCCCATCCACTCCTCCCCCATCACACTCCTCCCCCACCCTCCTCCCCATCACACTCCTCCCCCATCACACTCCTCCCCCACCCCTCCCCCCCCCCCCACACCCTCCCCCCCCCCCCATCACACTCCTCCCCATCACACTCCTCCCATCACACTCCTCCTCACCCCATCACACTCCTCCCCCATCACACTCCTCCCCCATCACACTCCTCCCCATCCCCCTCACACTCCTCCCCCATCACACTCCTCCCCATCACACTCCTCCCCATCACACTCCTCCCCATCACACTCCTCCCCCATCACACTCCTCCCCATCACACTCCTCCCCATCACACTCCTCCCCATCACACTCCTCCCCCATCACACTCCTCCCCATCACACTCCTCCCCATCCCCCATCCCCCCCCCCCCCCCCCCCCCCCCCACACACTCCTCCCCCATCACACTCCTCCCCATCACACTCCTCCCCCATCACACTCCTCCCCATCACACTCCTCCCCATCACACTCCTCCCCATCACACTCCTCCCCCATCACACTCCTCCCCACACCCCCCCCCATCACACTCCTCCCCATCACACTCCTCCCCATCACACTCCTCCCCCCCCCCCCCATCACACTCCTCCCCCATCACACTCCTCCCCATCACACTCCTCCCCATCACACTCCTCCCCATCACACTCCTCCCCCATCACACTCCTCCCCATCACACTCCTCCCCATCACACTCCTCCCCATCACACTCCTCCCCATCACACTCCTCCCCATCACCCTCATCACACTCCTCCCCATCACACTCCTCCCCATCACACTCCTCCCCATCACACTCCTCCCCATCACACTCCTCCCCATCACACTCCTCCCCATCACACTCCTCCCCATCACCACATCCTCCCCATCACACTCCTCCCTCCCCCATCACACTCCTCCCCATCACACTCCTCCCATCACCACTCCTCCCCATCACACTCCTCCCCATCACACTCCTCCCCCATCACACTCCTCCCCATCACACTCCTCCCCATCACACTCCTCCCCATCACACTCCTCCCCATCACACTCCTCCCCATCACACTCCTCCCCATCACACTCCTCCCCATCACACTCCTCCCCATCACACACTCCTCCCCATCACACTCCTCCCCATCCCCCCCCCCCCCCCCCCCCCCCCCCCCCCCCCCCCCCCCCCCCCCCCCCCCCCATCACACTCCTCCCCATCACACTCCATCCCCATCACACTCCTCCCCCCCCCATCACACTCCTCCCCATCACACTCCCCCATCACACTCCTCCCCATCACACTCCTCCCCATCACACTCCTCCCCATCACACCCATCACACCTCCCCATCACACTCCTCCCCATCACACTCCTCCCCCCCCCCCATCACACTCCTCCCCATCACACTCCTCCCCATCACACTCCTCCCCATCACCCCATCACACTCCTCCCCAGCACACTCCTCCCCATCACACTCCTCCCCATCACACTCCTCCCCATCACACTCCTCCCCATCACACTCCTCCCCATCACACTCCTCCCCATCACACTCCTCCCCATCACACTCCTCCCCATCACACTCCTCCCCATCACACTCCTCCCCATCACACTCCTCCCCATCACACTCCTCCCCATCACACTCCTCCCCCCCCCCCCCCCCCCCCCCCCCCCCCCCCCACGCACTCCTCCCCATCACACTCCTCCCCATCACACTCCTCCCCATCACACTCCTCCCCATCACACTCCTCCCCCATCACACCCCCCATCACACTCCTCCCCATCACACTCCTCCCCATCACACTCCTCCCCCATCACACTCCTCCCCATCACACTCCTCCCCATCACACTCCTCAGGCACCCCCTCCCCAAATACATCGGTCCACTGAGCCTCAGTTCCCCTATCTAGAACACGTGTGCCGTCCCGGGCCTCCTGACCGCCCCCCCCCACAGGTGGAGACGCCCTGCCTTCCTCGGGAGTACTGGGAATCGCTGGGCCCCCTGGAGGCCCCGCTGCAGCAGCCCTGGTCCCTGGCGGTGCTGCTGCATCTGGGCAAGCAGCTGGCCGAGTTGCTGGTGCAGGCGGTGCAGATGCCGCGCAGCCTGGCCACCCCGGCCACCCCGCAGGGCTCGAGCCACCTCATCCCGGTGCTCTACCACGTGTACTCCTTCCGAAGCTACCGCCAGGTGAGGGGGAGGACACAGCAACAGGACTGCCGTTCCGTGGGGCTCTGCTACTCAGGGCAGCACCCTTCGGCCATCCCCATCGGTGCTGGGATGTGTGAGAGCCGGGAGGTGGGGGCTGTTGCTTTGGTCCTGGGCTCTGGGTTTTCTCTTCGCCCTGTGTGGTGGCAGAGTCCCCCTTGTACATGCCTCTTGTGTCCGCTGTCTCCGCAGATCGGCATCCTCAAGCCTCACCCTGCCTTTACGCAGCTGCTGGAGACGGCAGCGGAGCCCACGCTGATCTTTGAGACCACAGAAGTGCCTATGCTGTGCCCGCCGTTGCCCTGGACGTCACCGCACGCCGGCGCCTATCTGCTGAGCTCCACCAAGCTGATGCGTGCCATGGAGGGGACCACGCAGCACCAGCACCTCCTGAAGCGCTGCGCTCCCACCCAGCTGCACGGTGCCCTGGACGCACTCACGCAGCTGGGGAACTGCGCCTGGCGTGTCAATGGGCGCCTGCTGGACCTGGTGCTGCAGATCTTCAGGGACAAGGGCTGTGCGCGCCTGGGCGTTCCTCCTCCACCCTCAGAGGCGCCACGGCCAGCTCAGCCACAGCTGCCGCCCGGCTCCTCACCTCTGCAAAAGGCGGAGCTGCGGAAGGAGCTGGCGCGCTGCCTCAAAGCGGCTCGGGAGATGCACAGCCTGCGCATCGATTCCCTGTACCGCCTGTCGCTGGCGCAGCACCTGCGCAACCGCGTCTTCTGGCTGCCGCACAACATGGACTTCCGCGGCCGCACCTACCCCTGCCCGCCTTACTTCAACCACTTGGGCAGCGACCTGGCGCGTGCGCTGTTGGAGTTCGCTGAGGGCCGGCCCCTGGGGCCGCATGGCCTCGACTGGCTCAAGATCCACCTGGTCAACATGACTGGCCTCAGGAAGTGTGACTCACTGAGCATGCGCCTGGCCTTCGCAGACGAGGTCATGGAGGAGATCTTGGACTCTGCAGACAACCCCATGACGGTGGGGAGTCGCCACCTCTTCTCCCGTCTCCTCCCTTTCTCGGTCCACTCTGGCCTGGGCCGCCTCCCTCGGATGCTCTCAACCCCCGCCCCCAGCTGTCTCCATCCCCGAGTGTCCCTCCTCATCCCCCTGTGTCCCCATGTCACCTGAGCCGCCCTGGCAGCTTCTGCTGACTCTGAGCCCCATGGGTCTTACACTCCACAGGGCCGGAAGTGGTGGATGGAGGCTGATGAGCCCTGGCAGACCCTGGCCTGCTGCATGGAGGTGGCACGCGCTGTGCGGTCCCCAGACCCCACTGCCTACGTCTCTCACCTGCCGATTCACCAGGTGAGCACTCGAACGGACTGCCCACGGGGGCGGGGCCCAGGGTGCCCCAGAAGCGGGCACTTGCAGTGGGTCTCACCTTGAACTGGGGCTTTGCTTTGTGAGGGAGGTGGGGTGACGGCTGTGTGTCAGTTTTGGGTCCCTTGGGCTCAGCTCACGGGCGCCCCTTGTGGCCAGGATGGCTCCTGCAATGGCCTGCAGCATTACGCCGCCCTGGGCCGGGACAGCGTGGGCGCCGCCTCGGTCAACCTCACGCCCTCGGACCTGCCTCAGGATGTGTACAGGGAGGTGGCAGCGCAGGTGCGTGCCGGGGCCCCTTCCTGTCCCCGTGGGCGTCGCTTTCTCGCGAACGTCCAGATGGATCCCTGCCTGCCCCCCGCCCCATCCAGGTGGAGGAGTTCCGCCGGGAGGACGCCAAGGAGGGCCTGCGGGTGGCCCAGGTGCTGAAGGGCTTCATCACTCGCAAGGTGGTGAAGCAGACGGTGATGACCGTGGTGTACGGGGTCACGCGCTACGGCGGGCGCCTGCAGATAGAGAAGCGCCTGCGCGAAGTCAGCGACTTCCCCCAGGTGTGCAGCCTGCGGGTCCCCGCCGAGTGTGGCCCCTCAACACGGGCCGAGCCTGGCTCTCCTGTCCGGTGCTAGTCCTAGGTGCTAGTCCTGGGTGCTAGTCCTGGGTGCTAGTCCTGGGTGCTAGTCCTGGTGCCAGTCCTAGGAAGCCTGGGTTCCGGCGCTGGGGCAAGGGGAGGGGCGGCCTGCCGGCCCCGCCCACCGCCGTTCACAGCCGCCGTGCCCACAGGAGTTTGTCTGGGAAGCCTCACACTACCTCGTGCGCCTGGTCTTCAAAAGTCTACAGGAGATGTTCTCCAGCACCCGGGCCATCCAGGTGAGTGGCAGCCCACCCCTCATCCGGGGCCTCCTCCACGCCGCGGCTTGCCCATCCGACCCGGGGTCCCGTCATCCCCGCAGCACTGGCTGACCGAGAGCGCCAACCTCATCTCTCACGCGGGCTGGCCCGTGGAGTGGGTCACACCCCTGGGCATCCCCATCATACAGCCGTATCACCGTGAGGCCAAGATCCAGGTACTTGGAAAGGCCCCTCCCCTCCCCTCCCCTCCCCTCCCCTCCATCCTCCCTGCCCAGGGCCGGGCTCACCTACCCCCACCCCGCTTTAGGTAAAAGGTGGCATCCAGAGCCTCACCTTCACCAGCTCGGTGGACATCAGCCAGTGAGTCCCAGACTCCAGGGAGGGGGAGGGAGAGAGGGGGAGGGACAGGAAGGAGGGTGGGGTAGAGGGCGAGGCCTAGCCCTTCTGGGTCCACAGGAAACCCAACACTCTGAAGCAGAAGAATGGCTTCCCTCCCAACTTCATCCACTCGCTGGACTCCTCCCACATGATGCTGACTGCCCTGTACTGCTACAGGTGTGTCCCGGGGGGCAGGCGTGCACTCCCGACAGGTGGGGGGGGCAGGCGTGCACTCCCGACAGGTGGGGGGGCAGGCGTGCACTCCCGACAGGTGGGGGGGCAGGCGTGCACTCCCGACAGGTGGGGGGGCAGGCGTGCACTCCCTGCAGGTGTGTCCCGGGGGGGGGCAGGCGTGCACTCGCTGCGGGTGTGTCCCGGGGACGTGCAGTACCTCGGCTGCATGGGCGCTCAGTCCGTGGTGGTTAGCTGCCTGGGGCGTGCCACCCTTGTCTGCTTTCTAGGGATATGGCGACGTGGCGGGACAGGGATGGTGAGGTGGAGTCTGGTGGGTAGACAGACACTGCCCTGAAGGGCAGGGCAGGATGGGGGTGCTGCTGTGAAGTTGCAGGGGTCCCTACCTTGTGCCCAGGTGGTCCAGCAGCAGGTCCTTGGCACAGACCCGCCACTGGACTGAGCTGCGATTCGGACTGGGGTCAGTTTACTACCTAAGACCCAGCAGCTGTTTGAGTGTGTGAAGCGAGTGTCTCCCCGAACGCGTGCTGCTTAGAGCGCTGGGGACCCCGGGTGTGTGCACTGGGGCCCCGCGGAGCGCGCCCGTGCTGGGCGGACAGCCAGGCACCTGTCAGCTGAGGCTCAGGGCGGTGGCCCGACAGCACCTGCCTCACTTGGGGTCTCCCTGGCCAGGAGGGGCCTGACCTTCGTCTCTGTGCATGACTGCTTCTGGACGCACGCCGCGGACATCCCGGTGATGAACGAGGTATTTCCAGTCCCGGCTCCCGGTCACCCCGCGGGTAGAAGATGGGGCCTCGGCCCCAGGGGTCTGCGCCGCGGCTGACCAGGGTTGACGCCCCTCAGTCCCAGGAGTCTGCGCCGTGGCTGACTCAGGGTTGACGCCCCTTAGTCCCAGGGTCTGTGCCATGGCTGACTCAGGGTTGCCACCCCTCAGGTGTGTCGCGAGCAGTTCGTGCGTCTGCATAGCCAGCCCATCCTGGAGGACCTGGCGAAGTTCCTGGAGAAGCGCTTCTGCTCTGCCTCCAGGTGAGCTGCCCCTCTGGCGGCCTGGTCCCCGCCTGCCGCCTGCCCCCCACTCATGTCTGCCCATCCCCTTTGCTCTACCAGGTCCCTGAAGCCCTCGGAACGCGTCCTGGTCGCCAAGCTGCAGGAGACGCTACGGTCATTGCCAGAGACGGGTAAGGGTTAAAAGGGGCGTGTGTGTGTGTGTGTGTGTGTGTGTGTGTGTGTGTGTGTGTGTGTGCGCGCGCGCGCGCGTGTGTGTGTGTGTGTGTGTGCGCGCGCGCGCGCGCGCGCGCGCTGGCCCTGAGGGCACGTCTGGGGCCTGGCCTCAGCTTCATGCTCTTCGGGCCCGCAGGTACCTTCGATCTGGAGCAGGTGATGAGATCCACCTACTTCTTCAGCTGACCCACCCTGTGCTGTCCCTAGCCCTGTGCATAGTGTAAATAAATTAATGTCTGTGTCACTTACTCCGGCTGCCACTTCCTGGCGTCGCGCAAACCCACCAAAGCAACCAGACACGGCGCTGGGCGCCAATGCTGTCGTTTATTGCGCGGAATGGGGTGTGGGTTAATGGGGCATGGGGGCCGCTGCTGCCTCGGCTCGTCAGTACATTCATGGCGACGGCGGGGACCCAGCCTCGCCCCCACGCCGGCTTGGCCGTGAAGCCCACCCCTGGGTGCCCGAGGAAGGTCACTCGGACGCGTGGGCAGGGGCCAGGCTGGTTATTGCGTGAGCTTGCCGGGCTGGGGCAGCGGGAAGCCGGCGGGCCGAGTATTGCACTTGATCCATATTCCTCCTCGGCCAGGGCCGCCCCGTCCCCGTCCCCAATTGGGGCTGAGGCACCGAGGTGATCGCGCCCCTCCCTCTCCCGTGCGCGGCCGCCGCTGGGGCAGGGGCGATGGGGGTGGGCGCAGGGCGATGAGGGGACAGCCGGGCGCAGGGCCGCCCGCCGCCTAAGCTACCTACGTCCCTCTATGGCTTCTGCACGGGCACGGGCGGGCGGGCGGCGCGAGGCATGGCTTTGGTGTGGATGACGGCCCCGCCCGGCCCGCGGGGCGGCGCGCAAGGGTCACAAGTTGGAAGAGAGGCGCGAGCGCGCAGAGTCCAGGGGGTCCAGGCCACCGGCAGCGCCGGGCGAGGCTGAGTCCCTGCGGTCCGGGCTGGGCGCGGCGGTCCGGGCGGTGGGCGCGGGCGCGGGTCCCAGGCGCGGCGTGGAGCTGCTGGCCGGGCGCGTGGAGGCCGCGGGGCTGGGCGCGGGCGCGCCGTGGGGCAGCGAGGGCTGCGAGGCGGACAGCGGGCGTGAGGCGCGGCTCAGACGGCGCGCGGCAGTGCGGGCCCCACACGCGTGGCTGGGGAGCTGGGTGCACCGTAGGGCGAGGTCCGCAGTGCCCGAGGACTGGAGGGCGCGGCCGGGGGGCTGGCGGCGGGTGGCCCTGGCGAGGCTGCCGGAGGCGGAGGCCCTGGGGGTGCGCGGCGCACGAGGCGTGGGGAGCCGAGTGCCAGGGGCCCCACGAGCGGGCGCGCCACCTGTGGGCAGAAGCTCATGGCCACGGCTTGCTGCAGCGTGGCGATGGCTGAGGTGACCTGCGGCGGCGGCGGCGGTGGGAAGAGCCCCACGCGCTGACCCAGCTCTGCCTGCTGCACCATCTGCCGGTCGTACTTGACGATCTCCTGAATGATGGCGTTCTCCTGGTTGTTGAACACGCCCGAGCTGAGGTCGTGCTGAACCTTGTGCAGCAAGATGGAGTTCTTCTTGCCTGCGGGCGAAGCGGGAGTTGGGGGATGGGTGTCAGCGCTAGCCTGGGCACCTGCCTATGCAGCCAGTGTGAGCACAGCACCTACTGTATACAGCCAGCCGCGCGGCGCGCAGCAGGCATGTTCTCGGCACCCACAGGTACTGAGTGCCTGCCTTGTGGCAGGTGCATGTTAATCGCCTGCTGTGTACTGCAGGTGAAGCAAGTGTATCCAGCACATTCTGAACGAGTCCCTGTCGTGTGCAGGCGTGTGTGAGCCCCTGCTGCGTGCCCTCTGACCCACCCTGGCACACTTGATTCTAGCCACTGTCTTTTTTTCCAGACAGGGTTTCTCTGTGTAGCTTTGGAGCCTGTCCTGGAACTCACTCTGTAGCCCAGGCTGGCCTCGAACTCACAGAGATCCGCCTGCCTCTGCCTCCCCAGTGCTGGGATTAAAGGCGTACGCCACCACCGCCTGGCTACAAGTCATTGTCTTACCATCCGATTCCCCTTCATCATCAAGGACTCCACCTCTCCCTGCCCCACATGCCTGACACAGGCCACCAGCCTCCTTCCAGATGTTGCCACCAAACCTAGACTATTCCACGCCCCTAACGTGCCTGGTTTATTGAGCCGGAGCCGTTCCCACCAGGCCCTTCCTGCCTCTGCCCTCCAGGCCTCCTCTTCACCCCAGGAGGACATCTTGCCCTGTGTCACCTGGACACTCCTCAGCTCCCCACCCCTTCTGTATGCCATGCCTCCACCTCCCCGGGTGCCTCTCAGGCAGTCTGGCAGCTCACCGATGCGGTCCAGGCGGTCAATGGCCACGGTCTCGAAGGCACGCCGCATCATGGGGTACTCCTCCAGCACCTCGTTGAAATTATCGACACTCAGGGAGTAGAGGCGGCAGTAGGTGTCGGCCCGCACACTGGCTGTGCGCCGGCCCCTTGTGAGCAAGCAGATCTCTGCAAAACCAAGAATGGGGCCTCAGCGGCTGCACCGCACACAACCCCCACCCCCCACCACTGCCGGCTCAGAGCCTCCTGGGGCCTCCCCAGGCTGCAGCTGTCCAGATCTCCCCCTTGACGTGGGGTGCTCACCCCCGAAATAGGAGCCGTCGGACAGCTTCATCTCCTTGTTCCCCTTGGTGAGCACGCTCACCACCCCGTGCTGGATGAAGTACATCTTCTTGCCGATGGTGCCCTCTCGGATGATGTAATCGCCGGGCTGGAAGACCTCGAACTTGAGCTTTGTCAGCATGGCCGTGACGAAGTTGGGGTCTGCGTTGGCAAACAGCGGCATGGAGGCCACCAGCTTCCGGCAGTTGAAGTTCACGATCTCCTGTGGACGGGAGGAGGGTGGCTGAGTGATGGGCTCCTCTGTGCCAGACCTGGCCCCTCAGCTCTCTCCAACTCCCTAGGCCGATGCTGGAGGCCTGGCTTACGACACACAGGGAGGCCCGAGTCCCCACACCACCACGGAATGGCTGACGCTGGACTGGGCAAGGAAAACGTGGCCTCTTTGTAGCTAACAGGACCACAACCAACCAACAACAAACAAATACCCAAAAGGATCAAAGGAGGGGCTCGGTGGACAGAGCTCTCTCCTGGCATGCACGAGTCCCTGGCTTCCACCCCCAGCATGGCATAAATCAGGTTGTGAAGGCCTGTCATCACAGCACACTGGAGGCAGGAGGATCAGGAGTTCAAGGCCAGCCTCACCTACACAGTGAGTTCTAGGACAGTCTGGGTTACTGGGCTACTGTCTCAAAAACCAAACTTCTGAAGGAGGCCGCACCACGTGCGTCCTTGGGCCTCTTAGGGCATCCATTCTCTCTTAGTTACACACGAAATGTAATCCTGGCCAGGACGCTCCAGGCTTGTGCTTTATACAGCTGGATCTAGTCAAGGTCACTGCCAAGGACCCAGCAAGAAACTCATGGAAAAGAAGACCAGACTCCATGATTCACTACAGGGCTGGGGTTGTGAGCTGAGGCCCTGCCAAGGAGGGAGTCAGAGGAGCACACGAGAAAGCAACCACGAAGCCAGACAGGGTGGCCCAGGCCGTCTGTCATCCCACAGACTCGGGAGACTGAGGCAGGAGGATTGCCACGAATTTAAGGTCACCCTGTGCTGTAGAGTGAAACCTTGTCTAAAAAATAGAAAAGAGGGCCGGGCGGTGGTGGTGCCCGCCTTTAATCCCAGCACTCGGGAGGCAGAGGCAGGTGGATCTCTTGTGAGTTCGAGGCCAGCCTGGTCTACAGAGCGAGTTCCAGGACAGGCTCCAAAGCTACACAGAGAAACTCTCTCTCGAACCGCCCTCCTCTCCTCCCCCCAAAAAGCTTTCCTTTGGGCTGCTAGTAAAGTTGTGGAACTGGAGATGGATGCCTACAACCATGTACTTCGCGGCCTGTGAGCTCCACTCACTACGAAGGAATAAGTGAGAATAATAACTGAATCCTGTTGAACATCTCCAAGGTCATTTACCACAGGCTGCTTCCCGGGATGTCCCCACACAGCCCTGGGCCCCAAGGCTCTGCACAGGTACCTGGCCTCCCAGCCTTGGCAGCCTCCTCCTGTAATTCCCTCCGGGGGGCCTGGCCGTGCCCTCACCTGGGATCTAGACATCATGCCCTTGCTTCAGCCCACCCCGCCACGCTCACCCACGAACACTATCGTTGCTCTTCGCATCCACTGCCCCGACCTCACCGGCTGAGACCGGGGCTGAGGGCTGCAGTCCCAGAGCCTATGAATGGGACTTTCCTTGGAAATGGGGCCTTTGAAGAACCGTACAGATGAAGCCAAGCTTCGGGGGGGGGGGGGGGCTTTGTGAGCACCGGTAAAGGGGTAGGGAGAAAGGCGCTAGCCACGCAAGCGTGGGGATTGGAGTTCGTCTTCAAGACACGGGTGAAACGCTGAGCTCCTGGTGTACGCTTGGTATCCCGGGCCTGGGGAGGCAGGGCCAGGATCCTCGGGGCCAGCCTAGCCAAATCACTGAACTCCAGGCTAGTGGGAGACCGTGTCTCAAAAGGTGGCGGCTGGTGTTCTCCAGGGCAACACCCACGCTGCCTTCCGGCCCCTGTGCATCTGGTACACCAGACGCATACACGTGTGCATTTAAAAAGGAGATGGGGTGCAAGAGGTTCCTCAGTGGTCAGGAGCGTTTGCTGCTCAGGGGCTGTGGGTTAGGAGCACCGACTGCTCTTCAGAGGACCCGGGTTCAATTCCCAGCACCTGCATGGCAGTTGACAACTATCTGTGACTCCAGTTCCAGGGGATCCCACACCCTCACACAGACATACGTGCAGGCAAAACACCAATACATGTTAAAAAAAAAAAACAAGAAAAAAGTTGCTCAATCATGAGGGCCCTGAGTTTGATCCTGGCCAGCACCCACATCTGGTAGCTCACAAACACCTGTAACTCCAGCTCTAATGGGTCAGACACCCTTTTCTGGCCTGCATAAGTACCTGAACACACCTGTGGGCACACATGCACACACACACACATGTAAAGTAGAATCTTAAAGGGGGGGGGCTGGAGAGACTGCTCAGTGGTTAGAGCACTGGCTGTTCTTCCAGGGAACCTGGGTTCCATCCCCAGCACCCACATGGCAGCTCACAACTGTCTGTGACTCCACTTCCAAGGGATCCGATGTTCTCCTCTGGCCTCCACAGGCACCACATGCAAGCAAAGCATCCACACACGTGAAACAAGTGGATGACAGGAGGGGCAGAAGGACCTCCCCTGGGTCTTGGAGGGAGCATCCTGCACAGATGTGTATGTCTGTCCTGCACCTGGGAGACTGTAGCTTGGTGTCTGAAGCTGGCAGGCGGGCAGGTGTTGGCCAGGGCAGCCCTGGGAGACTTGCCCAGGGGCACCCACAGCTGGTCAGACCCGATCCGTGGGACCCTGGGTACAGGTGGGTGTGTGCGATGTCGGGGTGTGGCCGAGACTCCCCAGGTCCTGTGGCCACGGCCACCTCACCTCACGCAGCGGCCCGTTGAGCTCCCCAAGGATGCTGTCCTCGTCAAACATCTTCCCCTGGTACCGGTGTTCATAGTAGTCGTGGATTTTTTGGCGGAAGTCCGCGGGCAGCTTGTGGAAGGACATGTACTGCTCGACTTGCTTGTACTGTGGGGAGGAGAGCAGGGTCAGTGTTTGCCCCCGAGACTGGCCCAGACCGGCGCCACCCAGCTCGGGGACACACCACCCAGTCCAGCCCGGCCCGGCCCAGGGAGATGGCAAGGCCAGCAACACCAAAGACAAATATGTTTTGTTTTGAGACAGGGTTTCATGTAGCCCAGGCTGGCCTCGAAGTTGCTAGCTAGCCGAGGCTAACCTTGAACTGACTGTCCCGCCTCTACCTCTCTCTCATGACAGACGTGTACCACCATGATAGGTTTATGACGCTGGGGTGGGACTCAGGTCTTCACAGACACTAGACCGGCCAGCACTGTAGTCACACCTTCCCCAGGCCCTCCTGCTTCGTTCTGTTGTGTGCAGTAGGGTCTCACTCTGTAGCCCAGGCTGGCCCGGAATTTGAGCTCAGCCTCCTGAGCGGTGAGATGACAGCCTGAGACGCCATGCCCAGTTAGCAGATACAGTTATGTTTAAACCTGAGTCTGGACCAGTATTTAACCTCTAACCTCATCACTAGGCAGGAGGGTCAGGAGTTCAAGGTCGTCCTTGTCATAGAGTGCGCTCGAGGCCAGCATGGGGTACACGACACCACGTCTCTCAAAATGTCTACTGGGCGGGCACCTTAGGGTGTCTGGCTCAGATCTGAGGCTTGGTTATCTGTGGAGTCAACATCAGCATGCATGCTGACTTCCATCCAAAGCCTGCCCCTGGGACCCGGGGAACCACACAGAGTCAGCCCCTCCCCTGCAGGGCTGGGGTGTGGGTGCCAGGCTGTCCCCGGCCCCATTTCTAAGCCACAGCTGCCCTTATCTCAGCAGACCCCGTGACGGCGGGTGGTGGCAGCACCCGCTCATGTTTGGGTGTAAGACGGAGGCTTCCGGACGCGGGTGCCTGGCACAGAGCCCGGGTGACCCGGCTGGCACTCTAGGGGGTGGGGAATTGAGACCCACTGCAGAGGACGGGGGTGCAGGCGGCGGAAGGCGCGGCCCCTGCCCTTTCGGCTGCCGCATGTCCCCAGCGCCAGCCTGGAGGACTCACTCTGTGCAGAGGACAGACGGAAATGGCTGGTAACGCTACTCTCTGCGAAGGCTCACCCTGCTGCCCAGCCACCCCCATGTCACTGACACCCCAGAATGCTCAGAACCGGGCCCCAGGGACTGGTCTGATCGGCTCCGAACCCCACGGGCTCCTGTCCCCTCACCTCACTTACGCCAGCCGGGTCCTTTCTTGACTGTGTCCTGAGCGCTGACGGGAGCCCTCAGCACCAGCACCCTTCCCCACCCCAGACTCAGGGCAAGCGCCCCCTCTGACCTTCTCCTGGTACTGGCGCCGGGAGGAGTCCAGGGACTGGATGAGGGCCGTGGCGTGGCCGATGAACATGGCGTAGCAGGTGGCCCCCACGATCATGCTGAGCATGGTCAGCCAGATGTCCGTCATGCTCTCGGGCGCCTGCCGCCCGTAGCCGATGCACAGCATGTGGCTCATGGCCTTGAAGAGCGCGAAGGAGTAGAGTTCGCTCCACGAGTGATTCTGCAAGGTCAGCGGGGATGGCTGAGGGGGGTCCCTGGACCCTCCTGCCCACCCTCCCGCTGGCACGCGACGGGGGTGAGCTCCCCGCGACCAGAGAGAACCAGCGGGGCACTTGCAGGGACGGGCCTGAGGGTCGCACCCCACTTCACCTCCCCCCACCGCACGTCTGGAGAAACGAAGCCACAAAAGGGCTGCGCTCGCCAAAGCAGCCTCAAGGTCAAGGGTGCCAGCTGCAGAGCCCTGGGACACTGGAATAACACCCGAGGGGCAAGGAGGGGAGAGGTCCGCCCCTGGATGTCCTCAGTTGACCCGGCCAGAAAAGGGGGGGCAGCGGGCCCGTCCAGGAAATGGAACCGCTTGTGCAGGCGGCAGCGGACAATAGGCTCCTCAGCAGGGGCAGCTGTGCCCGGCTCTCGGGAGGGGCGCCTGTGGGTTCTCCCTACCCGGCTTCTGACTCCATTGATGCCTGTCTGCTGTGTGTGTCCCTGTCCTGCGGTGCGACCCTCGCTGTAGACCACACTCACACTTCACAATTCCAGGCGTGCAAACCAAGGCTTCAGGGATGCTATGCAGGTGCTCATCACTGAGCGGTATCCTCTACCCTCACTGGGGATTCTAGGCGGGGCTCCACCCTGACCACGCCCCCAGCCCCTCACTGGGGGATTCTAGGCGGGCTCCACCCTGACCACGCCCCCAACCCCTCACTGGGGGATTCTAGGCGGGGCTCCACACTGACCACGCCCCCAGCCCCTCACTGTGGGGGGAGGTTCAAGGTGGAGCTCCACTGTTGAGTCACCCCCAACCCTCTTTTTATTCTGTCTTGCTACCCATGAACTACCATCCTACATCTGCCTCTCTTAGCAGCTGGTAGAGACTCCTGCCTGAGCTGTACAGAGTCTTTTTAATTGTCTGGATGCAGACCCTGGGACACCTACTTGGGGTTGTTACTTCTTAGAGCTGATGGTAACAACTTTCCCATTTGAAGGTTGTTTTGTTTTAAATACATTTACATAAAGACAAAAAGGGGGTCTGGAGAGATGGCTCAGTGGTTAAGAGCACTGGCTGCTCTTCCAGAGGACCCAGGTTCAATTCCCAGCACCCACACGGCAGCTAACAACTGTCTGTAACTCCAGTTCCCTGGGATCTGACATCTTCACACCAATGCACATAAGAAAGTTAGATGCATTATTTAAAAGAAAAAAAAGACAAAAAGGGAAGCTGGTGTGGTGGTACGCATCTGCCACCCAGTACTCTGGAGGTAGAGGCAAGGTGATCACAAGTTCAAGGTGATCCTCAGCTACCTAATGCATTTGAGGCTAACCTGGGCTACATGAGATGCTGATTACAAAATGTAGAGGGCCTGGATTGATGGCTCTGCAGTTAAGAGCACTGGCTGCTCTTCCAGAGGACCCGGGTCCAGTTCTCAGAACTCACATGGCAGCTCACAACCACATGTGACTCTAACTCCAGGGGATTTATTTGATGCCCTCTTCTGGCCTCTGAGGGCACTGCACTCATGTGCATATACCCACACACATAAACATAATTTAAAACATAACAATAAAATAAACCTAATATGAACTCTTTTAAACAAACAAGTAAGGGGGGCTGGAGAGAAGGCTCAGCTGTTGAGAGCACTTGTTGCTCTTGAAGAGGACCCTAGCTTAGTTCTCAGCACCCACATCCATAACTCTAGTTCCTGGGGTACCTAATGCCTTCTTCTGACCTCCATGGGTGCACATATACACATGCAGGCAAACATACACATAAAATGAAATAAGTCAGCCGGGCGGTGGTGGCGCGCGTCTTTAATCCCAGCACTCGGGAGGCAGAGCCAGGCAGATCTCTGTCAGCCTGGTCTACAAAGCAAGATCCAGGACAGGCATCAAAACTTACACAGAAAAAACAAAACAAAACCTTACACAGGGAAACCCTGTCTTGAAAAAACCAACCAACCAAACAAACAAGCAAACAAAAATCCCCCCCAAAAAAGTCTAAAAAATTTTTGGGGTGTGTGTGGGGGAGGATTTCAAGACAGGGTTTCTCTGTGTTGCCCTGGCTGTCTCTGTAGCCCAGGCTGGCCTCGAACTCACAGAGATCCGCCTGCCTCTGCCTCCCGAGTGCTGGGATTAAAGGCATCGCCACCACTGCCAGCTAAGTAAAACATTTCTTTAAAGTAAGAAGAGCGCAGAGTAGCGTGACTGTGTGACACTGAAAACTGGCTCCTGGGGACACTGGCAGGCGTCAGACACCTGGACAGGCGGGCTGAAGGGCCCCAGGGGCGCTGTCGGCTTCGGGCACGGGGCAAGTGTGCCCTCTGGGGGTAGCTGAGGGGCACTAGTGGGCACAGGCGTCACAGCACGCGGGAGCCGCTCTGCCCACAGAGGACCCTAGATGGCGCTGTTGGGCACAGGGCAAAAGGGCAAGTGGGAGCCGCGCTGTGCTGGGGGCCCCCAGGGGGCGCTGTCGGGCCCGGGAGCACTCACCACCATGTTGTTGATGGACACCCAGCAGTCGCTGGGGAAGTCTTGCAGCATGGGCACCAGGAACTGCAGGCAGCCGTCCCAGTGGCACAGCAGGAGCATCATGCTGATCAGGTTACAGATGCGCATCACCGCACTTGCCAGGTCGTAGGTCATGTGGAAAATCTGAGAGCGGGCATGACCATGAGAGCCCCAGACCCTCCTCTCCTTCTGTCCCCGCCCCACACCCTGCTTGCGGAGTCCTGTGACCTTCTTGTCCAAGGTTAGTGAAATCCTCTGTACCCTCCCCCAGCCACTTCTGTTCCGAATTCCGCCTAGCCTACCTCACCCGAGACCCCTCTGGAACGTCCGGCCCCAGCCTGCCCAAGTTCTGTCTCCACCTGCCAGCCCCTCTAAGATCCTCCCAGTGGCCAGGGAGGCGGGAACGGGCCAGAGTCAGAGCTCTGAATTTGGGAGTTGGGTAGCTGGAGAAGTCTGAGCCTCCTTCCCCTACATCTTACAGGAAGGGGCATGTTAACACCACGAGGCTGTCTGAAGGACTCCCCAAAGTCCAGTGTCCTGAAGGTCCGTGAGGGAGGAGGGGATCCATGGAGGTCCCCAAGACTGTCCTCAGGCCTGCTCCTGAGCCTACAACCACAATGTGAGACGCCTGACAATGTGCAATGCACCACTTACGCCGTCCCTCTGCAAACCTCGCTCCTCATCTCCCTGGGTGTGGCCCAGCTCTGGGCCTTCCATCGCAGGCAAACCTCGCTTCCCTGAAGGCTCCCAGAGTAAGGGTCTCATCCGCTGCCCTTGGCAGCTCCCCCCTGCAGCCTTGGTCCCGCAAGCCCCGCCCCCCCCAGCTTTGACTCTGCCCTAAGATGCCATCTTTGTTCCCTGTAGAGGCCTTAGCCCTGCCTGCTTCCTCTTATGATCCTCAGCCTTGGCCACACCCACAGCCGAAGGCCCTGTACTCCCGGAACTGGTATCCAGGTGGGCCCCACATCCGCAGCTCTGGCCCTGCCCAAGCGTGAGGTTCTCTCCCTGCAGCTTTGACCCAGCTAAACCCCAAAGCCGTAGCCCTGCAGCCCTAGTCTGTTTCTTGTGATCCCTGCCCCTGCCAAGACCTCTTACCCACAGTACCGGTGTCCATGTCTCTCATGCGCACCCCAAGTCAAAGCCCTGGCCCTAAAGCCATGGTCACACCTATACCTAGGTCCCACCCTCAGATGATCGGCCAGACTCACAGAATAGACTTTGGCCCCACCCAAGCCCAAGGTTCCACCCCACCCCCACCCCCACGATCGCACACCTAAGGACCCCATCTCCAAGCCCTAGACTTAGTCTCCAACATCCCTCGTGAACCACGCCCCTGCATCCTTTGCCTGGTCCACAGTCGAAGCCCCACCCACACCCCAAGCCCAGCATCCCTGGACTCTCTATCGCTGGTGGCCCCGACTTCAATTATAGCCCTAGTCCTGCCCAAGACCACGTCGCTGGGGTCCCGCCCACAACTGGTCCACTGCCTGCCCCTCACCTCCTCCCACTGGTGGATGTAGCGAATGAGCCGCGATAGACGCAGCAGCCGCAGCAGGCTGAGGATCTTGGTGAAGCGCACGATGCGCAGCGCGCGCGCCGTCTTGTAGACCTCAGAGTCAATGCCTTTCTCCACGATGAGGAAGATGTAGTCCACCGGGATGGACGACACGAAGTCTACCACAAACCACGTGCGCAGGTACTTTTTCTTTATCTTCTCGGGGTCCAGGATGATCTCCGTGTTGTCCTCAATCACAATGCCAGTACGGAAGTTCAGCACCAGGTCCATGAGAAAGAAAGTGTCCGAGACCACATTGAAGACGATCCACGGCGCGGTGGTCTCGTCCTTGAAGAACGTGATGCCCACTGGGATGATGATGAGATTTCCCACCATGAACAGCAGCATGGTGAAGTCCCAGTAGAACCTGGGGACAGGCAGGATGCTCACACCTCCCGGCCTTGGCCTCGGCAGGCGCTCCCTCCTCCCCAGCCCAGGGTGTTTCGGATACCGCAAAACCCTAAGGTGGTCTCCAGAACTGCAACCTTAATGTGGTCTCCGGAACCCCAACCCTGAGGTGGTCTCCGGAACCCCAACCCTGAGGTGGTCTCCGGGACCCCAACCCTGAGGTGGTCTCCGGGACCCCAAGCCTGAGGTGGTCTCCGGGACCCCAACCCTGAGGTGGTCTCCGGGACCCCAATCCTGAGGTGGTCTCCGGGACCTGAGTGTCTCCGGACCCCAACCTGAGGTGGTCTCCGGACCCCAAGCCTGAGGTGATCTCCGGGACCCCAATCCTGAGGTGGTCTCCAAAACCCCATCCCTAAGGTGGTCTCCGGACCCCAAGCCTGAGGTGGTCTCCGGACCCACCCTAGTGTCTCGGACCCAACTGAGGTCTCCACCCTAATGTGGTCTCCGGGACCCCAACCCTGAGGTGGTCTCCGGGACCCCAAGCCTGAGGTGGTCTCTGGGACCCCAAGCCTGAGGTGGTCTCTGGGACCCCAAGCCTGAGGTGGTCTCCGGGACCCCAACCCTGAGGTGGTCTTGGCCAACCTGAGGTGGTCTCTGGAACCACAACCCTAATGTGGTCTCTGGGACCCCAAGCCTGAGGTGGTCTCCTCCGGGACCCCAATCCTGAGGTGGTCTCTGGAACCGCAACCCTAATGTGGTCTCTGGGACCCCAAGCCTGAGGTGGTCTCGGACCCACCTATGGTCTCGGGACCCCAATCCTGAGGTGGTCTCTGGGACCCAACCCTAATGTTCTCTGGGTGGTCTCTGGGACCCCAAGCCTGAGGTGGTCTCCGGGACCCCAAGCCTGAGGTGGTCTCCGGGACCCCAATCCTGAGGTGGTCTCTGGGACCCCAACCTTAATGTGGTCTCTGGGACCCCAAGCCTGAGGTGGTCTCTGGGACCCCAAGCCTGAGGTGGTCTCTGGGACCCCAACCCTGAGGTAGGTCTACAGCAAAACTAATGTAGTTTCTGGGATCCCAATCCAAGGTGGTCTCTCTCCCTCTGGGACTCTAAGGTGGGTCTCCAGACCACAATCCTAAGGTGGTCTCCGGGACTCCAGGTCTTGCTGTGTGGCAAGGACTGGACTTCCTCAAAGGAGCCTCCTGACCCCAGGCAGCCAGGGTCCCTCTCTCTGGCCCACTCTGACCTTGCCTTGAAGGTACCTCCAGACCGCAGAGAAGACTCAAAATAGATTAAACACTTCACATGACCAGAGAGGGACCATGTGCCAGGTACAAATCTGGCCTTCAAAAGGGATGGGAGCCAGTGGGTGGCACACCGCCGGGCATGGGTGGGAGGCTAAGAGCCAGGTAGGGTACATGGCCGGGGCTTCTAGCAGCTTCTCTTCTCCACTAAGAGCTGCGGGGCCCGCACCACGGCGAGACCACAGCTCTTGTAGGGCTCAGCTGGTCACCTCAAGAAACACCCTGGAGAGCTAGGCACGGTGGGCACAGGTGCCATCCTAGTGCTGGAGAGGAGGCAGGAGGATTCAGAGTTCTAGAACTAGGCCAGGCATGGTGGGGGACCCTTACAATCTCAGCATCAGGAGGGAGATGCAGGGGGCCTCTGTGACTTCCAGGCCGGCCAGGGAGACAGGCCAGACAGAGAGAGAGCCTGTCTCCAAACAAACAAAAACAGGAGAGGGTCTCCTCACACCTAGACAGTGTCAGCCCCATGTGTCGCCAGCCCCGGAATTCGGGGCTTCCCACAGGAAGCACAGAGCCCACTGTTTCTAGAGCACACAGGCTGGGCACTCGCCCGAATCAGCTCGAAGGAGTGACGTGCATCAGGGGTGCGGTGTCTGGAGCTGCTGTCTCAGGGCCCGCCTGTGAGCTGGCTCCTTCTGCTGGCCTGCACCTCAGGGGTACAGTTATAAACACCATGCCCAGCGGGCGACCAGCACTCCACGTCAGAGAACTGAGCTCAAGGAAACAGTCCAAAAAAAGAGAGAGAGAGAGAAATTAAAAAGTGATTTGTACTGGGGCATTCTCAGCAGCTCAGACTGTGAGAGCCAACGGCCGGACAACACCCAGAGTCTCCCAGCCCAGCCTTGTGCCCGCACCTGCCAGGCATGAGTGACCTTGGGCAAGAGTCTCCGTTCCCTGAGGACCTTAGTCTTTTCTCTCCTCAGCCCGTATAGGGCGAAGCCCTTTGGGGGAGGATTTGGGGATTCTACCCATGTACGATGTCCCTCACAAACCCTCTTGGTGGGAAAAAGACCTCTGGAGCTGAGGGCTAACACTCCTGGAGGTAGGCAAGGGTCTCTCAGACCTCAAGAGCAAAAGCAAATAACAGATTTCAAGGTTTTTTTTTGTTTTTTTTCCTTTGAGATAGGGTTTTTCTCTGTGTAGCCCTGGCTGGCCTCGAATTCACAGAGATCCGCCTGTCTCTGCCTCCCAAGGGCTGGGATTAAAGGTGTGTGCCACCACCACCCGGCTAAAACTTTTCATTTTAAATTATGTGTATGTTTGCAGGTCTAGGGTGGGGACTGTCCTGCGCATGTGAGTGCAGAGGCCAGAAGAGGGTGTCTGATGCCCCAGGAGCTGGAGTTACAGGAGGTTGTGAGTCAGCCCACCGAGTGAAAGGAACCAAAACCTACTTCTCTTCCCAGCCATAAATAACTGCTTTAAATTTGGCCACGAGTCTGGACAGCATTGGTGGCTCAGACCATGATGAGAGGTCCTGTTCATCAACAGACGCTCTGAACTGCTGCTCTCCGTCATAAAGCTCGGCCTCAACCTCTCCTTTCTGGATTGAGGATGCCTTCTCTTTGGGGGAAGAGCCAGAGTAAAACAACCAAAAGTCAACAGGAACTAGAAACCACCAGGGCAACCTAGAAACCACCATTGGTGGGCACAGTAACCGTCTTTGGTGGTGGGGAGCTGGCAACAACTAAGGGTGGGCCAAGAAACCACCAGGAGGACCTAGGAACCACTGGGGGGGCACTTTCAAGGGCGATGGGAAGGAGGCTCAGAAACGATTAGAGGGTGGGTCCTGACACAGTCTGCAGAGCACAGGAGGCACCTCTTTCTAGGCCGCAGTCACGCACACACTTCTCTTTGGGGGGGGGGGTCAGGGCCAGGCACACTGCCCACTGAGGCCCAGGGATTGCCAGGTGGGAAATGAGGCCCGGGACTGAGGCTGTCCTCTGTCCCCAGTCACTCTGTCCAGGAACCTCCCTCAGCGACTGCATCTCCAGGCCACATGGTGTGGCCTGCTTTCTCCCAGGGACAGAGGAGACAGAACAGTGGTGGCTGTCCTTGTGGCCCTGGTAGGGTGGAGCCCACCTGCTCTAACCCAAGTGTTCCTAGCCTTCACCCTCCCTAGTCAACCTGGTCCCCACAGATACAGTCCGAATGGGTCTGAAGTCCCACACCGAGGGGATCAGGACGGCACATCGAGAGCCCCAGGACCCCGGAGGTCCCCTCCCCCACCAGTCTCAAAGCCCCTCGCCATGACATCTAGTTTGAGGAGACAGGACCTGGCATGGCGGGTCGTCCAGACTCAGCTCAAACTTCCCTCTCAGGCTGTGCGTCCTTGAGAAGCATCATCCCCACCTTCTCTAAGACTCCAGGGATTCTCTACGCCATCCCCAGCTGGGAACACTTGGGAAGTTGAGGCCAGAGAGTTCAAAGACATCTTTAACTACATAATGAGCTTGAGGCCAGCCTGGGCTACATGAGACCTTCTCAAATAAAACAAAACAAATTCCCTAATAAACAATGAGTCCTGGTGATGGCCCAATTCTGTGGGGACTCTCAAGCCCCCGGCTCAGGGGTCAGATCCGTTGGGAAACAAGAGAAGGAGTCTCTCTCGCTGACCCTCAGCCTGAGCCCTCTCATATCCATAGGTGGATTCTGGATGGCGGACACCAAATGAACTCTATTCCCCCTCAGCTGCCCAGCCATTCTCAGCTCCAGAAGGGAAACTGAGGCCCATAGATGATGGCGTAATAGAGAAAAGCCCCTCCCATTCACAGCTGGGCACTGCTGGGGTGGGTCACAGTCCCACTGGGACAGTCAGGGTCCAAAGAGCTGCTCACTGCGCCCTCCAAGCCAAGGTCAGACTTCCGTGGACCAACCAGGGCAGCCACATCTCTCCAGGCAGACCCGAGATGGAGCCAGAAGCCGTCTGGGATCACAGATCCCAGCAAAGCTGGAGGGATTAGAGGCCGGAGATCAGGGATTACGGGCCAGGCTTGGACAGAGGATCAGGGTCTGAGCCCACTGAGTCCCCAGAGCAGGTGTCAGGATTAGGGCTGGAAACCCGGTGGGAAGACAGCTGGAGTCCCAGGTGCAGGATTTGTAGAGGCCCATTATATGCCAAGCGCCAGGGACACAGTGACCAGGGGCAGTAGATAGCCACACACAGGCTGCATGCTCCCTAACTCCCAGCTCCTGTGGGGGTGGGTTAAGGAGGAAATGTCCACCAGGAAGGATTGTGCTCAATGCCAAGGTGTGAGAGATGGACCTGGGTTGTGTTGTCTCGGAGGAGCTGGCATTCAAGAGCTGATGGTGTGGGGGAGAGGTGGTTCCCGGGCAGTCAGAATAGCAATACAGAGACTCTGATGCCAGTGTGGGGCTTCCCAGGCGGAGGCAGAGGGACCTGGAAACAACGGAATCTGCAGAGGGCTGAGAGATCCCCACCTGGTCAAGGAGACTACAATCTGTCACTCAACTCAGGAATAACGTCAGGGTGGCTAACAGGGGATGGGGGTCATCCGACACTGTGCTTGAGTGTGTGTTGGAGGCTGACGAGGCCATGCCAAGGAAAGGGGTCCCCTGAACACTGAAAGGATAGCCTTGGGGCACAGGAAGAGGGGGCCTCACCCCTCCCCAAAGACTTCTTTCACAACACTGAGAGTTTCCGGGTCCCAACCCCATCCGGGAGGCCGGTGCATGCCCAAACACCACATCCCCGATGATAATGCGATTTATTCTAGGGCCTTGATACAGGGCCCATTTCCAGGGATTTGCATGCAGGAAGCAACATCCTGACCTCACACTGACCCCTGGCCATCTCGTGGGAGGGTGTGGCAGGCTCAGAACCGGCGCCTACAGGTCTGGAGTGGGTCTAACAGCTCCCGAGGAGGACTGCTCGGCTCTCTCCTCTTCTCCAGGTATCACACCCAACTTGAGCATGTGAATCCAGACCTGGTACACTTTCCCCAAGCCCCCTCGACCCTGCTTCTCCATAGAAGCTTCCAGAACCTTCTCAGGGCCAGGGCTGATTCTCAGAAGAACCAGGTAAAACTGGGTGGGGTGGCAATTGCCTGTGATCCTAGCACCTGGGAGGATGAAGCAGGAGGATTACTGTAAGTGGGAGGTCGGCCTGGCCTACAGAGTAAGAGCTCAAATGGGAGGTCAGTGGGTAGCATACTCTCCGAGCATGCACACAGCCCGCTGCTCACAGTTCCAGCAGCGCAGAAGCCGGGCTTGGGGGCACACTCCAGTCATCCAGCACTCAGGAGGATCAGAAGTTCAAGGCCATCCTCAGCTACATTTTAAGAAAAAAAGTGGAGGCAGTGAGAAAACTCACTGGTAAAAGTCACAGTTACCAAAACCTGACAAACTGCGTTCAGTCCCTGGGACCCACGGGGCAGAAGGAGAGAAGTCCCTCCCACAAGTTGCCCTCCCTCTGAAGAACACATGGGCGCCGTGGTGCCCACACACACAGCGCACAAATGTAAGAAGAATTGAAATAATGATAATTTTTAGATGTCTGGGCACAGCTTGGACAAAATTCTATCCAAAAAGGAGGGGGGTGTTTAGAAGATCCTTTCAGACAGCATCAGACACCTGCCCCTTCCCCCACAGCACAACCTCCTCACATCTTTGAGATGGATGCAGAGAAGCCTAAAGTGGTCCCTAGGCGCCCTGCAGTCCTAGGGGACTCTGGGACAGAATTCTGCTAAGAACTTGGCACCCCTAGGTCCCTGTGGACTGCATGGTGCAGGCAACTGGTGCCCAAGGGCTCTGCCATCCCAGCCTGCCTGCCTCCCTCCATGCCTTCAGTGACTTCTCCTGCCCCTCCTGCCTGGGCGGGGAGAACAGGTTCCTAGTCACCAACCAATAAAGTCCCATTCGGATGTCAGGCCTGCCTGCCAAGTCACAGGACTGAGCCACTGGGGAACCAGGTCACAGCCAACAGAGGGAGGTGCTCAGCCCCTGGAAAGACGGGAGGCCCCGCCCACTACTCTGCATAAATATTTTAAAGATATACACCATATATATGTACACACACACACACACACACACACACACACACACATATTTCCATCAGCCCACCAACCTCCTGAGACAACTATGTCTGAATGTCTCTTCCTCTCCCAGCCTTGGGGTGGGATCTTCCTTTTTTTGTTGTTAAATCAATACAGCTGGGCCTAGTAGTGCACACCTGTCATCCTGGGAAACTGAGGCAAGAGGACGATAAGTTCAAGGCTACCGAACAACTTAATGAAATCCTGTCTCAGGACAAAAGGTGGAAACTGAGCTGAGGGTGTGCATGTTTCATCAGTAGGAACCACCCAGGGAAGACCGAAATCAATCAATCAATCCCCTATTCATCACTAGTCAGCACTTGTGTGGTGTTTCCAATCGCCCCTAGAGGCTCTGAAGACCTGTCTTGGTCAACACGGAAGGTCCTAGATGGGACACAAGTCCCCAGACATGAAAGGTGGGTGGCCCCCTGAACCAGCCTTGAAGTTTGATGGCCACACTGACTCCTTTAACCCCAACTACAGCCTCTGTCCCTTCTGTTTGCTCACCCCCTATTTTACAATCTGGCTGTCCAGGCAAGACCGGTGGCCTTTGAACCCACCAGGGCTTAAAGCAGCCACGGCATGTACAGGTCCCCCAGGCATCTGTACCACAGGGCCTCAAGGACAGGAGCTCAGTTTCTTCTCCCAGCCTTCCCTTCCCATGCACCCCAAAACCGCCACATGTCACCACTGTGGCTAAGAACCCAAGCCTAGGGCTGGCCTCATGTTCCCCACCTGTAACCTGGACATAAGGGAGATGCTGGGGTGGGAGGGGAGCGAGCAGTCCCCACAGCCTTTCCAGCCTGGCTGGCTGGAACCAGACTGCGTTCATATTGGCCAACCAGGAAGGCCTGGCGAAGCTCTGTCTTCTGCCATCTCACAGGTGGGATCCAGCAAATGCCCAGGGTCCAATTCTCAAGCCTGGACGTTTGTGGAGCAAGACTGAATCTGGCACTCAGGCCATGCAGGAATAGCTCCTGTTGGCCCAGAATGTGCTCCCCCCACCCCGCCCGCCTGCCAGCCCGCCCCAACCCCTGAGCCTCTTTCCCAAAACCAGGTTCGTGGTAAAGGTGGCATTCTGGTCTCAGGGAGGTTGTTCCTGGGCCTCTGTTTGCTCAATTATCAAGCACTGGAGATAAAGAGGAAGGACAGAACGGGAGCATCACCACTGAAACATCCTTGTTCAAGAGTCAGTGTCTCAGGAGACTCAGGCCTGGGGAACAAGGGACCAGGACTCCAGACTAGCAGGAGCCTCACCAGGTCCCAGAGCTGTCCGTGGTCCTGAAACTTCAGACTACAGTTTTCCAGGATAGCGGAGCGCCCCGTCCACAAATCTGCATCCCAACTGTCACCGAAGACAGGGACATTCTCCTGCATTCCCTGCACGCAGCTCTCCCTACGGCCCGCGGGTGGACACCCACCCGGGACACACGCGCGCGCACACAGCTAGCATCCCAACAGGTACTTCTAGAGACCCACCAGCCACACCCCTAGGGACACGCCTCCTCTTGATCGGCGGGCACACGCCCCCCAGGACCCCTGCAGGCATCACATCGCAAGCTCCCGGGGAAAGGAGAAACAGATGGACGCAAACACTCGGGTCGTGGCCCTGCGCCAGCGCCTACCGCTGCACGCAGCAGCCAACTCAGGCCACGTCCATATCCAAACACTCAGGATGTGTGGGGACTCGGGACGCACCCGCCTCAGGCGCAAGCGGAGACCGTGGGAACGCGCGGCGCCCGCTTGATTAACCCCCTCCCCGCGGCCTCCGGGGCGCGTCCTTCCCATGCGCCCTTCCTTCCTTCCTTCCTTCCTTCCTCCTTCCTTCCTTCCTTCCTTCCTTCTCCTTCTTTCCTTCCTTCTCTTCTTTCTCTTCCTTTCTATCCATCCTTCCATCCTTGCTCCTGCTCCGCGGCCTCTGGGCGCCCACGTTCCCCTCTATTCGTCCTCTCCGCTCCTCTGCGCTTAGACCCTGGCCCTGCGACCGCGGCGCGCGCCCACCGCAACGAGGGCGCGCGGGAGGGGGCGCGCCGGGGACCCCCTCACCCCAGGCCTCTAAAAGGGCGGAGCCTCGGCACATCAGAGTCCCTCGGGGGCGGGTCCGGGGCGCGCCCGAGGTCACCGCGAGGGGACTGCCGCCACCCCCGGCCCTGTGCCCCGAACTGCCACCACCCCGAGGTCACCATCCGGGACGCGGCGCCCCGCCCCCTCCCGGGCGCGCCAAGGACGGGCCCCTCCCGGAGGCGGCACCTGAAGTCGCTGTAGGGGTGGATGATCCAGGCCCCCGCCGACTTCACGCGCTCCTGCTCGCGCTCCACGGCCTTCTGGCTGCCGAACATCCGCAGGGAGAACTTGTTGACGCCGGGCTGCAGGAGCGCCCCGAATTGGCGCTGCAAGAAGCTGGCCTGGCTGCCGCGCGGCTCGCCCGCCGGGCCCGCCTCCTCGCTGCCCGCCTCCTCGGCCGCCGCGGGCCCCGAGGCCGCCCCGCGGCATGAGAACGACACCTTGGGGCCGCGCGCGGGGCCCTCGGGCTGCACTGCGGCTCCCCGCGCCCGCACTCGCCATTCGCGCCGCCCTTGGCCGAGCTGGGAGTGCAGGAGCTGTCGCGGCTGCAGAGCCGGGCGCGCGGGCCGGGCTCGTCCACCGGCTCCGGGTGTGAGGGGGTCGAGGGTTCGGGGGTGGCGCGGGCGGTGGCTGAGGCTGAGGGGGCGCGGGCGGCGGCGGCGGTGGCGGCGGCCCCGGCGCGGGGGTCGCGCCCGGACTATCGCCGGACCGCCCGCCGCCCCGCGCGCATCCATGGCGAGGCGGCGCCGGGCAGTGCGGAGCGGAGCGGCCGCCGCCGCCGCCGGCCGAGCCCGAGGGAGGGCGGAGTCGGGGGCGGAGCCTCTTCGCGCGGGGGAGGGGCGGGGGCGGGAGCCCCGCCTCCACCTGCGCTACCCCCACCCCCACACGGGGATGGATGGGGGAAACTGAGGCTAGGGTCCTCAGGCAGGCTCAAAGTCAGTCAGCCCCCTCGACACCTTGGAAGTGAGCTCAGGCTTAGTTCCCCAGGGGAAACTGAGGCCAAGGACGCACCCAAGGTCACCGAGCACAGCCCGCCGGCCCCTGCCTCTGCGCGCGCGATGCAGACCAGGCCCTGGTCCTCTCTGGGGCTCCCTCCGCGTTCCCGAGGACTGCGCGAGCGGGGCAACCGCTGACGCTAAGCCCGCGGGTGCCAACCTCTTTCTGGGTTGCTCAAGGTGCCAGATTCCATAATAAAAGTGTGCTCCCGGAGGCCACCGGATCCCTGGGTCTGTCCCTTTCACCAAGCCTTCGCTACAGAAACCTACTGATATGTGTGGGGAAAGCTGAGATCATTCTGGGATCTAGGCTTAGTACCTCTCCAAGCCCTGCTTGTGGGGAAACCGAGGCACAGTCGAGCAACAAAAGCGTAGTCGATAGAATCTCTTGTGGCTTCTGGCGACCTCATCCCCAAAAGGTGCCCTTCAGCGTAGTGAGGGCTTCCAGGTATGGCAATCCTTAGAGGTCTCCAGGGTATCCAAGCTCAGCTTCTGCCTCGGCACCTCCCCCGACCCCCACGGAGCCCTTCTCTATCCCCTTGGACTCAGGCCTCAGCTACATTCTACCCACCCCAGCTCTGGGGAGACATCGGCTCCTAGGGGGTCCCAAGCTGCGGCCTGAGCCTATGTGCCAGGTGACACCAGATCTGACTCTAGATGCCCACCCAGCTTCACAGAGTGGGGAGGATTTTATGACAGGAGGGTGAGGGAGGGGCGGCAGTAGAGGGGAAGGATAGCTGGGAGTTGGTGAGAAGACAGTGCTCACGCACCGGACTCTTGGCAATCTTCGTGTGTCCCCTCTGGGCACCTTAGCTTCTCCTGCCCCCTCCTGACCCACCTAAGTTCATCAGTAAATCCCCTGGCCCCTCTTAGACTCTCCTGGATGCTTCTGGGTCCCCTCCAGAGCCCCTTAGATCTTCCGGGTCCTTCCTAGGTTCTCCTGAACCCTCTGGCCCTTCATGGGTCCTCAGGGTCCCTCCAGCATGCACCATTTCTGGCCTGAGTTCACAGGATGCTGACAGGACTTGTACCTGCTCACAGTAGGTGTTCAGTGGCGTCAGGGGTATGCCCTGCCAGCTGCATGTCCTCATGTGACACAGATGGGCTGCCCCGACCCTGGGGACTCCAAAGACGCCCCTGCCGCCCCTTTGGCATCCACTTTTGAACATCAGAGTTGACAGTGCCAGGCTGTGGCCCGCCCCAGGGCACATGCCTGTTCCAGATGAAGGGGGATCTTTTATGTTCGCCCTGGGAAGATGTCAGCCGGGCAGGTCGCCAGAGCCCCAGGGCTTGTGGCTGAATGCAGGGGAGGAGGCAGCCCGGCGGCGGCGGTGGCAGGCTGTCAGAGGACCCGCCATGCTAGGAGACGGCTCTGCCAGCCCAGGGGTCACAGAGGATGCTAGGACGACCGACCTGGCTGCAGGCTCTCCCCATACCCATTCTCACACCTGCCCCAGTGGGCTTGCAATATTCCATAAGTACCTGGCTCAGGGCTGCAGTCTCAGATGGGGCTGTGTGTGTGTGTGTGTGTGTGTGTAAGCCAGAGGTCAATCTTGGGTGCCATACCTCAGGAGCTGTCCACTTTAACTATCTAGCTACTTTTTGTCCTTTTAGATATATTTATCTTTTTTGTTTGTTTGTTTTGTTTTTTGAGACAGAGTTTCTCTGTGTAGCTTTGCACCTTTCCTGGATCTTGCTCTGTAGACCAGGCTGGCCTCAAACTCACAGAGATCCACCTGGTGCGCCACCACCGCCCGGCTATGTTTATCTTTTTATGTACATGTATGTATGTATTTGCACCACCATGGTACATACATGTGGTACATACATGTATGTGCCACCATGCTGGAATGGTCCTGAACGAAGCCAGAAGAGGGTGTTGGATCCCCTGGAGCTGGTGTTATTTGGAACTATGTATTGCTTGTCACCATGTGGATCCTGGGAACCAAACCCAGGGTCCCCTGCAAGAGCGATGAATGCTCTTAGAACACGCAGCCTGCTTCTCTAGTTTTTTTTTTTTTTTTTTTTTTTTAGTTTAGTTTATTTTATGCCGGGTATAGTGGCCCTGCCCTCACTCCCAGCCCTGGAGAGTCAGAGGCGAGTACATCTCTGAATTTGAGGCCAACCTGGTCTACACAGTGAACTGCAGACCAACTGGTACCACTTGGTAAGACCCTGACAGGCAACCAATCAAACGCTGAGGGTAGTTGTGCACCTTTATTTTCGGCTCGGCCCTATAATCCACCCTCCACACACACACAATCTCATCGCCTTTGGATAACTAATGACCTAGGAATCAAATCATTTGTTCCAAGGGTCTCCTTCAGTCTTCTCAGGTCTCCCTCATCCCCAATCCCTCTGCCCATCCTCCCAGCACTAACTGGTCATTTCCTATTCAGGATTCCTGGGTTTGAGCGGAGACAGAACTAGGCCAGGGAAGGGGTGGGCCTGTAGGGAAGCTGGCCCTAGCAGCCTTTGGCAAACTCAAGCTGGACCCCTGGGCTGACAGGATCCGCTCTGTGGGTTTCCTGGCCCGAAGGGTAAGGCTCAGGAAAGGGGGTGGCTCTCCAGGTTCTGATCCACACACACAGCTTGTGTGTCCACCACACATCTCCCTGGGGTCTGTTTCCCTAGCGTCTGCACATTAAGCAGGGAGGAGTGTCTTACTTCTGTCTACATACTTTACTCAGTATGTGGCTGAGGGTGACCTGGAACTCCCAATCCTCGCGACTCCACTTCCGGGGTGCTGAGAGACAAGCGTGCACACCACACCAACCTGTGGTTCACTTCAGGCTTGCCTAGGTAGGTGCTCCTCCCACAGGCCCGGTGGGGAGGTGGAGAAGCTGGTTCACGGTGAGCCGGTCTGATGGACTACAGTCTTTACAAACCTCAGCTCTGCTGCCTTGCCCGGGGTCCCTGGGCCTCCGGATCCTGGTCCTCATGCTGTGGGTATCACCAGGGTACCATCCTTACATAAGGGTTAGGGTTGGGTAGATGAGCTGGACCAGGGACTGGAGAGGGATGGGCAGCCCTGTCTGCCCAAAGCAGAAGTGAGCAGCCAGCTGCTGGGTCCCTGTGGGGTCCAGCTCCATCAATGCGCCTTTGTTTGTACCAAGGCCCTGGGCCTCGTCTCTGCCTGCCAGCTGGGGGCTGGGATTCCTGAGACCCTGTGGTTCCCAGGGGGGGACCCCAAAGGCCAGTTCCAGATCGTTCTAAATGTTTTGACAAAGGTGACCCTGTGCCCATCTCACCTCTGGAACTGAGCAGGCTTTCAGGACAGGGGTAAGCATTTACTCCTGAACGTCCTGGGCTGAAGGGCATGCAGCCAACACTCACCAACCTTTGGTTGTATGGACAAGAACCTGCATGATGGGAGGTACACCCCCTGGAGCACTGCTCTGGAGGTGAGCCCTCAGTGGGCTCCACCTCCTAAACTCTCACTGTGCCCTCTTTTCTGGATGTAAGACCCACAGGCTTAGAGCCCCAGAGACCATCTTGGGGCCCCAGAGGCAAAGAGCGTGAGGACTGGGGTTTCACCTGCAGTTTTGGGGTGGTGGTGGGTTCTTTTATGGACAGAACCCCAAGTACACCATAGGCAGGCTGTGCTGGGAGTGGATATCCTGGGCTTCCCCCTACCAGGACCATGTGCACATTTGTGTAGGCAGGGCTGACTGCCTTGGCGAGGTCATACCCTGTTTTTCTAAGGGATCCACAAGGAGAATGAGGCACCTAGGTATAGCCAGTTCAGGTGAGCACCACAGCTATCCCAGCCATTTGCTTGGTTCTGGGGGCACAGGTCTTACCAGGGGACTCAAGTGCTACGCCCTCTGGTGGCTCCTGAAGGCAGGATCTCTTTCCCATTTTACCTGTGGTCCTCTCCCGCCAGTGCGTGAGAGACTCTGCCTCCACCACCACTCGGGGATGTACTATGCTGGAACCAAAGCTGACTGTAGAATCCCATCTCTCTGGAGCCAAACCATGCAATAACAACACCCCACACACACCCGCCCCAGCCCCATACTTCACGCACGAAGCTGCCTGTCCGTCTCCCATAACCCAGCACACTTCCTGGAGGGCGGGTGTCCAATAGTTAGACTAGTACTAGGCCAAAGGGCAGTTTAGAACACCAGTGACGGTCAACAGTGCCCTCAAGAGGCCAGCTTTTCTCGGACACCCTAGAGCAGTGTGGTTCTCAACCCCCTTGGGTGTTAAGGACCTTTTCACAGGGTGGCATATTAGATATCCACATTACGATTCCTAACAGTAACAAAGTCAGTAATGAAGCAGCAACGATAGTCATTTTATGGCTGGAGGTCCCCACAAGATGAGAACTGTACTGAAGGGTCCCAGCTTTGGGAAGGTTGAGGACCACTGCCCCAGGGCTCACACTCTTCACTGGCTCCATGCCAAGCCCTCTTAGTCACCACCCTCCCCAGTCTGTGGTCTCAGCACTCCCTCTCCCGCTAAGATGGGCTCTCGGAACACAAACAGCGGACACACACATGGCGGGGTAGGTCTTTATTTGTGGGGTCCCAGCAGGCCCAGCCATGCTGCCCATGGTGAGCATGGGCAGACCCAAACAGGGGAGCAGGTGGGGGCCCCCCTCCACCAGAAGTCAGCGCCTGTCCTGGCCTCTCCCTCCTGACCAAGGACAAGACCCCATTCTCCCACTCCACAGGGTTGTAGTGACCAGCTTAAAAAAGGGAAGGGAAAAAATCAAACAGAACCCCCTAAGGAACGGATTCTCTACATAGAAACCTCGTTTAGTTTAAACTAGAATCAGGGGTGCTGTGGGCGGCTTCTTCTTCCAGGTGGGCTTTCTGCACGGTGAGGCTCTGTCTTCACCCGGGTTGGGACAGGAGGTTGGGCAGATGGGAATGGGCGTGGAGGTGGACACTGGGCTGGGGTCAGGCGTCCCCCGGGCCCCGCCTGCTCCACCATTCAGGTGGCGTTCCTCTGGCGTACGTTCTTGTCCTTGTCGTTCAGGTGATGGCTGCTGCCCTTCCTGAGGACAGAGAAAGGACTCGGCACTGAGGGGCACAGGGCTGGCCTCACTCCCACCAGGAAGGGTCTGCCATCCGGCCACTGCTCCAACAGCAGCCCCCACCAAGGCCTGTGAAGGATGGACGTGCACCCCCCCCCCCCATTTCTACAGGACAACAGCAGCTTCCCAGGGCGCACAGCGGGCTGGACTTACAGTGGAGCAGCACCGGGATCATCCTCTGTGATGAGCAGCCACATGAAAGAGAGAGGACAGGGGTCAGCGTCCACTAAGCTCTTCCAGCCACGGTCCCCCTCAGTGTGGCTGGCTGGAACCCCGCCCCACAATGCCACCCTCAAGGTGCCGCACAGGTGTCATGCAGTGATCAGCACATGGTGAGGCCAACACACCCCACAGCCCCAAGCCCCCCACAGCTGCCTGAGCCACAGGGGAGCTCACACAGAGGACACCAGCTTGTGGCCACGTGAAGGAGAAGAGAGGAAGGTGAGCTATGAGCAGACTGCCTTCTCCCTCGGGCTGACACTGAGGGGCGCCCCACCCGCTCACCCAGACCCAGGGATGCTCACCGTCCAGGGACTGGTCGGGCTTCCGCCGCTTCTCATAAATGAAGATGATGGTGACCAACACCAGGACCTCGGCCACGATGCCCAGGAAGGGCCAGAGGGCGGCCAGGCGGCTTCGCACACGCAGTGTGATCCTCTCCTGGGCGGTGCCCTGGGAGTTGGTGGCGTTACACAGGTAGGTGCCAGGGTCGCTATTCATGTCCAGGTTGCTGATGGTCAGCTCAGATCTCTCCGGTGTGGATATCACGAGGTACTTGCTCTCAGAGCCATTGGTGATCACCTGGGGAAGAGGGGCTCGTCACGTTCTGCCACAGCCTTTCCTCCCGTTCCAGGAGCCCCACAACATCCCTCTACAGGCCCGGGTTGTCCCTGCCATCCCTGAAGCCTCATGTCCCCCAAGTCCCCCACGCCCTTCTGTGACACTCCCCATCCCTGAAGTCTGGTCTCCACTACAGCCCCCCCCAGTCCTAGGGCCCCAGGCCCCTCTGCTGCCTGTCCAGACCCCATGTCCCCACGCAGCCCGCACCTGGTCCCCAGAGTCAGAGGTCTTGAACCAGGTCCACTGAATGACAGGAGGATGGGAAGAGTCAGACTTGCAGACCAGTCTCACCGTCTCCCCCTCACTGGCATGCTCTGACTTCTTCCCGACCTTGATCCGGGGTGGTCCTGTGAGAGGGAGGTGACAGCCTGGTACCCAAGCTTGGACTGCCCCGGCCCCACAGCGCCACCTCCTGGCCACCCAGCTTACCTTCCACAAAGATGCTGCCCCTCCCCACGGGCTCGGGAAGGAAGATGCAGGAATACTCCCCAGCGCTGTCATGTGTGTCCACCCTGCGGGGGCAGAACGATGGCGTAAGGAGCCCGCAGGGCGTGGCGGCGGCCACCTCCCCATGCAGGCTGTGGAGACCACAGGGTCTCCGCTCCTCATGCTACACAGCGAGGCCACGTGACCCATCTAGAGCTGTGGGGAGCCCTAGCACAACCACACGCTTTGGGGGGTGGGGTGGCATCATGGTGGCGCCCCGAGAACCACGGACTCACGAGTACTGCATCTGCAGGTCAGGCAGCGTGTCTTCCTGCAGTACCTTGCCGCCTCTCATCCAGCGGTGGCCAAGGATGTCGACGGCACTGCTGTTCAGAGTGCATGTGAAGTATGTCTTGGAGTCTTTTTCGCGGATGGAGGTTGAGATGGTACCCGCTAGGAGGCCACAGGGACAAAGAGTCAGCGCAGCGTCCAAGGGGCTCGACCCCACAGCCTGCCTCGTGCCCCCGACAAGGGCCGCTTTTGGAATCACAGTGGCTGACACTGCAGCCCCGGACTCCTTCCAAGGCAAGCTAATGTCCGAGTAGAAAGCCATTTCCAAAGTAAGACACTCGGCTGCCCAAGTTCCGTCTGCTGCTCCCACAGCTACGTGCTTCGGGGGGAGCACCAGGCCCAACTCCCCACGTAACAAAGCCGTGTGGGTGCCTCTCATTTCCCTCACTCAGAACTGGACACTAAGGCCCCCAGAAGGTTCTGGAGAGCTTGCAGTGGGCAGTCAGAGCGAACACTTGGGCAGCAGCCCCCACCCCAACCAGACGAACACACAGGGGGGCTGCGAGCCGGGAGGGCAGGTCAGAGAACAGGATGGGATGGGAGCCAAGGACCCACCTGCAGGAGGGCAGGGCCAGCCAGCACCCAGCAAGGTGACATGGATGGCTGTCCAGCCCACCCATGTCCCCAGGGAGGCCTCAACTGGTGGTGGACAGAGCGGCATCTGGTTCTACGAGTGGGAGCCAGGGTGGGTGGCACAAGAGGAGAACAGAGGACAGGTGCCCTGGCCACTCACGTTCAAGGACCACCACGCTTGCTTGGGCACGGACCCACTTGACCCTGGGTGGCCGGGTCAGGTGGTTGCGGTCAGGGTCACTGCTGGCCCGGCACTCGTAGGTGCCCGTGTCCTCTGCGGCGAGCCCGTCCACAGACAGTGTGCTGGCCGCATGCTGGCGGTAGGTGGCATGGATGTGGACTCGGTCCAGCCAGGCGCCGTCCCAGAGCTGGGAGCAGCTGTCGTTGGGGTTGTTCCCTTCAAACCACCACTGGATCTCAGGGACGGGGCTGCCCACCGCCTCACAGTGCAGCACCACGCTGCCCCCCGCCCACTGCTCCTGGGACAGCGGCGCCTTGAGGAAGCCAGCTAGGGGAGAGGGGCACAGCACCCGTTACTACCTAGACAGGAAGACGGCCAACCACGGGGCCTGCCTGCCACGGGGCCTGCCTGCCACGGGGCCTGCCTGCCACAGGGCCTGCCTGCCACGGGGCCTGCCTGCCACAGGGCCTGCCTGCCACGGGGCCTGCCTGCCACGGGGCCTGGTCGGAGGCAAACTCAACCAACTCCATCTCCTTTCTGCTTGTGGGGAGAAGCGGGAGGTTAGGTGGAAAGACAGAACCCCAGGGGCTGAGGAAAGGTGGTCGCCACCAAGCAAGTCTGAAGTCCTGAGTTTGATCCTCCAGACCCAGGGACCTGTGGGCGGGCAACCAACACACACACACACACACACACACACACACACACACACACACACACTATAAATGTAATTTAAAAAAGACAGAACGGGAGCCAGGTGCTGTGGCTCACCTGTAATTCCCTGACTTGGGAGCTGCAGGCCAGGTAAGAGTCGTCTCCAAAATGAAAGAGTGAGAAAGACAGCCAGGCTTCTCAGCACTACACAGAGGCCTGTGCGCCTGCCTCAAACACACGTCCCGGGGAAGGCAGGCCCTTGCATGCCCACACAAGGCATGGATGTGTCTGAAGGCACAAGTGTATGGGTTTGGGCCCTGAGGCCCTGTGTTGGGCGGTAGGGACCAAGACTGGACCTGCACCTAGGTGGCCCCAAGGCCCCCGGGGAAGAGACGACACAGTTAGCAGCTTTGGTGGAGAGATGGCTTCCTAATAACCTACATTCCAGAGTGGAGATCTCCCAGACCTGCAGCTCCAGGCCAGTGGGTGTGGCAAGTCAGGGCAGGAGAGGGCGCAGCCTGGCTCCCTCGGTTCCCTTCTCTGCCCACCGCTCCAGGATGCCTGCATCAACACTTCATCTAGAACTGACGTCAGGAAGGACAGAAAGACAGATGCCCCCAGGACCCCAGCTGGGTTTCTGAAGAGACACTATGGTATCATTCATCTGGGACATGGATGCCATGTTCCAGGGATCAGGAGCCGAATGGTCACATGCCAGGCCGTTAGGACCCGCTGGGTGGGCCAGGATGAGTCTCAGGAACCAGGGTGCTCTGTGGGACTCCCTGGCATCTGTCACGGACCTCCCCACACCTCCCTAAGTACAGCTGGGGTATAGGTGTCTGGGAAGGTACCATCTACACTACTTAGGGGTGACCAATAACCAAGATCCCAACCTCAGGAGCCTCTGAAAAGCCAAGCTGGGAGTCTGGCCACGTGACCTGCAGCCCACAGCTTCCAGCCGTCACCTCGGTCTAAAAACAGCGCCCTCCTCCCTGCCCACTCACAGCCGGCGGGAGCAGGGCCAGACTGGGCCATGGGTAAACAAGCCAGCGCCACAGGGTGCAGGGAGGGGGCACTGCTCTGGAGGGCAGCCCACACCCAGCCTCCTGCGACCCAGCGCTGACCCAGCTAGCGGCCTGTCACCCGAGGTATTAGGGTTAAATCAGACCCGGGTGGCCGCTGGAAAAGCAGGAGCTCTTCAGGCTGTGTCAAACTGGAGTGTGGAGGGCTCACACCAGCCTCTAAGAGGCCCCAGTGTCAAACCCCAGCCTCACACAACCAGGAAAACAAAACAGGAATGAATGCCCGGGCCACACAGCCCTCTGAGCAGGGCCCGCCTGGGGCACCTCCCTCCCCTCCGCGGTGGACAGTGAACACACTGTAGACTGAACTTAGCCCTGCCCAGGCTGTTCGGCTGTTCCCAGGAAGGGCTGAGACCTGCCCGCAAGCTACATTTTGTGCTTGGCCCCCGGGCATTGCAAAGGTCTGCTTAACCCAGGCAGGAAGCCACTGGGCCTGCGCCCAGGCAGAGTGGGAAGACTCCTGCCAGGCTCCCCATCTGGGACAGGGCACTTTATCGGCTGCATCCACCTTGCCAGGGGCAGCTGTCTGCACCCGAGAGCCAGCCTCGTGGGGGCACCTCAAGATGTTTTGATGGTGAGGAAGAGGGACCGGTGAAGTGGGTCAGGGTTAACCCGGGGGCACTGCCACCAGGCACAGCCGCTCCCCAATCGACTGCTTCTCCAGTAGAGCTCAGGTCCTGCCCTGCGCCTGCTGTCTGGAGTAGGTAGGAGAGCAGCCCATGCGCTCCAGGCCTGCTTCACTGCCCCCTACACTCAACCTTGCCATGACCTTGAACACCAGCCTTCCCCACCTGGACCTCAGTTTCCCCTTTGAGCCCCAATCAGGCAAAAACCCAAGGCTAGAATGTGCCAGGCTCCAGGGTGGGGGCAAGCGGGGTGTTGGGCCTCAGCCACCGGAAATCTCATCAAGAATGATAATCCCACAAGTCCCGGAGCCTGTGAACCAGGGCCATTCACAGGCACTCACTCCCAGGGGAACCCTAGGTCAGGTGAGCAGCCCTACAGCTTTGATTCCAGACCGGGGGGCTCCGCCATCTCCTTCTCCAGAGGCAAGAGCACTGGCCACTGCCAAGGAGCAGGGAAGACTGATACAGCCCCTGTGGGCAACGGCAAGCCTGGCAGCTCACTCCAACGAGGACAGGGACAGCTGGGGACACCTGAAGAGCTACCTAATTGGGACTCTTCCAAACTTAGGGACAGGAACTCCCCACCCAACCTCCATATAATGATACCAGGGCAACAGATTCTACCCAGCCCCAGTCCTCCAAGCCCAGGATACATTATCCCCAGGCACTTCTGTACCCCAAGAATCCACAGGGTCTCCTTCCTCCCTCCCCCCCTCGAGACAGGGTTTCTCTGTGCAGCCCTGGATGTCCTGGATCTCACTCTGTAGACCAGGCTGGCCTCGAACTCACAGAGATCCACCTGCCTCTGCCTCCCGAGGGCTGGGGTTAAAGGCAAGCGCCACCACCGCCCGGCTTCTCACCCCCTTTCTAATCCACATCTTCCAATACTCAAGGACATTACTTACAGGCAATGCCGCCCCCACCCCATGGCCAACAGCTCTCCTTCTCCCAGGTCCCCAAACAGTGCTGCTGTTTTCCTCCACTCACTAAGTAGAAACATCAACGTAGCACCTTCCTCCACCCCATCCCCTACATCAGGACCACTGTGCCCAAGACACACGCCCCACCCAGTTGTTTCCCAACCTCTCCCCCGGGGTGGAGATACCAAGTTATTGGTGATTTGGTTTCCATTACCCTCACATGACCACAACTTCAATGACCCTGCCCCCCAAGTTCCCAGAGTCACCTCACTGCCACTCACATGCCCAAACTTGGAGACTTCACCTCCAGGCACTTCTGTACCCCAAATCCCCTGGATTACCTCCCTGCCTGGTTCCCAAGTTTGGACGCACTGAAATGGTAGCTTCTTCCACCCCAATTTCCCCAAACCTTTCAGGCAAGGCTGCCTCTCACCCATCCTCATCCTCCCCAGGTGTGGACACCAAGATTGCAGTTCCTTCCACTCCCAGGTCTCCCAAACTTGGGGTCATCTCCTGACACGTTCCCTAGATGGGGTCCTCCCCACCGTAGCCGCTTCCTCAGCCTCCAGGTCTCCCCAAATCTGGAGGAAGCCACCGGCAGCACGCCGTCCCCACACCACGTCCCAAACCTCTCCCAGATGTCGGGCAATAATCCCTCCTGCCCGAGATCACTGCCCAGCCCCATCTTTCAGGTGGGGAACTATCAGCGTGGTGACTCCTTTCATCCTCGTGCCCCCCGGGTCCCTAAACCGAGAGGAGGTCAATCTCCATCCAGGGTCGCCTCCCAGCCCGGTTACCCAGGTGCTAACACCGAGAGGGTAGCTCCGTCCACGACCACTCAAACGTAGAGGTGTTGTCCCAGGGCCTTACTGTGCCTCCCAGCCTCAGGGTCACCTCCACCCACGCCTTCCCCAACTCCCCCAAACCGAGGCCAATTATAGTCGCTACTGTATCCTCAAGCCCCCAGGGTCAGCTCCCAGCCCGGTTCCGGGAGCGGGGACAGTAGGGCAGCGGCTCCCCCCATCTCCAGCGGTCCCAAATCTGGGGTCATCTCCACTCGCGTCTGCACTCCAAATCCTCTGGGTTGCCTCGCAGCCCATGCCCAGGTGGGGACGGCTGCAAGGTGGCGGCTCCCTCCACCCCGGGCCCCCCAGCCTCAGAACGCCTCGCGTAGCTGTGCCTCTGCAGGGCCGCGTCCCCGGGGTCCCCTCCCTCCACCCTGTGGCCCAGCCCAGGTCGGGGGTCAACTCCAGGGTCACCCACAGCCAGTTATTCCTCCCCGAGGTATGGAACCCAAGCTGTGGCTCCCCAGATTCCCGGATCCCGCAAACCTGGGGCTCACCCGAGGCCCGTGCCCCGCGCCCCGGGTCTTACCCGCCGCGCAGGCGCCCTGGCCGCCCAGGAGCGCGAGGCCCAGAGCCAGCAGCAGCGCCGCCGCCATGTCGCCTCGACCGAGCGCGGCCCCGCGGCGGCTCTATAAGAAGGACGGGAGGGCGGGGCGCGCGCACGCGCGTAAGGCCGCACGCACGCAGGCACGCAGGCACGCCCGCACGCACGCACGCACGCACGCGGCGTCGAGGGGCGGGGCGCCCGGCGCTGCAGCGAGCAGGCACGTACCCTGCACCCGGCGCGGGGCAGCGCGGAGGGGGCGCTGGCACGTGACCACGCCAGCCACACCCACTGCGGGGTGGGGCCTGCATCCTGGACGTCCCGGGTGGACTCAGGTTTTCTTGTTTGTTTCTTTGGTTGGTTGGTTTTTTTGAGACGGGATCTCTCCACGTGGCCTTGGCTGTTCCAGAACTCGCAGAGATCCGCCCGCCTCTGCCTCCCCAGTGCTGGGAGGGAAGGCGTGCGCCACCGCGCTCCGATCTCCTTTGCATTTAAAAAAAAAAATCATATTTGAGCCGGGCGGTGGTGGCTTCAATCCCAGCACATGGGAGGCAGAAGCAGGTGGATCTCTGTGAGTGGAGACCAGCCTGGTCTACAGTGTCCCAGGACAGCCGGGGCGGTTACGCAGAGAAACCCCATTGAAGCATGAATCTTAAAGGGTCTTTATTAATAAAATAAACCCGGGGCCGGTTATTGGGGTGAAATGCTGGATGGTCAGAGAGACAGAACAAGCCACAGCTAACCTCACCTGGCCAACTTCTCAGCTGATCCTGTTTCCTCAGACTGGAAGCCTCTGTGTCCTCATATCCGAATGGTTCTCAGCTGAACTGTGCTGCTCAAAACCTAAAAGCTTAACCAGGAAAATGCTTAACCAGGCCAAATGCTTCTTGTTCCTGGTCCTCACGCCTTATATATCTTTCCTTTCTACCATCACTCCCTGGGATTAAAGGCGTGAGTCACCATGCTTGGCTGTATCCTTGAACACATGGATTTCTGCCTAGCTCTGCCTCCCAAGTGCTGGGATTAAAGGCGTGTGCTACCACTGCCTATCCTCTATTTAATATTGTGGCTGTTCTGTCTCTGACCCCAGATAAGTTTATTAGGGTGCACAATATTTCGGGGAACACAATACCACCACACCCCATCTCAAAAACAAAACAAAATTTAAAAAACAAAACAAAAACCTACTGTGAGTCTTACTTGCTCTGAAGTCTGAGGCCAGAGGATCACCTGCTTACTGGGAGTTCAAGATCAGCTAGGCAACCCAGACCCAGCTCCCCATCAAAATAAAGTGGGGGGAGGGAGTAACCAGGGGGTTGGCAGCAGCCTCAGCAGCGCCTTGGAGGGTACGCACACCCTGCCAGGAGCTTCGGGAATGGCCAGGAAGGACAGCCATGGGCAGGGGTGATAGGACGGACAGAGCCTGTGTCCGAGGTGCCCGGGCTCCACGGTAAATCGCTATGGGCCTCGTGACCCACTTACACACAGCCGCAGCGGCCTCTCAGGCTTGGGGGCCTCTGAACTGCCCAGAATCCCCAAAGCCCTCCTGGAGAGGGCCTTCCAAGCTACGTGCAGAACGAGGGCCAGGGCAGGGGAGTTGCCAGCTGGCATCAAAGGGCCTTAGGGTCAAAACAAACAAGGCTGGGCCGCGGGGAATTCCTACCCCCTGCATGTTCGGGCCTCTGGGAAACTTCAGGTTGGCCAGGAAGCCGGGGCCTGTTTACACAGTGAAGCCCAACCCCCTCCCAGGCTTTCTAGAGTCCTCCTTGACCCGGCATTGCCTGCAGCCTCCTCAGGTCCTTTCATCTGACCCAGCCCCTCCCAGGGTCCAGGCCCAGCTGACCCTACATGGCCTGTAGCCTTCTGAGAAGTCCTTTCGCCTGACCGCCCTGGCCACCTGACCTCCCAAAACCAGTTTCTAGACCTGCCTAGATTAGCAGATAAAAATGGAAAGCCGTCAGGAATGGTGGTACATTCCTGTCATGCCGGCACCCGGAGAGAAGCCAGGGAATCGGGAGTTCAGGGCTCTTAGGCTACACAGTCAGTTTGAGCCATCCTGGGCTATAGGAGCCCCAAAACCAAAACCAAAAAACACGCTGAAGAAAAGGGAGGGGGTGGGGAGATGACTCAGTTGTTTAAGAGTAGGATTGCGCTTCCAGAAGACCCAGGCTTTATCTCCCGCACCCACATGGCGGCCTACAGACATCTATCTGTAGCTCCAGTTCAGGGGATCTGATGCCTGCTTCTGGCCTCCTCAGACGCCAGGCCCGCAAGTGGTGCACAAACATTCATATAGGCAAGTACCTGTACACCTGAACTGAAATGAAATTTAAAAAAAGAAGAAAATAACTAACCACAAACCAATCCATAAATTTCAATGCCATAATTTTAAAATTTAGATTTTTTTTTTGGGGGGGTGGTTTCAAGACAGGGTTTCTCTGTGTACTTTTGGTGCCTGTCCTAGATCTCGCTCTGTAGCCCAGGCTGGCCTCGAACTCACAGAGATCCACCTGGCTCTGCCTCCCGAGTGCTGGGATTAAAAGTATGCACCACCACCACCTGGCTAAAACTCAGAATTTTTTTTTTTTTATTTCTTTTTTTTTCTGCACTGGATATGGAATCCACACACTCAGTGCCAGTCCCACACACCCCAGTCCCTAACTAGGTCTCTGTAACTGACAAAAGAGTCACAGCAGAACCAGGTAAAGCCACAGGAAGAGGCTGGGGCGGGGAGGGGGGTAAGGCCTCAAGCCCTGCAGAGCCAGAGTCCCTGAGTCTGGGACAGGAAGGAAGGACCCTCCCAGGCGCCACCTGCGACCAGGGTCTGGGACTCTGGCTGCAGATGAGAGCACGCCAGTTCTTTTTGGACTGGCCCACCTGGGGAGGACTCTTCTGTGGAGCCAGCCCAGCCCATGGGAAGGCTTTCCGCTTGAGTGTGCTCTGGGTGTGGCAGCTCTCGGCTCTCCCAGTTCCCTCGATCTACTGAGATACAGCTGTAAAATACACATTCATTTGGCTGCTTTTATTCTTAACTTTTATAAGACTGTTTAAGCCGGGGTGGTGGTGACGCACGCCTTCAATTCCAGCACTCAGGAGGCAGAGCCAGGTGGATCTCTGTGAGTTCGAGGCCAGCCTGGTCTACAGAGTGAGATCAAGGACAAGCTCCAAAACTACACAGAGAAACCCTGTCTCAAAAAACAAAAACAAAAAACAAAAAACAAACAAAACAAAAAAAGACTGTTTAAATTTTTTTTAGGGTTTGTTGTTGTTGTTGGTGGTGTTTTTTTGAGACAGGGTTTCTCTGTGCATCCCTGACTGTCCTGGATCTCGCTCTGTAGACCAGGCTGGCCTCAAACTCACAGAGACCTGCCTGCCTCTGCCTCCCAAGTGCTGGGGTTAAAGGCGTGTGCCACCACATCACACAATTTATTCTAACTTTTATTTTTAATTATTTGTATTAGTGTGTATTCATGTATAAATGAGGTTTATTTCGTTTTATTTCATGTGTATGTGCGTTTGTCCGCATAATCTGTGCCCCGCATGGGTACAGGTTCCAGCCCTGCCAGAAGAGGGCACTGGATTCCGTGGAACCGAAGTTACAGCGGGTTGTGAGCTGCCTGTGGGTCCTGGGAATTGAACCCAAGTCCTCTCTGAGAGCAACAAGAGCTCTTAACCGCTGAGCCACCTCTCCAGACCTCTCTTCTTTTCCTTCTGTCTCAGGCTCCTCTCAAATGCAGAGAGGATGTGGGGAGGTCTGGCTGAGGTGACACCCCCACCCCACCCCCTGTGCGCTCTCAGGCATTGGAATGCTTGGCCTGGCTTGGGGAGGTGGAGGAGGTGCAGCCTTGCTGGAGGAAGTATGTCACCGCGGGTCGGTGGGCGTTGGGATGAAAAGTCTCACCCCGTTTTCAGTTCGCTCTCTCTGCTCTGTGCTTGTGGTTCCCTATGTGAGCTCTTCCGCGTCTGTTCGCCACCTAGTCCACGCCGCCCCACCTTCGGAACCGTAAGCCCAAATAAACTTTCTTCCATACGTGGACTTGGTCTGGTGTTTTTTTTTTTTGTTTTTTTTTTTTTTTTTTTAAAAACGTGCACTCTGAAATTCTGTTTTTTATTTATTTATTTATTTTTTTTTTTTTTTTTTTTTTTTTTTTTTTTTTTTTATATATGCTGCAGCCAGGAGGGGTGAGCCACCATGTGTTGCTGAATTATCAGACCTCTAGAAGAGCAGTCAGTGCTCTTAACCTCTGAGCAATCTCTCCAGCCCTGGTCTCGGTGTTTTATTTATCAGGGCAACAGAACAGCAGCCAACACGGCAGGCATGCGCACACGGCATGCATGCGCACGGTGCACAGGCCTGCAGGCGAGCTGCGGATCCTGAGGCCAGGTCTTCTGTGTCCCGTGCTCGCTGCTCACGGTGGCCTGTGGGTGGCTCTGGGACGCGGCTAGCTGTGGTATGGTGGTCTCCCACTTGGCTCTTCACGGTGTGATGTTTCTGGAACCCTGTCGTCCTTCCCAGGTCCGGCCTTAGCCACCCCAGGGCACTCAGCCTGGCGGTTCCCACCCTGCTGTATGTAGGGATCTGCTGAGGAGCTGGGTCTGGTGTCCAGCATAGGCCAGCCAGTGCTGTCCTGGGGGAAACTGGGTGTGCTGGTACAGGTTTGTCATCCTAGCACTCGGGAAGCTGAAGCAGGAGGATCACTGCGAGCTCGAGAGCAGACTAGGCAACAGAGTACAGTCAGTCTTGCCTCAAGAGGTTGGGGAAGGAGAGAGAACAAGGAGAGAAAACCACGTGGGTCTCCACTCCCAGGTGGCGTGAGCACTCCAGTCTGCATGTTGTTCACAGAGGGGGTCCCGCTCTTTGTAAGCCCCGGGACTCCTGCTCTTCGTGGCATCTGGGGACAGCTGAGAAGGCTTGGACAGCATCAGTCAACATCTGGCCTGCCACACACAGGCCGGGCCCCTCTGATCTGTGTCCAGTTGGAGCTGCCCCAGAACCCCGCCAGGACACTGAGAGCAGAGAGGAAGTCCAGCCGGCCGTGAGCATTCATGCTGGTGGCTGAGGCCCAGCTGGCCACTTCCTTCTTTAGGCTGTACCAATCTTGCTAGAGGGACAGTCAGGGACAGAGGCCACCACATCCATGGGAAGGGGCCATGGGTGAGTGTTTGGGGGTTTATGGGTAAAAGCTTCAATGATTTGTTTGTTTGTTTGTTTGTTTTTCGAGACAGGGTCTCTCTGTGTAGCTTTTCACCTTTCCTGGAAACTCCACTTTGGTAGCCAGCCCAGGCTGGCCTCTCGAAGTTCAACAGAGATCTCGGCTCTGCCTCCTGCCGTCCCAGAGTGCCTGGGAATTAACAGAGGCAGTAAGACGCCACACACAACAACAAACAACAAAACTGAAACAATTTTTGTTGATGCCTAAGGTTAACTTGCACATACACAGCCCAGGGTTTCAGGGCTGTTTGTGCAAGGGTCAGAAGTGGCATAAATGCCCATGGAAGATGAGGCCAGCCAGCCAAGGTGGCTCACACTTGTGACTCCCTACGCCCTGAAGGCCGAGGCACAGGATTACCAAGAGTTTTCAAGGCCAGCCTGGGATAGAGTAAGACATTGTCTCCAAATGACCAAGAGTGGGGTGTGGTGGTGTGCTCCCTTAGTCCAGGCACTGGGGAGCCAGAGGCAGGAGCCATTTCTGTGAGTTTGAGTCCAGCCTGGTCTCCATAGGGAGTTACAGGACAGCCAGGGTTACTGAGATCCTGTTGCAAAAAATCAAAACAAACAAATAAAAAGAAAAATAAAAGGAGAAAGACAGTGTTGGGGTGGGAGTTGATTAGTCGAGTGTTGGCCTCCCCTGGGCTTCCACAGTGCAGAAACAGCTGGCACATGCCTTTCACTGGGGAGGTGGGGCAGGATGACAGGGTCTCAAGTAGCCCAGGCTGGCCTTAAATCCCTAGCAGAGGCTGACCTTGAACTTCTGAGCCTCATGCCTCCACCTCACTCTTCTTCTAAGGTTTATTTTTATTTTGGGGAGGGGGCTCCAGAGGCCAGAAGGAGGTGTCTGAGCCCCTGGAACCTAAGTCACAGATGGTCTCTGACCTGCCATGTGGGTGCTGGGTTTCAAACCCAAGTCCTCTGCAAAAGCAGCCAGTGCTCTTAACCTCTGAGCGGTCTTTCCAGCCCCCCCCTTTTTTTTTTCTTTTTTCACTTCCATCTGGCTCTGTAGCCCAGGCCTCCCTGGAAGTCTTGCCTTGACCACTCTGGCCTCCGAGGGCTGGAATCCCAGGCCCACCCACCACTCCCAATTTTGTTTTTCCGAGGCCTTTCTCTGTCTATAAAACCAAGTTAATCCACTGATACCTTTGAAACCTATTTTATAGAGCCAGGGCCACCCAGTCCAGAAGCCGGGTGAGGCAGGGGATGTTCCCTGGGGCAGAGAACAAGGCTGAGCCAGCCCAGCGATCTGGGACAAAGGGCAGGGTGGGAAATCAGCCACCAAAGGCTCTGAAGCTTCATCGCTGAAATTCCACCCTCTACCCTCTGACTTCTGGCTGGCCTTTCTCAGACTTCCTGTTCTTGCAAAGCTGTTTTTGTGAAAGAAACAAGGAGAACAGCTAAGCAGAGCAGGCTCCCCGAGCAGTGGCTTCAAGAGGGTGTATACAGCATGCCTGTCACCCCAGCACCCAGGAGGTGGCAGTGGGGGGGACCAAGATTTTAAGGTCATCCTCAGCTACCGTAGACATGGAGTTTGAGGCCAGCCTGGGCTGACGGGACTCTATCTCAAGGGGAAAAAAGAATATTCTGGGTGGAGGCTGTAGGGATAAGTCACCCCCGCTTTTGGGCCAGGGTGTCACATAGCTCGGATTGACTTTGAAATTGAGGCAATCCTCCTGCCTCAGCCTCCCCAATGCAGAGATGTCAGGTAAGGGCTGAGTGCCATGTTTTCCAGGCACCTTGATGTGAACTTATCTAACACACCGTGGTGATGGTTTCTTTCCTGCTGATCTATTTTCTGTTGATTTAATTTAGAGCCCAAAGAACCCAGGTAGTTAGATGAAGGAGGATCCTACACCTGCCACCATATGAAAGGACACAAAGGCCACACAGTGTGAGATCACGTGACAGGAAATGTCCAGGAGAACCCACAGAGGGAAGAAGAGTCTGGGGAGGCGTTGGAATGACCCCTCATGGGGAAGGGGCTTCGTTCTGGGTTGAAAACCCAGTGATGGGATGTTCTGAACTGATGCTGACATCCACTGGAACGATACTTTAGCTGCTTGTGTTGAGGTGTCAGTAAAACAGAAGTCGGGGTGCTCCTTGTGGAGCCTTCCCATCGCCCCACCTAATGTGACAGCCACAGAGGGCAGTTGGCGCCCCCTGCTGGCCAAGCTGTTGCTATTTGCTCTTGCCTTGGCTCCAAGCAGGCGAGTGCCACCTCCCTGCCCCTCCTGCGTCCTAGAACTCTCCTGACAGTCACTGGGAAGGACTGCCTTCGTATTATAGGGGAAATGGAGGCTCCCAGAGGCCACAGGCAGACAGCGGTGGGTTCAACAGATGCATCATGATTTACTGGTCCCGTATTTATTTAGAGGTACAGCAAGTCCCTTCCCACCCCCGGGCCAGTGAGTATCCAGCTCATCTGGAACATCAGGCCAGAGGCTGATGTGGCCACCTACGGATGATCTTCCTGATCCAAGGGCTGTAGGGGGCCACGGCGATGGCCACAGGGGGCTTGAAGATGCCTGTGCAGTGTTTGGAGCTGAAAGACAGGATGCCATCCACCTGGCCTTTGCCACACACCAGAGGCCCTCCAGAGTCACCCTGCCGGAGGTGAGGGACACAGGTCAGCTTCTGCATCTGCATCAGGGGACCAGGGGCCTGGGGGGCTCTGGGGCTGCTTACAAGCCACATGTGCATCCCTGTCCTGTCTTCCTTCCCCTGTTCTCTCTCTCCTTTCTACCCCAGGGCCTTTGCTCTGGGCCCAGATGACGAGTCTGTGATGCTGGATTTCAAACCACAACTCTCTGCCTTCCTGACTTCCAACCTAGACAGCCTGCTTACTCTCCGGGGGCCTGGGTTTCTGCATCTGAGAAATGAGATGAATCTTAGTCTCCCCCTCTCCCAATAGGTGTCAGAAGCCAGCTTGGGTTGCGGCCCAGACCTGGCCTCCAGGCCATCCCTTTCACCTTGCAGGGTGCCTGGCTCTTGGACTCCGCCGCCTGCAAGCACAGCATGTCGTCCTCGAGGGCACCGTTCCAGAAGCGGCTGTTGTTACACATGCGGGTGTCCATCACACGCAGATCCAACTCCCGCAGGGCCGGAGCCAGGTGCCTGCCGCGGTCGGTTACTCCCCAGCCAGCGATGCTGCACCAAGCGCCTTCTGCGGGCCTGGCTCGGCTCTTCCTTGGCAAGGCCAGCGGTCGGACATTCCTGCTGGGCTGCACCCGCCCATCCAGCTGCGGAGACAGGAGGGCCCAGTGAGCGGGTGAGGGGAGCGGGGCCGGGGCGGCCCTCTGCCCCTCAGTCCTGCACCTTCAGCAGCGCCAGGTCCTTCCCGTAGTTGCGATTGTAGCCAGGGTGCTTGATGGCTCTTGCGATGTAGAAGGTGAGGCCGGGATCTTGGAAGTCGTGGAGGTGGTGCAGGCCCAGCACCAGCTTCAGCTGCTCCAGGCTGCAATGCAGAACCCGCTCGCCACAGCCGCCCACAGCTGCCCACAGCCGGGGAACTGCCAATCCTCCCTTCCCAGCACCCACAGATCCTCCCAGCCCACTCCTGACAGATCATCTTCCATCTTCACAAACCTCCTCCCCCGGGTGCTCAGCGCCAGATTGGGGGATTCTTGAAGAGCTCAACACCCCCACCCCCCAACTACAGCCTTTCTTCTGTGATTTGCTCTGGGGTGGGCTTGTGTTGACTTCCTGCATCTGTCCAAACTACAGAGAAATAACTTCTTTCCATAGGACTCAGGGGTCCACATTGCAGCCATGTGAGAGGTCCTCAAGTCAACACCTGGATCAAGCCATACCTGAAGCCTAGTCTTCTGGAATACATGAGCTAACTTTGTTTTTTTTTTTTTTTTTTTTTTTTTAATTTTGTTTGTTTTTAAGATAAGATCTTGCTATCTGACCCTGGCTGGCCTAGAACTATCTCGATCATGTAGCGATCCACTGCTTCTGCCTCCTTGAGGATTAAAGGCTCGAGCCAGCACACTCAAGAGCTGCTTCCTGTTGTTCAGGGCTCAGGATTTTTTCTTCAGTGTTGAGGATGAGAGAAGGCATTAGGCGGGCACTCTACCATTAACGATGTCCCTACCAGGATGGATCTATTTAGTGGTGTCTTGAGGACAGTTCTTGCTACTCAGGCTCTGTCTCACTAGCAGGCTGGTTTTCACAGATTGCTGGGTGTCAGATGGAGGCATTCTTTCCTGTACCATGTGACCCACTGGACCAGAACCAACAGCCTATATAGCCCTGACAGGGTTGGCCTGAACTGGTAGGCCTGAGTCTTTCAGTGCCTTAAGCCAGGGAGTCTTTCTGGGGGTGTAGGGAGCGAGTGGGGTACTCACGGCTCAGACAGGCAGTGGGCAGCCGTCAACACCCACTTCGGATGCACAAGGACTCCCCCCACACATGAGACCCAGCTTTCTGTAGAGAGGCCATGTATGGGCGAGAGTGTGGGGCAGCCTCTCGACCCCCAATGATGTGGGTCTCAAATGTGTTGCCTGCTGAAAAGTGAGACAGAGAAGCAGGTTAGGGGGGCTGCACCCAACCTTCCTCTAAGCCTGGAAGCCCTGAATCGGGCAGATCTGCTGTCTGAAATCCCTACTGAGCTGTCCCAGATCCCACTAGGCCCAACTGATCAGATGCTCTCAGCTGTCAGAGCCAGGCCTAAAATGTGAGTGAAGGGTGGAGACGGCTCAGAGGGTAAGGGAACCTCGGGCTGATCTCACACGGTACCGGTACCGGTACCTGAGTTCAGTTTCCAGCATGCACTGCAGGTGACTCAGCTCTAGGGGAGCTGACGCTCCCTTCTGAAGCCTCTGAGGGCACTACACTCACCACCATCCCAAACTTCAAAAAGGTAATTACAAAATAAAACGTAGAATGAGAGGAAGTCTCCCCTGTGGCAGCCACAGGGGAGGGTGCGCATGTATGCGTGACTGTGGCTCTGCGCACACACTAGCCAGGAGTAGGTTCTGACGCTGTAACAATGGACAGGCCTCCAGGAAATGGTGCTGGGGGGAAATCACACACAAAAGGCCACACAGTGTGAAACTCCACAACAGGAAGTGGATTTGTGGGCACCAGGGTGTGGGGTGAGTGTTCTTGGGGCTGTGGGGGTGCCTACACTCCTTTTTTCTTTTCTTTCTTTCTTTCTTTTTCTTTTTTTTTTTTTTTTTTTTGATTTTCCAGACAGGGTTTCTCTGTATAGCCCTGGCTGTCCTGGATCTCGCTCTGTAGACCAGGCTGGCTCGAACTCACAGAGATCCGCCTGCCTCTGCCTCCTGAGTGCTGGGATTAAAGACGTGCGCCACCACCGTCTGGCTTGTGCCTATATTTTTGTGTGGCTTCTGAACTTCAGTGAGCTGAGCAGTGTGTGAATTATTTCTCTGTAAACTTCACTGCCATATTGATAAGTAGAGCACTTGTCCACTGCACACAAAGCCCTGGGTTCCAGTCCCATGTCCGTCCGTCGTCCCCACCCACACCACAGAAACACCCCCCACCACACACACACCACAGAAACAATGTCTAGTTGTGCATGCCTGTCATCCCAGCCCTGGAAAGGTGGAATCAGGATCAGGATTAAAATTTTAAAATAGGCCAGCTTGGTCCACAGAGTGAGTTCCAGGACAGCCAGGGCTACAGAGAAACCCTGTCATTAAAAAAAAAAAATCCAAAATTTAAAATAAATGAATTTAATGTGAACCAACTCAAAATATCTTGATTTCCCATCATTCCTTAAAGATCCTGCCTCACTCTGGGCCACATGGCCAGTCTACACCTACCCCAGGCAGCCTTTGAGGCCATACTGCAGAGACCCACAAGGTTTCCTAGTGAGAACGTACCCAGGGTCCGAGAATATGAGCTTCTTGATCCAGCAGGACTGCATAAAGGGATGATTTGACCAGGGCGGGCGTGGTTACCAGGTGTTTGGAAGGGTCTACCCTTGGCTGTGCCGTGTGCTTTGATCTAGCAAGGGAGAGGTCTTGGCCCCGTCCTTTGGCATTGTTATAAAAGCCCTTTTGAAGAGCCAGAAGGGACATTGGGTTTTGATCCAGGTCTTCCCAAAGCTATCCTGTGTTTCTGACTCTCTCCTCTTCGCTATCTTTCTATCCAGAAGTTTCTTATTTCTCTCTCCTCATAAAAACCCTTTTAAAAGGTGGGGGCTGGCCCCCACAGATGGCGCCAGAACTCGGGGCTTGGGTGCAGAGGAAGTGAGTGGGGAGGGCCACCGCGGAGCAGCTGGACATGTCTGGTCTTGTATTATGGTTAAGGCGGTGGCATTTTATTCTTCTGGAGCAAAAACTGTATATAGATGAAGCAAGTAATAAAAGTTAGGCTGCAGCAAGTATATCTCTGTCTAGGTTTCTCTTCTCTCTCTCTCTCTCTCAATTTCTATCTATAAAATTAGGTAAACATATAGGGTTAAGTATATGGATATTGTGCAGGTTTAATAGGAAGGAACTTAGGGTAAGAGAATTTCCCTAGTGCTGGACCTGGCACACAGGAAACAGCATCCGGGAATGAGCAGCCCCTGCGGCCTTAGCAGTCAGAGAGAAGCCGCTATGGGCAGGGAGACAGTACGCTGGTGTTTGTATACTCGCTTGTGAGAGTTTGGAAACTAGGGAGTTAAGGTAGAACACCAACAAGTACAGGGGCTCTTGGAGTTTGTAGACGAGCTGTGTCCTTGCTTTTCCGACTGTGGGACTCTGGACGAAGATTCATGGGGGAGAATTAGAGTCAATCCAACAATATCATGAGGAACATGGGCCGAAGATTCCAGTGGAAGCTTTTGGCCTGTGGGCACTAATTTGGGACAGTTTACATCTGAATACTGAGTGGCGGCGGCGGGGTGGGGGGGGGGGGGGGGGGGGTGGGGGGGGTGGGGGGTGGTGGTGGTGTAGGGAATCTTCAAAAAACAAAGCCCTCCACTCTGCTCTGCCGGAGTTTAAGGAACAAAAGCCTTGGGATGAGTCAAGGGAGGAACTGAAGGGCTTGAGAGACTTAGTAATTTCTCTTTCTTAAAAACTGGAGAGATGACTCAGTGGTTAAGAGCACTGTTTGCTCTTCCAAAGATCCGGAGTTCAATTCCCAGCAACCACATGGTGGCTCCCAACCATCTGTAATGAGATCTGGTGCCCTATGTGCAGACAGAACACTGTATACAAAACCTGGAGGCTCTTCAGGTCTCTCCTTCTCAGGGGCATCTTCCTTCTATAGGGGCAGAATTAAGATTCACCTGGGGGGTTCTTTATCAGAGTGACAGTCGCCCATAATTGCCCTGATGCAAAAACCTCCTTCGGCTCTCCTTCAAGCTAGTGTTAGAGAAGCACCTAGCGGAAGGGAGGAGGTGCAAGGATTTCCAATGTTCCCCATAACCTAACAGCCAGGGGTGCAGCAGCTGTGACTGGCTGAGGCTGGGTTTCCTCCCAGACCTGGAAGGGAAAGCTGAGTGGAAGTGCCTCTGTGGCTGAGATGAGCCGCAGGGCCACTTGTTTGAACTTTGCTGCATTCAGGGGAGCTGTGGCGAATTTGGGTAAGGGACCCCATCCACCCCCACCCGCTGCCGGTGACCGCCACGGGCGCACCTCCACCATGGCGGTGCTCCATGACCAGCCCCGGGACACCCAACCACTGCTTCCTTGGGCTGGTTCCCATCCAAGGGCTTTAATACATGGCCGAGTTGAGTTCTCTGCTCTGTATGATTCTTGAAGCTTTACTTTGACACAAGGTGTCTGTGTAGCCCTGGAACTCACTCTGTAGACCAGGCTGGCCTGGAACTCAGAGATCCACCTGGGTGTGCACACTACCACCCAGCTCAATCCTTGAAGCTTAAAAAAAAAATGAAGAAACCTAAACCAAGTGTAAATGAAAGAGAAAGCTCTGTGGCTCCATGGGAGTCAGCTCACACACTCCCAGGCTAACCTGTATCTGCAGAGCTGTGCAGCAGCCAGCACCCATAACTCAGTAGCTTTCCACCACCCAAGGAAGTTTCTCACCCGTGTGTGCTTTTCTTCCCCTGTAAAAAAAAACTTTATTAGCCGGGGCGGCGGCGGCGGCGGCGGCGGCGCCCGCCTTTAATCCCAGCACTCGGGAGGCAGAGCCAGGTAGATCTCTGTGAGTTCGAGGCCAACCTGGACTACCAAGTGAGTCCCAGGAGAGGCGCAAAGCTACACAGAGAAACCCTGTCTCAAAAAACCAAAAAACAAAAAAAAAAAACCACAAAAACCAAAAAACTTTATTTTCAGACAGTGTCTCATGTAGCCCAGGCTGGCCTGGACCCATGTAGCTGAGGATGGCCCCGAACTCCCAATCCTCCTGCTTCCACCTCCCCAGGACTGCAAGGCCAGGAATGTGCCACTATGCCTGGTGGAACATGCTAGGCGAGAGAGTGCTCGGCCCACTGAGGCGCAGACCCAGCCCCTCTCCGTACTTTAAAATCACATTGGGAGACCAAGGCAAGATCTCAAGGAGTCTAACCTCAGCCTTGGCTACATTGTGTCTCCACCAACTCTCAAGACAAAAAGTTACTGTGTTGTCTGAGAGTGGGCAGTCCACAACTTAAGTTAGAGAGTTGTTATAGTTGCAAAATGTCAATTTCCTCTCTCCTCCTTGATCTTTTGAGAAGGTTCTAACCAATTGTGAGTGTTAAAAACTTAGAGGGTGAAGCTGGCAGTGGTGGCGTACACATTTAATCCCAGCACTCGGAGGCAGAGGCAGGCAGGATCTCTGTGAGTTCGAGGCCAGCCTGGGCTACAGAATGAGTTCCAGGAAAGGCGTCAAAGCTACACAGAGAAACCCTGTCTCAAAAAACCAAAAAAATTAGGAGGGTGGTGGCACACACCTCTAATCCTAGCACTTAGGAGGCAGAGGCAAACAGACCTCTGTGAGTTCCAGGTCAGCCAGGACTAAAATCTTGAGACCTTGTCTCAAAAATAAATGTGTGTGTGTGTGTGTGTGTGTGTGTGTGTGTGTGTGTGTGTGTGTGTATGGCGGCCAGACATCAAGTCTTGTGTCTTCCACATCACTCTATACTTTAACTGTTTGAGACAAGGTCTCAAGCTTGGAGTGCAATGATTCAGCTTGAGCCCCAGGGATCCTGTCTCCTGCCCTAGTGCTGGGCTCGAGGCATACCTATTGTTTTGTTTTTTCCCCTGGAGATAGACAGCCCTGGCTGTCCTGAACTCGATCTACAGACCAGGCAGGCTGTCCTCAAACTCAGAGATCCACCTGCCTCTGCCTCCCGAGTGCTGGGATTGAAGGCGTGCGCCACCACTGCCCAGCTTTCAAGGTCTCATCATGTAGCCCTGATTGGCCTGAACTCACAAGGGATTCACCTGTCTCCGAGTTCTGGGATTAAAGGCATGTACCACCATGCTGTGTACCCCTTCCCTTCTTTTCCAAAGCAGGGCATGAGACCCAGCTGGCCTCTACCCAGCAGAGCGGAGGTTGGCTTTAAGCGTCTGGTCCTCTGGTCTCCACCTCCTGCGCTGGGATGACAGGCATGCTCCACCATGCCTGGGTTTTGCAGGATGGAACCCAGGCTTGGCGTATACCAGGCACATGGCCCACCAACTTAGATATACCCTGAACCCACTTTTGTTTTTTGAGATAAAGTCTCACTCTAACTGAACCATGGTGATCTTGCCTCACTCACTTCTGAGCTCAGGGTTTAGGTTTACTCAGTGTATGCTCTTTCACAGACACCAATCCTCAGAGATCTGGATTATCTAATTTCCCAGTACACAAACCCACCTCTCCCATCCAGACCCCCGAGAACCGGGTTCTAGGCCTGTTTCCCCTTCATGCTCACCTGCCCACAGTGTCTCCAGGGCCAGCAAGAGCAGCAGGGACTGGTGGACCGCCATGCTGTTTCAGGACTTGTGGACCCGGGGTGTGTGGGGGGGTGGCTCCCCACTCTCTTCCTGTGAGGAGGGGTGGCCTTCTGAGACCCGCCCACCCAGCACAAGTGCCAGCTCCTCCTTCACACCCTGCTCTGGGTGGTTTTAGAAAGTGTCTTTGAAGTCAGACAAAGCCACCGTCTCTGGGGCTGCAGTGGAGTCCAGTGATCGGTCCCCAGTGACCGTTTTCCTGGTGTTTTTAGGAATTTTTGCTTCCTTGAGCACTGGGGTGAACCCCCGGCCTGGCTGGCTGACAACCCAACCCCAACAGAAGACAACTTGCAGGGGTGCGTCCTCTCCTTCCACCACGCAGGCCCTGGACTGGCACTGTGCCCAGTGGTGGCAAGCCTTCACCCAGAGCCCTGTTGCTGGCCTGAACTCTGTGTAGACCAGGTTACCAGGCTGGCTTCAAATTGTATGCAGCACAGGATAGCCTGAGGGTGCTTTTTTTTTTGAGGCAGGTCTACATAGCTCTGGTTGTCCTGGAACTCACTTTGTATACCAGGCTGGGTTTGAACTCATCAAGATTATTAGCCTGCCTCTGCCCCAGAGTGCTGGCACTGGAGTCGTGCGCCACCACCCCTTGTGCCTTGCTTTCTTACCATCTTAACTGGTAACAGCGGCAGGAAGTGCAATGCCATGGCCGGGCACCAGGCCCGTGCTGTCCCCACTCCCTAACCTCCTCCTGTGACCGGCGACGACTGGCAGAGGTCCCTTGAAGTCCAGTTCAATAGAGTATGGCTATGTTCCAGAGACTCAACTCTGGAGTAACAGGCCCACTTCTGGGGAAGTGACAGTGTTTCACTTTTGGTTTCTGTGTAACCACCCTGGCTGTCCTGGAACTCAATCTGTAGAACTCAGAGACGCGCCTGCCTCTGCCTGGCGTCTTTTCCCTTCTTTACATGGCACACACACACCATCAGTGGTTTAAAGTCCTGGGTTCGACCCCAGCACATGGTAAGCGGCAGGGCAGGTCTGTCATCTCAGCACAGGATTACTTCAGTCTGTTAGAGTGAGACTCACCCCGCTGGCCCTTCTCTGGGGAGTCACGAGGCTGCATCGCAGTGCCCGGCCACAGGGGCTCCTCAGGCAGGCACTGGAGTTTCCAGAGCCGAGGAAGTACCTGGACCCCAAGAACTGCTGGGATACGGGCCTCCACACGCCTCAGCATCCAGGACTTTCCAGAGACACAGACCCCAGGCCCAGGCCTCCTGACTGCAGGCTTGAGGTGGGCGCAGGCCGAAGGTGCAGCCGCACTGCCGGATGCAGGCCAGCATGATCTGCAGGCAGCAGGGGGCTGCTCCTGGGCCTGGGGCCCCTGCCGACCACTGAGCACGATGAACAGAACGTTAGCAGTGTTTCCTGCCCATCCTACCGTCCTGGCTGCGTCTCCCAGCTTCTCCGAAAGCCATTTTATTTGGATTTCACACACACCAATGCCCTGCGGGCGGACTGGGATGGAGTCTCTGCCTCCCACCAGGCGGTCCCCAGCCTCCCAGACTTGTCACCATCTGTGAGCCGGGTGGGGTGTCTGCCAGGCACCACGGGGTAAGAGGACCTAAGGGTTGCAGGACGGGAGCCCACAGGGAACCTCAGTGAGGTAGTCTGTCGCCCGAGGCCCACACGGTCCTGCTGAGGTAAAATCTGTAAGTTTATTTCGGGGCGCGGTCAGGACTCCTCGGTGCCAGAGTCGTCCTCCTCGTCCCCAAAGCAGCTGTCGGCCTCCTCCACCTCGCCATCCTCATAGTAGTCATCGTAGAAGAGGTCCGAGCCCTCGTCGGGCGCCGGCGCCTTGGTCTTCACGCAGTACTCAGCCAGCGTGGTGGGCACCTTCACGCCATCACGCTCCGCGTCCACCTTGGTCCCCAGGACCTGCTTCCTGGGGAGACAGGGGAGGTGAGGCCCCGGCCAGGCACCCCGGATCCCAAAGACAATGAAGGGGGGTTGGTGGGCGGCCTCAGTGACCAGCTCCAGGCAGGAAAGCAACCCCGCAGGTGTGGGCCAGGCCTGCTGCCGGGCACTTGGAGGCTGAGGTGGAAGCGCTGAGCCTGGGGCTGCCGTGGGACCGTCTACGGCCAGACGGGGCGGAGAGCACGCAGGAAGAGCACCTGCTGCGAGGCCCGGGGGCCCGCGCCCAGTTCCAGGACCCGTACCAGCCGCAGTGCGGCAGCCTCGGCCCGCACGGCCAGCGCGGTGGGGAGCACACAGGAGGAAAGTGACAGGACGGGGACACCACACTTTGTCCCCGGGTTCTCTGTGTGTGCACCCCACACCGATACCGACACCAAACAAACAAACTCGCCAACTGCAGCTGAGGGTGGCCTGGGGGAGCCAGGACGCCAGCCTGCCTTGGCCTCACTCTGAAGCCACACACAGCGAGAGCTCCCCTGCACAGGGCAGCCACTTAACAAAGCAATCAGGCCTGGACCAGAGCCTCGGGTGCCCCCAGGGGCCGGGCCGTCCTCAGGGTGCAGGTCCTGATGGGAAAGGTGAAGGGTAGGGCAGATGCCGGTCTGAGCTTCCTTCCCACAGAGAGAATGGGGTACAAGACCGGGCTGGAGGGGCCACCGTGACAGCACATCAGAACAGCCTAGACCGCCTCAAGGCCCTTCCCACAGACGTCCAGCTGTCCCGTCCCCGTGGCTAGACACCGGCTCTCAGGGGAGTCCCAGGAGTAGCACAGGCCTCCTCATGGTCACAGCAAGTGGCGCCTGGAGTCAGAATGGTAAAAATAGCCCGGGGCTTCTGTTCTGGGACAGGGACACCGCAAGGAAGCAGCCAGGGAACAGGAGGAGCCTGCAGTGACCACACCAGATCCTCCACTGGTTCTTTCTGCAGTGCTCCGTGCAGGGCGGAGCCCACAGCAGCCCTCGCCCCCATTCTAGCCCCGACTGTCAGGCCGACAGGGAGTGAGGGGTGGAGAGGCTGAGTGTGCCCATGGCAATCTCAAGCTGAAGACATTTACTTACAAATGACAGACAGAACAGCCGACTAGAACAGCCATAGCTGAGCCGCAGGGCGGTGCACACCTTTAATCTCAGCACTCAGGAGGCAGAAGCAGGTGGCTCTCTGAGTTTGAGGCCAGCCTGGGACACATGGTTAGTTCCAGGACGGCCAGGGCAATATAGTGAGATTTTGTCTCAAAAATCTAAGAGAAACCTACAGGGCAGCTTGCCCTCTTCCCAGCTGAGGGACAGCCTGAGCAGGACAATGGGGACAGGGCTGCAGGGACTTCCAGACCGTGCTGATGTGAGCATGGTGACACCTCCACACAGGACCACAGCGGCCACACGGCGGAGGGGAAGCAGAGGCACATCTTGTTCTGATGAACCTTTCAGGTCTTGCTGCAGCCTGTGCCAATTCTGAGAAGTCGGGGCCGCCTTCTGCAGGACAAGGCACAGGGCTCCTGCTGGGCGGGCACTGGTCCTGTCCAGCTCCAGGCTGACATGTGTGGCTTGCTCAGCATGCCTGCTGATAGGCCTGGGCCGCTGCCAGCGTGGGCACAATACCAGCCCGTCTGTGTTTGGGTCACTGTGTGTGGACAAGCGCTGTCCTCCTGGGTTGGCGTTGAGGCAGGGGATGGCTAGCTGTGAGGTGTTATGTCACCCTGGCATCAAGAGGGAACTTGAGGAGGAAGATCTGGGGTTACAGGAAAGCCTGTCTCAGACAACAGAGAGAAACTGAGCGACCAAGACTGGGAGCGGTACCTGTGTGGACGGACACTCAGCGGGGCTGAGGAGCTGCAGGGTTTGACCTCTGCCTAGAACCCTGTAAGTGCAATTCTACACAGCTTCAGGTGTGTAAGGAACCCCTGGCGAACAGTGATGATGTGTGTGGAAACCCCACACAGGCTCCTGAGGACGGCTCACAGGGGCTCCCAGTTTCGGAACCACAAATGCCAGTGGTGCCCGCACAAGAGTTGGGGCTGGAGCGCTCCACCACTCAGGAAGAAAGAGCGCGGGAGGATCGTGGCCATCCCGGGCGGCCACTCAGTGCCTCTGGGGGCACACAGAGGGATGGAAGACTGGAGACGTTTAGCAGCTGCCCAGGGAGCAGCTGTGTTATAGGGACAGAGAAGAGCTGCCGCGCAGGACGTGTGTGTCTGTGCGGTGCTCCGTGGGGGTGCGTACCCCACTCCACCCAAAGCCCAGATCGCTCTTACAGCAAGCAGCATCTACTGTAGAAAGACCCGGTGGCGGCGGCGGCGGCGGCACTGTCCTGCCCGTGCCTGTGCCCGTGCCCGTGCCCAGCACTCACCGGATGATGTCTGTGTACTCGCGGTCCTTCCCCTTGCTCTCCTTCCACTTTCTGTACATCACCGAGGCGTCCACATTGGCGGGCGAGAAGGTGTTGGGCTCATTCAGCAGGGAGATCACACTCAGGAGGATGGTCCTGTGGGCCGCGGTTGCAAGCTCAGCTCCCCACAGACCCGGGGACCCCAGACTGGTGGAGCAAGGAAGGAGGGACGAGGTGCAGGGTGTCTCGGGGTGCCCACGGTGCGAGGACACATGCAGTTCTCACCTGACATTCTGTGTGGGGTTCCACCGCTCTGAGGGCAGCTCCCCACTCTGAGGGTCATCGACTGGGGGATGGAGGATGGAGATGCACACGTCCCCTGTCTGCAAGAGTGACGGGATTAGACGAGGTGTGAGCCAAGTGTAAGGGAGGCATGAGGGTGTGTGGGGGGGCTGTGCCTGAGGCAGGCATCTGTAGTGCTCTGGTGACTGACTTACCTCATAGATGTTTGGGTGCCACATCTTGGTGAGGAACCGGAAGGCTGGTGGGGAATATGGGTAATCGATGGGGAACTTGAGGCGAGCCTGGGGGGCAGAAAGTGGGGGTGGTTCAATGGCAGCCCACTGAGCACTGGCCTTAGGAGCTGCCTCTCGTCTGTTCAAGCACCGAAGCCAACCCAGTCCCTGTGCAGTCCGGGCACTACCTCTGTGACCTGGCACCCAGGTAAGGAAAGGCTTAGGGTGACGGAGCCACTTGCTGTGGACCAGCCAGGGGATGAGTCAGCAGGCTTCATACCTGCACCACCTGGCCCAGAGGCCCAGGTCAAGGGTGGTGCCAGAGACAAGCTGGAGCCACCTGTCTGGCCACAGCAGCTGCTTGTAGATGAGGCTCACCCTGCCCGCTGCCCTGCAGACTTTAGACCAGTAGGGGAGGAAGGCCCGAGGGCCGCCTCTAGAATGTCCCCTGGGCAAGGGGAACACTTAAGGGAAGTAGCCTATGGCCTCAGAGCCAGCCAGGGATTCAAACTGAAGGCTCTGCCCCGTGACTCCTTCCCATTGGACATCCACAAACCTAGTGCAGAGTTTCCAACCCTGATCCCCTCAGGACAGCTGAGAAGGGAATGTGGTCTTGCTGGAACAAGACCTATCACTTCTGTAGTTCCAGATGCTCTTTAAAAATGTGCAAACTGCCACGCGGCGGTGGCGCACGCCTTTAATCCCAGCACTCGGGAGGCAGAGGCAGGTGGATCTCTGTGAGTTCGAGGCCAGCCTGGTCTACAGAGCGAGCTCTAAGACAGGCACCAAAACTACTCAGAGAAACCCTGTTTCGAAAACAAACAAACAAAACAAGCAAACAAGCAAACAAAAAAGAGCCAACTGAGGCTCAGCATCGGGAAGGCCCCCACCCCTTCCTGGACAGCCACACTCAAAGTAAGACGGGCTGGCCATCCAGAAGAAGCTCTAACAACAGCTCCCTCCCCTCAGAGGGGCTCCATGTCTCAGCCACCCACACCACACAGAAGGCACCCACGCTGGCAGATCTGACTGACATCCTGCCCAAGCTGGTCCCAGAATAATGTGAGCCTAGGAGGCTCTACCCACAATCCTTTACAGGAGGGAACCAGCTCAGGTGTCCATGCTTGTCCTCCTGGCAGTCCCCGCTCCACGAGGTATTAACAGTGTCTGGACACACTAGTGGCTTCTCAGTTCAGACCACACTCTAGGGTGGGAGGCAAAGGTGTCCACACGACTCCCATTCTCCATATGCTGTACCCGGGAACCCTACTCTAGGGTTACCCTGGTGGGGTGACTGCTGCTCTCCTAGTCACTGACCAGGGTGAGGACATCAGCCACAAAAGACGACACAGGACAAACATCTGTCATGGACCTGCACCTGGGACCTGGACTGGCTGGGATTTGTGCATCCACCTAGTCCTCACCTTGTTCCTCTTGGCTCTAGAATGTGACTCTGTGACTGCTAGGAGTCCCAGTCCACAGCAGGCAGGATGGTACAGCTGCACAGATGTGGGTCCCTATACTTGGCAATGTTGGGTCAGCCTAGGCTCCCTGCTCCCAATCACAAAAACATCTGGTACATTGAGCCCGAAGCCACCAGAGGGCAGATGACATTGCCTGGAAGGCAAAAATCAGGCCTCCAAGAAGCCACCTGCCCAGTGGAACCTGAGAAAGGCTGCCTGCCACGGGGCAAACAGAGAGCTCTAGGGGCCAGAGCCCTTGGCAGGAAGCCAGGGTGCAGCTCTGAGGATTCAGGGTGGGCAGCCAGGCCCCTGCCTCCACTGTCCCCTCGGAATGTATTACATAAACCCTGGCTAGGGCTAAAGGTGGCTGTCGTCCAAGTAGGCGCGTCTGCCAAAGCCCTGTCAGGGCCTCTGCTGGAACTGGAGCAGGTGGCTGTCCAGGCTGCACATCCCTTCCCTGGGGACACAGCGGCCAGCAGCTGCCCCTGGTCCTGTGTCCTGGAGTGGGGGACAGCCCGAGGACATGCCAGCAAGCAGCTGTCTCTGGGGGTTTGTGTTCCAGAGTGGGGGGACAGCCTGAGGATGCCAGTCAGCAGCTGACCCTAGGCCTTTATGTCCTGGGATGTGGGCAGCCAGGGCAGACCCTTCCCCAGGGGCACGTTCGTGGGATGGGGACAGCCCGGGAACACGCTTGCCAGCAGGAGGTTCGGAAGGCTCCTGGGTCTTGTGGTGGGGCGAATGCCTGGCGACAAGGCCAGCAGCTGTCCCTGGGGAGATCCTTCCCCAGGGACGTGCTTGGTCAGTGCAGGACAACCCGGGAACAAGCTGGCTGGCAGCAGGCTCCGGAGGGCCCTGTGTCTTGCTGCGGGGCTTCTGCCTGGGGACACGCCAGTCATTAGCTGTCCCTGGTCCTCCGGGGCTAGGTCAGCACGTGCCCGACGAAAAGGGAAGGGCCGTCTTGCACACAGGGCCTGAGCCAACCCGAGGGGGGCTTGGTACAAAGGGTAAACTGAGGCCCATCTCACCTTGAAGTAGCCGCCCTCGTAGTAGGTGTTGGGGGGCCCGAAGATGGCCACCTCCCAGTTGTACAGGTCGCCCTCGTCCACCAGCGTCACCCGGAAGCCCTCCACCGGCTCCTCCTGCAGCCCCTTCAGCTCCAGCAGCAGCGCCTTCTGCGAGCTGGGAACCAGCGGCCGGGCCATGGCGGTGGCGGCGGCGGCGGAGGGGCCCGGGGCCGGGGCCGGGCCGGGCCGCGGGACCGGCACGAGCTCGCGGGACGGACCGGGTCGCGCGCCCGCAGGGGAGAGCCGCCGCCTTCCTCCTCTGCACCGCCGCCGCCACCACCCGGGGACCCGAAGGCTCCACTCGCTCTGGCGCTGCTGCCCGCCCGGCGTTCGCTTCGGCCCGGCCCGGCCCGCGCCGAATGCGCCTGCGCGCAGCAGCCACTGGCCCTCGAATGCGCCTGCGCGCCGGCTCCGGGTCCCGAATGCGCCTGCGTGCCACACCCGGGCCTCGAATGCGCCTGCGCACCGCTGCCGCCGGGCCGGAAAAGCGCCTGCGCGCCACTGCCGGGTCTAGAATGCGCCTGTGCGACGCCTCCACCGGGTCCGGAATGTGTCTGCGCGCCCGCCCGCGGGGCACGCCGGGAACTGTAGTCTTCTTCCCCCGCCCTGCCGCGCAGGCGCCTTGCGTTTCCGAAGCCCCGGAGGCCGCCGTCGCCTCCGGCCAGAAGAGCTCGGCGGATGCCTGTGTGCTGGGTGGCGGGCAGGGCAGGGCTGCGCGGTGCGGCCCAGCAGCGGCGGCTTTGGGGGCCTTTTTTGTGACGTCCGGGGGCGTGGCTGTGGGCGGGAAGCTGGGCGTGGCTGTGGGCGGGGCGGGACAGGCCCCGCCTCGTTTTCCCAGCGTGAAGCTGTGGGTGTTCCCTTTGCTCTCTGCCCGCTTGCTTAGAAGCAGGGCAGGCAGAATCGATGACCTGGGGTCCGCAGGCCTGGCTTCCAGGAGGTGGAATCTAAATCCCGGCGCTCGACCCTCACGTCAGGCTGACCTCTGACCACACCCTAGTCCTGCTTAAACAGACCGGAAAGCCGTGGAGAGGCATCCCGGGAGGTTATAGGAGCGAGAGCAGGCGTGCAAAGTCCCTGAGGCTGTCTGGTGCAGACACCCGCGCTCCATGCTTGGACTTTTGGTCATGAGAGTTGGGGGTGTGTGTGGTGTACCTGTGACCTCTAGGGGTGGGTGGTAACTGACCCAGCTTGTGGGCGTTCTGGAGAAAGGGCACCTCCCTACCGACAGTAGCACCTACAGGGGCGCCATCATCCTGTCCTGGTTGGGGACAGCAAGTAGGCGTGTTTGGGGACAGGGAGACAGTGCCAAAGATGGGGCTGGTTGATGTGGCCAGGGGAGAGCCTCAGCGCCAGGGCCGCCTCACGTGCAGCAGGGCCAGGCCTTGGCTGTCCTCTCCCTGGGGGCTCTGGGCCCCTGGGCTAGAAGACCTCCTTTTGTGAGGGCTCCTCTTGTTCTCCGCTCCTCCTGTCTGTGAGCACCTCTCTTCCATTTTACAGTGGCATCTGGTTGTCCCGACATAGCAAATAGCCCAGGCTTTCCTCTCAGTGTGCCTGGGGTGACCACTCCCACAGCCTCCACTGGGAAGCCCTGATGGACAGAGGGACAGGGCCCCCCTCCCTCCCTCCCTCCGTACTCCCAGGTGAGCCTGCATCTGGGCTCAGACATCCTGAATGCTGGGTGTTGAGCATCTGAGAAGTGTACTGGCTTGGCCTCTGGTACTGGGGTCTCCCCACTTCTAGCCTGGCGGGTTCAGACATGGGTGTCATGGCCCCAAGTCCCCAGTCTCTGAGACTGGTCATCTGATCAGGACAGCCCAATCCTCCTCAAAGAAAGGGGCTGCCCCCACCCCAGCCTGCAGGAGTGCCTCATGATGAGCCTTAGTCCTTGGGCATTTTCCAGGAACAGGGCTGGCAGCTCGGGCAGGGGTTATGGGACCATTTCTTCCCCATTCTGGAAAGCTGAGACCTCCCAGGAGACAGAAGAAAGATGCTGACGGTAGAGCCGCTGGGATTTTTGTCTTTTCTTTTCTTTTTTTCTTTTCTTTTCTTTTTTTTTTTTTTGGATAAGGTCTCTCTGTAGCCCTAGCTTTCCTGGAATTCATTCTGTAGTCCAGGCTGGCCTCAAACTCACTGAGATCCTCCCTAGTGCTAAGATTAAAGATGAATGCCTCTGCTTCCCCCCACCCAGCGTGTTTGTTTACTTTTGAGACAGGGTTTCTCAACATTGCTGAGAATGGATTTTAGCTCACTCTATAGTCCAGATTGGTTGAGGAACTCTGGTCCTCTTAAGTTCCTGGGATGCCAAGTGTGTACCATTAGGCCTCATTTCGGTTAGTGTTCCTGGATCCAGCCATACCTGACCTTCCCTGGATGGGAACTTGTGGGTTTTTTCATTTTGTATTGACCCATTTGAGTTAGGCCATTTGTCACCTGTTGGGGGAGTTCCTGCAGATTTCCACAGCTGGTTTGATTCACAACTGAATGCATTTTAGTAATTTTACCTTCCAATCATTCCCCTACTGGACTCATTATGCAGAGGGAGGGTAATCTTTTAGAATAGATTTTCCTAGCTCACAGTTAAAAGTTAAAGACAAGCTATATAGACAAGGTGTTTGAATTGGTCAGTTGTCAGGAATGGATCCAACTGAGATGGTAGGACCCTATACTAATGCTGAAATTTTGCAAGCGTGGTGATTAATGATGATTGGCAAAGAACTTGTAATTTTTTAGGAGAAATTAACAACAAATATCAAAAAAAAAGGGACTTCAGTTTATAAAAAACTGAATGGATTCTTCCCTGCATAGTGAAAACAGCACATATTCCTAGGGCTCTTACATTCTATACTGATGCAAAAACATTAGAGCCGGACGGTGGTGGCGCCCGCCTTTAATCCCAGCACTGGGGAGGCAGAGGCAGGTGGATCTCTGTGAGTTTAGAGGCCAGCTAGCTGTCTAAACAGAGTGAGATCCAGGAAAGAGTGTCCAGAAGCTTACACAGTCCCAGAAACCCTCTGTCTCGAAAAAACAAACAACAAAAATTTAGGAATGACTGGTTGCAAAGCAGGAAACATAAGTAAAATAGTGCAAAGTCCATATACTTCAGCTCAAAAGTCAGCGTTATATGCCATTCTGATGGTTTTGTTACACTTTAATGAATCTATTAACATAATTACTGATTCTCAGGATGCAGAAAGGGTTGTATTGCATATAGGAACTGCTGAACTCATCCTGATAGTTCAGAATTGACTTTATTGTCTGCATAACTACAACTGGCAATCGGAGAACGGGCTGCCCACTTTACATCACCCACGTTCAGTATCATACTAGGTTGCCTGGACCATTAGCAAGAGGAAAAGAAGAAACTGATCAATCATTGATAGGAAATGTGTTGGAAGATTCAGAATTTCTTAAGAAACATGTTAATAGGGGCTTAAGGAAAAAAAAGTTTCCGTTACTTGGTAACAGGCTAAGGAAAACACACAACACAAAAAAAACCTCTATGTTTGTTCTTTTGTGGTGATATTTTATTTGTTCGCTAATAAATAAAGCTTGCCTGGAGATCAGAGTGTGGAGCCAGAGTGTGGAGCCAGCCTCTAGTTAGCCATAGAGGCCAGGCAGTGGTGGCACACACCTTTAATCCCAGCACTAGAGAGGTGAAGACAGGATCTCACCCCTTTTTAGTCTGAGGAGTCATGGAGGTAACAGGTGACTTTGGCTTCTCTTTACTTCTCTGATCTTTCAGCATTTATCCCAATATCTGACTCCAGGTTTTTATCATTAAGACCAATTAGAATTCGTGCTACATTCTTTATATAATCAAGTTCCTTTACTTGCAGGAACTAATCCTAAAGGTGCAGAAAGAAAAGAAATTTGGCAAATGGATGTATTTCATTTAGCAGAATTTAGAAAATTAAAATATATTCATCACACCATTGATACATACTCTGGATTTCAATGGGCATCTGCCTTAAGTTCTGAAAAGGTCTGATCCTATAATTGCACAGTTATTAGAAACAAGGACTGTAATGGGTATACCGATACAAATAAAAACTGATAATGCCCCAGCTTATGTTTACAATAAAATTAAACATTTGTGTGTATGTGTGTGTGTTACAACATAAAACACATTACAGGAATATGGACAAGCAGTTGTAAAGATTTAATTGCCTTCTAAAGGAGATGCTTGTTAAACAAGAGGGATACGAGGACTCCCAGGGATAGACTACGTAATGCTTTACTGACTGGATGTACATCTGAGGGTGAAGGAATGAATCTGTTCATGTCATACTTTGTTGCATGTCTCTTCATTCTCCTGCTTCTCTAAATCTACAGCTTCTTTTCAGCTCTCATTCTTAGCTCCTCTCTTGTCTGACTATCCTTACATTTCTAACAGGAGACTCCTTGCAATCCTGAGAAAAGTTTCAAAACCCTCAAGATCATAGCACATTCCTAGAATAGACAATAAGGAGCAGAGCCATTACCATGGTAACACAAAGTTCCAAGGTCTCAGGACCAGAGGGAGGGGGCACAGTGGCTGGTGCAACAAACTCTGAGACATAGCTTTTTATCAGCAGACTTGACAAGTGAAGAATTGGCAGGGTTTTCTTAGGATGTTTTGCGTTAGTAACCTTGGTGGACACCTGCAACTCTGACCTTGTGCATAACTGTGACATTGTAAACTTATAATCTATTTTCAAAGGCCTTTAGTCTAGTTTGAACTTGCTCTGAGGTAAAATGAGCTAAATGTGTGCAGTTTGTGTTAGACTGAGGCGAGATTGCTATTTTTGTTAGTCTGAGTAAAAGGAACAAGGCAGGGTTTGGATCTGGCGATGAAGCATCTCCTAGTGTATTTTCTACGTGTCAACATTATACAGCTAAACGAAAAGTCATCTTTCTGACACCCACAGATGTATGTGCCCATAAGATTGAGATTAACCATGAGATCACATATACACATTTTATGGAAATGCACAGTGATGGAGAGATATCATCGCTGTTATTGCATAAGAAATTACAGATGAAGGCAGCAGCGTTCAGAGTCGGTGGCCTGCAAGCCTTGCCCTACAGGTTAGCCCATCAGAGAACATTCCACTGGTGGGCTGACATCTGAATTATCAATTGTTATAAACTGTAATTGTGTCATGGCCCACAATAGCTCCTGACAATGGCATCTGACAGTGAGGGAACCCTGGGCCTTGTGCATGGCAGGTGAGCGCTCTGCCTACTGAGCCAGTCTGACCTCCATGAACATCCCGGTGACTCACAACAGTGTCCATGTTATCAAAAGTCCCCTCTCCTCCCTCAGCTGGCCTCGAACTCACAGAGATCCGCCTGCCTCTGCCTCCCAAGTGCTGGGATTAAAGGTGTACACCGCTGTTGCCGCCGCCCGGCCCACTAGCTTTTATAACAAATCAACCAATATTTTTTAACCTGCTTTTTCTATGTGGCTTGGTTACTCTTACTCAGGATCTGGCTTCCTCTCTGTCTGCTGGCATTTTTGCCCTACTTCCCAGTATCCTCTGTGCTTGGAAATCCTGACTAGCTATTGGCTGTCCAGCTTTTTATTAAACCAATCAGAGTGACACATCTTCACAGTGTACAAAAATATTATTCCACAACAAGTCTGGCTACGTGAGACTCTGTTTTAAAAAATGGCATTTTGGGGGCAGGTAGCTAAGCACACAGCTGTGGTTTCTTGAGGGGCTGGGGTTGAGGGAGGCTCTAGGGTGTTGTGGGGTTTTTTGTTTGTTTGTTTTTGAAGACAGGGTTTCTCTGTGTAGCTTTTCACCTTTCCTGGATCTTGCTCTGTAGTCCAGGCTGGCCTGGAACTCACAGAGATCTGCCTGCCTCTGCCTCCTGAGTGCTGGGATTAAAGGCATGCGCCATCACCGCCCGGCTCAATCATTTGATTTTACCAACAAAGACTCTGGAGCCAGATGCTGGGGTGAAAGCCTTCTAGCTCAGAGAGGCAGAGAAAGCACCCTACTGACCTTCCTCCTCAGCCAGTGTACAAACTCAAAACCTCCTCAAACTCAAATGTCCCTCCTCTTCCACTTCCTGTGTGCCTCTCTATCCATTCTCCTGACTCTCTCTTACCTTCTGTGGTTACTTCCTGTCTACTGATTGCTTGCTCTGCCTCTTCACCTATGGAATGTTATTTTTATTTAATACTGTTTGCAATAAGCAGAAACCTCTTGTATTAAAGGTGTGTGCTAGGGCCAGCGGTTGGTGGCGCACACCTTTAATCCCAGGAGTTGGGAGGCAGAGCCAGGTGGATCTCTGTGAGTTCGAGGCCAGCCTGGTCTAAAGAGCGAGATCCAGGACAGGCACCAAAACTACACAGAGAAACTCTGTCTTGGGGGGGAAAAAAAAAAAGGTGTGTGCTAGGAATGAGCCACACTGGGGAACAGTGTCACAGGAAACTGAAACGGACGTGGAAAGGCCCTGAAGAGGAGAGAATCCAAACTAGCCAGAGGCCAAAGTGTCTGGACAGAGTGAGGGAGAGTGTCACTATTCTGACCCGCCCCTTGAAATCCCACCCCTTGTCGCTGCCCTGCCCGCATGGTGTACGTCATGGTCTACGTCATGGTGTACGCCTCATTCTAAGGAAAAACTCCTCCCCCTCCTCTCTCTTCTGCTTTTCCTCCCACAAAGTGCACTCCTTCGACCTTTCCCCCTCTCTCCCTCCCTCTCCCTCATATCTTTCTCTTCATCGCTCTATTATAATAAACTCTCCACACGGATGCAGCATCTGGGTTGTGAATTAGTGGCCGCTGCCATGCCTGCATGGTGTATGTCTGCCCAGCATGTTTCCCTGCGCGCGGGGTACCCTCGGTGTTCCCTCAGCACAATAATTGATAACAGAGAGGACATTAAAATGGAACAAAACAAAAATCCAGGTGACTCCTCAGCCGAGTCTTCAGTGCCAACTCTCTTTCCATGCCTAGTGGTGACCAGATGGTTGCAGAGTTCAATCCAGGGCCTCCTAGTCAAGCATCCCAGCTTGTCTCCAGAGGTTCAGGCTACAGTTTACAGGAGAGTTGTTGGGGGCACAGAGGTCCTGTACTCAAAGAGATGCACTAAGAGAACCAGGAATGTTAACCACACAGGGGAGTCTCCTCATTGGAGGAGATAAAATCAAATACCTGTATTCCATCCAGAAGGCTGAGAGTGGGTTTGTTAAAGACCTGGTGACCTTTTTGCTATCTGTGGAAGCAGACATCACTCACCTTTTGCTATAGAGGAAGACCCCAGAATGATTATTCCAGACTCCTCCCTGTGAGGATTCCTGGCCACTCCCCCAGCTACATGACTGTGCATGCCCTGTCCAGTAGCCAGGCAAGATGCTTAGTCATCCTAGGGCCTTATGTCCTATGTAATCCTTGCGCTGCGTGAACATGTAATCTATTTGCATGTGTGGCGTAGCTACATAAGCCCATGTGTGCGTATGTGTGTGGGTGCCTATAAAAGCGGATTCCACCTATTCCTTCTCTCTCTTCCTGCGCAGTCATTCCATAGACCTATGCACAGCCTTTCTATTCCTTTCCCTTAATAACTCTTATAGTGGGTTTTGTTCTGCCTTGTGGCTTCTCTTGCATGGTAAACAGTGCCACTTAATAAATAACAGTCCCTCCCTAGACCATTACCCATCCTTAGGGGAGATGTCTAAAGCACTCTATGGCCTGCTGATTTCTACGCTCTCTCTCTCAGAGACCACACTAGATTCTAGGCCTTTGAACTATAGAACCCACCTTCATGGTCACATGGACTTTGTAAAGGAGTTTCTTCCTAGTCACACCTTAAGCTTTATTCTACACCTGGAATTCACTGATTGTACCTAGGAAACCTTTCCCCAAATTGCATTGTTTTAAATATGCTGACAATGAACCTCGGGGCATTTGACTCCCGAAGTCTGGTCCAGGCTGGTGAAGTCAATCTACTGCAGGTTTTCATTCTCATCTCTCGAGAGGTATGCTTCCCTGCTTGACACCTGCAGGGACACCCTCCTAGGTCATGGGGTGATCTGTGACTGGTGCAGGCCAGGAGGTGGAGAACGGGAGGGGCCTTGCTCAGGAAGCTGCGGTTGGGTTGCATCGGGTCTGCTCACTGCTGGGCGCCCCAAACCCACCCCACCCTCACCTGGCATCCAGGTTCTGCTCGGCGCACCCTCCCCCCAGCCCCAGGGGCGTCTTCATACAGCAGGGGAGCCAAGTCGGCAGGATAGCATTCCTGAGCTAGCAGAGGCTGTGAGGTTGTTATTCCTGTCACTCTGGTGTCCTGGCCATGGCGAGAGGGCACCGAGGAAGTTTCTAGAAGTTTCTCCCTCTTACCTGCCGAGAGAGCTCCCAGGGGAGTTAGGGCACCGAGGAAGTTTCTGGAAATCTCTCATCTAGTCAGTGTTGATTGGCTCATGTCCCAGAAATGCTGAGAGATGGGACAGGCTCATCCGGTCTCTACTCAGTCATGGGATTTAGAAAGCATCCATGCAGCTGGGCAAGGTGGTACCTGGTGTCACTCGAGCTGGATGGGAAGGTGAGGCGGGAGGGTCATGAGTTCAAGCCAGCTGAGGCAACTTAGTGAGACCTTGTCTCAAAATAACAAGGGTGAGTTCCAGGAAAGGCGCACAGGGAAACCCTGTCTCGAAAAACAAAACAAAACAAAACAAAACAAAAGAATAACTGGAGCAGGTAAGATGGCTCAGCTGGTAAAGGCACTTGCCGCCAAAACTGACCTGAGTTCAGTTGGTGGAAGGGCAGATCTGATTCCTGCCAGCTGTCCTGCCAGGAATCCCCCAGTGAGGGCTGGGGGCGTGGTCAGGGTGGAGCCCCTCCTAGAATCCCCAGTGAGGGGCTGGGGGCGTGGTCGGGGTGGAGCCCCGCCTAGAATCCCCAGTGAGGGGCTGGAGGCGTGGTCGGGGTGGAGCCCCGCCTAGAATCCCCAGTGAGGGGCTGGGGGCGTGGTCGGGGTGGAGCCCCGCCTAGAATAAGAGGCAGGTGAGAGGCTGGGGTTGTGGTTGTGGTGGAGCCCCGCCTAGAATCCCCAGTGAGGACCTTAGGAGTGGAGTTCTTGTTGTGGAACAGAATATTGGTTTAACTCTATAAAGATGTGTTGCATCTGTTTGTGTTGCAGAATAATTGTTTAACTCTGTAAAGATGTGTTACTGTTTCACTTTGCCTGACTAAGGCACCAGATTGGTCTGATAAAAAGCTGAATGGCCAATAGCTCAGCAGAGGAGGGATAGGTGGGGCTGGCGGGCAGAGAGAAAAGGGGGCCAGTCAACCGGAGGACAGTCAGCCAGACACAGAGGAAACTTGAAAGCTGGATGGACAGTAGTAGATGAGGTAAAGGAGCCTCAGCACACAAGATGAACAGAAGTGGGTTAAGTTAAAGAAAAAAAGCTAGCTAGAACCAAGCTAAGGGCGATCATTCATAATTAGTCTCCGTCTTATGATTTGGGGGCTGGCGGTCTAAGGAAGTTACAAGTTCTGACATCAGCAGAGATATGTTGTCCTTGGGAAAATCCTCCCAATATCCCCTCATCTTCTTTGGTGATCCTGAGGGACCTTGGGTTGAGAGGGACCTGCAGTGCCTGGCAATGGCTAGGGAGCTGCACACAGGCGACCAGCAAGGCTGGGTCTTTTCAGATTTTATTTCTGTGAGTAGGGAAGACAGGCCAGTACAGAGGGGACTGAGCTGAAGGTGCTGGTCCTGCAGGGTCCACCCAGGTCCCCCTCCCTGGGGGAGGGCCCTGTGCAGGTTGTCTGGACACCGGTTTGCAGATCCCAAGTCCACGCCTTCCCGGGGAGGTGGCGGGGTGTGCGTGTGTCCTGGACTCAGCCCACCGGCTTGACCTTGGCGATGAAGAGGGCGGCAGCCTTCTCCAGGAACTCCTCTCGGGACATGGGTGCGCTGGGCCGCCGTCCAGCCGCCGCCCTGTCCAGGGCACGTGCCAGATTGTCGGGGCCCAAGCGGGAACCGGCCTCTAGGTAGTGTGTGGGCGCCGCCGCCAGGTCTCCCGTGCCCAGCGCGCCCTCCAGCGTGTCCAGCACGGCCTGGCCCACACGCCGATCGGCCACCGCCAGGCCCGGGTCCTCCAGCAGCTGGAAGAGGGCGCCGGCGCGCGCCACAAACTCCAACAGCACAAAGCATGACAACATGCCGGCCCGGAAGATGCCCAGCGGCACAGCCTCGTGGTCCCGGCACTGGATCTTGCGCAGAAGAGGTGCCACCACCTCCTCGGGCGCCCCGCCGTCTCTGCACACGCGCTTCAGCAGCTCGCTGTATGTGCGCCCGTCCAGCCCAGGCTTCTTCTTGCGGCCGCTGGCGCTCAGACACTCGTAGGCCACGCTCACGTTGTTGTTGAAAGCGGTCCTGTGGGGACAGTGGGGTGTCATGAGGCCCTGCATCCTGGCTGGCCACCCGGAGCCTTTCCAGACCTTCCCGGCACCCCAGCAATCCAGCTGTCTGCCCCTCCCTCCAGAGCACCAGGCATGGAGGAACCCCAAGTGTTTGCTTTAAGTTTTTTTTTTTTTTTTTTTTTTTTTTTTTTTTTTTTTTTGAGACAGGGTTTCTCTGTGTACTTTGCGCCTGTCCTGGATCTCACTCTGTAGACCAGGCTGGCCTCGAACTCACAGAGATCCGCCTGCCTCTGCCTCACGAGTGCTGGGATTAAAGGCGTGCGCCACCGCCGCCCGGCTTTTTTTCTTTTTTTTTTTTGTGTGTGTGTGTTTGCTTTTTTTTTTTTTTTTTTTTTTTTTTAATGATTTATTTATCATGTATACAGTGTTCTATCTGTGTGTTTGCCTGCAAGAAGAAGGCACCAGATCTCATCACAGATGGCTGTGAACCACCATGTGGTTGCTGGGAATTGAACTCAGGTCCTCTAGAAGAGCAGCCAGTGCTCTTAACCACTGAGCCATCTCTTCAGCTGCTTTCTTAAGATTTATTTACAGGGCTGCAGAGATGGTTTGGTCTGTAGGCCTGCATTTGCAGAGGACGGGGCTGATTCCCAGCACCACACGGCAGCTCACAACTATTTGTAGCTCAAAGGCCTGGGGGATCTGACGCCCTCTTCTGGCCTTCGAGGCACCAGGCATGCACATGGTGCACAGTCATACCTGCAGGCAAAACACCCATACATATAAAATCAAATTTAAAAGAATATTTAAGATGAAAGTGGTAGAGCAGGCCTGGAGAGATGGCTCAGTGGTTAGTGCACCGACTGCTCTTCCAGAGGACCCAGGTTCAATTCCCAGCACCCACACTGCAGCTCACAACTGTCTGTAACTCCAGTTCCAGGGGACTGGACACCCATGGCAAAACACCAATGCACATAAAATAAAAATAAATAAATTTAAAAGAGGAAGTGGTAGAGCAATCTTTTAATCCCAGCACTCAGGAGGCAGAGGCAGGAGGATCTCTGTGAGTTTGAGGCCAGCCTGGTCTACACAGTGAGACCTTGTTACAAAACCAACTTCTTATTAGTCGTAACCATACATGTACATGTGTGTCTGTATGTGTGGGTGGTCAGAGGGCTATCCTTTAGAGTTGGGTCACTTCTGTTTCCACATGGCTTCCAGAAACTGAATGAATTCAAGTCATCAAAATTCCTCAAGCAAGCACCTTTACTGGATGAGCCATCGGGGTTTGTTTGAGACAGAGTCTCATGTAGTCTGATCCTCCTGCCTCCACATCCTGAGTGCACCGTGTCCACTTTATGTGGTGCTGGGCCTGGAACCAGTGGCTTGCACATGCTAATGAGGGCTCTGCCAGCTGGGCCCCACACCGGCACACAGAATGCACCGGGTACAGAATGCACCGGGTACAGAATGCACTGTGCCATTCAACCACCAGCAGACACGTTGGGGCGTCTCTCAGCTCTGTGCCCCCAGCACACGGCTGCAGGGGAGGGCACGCCAGTCCTCACTGCCATCATGCACACACCTGAGCCTTACTGTGACGTTTTTGTGCAGCCGTCCTGTGACAAGCCAGCTGTTTATTTTGAAGCAAAGTCTCTCAGTAGCTGAGCCTTGAACCCACATTCTCCCTGCGTCTCCACCATGTCTTGTAATTACAGTTTTATTGAGACACAAAGTGGCCAGTTCTGACATGAACCCGTGGCTAGTGAGCAGAGAGGGTATGGTGAGTCAGGCAGTTCCTCCCCTGACTCCAGGGTGTGGTCCCTTCTTGTGGGCCACAGTGGTGATCATGAACACAGCCTTGTGAGAAATCGAGGCTCTGAGTAGGCCGATAGTCTCACTGCAGGGCTCAGAGAGTAACTGCCTGGCAGTGGACCTTACTCTGGTCCTTGTGTGGCTCAGCTTCACAATGAGGGTGGTCTGCTCCATCCTGACCTCCTGGGGGTTCTTGGATGCTTCATTTTCTAGAGACCTTCATGTAGTAGGTGCTTAATAAATCCTATCCAGCTGCAGACACCCAGAGAACAGACCGTGTGTCTTTTGTGAAGGTCACTTAGCAGGCCCCAGCTGTGTTAAGAGCCACGGAGACTCTGGGACTGTTTGTCATAGCAGCACAACATAGCTCTTCCTGACTGATACTCCGGTTGACCTATAGCCACTAGCTCTCTTGTCCTGATCCTGCCTTCTCTGGCAGTGACCTCCAGGGGTAAAAGGCCTGGGTGGGCCCTTGCTCTGTTCCTGGACCAGGTCCAGACCTGTCTCCTAGGGTCACTGGCTTTCTGACGCTGCTGCCTGTGAGCCTTGTTCTGCTTACCCAAGGAGTGCAAACCCCATTCTGCAACTCCAGATTCTTGGGGGGATGGCTGTTTACAGCCACAGGTCGGGTAATCACGCCTGGCACAAGGACACCCACCTCTGGGATGGCTCACATCCTCTCCTGGGGATCCCCACTGAGTCACTGAGAGGTGAGGGGGCACAGACAAGGTGGTGAGCCCCAGAGCTTGGGGAGCATGGGCTGCGGCTCCGCTTTGCAGTTCTTTCTGCTGAGTGCTCACGCTGTGCGCAGGCAGCGGGGCCTCCCTCCTCCTGCCAGCGTCTTTCTCTGGGGTGGGGCTGGATGATGGGGGGGGGAGCACATACCCCTGTTCCAGCTCTCCTCTACACTCGGAGAGCTCCTGGCTCTTGAGCACCCTGCAGGGTCTGGGGTGCCTCATGGAGAGTGGCTGTGCCCGAGGGGAGGCGTGTGCTGGATTGTCCTCAGTGTGACCAGCTAGTGACTCAGTCATTTTAGATCATTACGTTGTACTTGATCATAGAAATGACTCCCTGACAGCTTAGGGACAGTGTGGTCAGCGCCCCTCCCCTGCCCTATCAGCGACACAGTAGCCAGGAAGGTGTGCAGGGGTTTGTCGCACGGGTCTGACTCCTGGCTTCCCCCGTCGTGGCCAAGGCTTCAGTCACCTGGGGTGAAGAGTGATCTTAAGTGGCGCGCACAGGCTGCTGGGAGGTGGCCGATGGGGACACCAGGCGATATAGAGGCCTGGAGGGACTTGAGAAGCGTGGCCCCTCAGCTCCAGAGAAGCGGCCCTGCTGACGGGTGTCAGCGGCCGCCATGTGTGGTGGCCCAGGCTGAGCACTGCGCAAGGACCCACTCTTCACAGACATCCGTCATGGGGTCTGAAGTGGGGAGCAGTGGCTGGGGGAGGAAGAGAGGCCTAGCTCTGTGACATCAGACACAGACACGCTGTGGCTTCTGGGTCCACCCGTGGCTGCATCTCTGGGGACCCCACCTGCCTGCTGGCTCCTTTCCATGTCCCCTGCTGTCCTGAGCTGCCCAGTTAGTGGTATAAGACTAGGTCCTGGGGTGAGCAGTGACCCCCAAGTTCACATCCACAAACCTCAGAATGTGGTAAACACACAGCTTTCATGGTCAGCTGCTTAAGATGAGGCCATGTCAGAGGATGCCAGGCATGGACCCAGCGGCTGGCAGGGCACAGAGACCTGGTGACATGGTCACAAACCCTGCCCTGGAGCCTCAGGCGGCCTGTGACTTCAACTCACAATGTTCCTGTTTTAAATCACTAAGCTGACTGCTTTTCACCCTTGTGTTGGAGCCCACGAGGTTTCCTAGTGCTGTACCCTGCAGGGCTGCACAGGAGGCTGACTGGACCTCGGGCCTGGGCACCAGGTGACTGTAACTAGCAAGGGGGAGGGCTTTGGCTCCACCCCTTAGCATTGCTATCAACAGACCTTTGGAATAAAGTTCTGGGCCTGTGGCTAAGGATCCAGGCCCACCCGAGTCTGTCCTGTGTTTTCTCTCTGTTTCTCTTCCTCTCTATTTCTAAGTCTCTTATCCCTCAATCCTCCAGAGTCTCTGGGGTAAATAATGGTGGGGGCCGATCCCCCACAGCTCTGGGAGACTCTCGTCTAGACAGATGCCCTAGGAGGCAGCTTGTTCCTGGCTCCTCCTTCCCTGGGGCACCTCGGGGTGCAGGCCTGTGGGCTTGCTCCTGTGCTGGTGTTGTGGAATATTACTTTAACTATGTCAAGATGTGTCACATTTGTTTCTGCTGTGGAATATTGATTTAACTATGTCAAGATGTGTTACATTTGTTTCTGCTGTGGAATATTGATTTAACTGGGCAAATATGTGTCACATTTGTTTCTGCCGTATTTGTTTAACATGTAAAGATGTGTTACTGTTTCACCTTGCCTGCCTAAGACACCTGATTGGTCTGATAAAAAGCTGAATGGCCAATAGCTCGGCAGAGGAGGGATAGGTGGGGCTGGCGGGCAGAGAGAATAAATAGGAGGAGGAATCTAGGAATGAGAGAGAGAATGAGAGAGAGAAGAGAGAATGAGAGAGAGAGGGCGATGTCTGGGGCCAGGCGGCAGCCAGACAGGAGGAAACAGGAAAAGATAAACAGAATGAAAGGTAAAAAGCCCGAGGCAAAATGCAGATGAAGTAGCAAGAAACGAGCCTAAGCTAAGGTCGAGCGAGCGTTCATAACTAAGTCTCCGTGTCATGATTTGGGAGCTCGTTGTGGCCCAGAAGAAAGCCTGCCACACAGAGGCCTTTAGTCTCCCCACTCACACTCCAGTGCCGACTCAGCTGAGACTCTGTCCACCTTCTTGCTCGAGCTCCTCACCAAGTGATCAGCAACCTTCCAGAACCACTGGTCTCCCGACCGTACCCCCGGCCCCATCAGCTCGTCCTGCTCCACCCTTCCCTTCTTGGCCATAGTCTGGGGGTCCCGAGCCCTCTGCCCCTGGTGCAGAGGTGTCTGCTTGGCTCAGATCCACCCTGCTCTGCCCCTGGTGCAGAGGTGTCTGCTTGGCTCAGATCCACCCTGCTCTGCCCGACTTGTTGCAGCTTCTCTGGGACTCCAGGAGAGAACCAGCAGGAACGCTCCCTGGACTTTCACTCCCTTGGGGAAAGCCGGGGTCACTGCTGCCCAACACCTTCTGAGCCCTCCTCCATGCACCCTTTGGAAAGCCACTTCCGTGCTGAGACCCAGATACCAGCTCACCCACTCTCTCACTCTGGTTGATGACGCCTACTGATCAACTTCCCCCATCCACTGCACTGAAGTGCCCCTCACTCATCTTCCCCACCGGGGCACAGAGCAACTGCCGAGCTCCAGGCCTCCCTGCACGGCTCACGCCTGGCTCTGGACCAGCCTGTGCCCTGCGGGTGCATCTCAGGACCATACTGCGGGGTGGAGCCTCAGCACACAGGCTGCCCGTCTCCGGGACAAGCACCGCAGCTATTTACGCTCTGACCGCAGGGATGGCTTCTTGACCTCCAAAACCCTGGGCTGCGGGGAGAAACCGAGCACAAGCTCAAAAGCAAAAAACCCACTCACTAGGCCATCATCATCGGTACGACTACAACTCCCAATACCTCCTACCAGGACCACAATTCCCAGCACAGCCCGCGGTCACAGCGGCCGAAGGCTACGCGAAGCATGCCGGGAGCTGTATTCCGGACGCTACACCGCCCCCAAACGGACCAGGTCCGGGAAAAGAGGTCGGACTACACCTCCCGACAGGCCCCGCGCCGGTGGAACCCAGCCCGCGCGGGGCCTGTCGGGAGGTGTAGTCCGGGCACCCCGCCCGCCATCGGTCCGCACCTCTGCGAGTGGTGAGCCAGGCGAAGGTGCCACAGCGCGCGGCCCAGGCGCTGCTGCTGCAGGAGGAGCTGGCCTGGCGGCTCCCCGGCGCCGCCGCTGGCCGGCGAGCGCAGGCCCATGTTCTCGAAGTAGTGCGCCAGGAAGGCGATGGGCTCCTCGGGCCGGGTCTCCAGCACCTTCAGCAGGGCGGCGCGCAGCATCTCCGTCACGCCGACCTGCCGTAGGAAATCCTCCTCGCTCTCGGCCGCCGCCGCCGCCTGAGACACCGACGAGCGGCCGCTGTCCGCGAAACCGGCCGCAGGTGCCACGGCCGGCCGCCGCTTCTCCACGGCCGCCATCTTTGCTGAGGGCAGCGGGGCCGGAAGCGCTGCCATAATTCACGGCGCCGACAAAGCATCCTCCTTGGGCGGCCATTTCTGTTGAGGGCAGAGGAGCGGCTTCCTCTCTGACGGGGTCTCGGCAGGGACAGGCACAGGCTGCCTATCCCCCTGTGCCCTAACCGGCATTCTCCGTTTACGCCTCTGCTCGTACTCCGTGACTGCATCTCTTAACTTCGGTCCGGAGTCATGAGCTTGCCAGACTTCAAAATGGTCCCCCAGGAAGGGCTTGGTTTCTGGCTTGAAGCGCGACTGCTTGCCATCTTGGTAGAGGGCAAGTCTTCGGAAGCATGGTCTCCTAGCAACCAGGCTCCCCGGGTACCAGAGAAACCCCATCAAGCGCGCGTGGGGCTTCGTCCACCGAGAATCTGGGACTGAGGGCGGGATTCAATCCTTTTCTGCGTTGAGTCTCAGATGGCGCACTCGGCTGGGGTTTTGGCTTCACTTGGCCTCCTGAAAGGATTAGCTCGCCGGGAGCGAGGCTCCACCAGATTCCCCGCCCTCCCCCAGGCTGTTAGTTACCCTTCCTGACCACTGGGGGGATGCTCTTGCTGTAACTGTGTGGTGGCTCTCTAGGACCCTTCTGCCTGTCACCTTCATCCCTTGCCCCCCTCACACCCCATCTCGGTGTTTGCCCAAGCTACGCCCCCCAAGTACGTTTTCCCCAGGCCGTTGGGCACCTCCTTAGTTGCTCTTAGGAAGCGCAGGCGTTTCCCAGCCTAGCATCCTGCTCGGGCCTGCCAAGATAGACTGGGGTGTCCGCCTGTCTCCAGGGCCCCCGGGTGTAGGCCTGAGAGATGCGCAAAGCTTCTCTATTTTACAGCACGACAGGACACAGCAGTGGCCAGATAGGGGGCCTTTATTCTGCGCCGGGCGAGCAGCGGGAAGGAACCTGTAGATGTGCTGACCACCAAGGGAAGGGGCTGCACTCTGACGCCTTGACTGCCCCAAACCCAGCTTCACAGGAGTGTGCATGAGCTGGAGTCTGGGGGAACACGCGGCCCGCAGCGTTTCCACAGGCGGTAGGCGAGGAAGGCCAGCGCGAGCAGCCCCAGGACCAAGCTGCCAACCCACAGGGTGATGCCGGAGGCTGGAAGAGTAGGAAAAAGGGTACCATCAGCCCCGGTGCCTGCGGCCCCCACCGAGGGAACTGTACATCGGCCCTGTGGTTTAAGAGTGGACTCCCCAGCTAATTAATGTGTCTTAAAATCCAACCATTGAAACAGGTGTAGTGGTGCACCCCTGTTATCCCATCGCTTACGGGGCTGAGGCAAGAGGATCAGCTACACACCAAGTCTGAGGCCAGCCTCAGCCATGTGAAACCGACTCCTATCTGGTCATCTCTCTTTACCGTCAGTTTCACAGAATCTCTGTGTCTGCAAGGTGCGTGGAAGTCTAATTTCTTTCACAGCCAGGGAAGCATACTGAGCTGAGGCATGGCACAGAAACCCAACTAGTTGGTTTTTTGTTTTTTTTCTCTGTGTAGCCTTTGCTGTCCTGATCTCACTCTGTAGACCAGGCTGGCCTCGAACTCACAGAGATCCACCTGGCTCTGCGCCCCCCGCCCCCTGGGATTAAAGGTGTGCGCCACCACTGCCCCGCCCCAACTATCATTTAAATCCCATATGTCCATCCCTCCCAGGGCCCCAGCACTCACAGGGTTTTGGGAACACCTGACTGGAGACATACAGACTGGCTACCTGCCCCCCGGGGTCCAGGCGGCACTGGAACCAGCCCTCAGGAATGGGACCTGGGGGAGGCACGCTTAGCCATGCCTGAGCCCCGGCCTCCCTCTTGTGGTAGGCTGCCAGGTTGCCAGGAGCCAGGAGCCAGCGCACAGTCACTCCAGGCCCACAGGATGCTTCACAGAGTAGCTGCCAGACTGCCTCCTGGTCCTGGTGGATCTCGGGAGAGCAAGTTCCAGCGGAGCTCAGAGTCCTGGGGCTAAGTGTGGAACGAGGAGGGGTAGACGGCAGGGTTGTGCTGTTGGGGAGCCCAGTGGAGCTGGCCTCAGTCGTGTGTGATGAGGTCAGGATGTAGGGCTTGGCAGAGGTGGTGTTGGGGGGCTCTGGTGAGGTCCGGCTCTGTAGGACTGCAAACAGAATGTTCTTCTGTAGCCCCTGGCCTCTCTCCTGCCCCAGTTTCTTCATCTGCAGCCCAGTGTTAGGACAGAACACCCCCCCCTCCCCTGTCACTCAAGTGACACAGGGCATCACAGTGGCTGGGCCAGGAGATGGAGACACAGACAGAGCTTCCTGGGTCCTGTCCGAGTCTACTAGGCCACTGCTTGCTTGCTTGCTTATTTATTTATTTATTTATTTATTTATTTATTTATTTATTTATTTATTATGTATACAGTGTTCTGTCTGCATGTATCCCTGCTGGCCAGAAGAGGGCACCAGATCTCATTATAGATGATTGGGAGCCACCATGTGGTTGCTGGGGATTGAACTCAGGACCTCTGGAACAGCAGCCAGTGCTCTTAACCTCTGAGCCATCTCTCCAGTCCCTGCTTATTTATGTATTTATTTTGGTTTTCTGAGACAGGGTTTCTCCATGTAGCTCTGTTTGTCCTGGAACTCACTCTGTAGAACAGGCTGGCCTCAAACTCAGAGATCCACCTGCCTCTGCCTCCTGAGTGCTGGGATTAAAGGCTAGGCCACTGTTTATAAAGCACCTACTGGATGCAGGTTTCTAAGAGTCTACTTGACCACTGTTTATAAAGCACCTATAGTGTGCCAAGTCCTGTGAATCTGCTCGGCTAGCATTTGTAGAACACCTACTGAGTGCTGGACCTACCCCGAGTCTGCTTGACAGTGTTTATCAAGCACCTACTGAGTGTTGGCCCCATCCTAGTCTTTCAGGACAGACAGAAAATGATGGAGCTATCATTTTGGAGTTGGCACAGAGTAGGCCCTCATCTTTAGAATTAGTCTTTTTTTCTGGCTGCCCCACAGGGCAGATACTGTGACCAATTCTCTTGGGACTCTCCAGGTGGGGACACACAATCCTGGTTCAAGCTCCGGAGTAGCCAGCTCAGAGGCAGGTGGGCCCCGGGGACTTACCTGGAACTCCCTTCTTGTGGGTTAGCACCAGATTGGGCAGCTGCATGGTGACCTGGCAGTAGAGGGCAGGGGGGGCAGGGGTCTCCAGGGCGGGCAGCATCCAGCGCTGTGTCGCTCGGAGCAGCGGCGTGCCCTCGGCCTCCTGCGTCTCCTCCTCTTGCTCTGATTCCAGGACCCGGGCCCCCTCCAGTCTCTGGTTTCCCAGTAGCAGGGTGAAGGAGAGGATGTCTGGGTCTGGGGGCCAGATGTTGTGGGCCGTGCAGGACACCTCTTGGTCCTGTCCTGACCAAGACACCACCAGCTGGTCTGGGAAGGCTGCGGATGGAAGATGGGGCCCAGGGCTGAGCCAGGCGGAGGAGGTAGGTTTGGTTGGGGTGATGATGGAGCTCTGTGCCTCAGGTGTCTGGGACAGGAAGGGCGGATGTGTCAGCCTTGTGGGTGTGGGGTGAGGGGACCTGGTGGGTGATGGCGTTGGTGTGGTGCAAGGTCCTGATACCCTGGGTAGGTGGCACCTAGAAGGGCAGAGTGGCCTCACCGTACACCACGATCTGCACAGAGTGCTGGAAGCTTCGGCCCCCACAGGAGCCCACACACAAACGTGTGCCAGCGTCTGTCAGCAGGCCATGTATGGAGAGGATGCTGCTGCCCGGGAGGTTCTGCACATTGCCCAGGTGGGTGTCCAGGCCACGCCACTGCACCTGGGCGACACCCTCGTCACAGGGCAGGCTGCAGTTGAGCCGGAGGGATGTGTCTTTGGCCACAGCCACCACAGGATCAGGGGGATCCACATGGAGGGACTGGCCTGAGGGGAAACAACATTAATCTCATGTTGGGGCAACTGGGTTCCAGATTCCAGTCCTGACCCTTGACCCTGGGTTGAGACCCCAGGGCTCTAGACCCCTGCCCCAGGTCCCTGGCCTTGACTAGAGAGCCCCACATCCCCGGGCCAGCCCCTCAAAGCCCTGGTCTCTCAGAGCACCCCCAAAGCTCTTTCTCTTGTGCTCACTCATCTCCCGAAACCCCCTCCCCTCCCCACACCCCTGCTCACCACCGCCAAGCTGGAAGGGCGCCATGGCCAGGGCCAGCAGGAGGACCAGGCTGCACTCCATGTCGTCCCTCTGTCTGGTGACCGCCAAGGGAAGCGGTTTAAATAGCAGCGGGCTGGCGGCTTCCCGCCGTCTTGAGACCCTGCCTCTCCTCCCCCTTCTCCCTACTCCGTGGGAGTTTCCCGGGGGGCTTTCCCAGCCCGACCTCCACTCCGCAGGAGGCAGAGAGTCAGGGACCCGGGAACGCAGGACAAGCAGGGAAGGTCTGGGAAGGTTCCAGGCCCCAGTTCTACGGACGGGAAGGCTGAGGCTAGAGGCTGGGGTCACCATGGTGGGTCAAGTGCATGGACATCAGCCAGTCCTAGACGGCTCCACCCCGGCCGACTCGAGCTCTGACTTCATTTCCAGAGGTGGCCACACGGGGGCGGCAGAGAGGCCAGACTCGGTTCTGGATGGTGGGGTCCCCTGCGGTCGCGCCCGGAGTCGGGGTTTCTCCTGGGACTGTTCTGCCTGACGTGTCAGTTACCCCCGTCTGTGTCCTTTTATCGCACAAGACCTCTGCAGTTCCAGCAGAGCCGGGGGGCTGGAGCTGGCCGGCTTTGGACATGTCTGGGGTAGACCCTGGGCCTCAGCGCTGAGTTCTCGCCCACCTTCCTCCAAGATCGGCACACTGTCCCTCCCGTGCTTTGCCCTTGGCCCAGACCCGTATCGAGGGGCACCGGTCTACATATCGACACCCCCAGGGTTGTGCCGCACCCGGAGAAGGAAGGCTCGAGTCCTGTGTCCTTCCCGCCTCAGGCGGCCACAGGACCTTGGCTCCACTGCTCTGTTCTCTCCAGTCTCCAAGAGCCTCCCCCTCCTCTGCCTTCCTAAGGCCCCTGTGGAGGCCCAGTCTTCAGACACTTGAAGTCTGTCTCCACCAGCATGGGGAGTGTGCTTGCCTCGGGTTTTGGCAACTTGACATAAGCAGAGCCATTTGGGAAGAGAGAACTTCAGTTGGAGAAAATGCCCACCAGGTTGGTCTGTGGTCAAACCTACAGACCTTTGGGGTATTTTTTTTTTGTTTGTTTGTGTTTTTCCAGACAGGGTTTCTCTGTGTATCCCTGCCTATCCTGGAACTCGCTTTGTAGCCCAGGCTGGCCTCGAACTCAAGATCCACCTGCCTCTGCCTCCCGAGTGCTGGGATTAAAGGCGTGCGCCACCACCGCCGCCGCCGCTGCCACCACTCAGTTGGGTTGTGCAGGTGTATTTTTGATCAATGATTGACATGGGAGGGCCCAGCCCATTGTGAGTGGTGCCATCCCTGGGCAGGTAGGTGGGCCTGGGTGCTATAAGAAAGCAGACTGAGCCGGGCAGTGGTGGTGCACACTCCTTTAATCCCTGCACTCGGGAGGCAGAGGCAGGAGGATCTCTGTGAGTTCAAGGCCAGCCTGGTCTACTGAGTGAGATCCAGGACAGGTGCCAAGCTACACAGAGAAACCCTGTCTCGAAACAAAACAAAACAAAAAACAAAACAAAACAAAAGAAAAGAAAGCAGACTGGGCAAGCCATGGGGAGCAAGCCAGTCAGCAGCTCCCTCCATGGCCTCTGCATCAGCTCCTGCCTCCAGGGTCCTGCCTTGGCTTCCTTTCATGAAGGACATGATCTGAAATAAACACTTTCCTCCCTAAGTTGCCTTTGGTCATGGCAGTTTATCACAGCAACAGAAACCCTAACTACACAGGGTGAGACTTTGTCTGCTCCTGCCATGACCCCTGACCCCTACCCAGCCTGCAGACTGTCAGGATCTTCTTAGAAGTAGAAACTGAGGCACCCATGGCAGGGTGTGTGGCAGGAGGAGGCTGGTATCACAGTGGGAAACCGAGGCACAGAGAGAGTAGACTCAGACTGAGACACCAGACTCAGGTGTGTGGACTCAGAACTGTGGCTGCCTGGGTCCCATCCCCCCGCCCCCCTCACCCAGCATGCGCCAGTGCCCGGAAGCTGTGCAGGAAGGTGACTCCAAGACACGGGCCCTTCCCCGGAAGCTGGGCCCTTAACCCGGGTGGGGGGCAGCGGGCTGGTGAATGGGCTGCTTCCCAGCCCCTGACCCGGCTTCCTGCTATGCCACGGCCAGGTGGGGAGGGGTCAGCAGGCGCCTGGCAGGCTGAGGTGCGCTGTGGGCTGCAGGCGTGGTCCCTGCTTTCCTTGAAGATCTCAAAGGACACTCTTCTCAGCTCTGGCTCCACCTGCAAGACAGTGGGGCATCCTGTTCACGGTGGGGGAGAGCGAGTAGGAGCCAGAGCCACAGTGTAGAGGGGACAACTGTGGGCAGGCCAGAGGGGGAGGAGGAGTGGGGAGACCAGGAGAAAAGGAGGGGCGGGGCGGGGAGAGGGACAGAGACGGGACACACAGAGACAGAGGACAGAGAGGGACAGAGACAGAGAGAGACAGAGAGTTCAGAAAACTAGGAAACAGAAACAGAGGGAGGTGCAGAGGCACACAGACACAGAGACACACAGGCAGACACAGTGAGGGCCTGGAGTGCTGGTGGCCCAGGGGCCGTCTGTCCCCACTGGGCCGTCTGTCCCCACTGGGGCTGTCTGTCCCCACTGGGGCCAAGGTCAGCAGGACTCTGTTGTGCTCTCCGTGGCCCCTGGGCACCTCCTGTCCTCCTTCCCTGCAAGTCCAGGGCCCGACCCCCCTTCCCGCCATTGTCCTACAAGAAGGAAGTCCTCCTGGCGTCACAGGAAGCCCCCCTCTCCACAGAGGTCCAGCCTTCTCAGGAGACCTGACATCCTGGCTCCCACAGCGCGAGGAAGGTTCCAGAAGGTAGCCTTGCTCCAACACTGGCCCTTCCGCTCGCCCTCACTCACTCATCAATCTTGCATGCTCACCGTTCCTGGCTCCTTCAGAGTGGTTTCCAGATGCCAGGGTGGCAAGAGACTGGCCTGGGGTGATCTGGCCAGTCTGTGGAGCATGAAGAGGTGGGGGCCAGCTGGAAGTTGGACTTTGAGAGGACAGTGTCAGGGGCTGGAGAGATGGCTCAGTGGTTAAGAGCACATACTCTTCTTCAAAGGACCTGAATCCTAAGCACACAGGTCAGGTAGCTCTGTAAATCTAGTTCCAGGGGCATCCAATGTTCTCTTCTAGCCTCTGAGGTCACCCAGACTTACATGCACCCCCCCCCACACACACACATAGATACAGAGCTGTCAGGGCGGTGGTGGCGCACGCCTTTAATCCCAGCACTCAGGAGGCAGAGGCAGGTGAATCTCTGTGAGTTCAAGGCCAGCCTGGTCTACAGAGTGAGTTCCTATACATCCAGGACTATGTAGAAAGGCCAAAATTAAATAAATATTAAGCAAACAGATAAAAACAAACAGACAAAAAGGAGGTGGGTGGAGATATGGCTCATAGGCTAAGATCACTGGCTGCTCTTCCAGAGGACCCTGGCTCTGGTGTTGTGCCCACATCGCAAGACCCCTGAGCAAGACCACCACAGAACCAATATCTGATGTAAAACACACAGGGGTTTATTGATAACAAGCAAGTCCAGGCTTGATCTGTGTCCAACACACTGGCTAGCCAGGTGGAGGAGGACGGCCCTGAGCTCTCAGGGTGAGGGTTTAGGGAGCCAGGTGGCACAGCTTTGCATCATATGGTTGGGTGAGGGTGTGACCTTCGAATTTACTGGTTGGGGGTTACAGCTATATTTTGGGGCAGGCCTGCACAAGTCCCAGGCTCTGTCCTTGAGCTGCCATGGAGGCTGGCTGGCCTCACACGTTGGTGAGGGGTCCCAGACAGTAAACAACTGGCTGAACTTTGAGCAGTCAGAGTACGTGCAGAAAGGGAGCTACTGCAAGGACTGTGTCATGGCCCTCCCAGAGACTGCTTGCTCAAGTCTCAGGAAACTGAAATTGAGGCCTGATCTCTGAGAGAAGACTGAGCAGCCTGTTATGGCGTCTGCTTGGTCCTTTCATTCCCCCTTCGAGTGGTGTATCATCTCCAACCTTGGAGGTGTTTCGTTTTGGTAAAAGACTTTATCACCAGGGTATTAGATAATTTTGGAGACTAACTGGACCAGGACGTAAGAGGTTTTCCATCATCAACGGCAAAGTGAGCCTCCCTTACTCGGTTGTTGCCATCTGCAGGTGTGTCATGGGTTCAGAGGTGGATATTGGAATTCTAGCATCCTCACTTCAGTGGTACCCAGACACAAATCATCATTCAGTTAAGACATCAGTGACATAAAAGCCAACAGTAATTAGCAGAAGCACAGGGCCAAAAGCCCTGTGATGGCTGACAGAGTTCCTTATCCTGCAGCAACTCGGAAATGAGAATGGGGACCAGTTATTACTTTATCTCAGGTCCCCTATGACAAGAAATTCCCTTTTGATCTAACATTCCAGGGGTGGGGGGACGGACAAGAGTGATGTTTTCTCTTCTGTAATTACTTCCTGCTGACCTTGGGACGTTGTTGTCAGGGCCCTGGAAAGTCAGAATGTTAACATTTTATTGACCAGCTGAAGAGATGGCATGTATATCGGCTGAACTGGTCCATATCAGTTTTCAGCAAGTTCAGGGCTCGTCAGCAAATGATGCTTGGATGTGTCTGTCAGCCAAGTGGAAACCTGTTGAGAAAGATATAAACTAGGAACAGGAGTTAAAATTTATGAACTTCAGAACCATAGTCTGGGTAATTGTAGTATTATCAATTTGCCCTGAAATCCAAATCCATATTGTTTTTTCTATCTAGAGAGCCAGGTATAGATTAGACTGAAATGTTTTTGGCCTGATGAAAAGCATCTATAAGTCTATATTTAGAACCAGTTTCTCTCTCTCTCTCTCTCTCTCTCTCTGAGACTTAGTAGCTTTTAATTAATTAATGCATTGATGAATTAATTAATGAAGTGGCTGCAACCTTGTGGAAGGTTGTCTGATGTTGCTAAGCTGGCCAAGTTATAGCTAGCCCAGTCATCAATGCCATCAGAGATCCGAGAAGGATAAATTTTACCTGAGTGCAGACTTCCAAGTCTATTAAAAAATGACAGACTATCCATTATCCAGATCGCCATCACCCCAGGCTCCTGTAGTCTTCACAGCGTTGGCAGGACAGGTGTCAGGACAGCAACAGTCTTCACCGCCGGGCCCATAACATGGAAGTTCTCCTGCGGAGGAGCAACTTGGGAAAGACTGATCTTATCTTGTCAGTGTCTCATTTGTCCATTCTGGGCCGGATCCCTGGCAGCAGGGGTTGAGTCGGGGCATCTTGCCCAGTGGTCGGTGTTGTCCGCAATTCAGGTGGCGTCTTCTTGTCGTTGTTCCATATCTTCTTTGGAGACTTTGGGAGTCATTGCTAGGAGCTAGGAGTCTCTGTTCGCTATAGTAAGCTTTTTATCAAATAATTTAAATGTCATATGCATCAGATCTTTGACAGGTTTGAGACCATTATCTATTAAATACATCTGAGCTAGACAAATTTCGGCCTAATCTTGAAAACATCTCTAAGTTTGGTAACAACAACCAGGCCAATTTGTTATCCTGTAGATATATTAGTCGAATGCATCTCTCAGATTCTGTTTTTTCTTCTTATTTAAATAGCTTATAATTAAGTAAATAAGCATTAACAGTTTATGCTTTAAACTAGTATCTAGATAGCCAGATGACCAGTATTAACTTGTATTCCTTAACACAGAGGACATGCAAACTCAGACATTCGAAACCAAACATACATGTGGCCACATTTTCATTCACACCTGCAGAGTAGACAGGCATTTTTACAACTATGAACCTTTGAAGTCTCAATGTAACAGCAGAATAGTAAGAGAAAGAAATCTGGAACATGATTCAGTTTTTACACATCCCAAATCACTTTCTTTCTTTTTTTTTTTTTTTTGTTTTTTCGAGACAGGGTTTCTCTGTGTAGCTTTGCGCCTTTCTGAGCTCACTTGTAGCCCAGGCTGCCTCAAACTCACAGAGATCCGCCTGCTCTGCTCCCGAGTGCTGGGATTAAAGGCGTGCGCCACCAACGCCCGGCCCCAAATCACTTTCTTTTATCACTACTTAAGCCTTTTCATCCTCAGCCCTTCATAACCTGCTTCTACACATCCTGATAACCTGCATTTCACACATCTTAAGTTACTTTCCTTCTTCCCCAAACATTCTTTTTATATTCCCATACCGTAGGCCTTTACATCTTAGACCCCACATAAACTGTACTTAAATTCAAACCTTACAACTTACTTAAAGTTCCATATTTTTATACCTCAAACTACTTCCTCAGACCCAAAACATCACGTGCTCAAGCCCTCAGGACCTGCTTAAGCCTTTACATTTTTACATCTTTTTTTTTTTTTTTTTTTTTTTTTTTTCGAGACAGGTTTCTCTGTGTAGCTTTGCGCTTTTCTGGAACTCACTTGGTAGCCCAGGCTGGCCTCGAACTCACAGAATCGCTGCTCTGCTCCAAGTGCTGGGATTAAAGCGTGCGCCCCGCCGCTACATTTTTACATCTTACACTGTTTCCTCAAGCCAAAAAATCATTTATTCAAACTTTCATCCTCACAGCTCAGGCCTTCATAGTCTTATAAAACATTACATCCTAAAACATCTTTTTTTTTTTTCTATTTAATTCATTGAGCTATCCTCTACTTGGAATTTGATACAGTTTTTTTTTTCCTTATCTTTTTTTTTTTTTTTTTTTTTTTTTTTTTTTTTTTTCGGACAGGTTTTCTGTGTAGCTTTGCGCTTTCTGGACTCACTTGTGCCAGGCTGCTGAATCACAGAGATCCGCTGGCTCTGCTCCGAGTGCTGGATTAGGCGTGCGCACCCGCCGCTTTCTCCTTATCTTAAGCAACAATAATGTGTAACCAATTTTCTTAAACGATGGCAAGTATTTGTAACCCATTGAACTCAAATATGCCTATGTGTCTTTGACTTGTAATTCAACATTTCTTTTTCAAGCAGTATCAAGACGGAGAAGCATTAACAAGGATAGCTGCTGGCCGGCAGAACAGACCTTGAAGTTATCCCAGTGAAGAACTTGGCTTAGGTAGGAAGGGATGGGGAGCGGTGGGCACAGAGTGTGTCCTTGGCTGCCAGTGTTCCCCAACAAAAGTTTTTGTTAACTCCTCTGACTAAAGTCAGATTCTCTGTTCAGTGTTCACACAACTTTTGTCAGTTGCGGGCAGCCCATTCCCCATCGCCCTGCCCAGAGCTCCGTCTCTGCCCGCCTGCACTGAGAGCACGCACCCCGCCCTCTGCGCACCCCGCCCTCTGTGCCAGGGCTGGCTGGCTGCAGGCCTGCTAGCAAGAGAGCTCCCGAGGGAGGGAGGCGGCCCTTGCTGGGCCTCTCTCCTTCTCTTCAGGGAAGGAAGGGAGGTGAGTAGACAGAAACAACGTTTACACAGACAGCCCACTCTGTCTCTCACAGCACTGAGGTCTCTGAGAGAAGACTGACAGCCTGTTATGGCGTCTGCCTGGTCCTTTTCACCGTGACTCCAGTTCCAGGGGATCTGACACCCTCACACAGACATACATGCAAGCAAAACACCAATGGACATTAAAATAAAAAGGGATAATAAAAAAAGAATAAAATAACAACCAAACCTTTAAAAGCAACAAGCACATTCTAGTGCACTCTTGAGGCACACAGACAGACACTCCCTCCTGTACAGACCACCCATGGAGGTAGGACTAGACCTGGTTACCCACCGTCCATGGTGGGACACCTGACTCCAATCCGCATGGACCTTGTGTCCCTGAAATCACCTGTCTGAGCTGTGCTGGGTCTGGAGGGAGGCGCCAATAAATCGTAAGCAATGCTGTCAGAAGAGTTTGCTCTGCCTGTCTCTGTCATTTGCAGAATGAGGTGGGGGTGGGGGAAGCTGTCACAGGACCTGCCAGCCTGAGGGACTTCATGCTGTCTGCTGCCTTCCATCTGGAGGGGCAGGAGGAGGTCCGCCAGCCTGGCCCCGGATTGCCTGAACTTGGAGATGTCAGGAGTCACAGAGGCCAGGGAAGCCCAGTTCTGGCTTTGAGGACTCCTGCTGGGTGGGTCTGGCCGGCTGAGCGCATCACAGGTTCCTGGCCAGGCTGATAGTGACACCTGCTGGCCTGGGATGGGCGGGCTGGCTGCAGTTCCTCCGCAGATTCGAAACCACCCCTCAGTCCTCACCCCAGGCCGCTTATCCCTTCCTCGGGGTCTGTCCCCTGAGTTAGGGAAGGGTTGTCTCAGGGAGTACTGGTCTGGGAGCCCCACAACAGCCTGATATCCAAGACAAAAGCTATGCCCTGCAAGGTTGCTGGGTCAGTAGCCTCTGAGGACAAACCTGGCCCGAGAGGCTGGGAGCCTAAGGGACTCTCTGGTGACCCCTCACACCTGTGAGAGGACCACAGTGCCCTGACGTGGTGATAACTGTTTGGTGGGTGCTGGCTTTGCCCAGGAGTGGGCCCAGGCGGGCCTGGGTGGGGGGTCACAAGTGGACTGGGGGCCCCTGAGCAGGACCTGACAGGACCTGGCTTTCAGAACCACCCACCATTTGACTGAACAACCTGAAGCCCTGATCTCAGGTCTCCTGTGGATTGTTTCATGCCCGGGGACGCCATGCTGGCCCTCACTTGAGACACACTCCAGTGGTGGCCCTGACTGGACCAGTGTTCTGTGGACCCCTCAGAACTCACGTGGTTGATGGTGGACACAGGAATGAGAAGGGTGGCCAGGGTTTAGTGGCACAAAGCAGGTCCATCAGACATTTAACCTGACGCTAACCTAGCCGCCTCCTCCCCTCCCTCCTCCTCCTCATTCCCCTCCTCCTCTTCCTTCCCCTCCTCCTCCCCTCCTCCTCCTCTTCCTCCCCCTCCCCTCCTCCTCTTCCTCCCCTCTCTCCTCCTCCACCTCCTCCTCACTCCTCCTCCTCATTCTCCTCCTCCTCTTCTTCCTCCTCGTTCTCCTCCTCCCCTTCCTCCTCCCCCTCCTCCTCCTCATTCTCCTCCTCCTCTTCCTCCTCCTCCCTCCTCCTCCCCTCCTCCTCTTCCTCCTCCTCTCCCTCCTCCCCCTCCTCCTCTTCCTCCTCCTCCTCCTCCTCATTCTCCTCCTCCCCCGTCTTTGGTTTTTTGAGACAGGGTTTCTCTGTGCAGCCCTGGCTGTCCTGGATCTCACTCTGTAGACCAGGCTGGCCTCAAACTCACAGAGATCTCCTGCCTCTGCCTCCCGAGTGCTGGGATTAGAGATGTGCCCCACCACCTAGCCTTCTACCTCAACCCCAACCCACCCTACCCTCAACTCAACCCCAAACCCACCCTAACTCCACTCCAACCTAGCCTTACAGAGGAGTAGAGTCTGGTTTCCAGCCTGTAACAGTTCCTGGCCCTCTCCTCCACACCCTACCCACCAGCACCCGGGCCTTTCCCTCAGCCTTTGACCTACGGACTCCACACGCCCCACCCATCAGAGATCAGCTTTCTCTAGCCCTCCCCACCTGCGGAGAACACACCTATGGCCTCAGCAACACCTTCCTCCCACCTCTCCACACTTGGCCCCACCCACACAAACAGCCCTTCCCTGTGGTCTCAGCCAAGTCCTCAGTTCTCTGGAGTCCCGTGCCACCACCATGACTGAACTACATTTCCCATCATGCTGCGGGTCAAGGATGAGGTCCACAAAACTATGGAAGCCAGGCACCTGGGCACTCAGTCCTCAGCACTCTCAACGGAGGATGCAAGGGTTGCAGGGGCCTTTGGAGCTGAGGAAACTTCGATTCTCATTTACTTGTCAATCACGAGTCTCACTTAGGGAGCTTTGGCCAGTGCCAGGGTGCAGGCACTGGAGACCAAAGACGCACTCGCGGTCTCCCTGTGGCAGGGTTGTGTTACCCGCTCAGGAGTTGGCACTGTTGGCTGGGACCATGTTGATAGGCTGGGATCCTGTTGCTAGGGGGTGGGATGATGTTGCTAGGCTGGGATCCTGTTGCTAGGGGCTGGGATGATGTTGCTAGGCTGGGATGATGTTGCTAGGGGCTGAGACAGTGTTGCTAGGCTGGGATCCTGTTGCTAGGGGCTGGGACTGTGTTGCTAAGGGTGGAGAACTGCGCTAAGCCTGAGGTTCTGTTGCTAGGGGCTGGCTGAATGTTGATAGGTCTGGGGTCCTGTTTCTAGGGAGATGGGTTCAATTTCCTTGTGTCTGGGTTCTGTTACCAAAGTTACCAACCTATTATTAGGGGGCTGAGATTATGACGGCAAGGTTGCTAAGCAGCAGGCCTTGTCATCAGGATGGACTCAAGTGCCTCACTTCCTTACCTGGGGTGAAGATACGAGGGGAATCTGATATTGTTTTATTCATTTAATTTTCGTAACCCCGGCTGGCCAGGAACTCACTATGTAACCCAGGCTCATATTCAATCTCCTGTCTCAGCCTCCTGACCCCTTGGTACTTGTGTACACCACTGCATGCAGCTGCAGCGTTTTGTTTAAGGTTTGCAGGGTGTGTCTGGAAACAGACGTGATGGTACTGGACACCAGGGTCCCGTTCGATACAACAGATGTGGGCAGAGCTTGGAGGTCCTGGAGTAGGAGTTACTAGGATAATCCTAGTTACTAGGATAAGGGATGGTCAGTAACTCAGGATGAATGATGCTCTATAGTAAGTGTTGTGTTAAGTACCACAGAGACTCTTGGCCCGAGGATCTTATGTTCTGTGCCTTGCATGGTAGAGAGGGTGCTGGGGATTAACTGTGGGCATCGTGTGTGGTAGGGAAGCTCGCTACTATCATCACACACCCCAGCCCTCACTGGGGGACTTTAATCAGGGAATCCCCGACCACGCCCCCAGCCCCTCACTGGGGATTCTAGGCGGGGCTCCACCCCGACCACGCCCCCAGCCCCTCACTGGGGATTCTGGGCGGGGCTCCACCCTGACCACGCCCCCAGCCCCTCCCTGGGGATTCTAGGCGGGGCTCCACTCCTGACCACGCCCCCAGCCCTCACTGGGGGATTCTAGGCGGGGCTCCACTCCTGACCACGCCCCCAGTCCCTCACTGGGGGATTCTAGGTAGGGTCTCTATCCGTGAGTCACATCCCCAGTCCTGGAGCTTTGGTTCTAGGGGGAGGAGTCTGAGCCCTGAGTAGAACATTTTCTGTTACTATAATGCCTGGGAAGTGGCTTATTTTGACTCAGAGTTTTGGGAGTTCAGGATTAATTAGTTTGTAGTGAAGCAGGATGTGTGTAGTGGAGCATCCTATTCACCTTGCAGCCAAGAAACAAAAGAGAGAGACCTGGGAATAGTGGCACACACCTGCCAACCCAGCACTCAGTGGGTTGAGGCAGGAGAATTGCCATGAAGTTGAACCTAGCCTGGACTTCCTCATAAGACCCTGTCTCAAAAACAAAACAAGACAAAAACAGGGGCTGAGAGTGAGTAAGAGACTGGAGTCCCACAAGCCTTTGTGAGGGTATGACATCAGTGACCTTGGGACCTCTGCCTAGGACTGCTCTTTTTTTTTTTTTTTTTTTTTTTACAATACTATTCAGTTCTACATAACAGCCACAGATTCCCTTGTTCTCCCCCTTCCTGCCCCCCTCCCCTTCCCCCCAGCCCACCCCCCATTCCCACCACCTCCAGATCAAGGCCACCCCCGAGGACTGAGATCGACCTGATAGACTCAGTAGGACTGCTTTTAAAGCGTCCACCACCTCCTATGCAGGGACACAGGGTCTTTTGGGGGCACTCCAGGCTTGCTTCCAGCTTGGAAAACAGGATTTGTGAACTGGAAAGTGCTTGGTGAGTGTCTTGAGCTACAGCCTGGCTGAATGGGCATGGGGTGACCTGTGGGGTAGATTGGGGTCAGGAAGGTCATTCATGTGAGGACAGACAAAGGCCTGGGGGAGGGGAGGAGAGGGCACACCAGGCAGAAGGGGCGGTGTGAGGTGTGCTGGGAAACAGGAGGGGCCGCCAGAAAGGAAAGGCTTTGTGGGTCCCCTCTCCAGATCCCACCGGTCCTCAGCACCTGAGCCTTTCGCTTCCGGGGAGGTTCAGGTCCTCCTGTTCTGAACCTGAGGCTGGATCCCCCAGCAGAGCATGGGAACCAGTTCTGACCTGCAAGGCTGGCAACTATTTCTGGGAGGGAAGGGACAGGAGTCCTGCTGGGCCGGGAGTCCTGCTGGGCTGGGACAGGTTTTCTTTGTCAGTGTCCCCATGGGACACAGCCAGCAGGCCACTGCAGAGCTCTGTATGAGTCAGCGGGCCTGGCTCTGGGACAGAGGACAAGATGAGCGGTACCAGGAAGGTGAGGGACAGATCAAGGTGTCTGGGAGGGCAGTTTGTGAGCTGGCACCTACCGACGTCCGCCTTCTGAGTCGCCATTGTCCCCAGAGGCCAGAGACACAAACAACAGGAATCCAAGACACTCAGTCCCCTCGGGAGTGCCCATTCAGGCTGTACAGTCTTCCTGCCTCAGTCTCCCCAGTGCTTGGGTGACAGGCATGTACCAGCCTGCCTGCCACCCTCCATCTCCTGCCCACTGCCTTGGGATAACAGAGTTGATCTAGAATCTGCCTTGTTTGGTCACCCACAGTCCCACACCAGCCCGGTCCTTGGAGCCTGTCTGCGTCAATGCAGTCGCCTCCCACTACATCCTCCATCAACGAGATGTCGTGGTATTGTGTTTCCCAAAATATTGTGCACGCTAATAAACTTATCTGGAGTCAGAGACAGAACAGCCACACTATTAAACATGAGGATAGGCAGTGGTAGCACACGCCTTTAATCCTAGCATTCCAGAGGCAGAAATCCATGTGTTCAAGGATACAGCCAAGCATGGTGACTCGCGCCTTTAATCCCAGAAAGTGAGCCTTTAATCCCAGGGAGTGGTGGTAGAAAGCAGAAAGGTATACAAGGCATGAGGACCAGGAACAAGAAGCATTTGGCTGGTTTAGCATTGGCTGGTTAAGCATTTGACTGGTTAAGCTTTTAGGTTTTGAGCAGCACAGTTCAGCTGAGACCCATTCTGGATGAGGACTTAGAGGCCTCCAGTCTGAGGAAACAAGACCAGCTGAGGATCCGGCGAGGTGAGGTGTTCTGGTTCTCTGACCTTCCGGCATTCCCCCCAATAACTGGCTCAGGTTTGATTTTATTAATAAGAACTTCTACAGAGCTGAGGACCGGACCCAGGGCCTTGCGCTTGCTAGGCAGGTGCTCTACCACTGAGCTAAATCCCCAACCCCATTAATAAGAACTTCTAAGATTCCTGCTACAATGAGAAGTCTGTTTTGTTGTTTAATCTCCTACATCCTCTTTGTGTACATGCATGTTCATGTGTGTGTATGCATGTTCATGTGTGTGTATGCATGTGTGTGTATGCATGTGTGTATGCATGTGTGTGTATGCGTGTGTGTGGAGGCCAGAGGACAACATGGAGGTTCCTGGTGTATGTGGGTGCGGTGGGGATGGGTTGCACAAACGTGGACATCAGAAGACAGCTGGTGTCAGTCCTTGCTTTTGTTTGAGATGCGGTCTTGTTTGTCCCTTCACATGTCAAGGTGGCCGGCCTGAGAGTTCTGGGGCGTCTCCTGACTCCACTTCCCCTCCTGCCTTCGGAGCACTGGAATTACAGATGGCTTCTGCCACAGAGATTTATGTGGGTTCTGAGGATTTGAACACAGGTCCTCATGATTGCTCAGCGAGTGCTTTATCCACTGAGCCATCATCCCTTCAGTCCGGGAGCCATTCCCCAACGGCGGTCTGTCTGTCTTGTGTTTTTAAATCTTTTTCATTTCGTTATTTATTTATTTGGTTCTTTTTTTCCTTCCTTCCTTCCTTCCTTCCTTCCTTCCTTCCTTCCTTCCTTCCTTCCTTCCTTCTTTCTTTTTGTTTGTTATTCGAGACAGGGTTTCTCTTGTGTAGTTTTTTTTTTTTTTTGAGACAGGGTTTCTCTGTGTAAGCTTTGCGCCTTTCCTGGAACTCACTTGGTAGCCCAGGCTGGCCTCGAACTCACAGAGATCTGCCTGCCTCTGCCTCCCAGTGCTGGGATTAAAGGTGTGTGCTACCACACCTGCAGGAAGAAGGAATCTTAATTGAGGAAATGCGCCCATCTGATTGCCCAGAAACAAGTCTTTATGGCATTTTCTTGACTGATGATTAGTGCAGGAGGGTCTGGCTCACTGTGGGCGGGGCCACCCCGGGCAGGTGGTCGTGAGTTTTACAAGAAAGCAGGCTGAGCAAGCCATGGGGAGCGAGCTTGTAAGCAGCATTCCTGCATGGTAGTGGGTCTCACCTTCCTAATGCCATGATCCTTTAATACAGTCCCTCACGTTGTGGTAAGCCCCCAGGCATAAAAATCACTCCTTCACAACTGTAATTTTGCTACTGTTATGAATCATAATGTTAATATCCTATATACAGGATGATATCTGATATGCAATTCCCCTGAAAGGGTCCTTTCACTCCAAAGGGTTTGTGACCCACATGATGAGAACCCTTGTTCCATGGCCTCTGCTTCAGTTCTTGCTTCCAGTTCCCGAAGTTCCCTTCATGAAGGGCTGTGATTCGGACACATAAGTTAAAATAAACCCTTTCCTCCATGCCTTGGTCATTGTTCTATTGCTGTGAAGAGACACTGTGACCACGGCAACTTGTAAAAGAAAGCATTTAATTGGTGGCTTGCTTGCAGTGTCAGAGGGTGAGTCCATGGCCATGGTGATGGGGAGCATGACTCTGGGCAGTGGCCAAGAGCTTACATCCTGTCTACAGGTGGAGGCAGAACGAGAGCCTGGGCCTGAGGAGGACTTTTGAAACCTCCAAGTTACTCCCAATGACACACTTCCTCCAGCAAGGCCACACCTCCTAATCCTTCCTAAACAGTTCCACCAACTGGGGACCGACCATCCAAATATATGAGCTCACGGGGGACATTCTCACTCAAACCACCACATCCTACCCCTGAAACCCACAAATTCATGGCTATGTAATAATGCAAACGCATTCAGTTCAACTTTAAAAGTCCCTGTTGGGGGCTGGAGAGATGGCTCAGTGGTTGAGAGCACTGGGTACTCTTCCAAAGGACCAGCGTGCACATGGCAGCTCTGTCTGTAACTCCAGTTCCAGGGGGTCTGGCACCCTCACACAGACATACATGCAGGCAGAACACCAATGTATGTAAAATGTAAAAAGTCCCTGTAGTCTTTCAATCTCAACACTCTCAAAGATCAAGTCTTCTGAGACTCAAGGCAATCTTAATTGTGACCCGGTGTAAAATTACATAATTCCAAATACAATGGAAAAGAACATACATTATCATTCCAGAAGGGAAAAAGGGGGGAATAGCAATATATATATACATATATACATATATACACATATAAATACATATATACATACATACACACACATCTCACACACACACACACACACACACACACACACACACACACACACATATATTTGAACAAAGCAAGACCAGAACCCAGCAGGATAAACCTCACATTCTGTGTCTATATGCCTGATGTTGTCAAAGGGCTTACTAGACGACTCCTCAGGTTTCCCATTCCTTGCAATTTTGCTGACTGCAACACATTTTTCTCTCTCAGGCATTTTATCTGATGCTCTACTTGGCCAACGTCCACGGCTTTGGCATTCTCCAACATTGTGGGGTCTTCAAGGCAATCCAGGCTTCATCAGTGTCACACAATGGTCTCTCCAGGCCTCCAGGAGGGACTCCCCTGGCCCACCCCTGGTCTTAGTGGTATTGCTGAACCATAGAGGAAGATTCCGCAGCCCCTTGACTCCTGTATCCTCTCGACAAAGCGAGAGCCACGTGGCTGAAGCTGCCAAGTTCTCCTGTCTGTCGGGGCTGGAACTGTCCCTCCTTCAGTTACATTTGTAGACTTTTCCCCGCTCACAGGCTGCAGGATTAGCTGTGGGTCTCCCCATGAGGATACCACTCTCTTCATTCCATTTCGTAGTTAGTCTTCCTTTAAACCTCCCATTGCCGCTGGTGGTGGCGCACGCCTTTAATCCCTTTAATCACTCAGGAGGCAGAGACGGGCGGATCTCTGTGACTTCCAGGCCAGCCTGGTCTACAGAGCGAGATCCAGGACAGGCACCAAAGCTACACAGAGAAACCCTGTCTCGAAAAACCAAAAAAGAAAATAAAATAGTGCTCAGTTGTCACCATCCTCCCCTATCTCACACCTCTGCCCACCGACCTCCTGCCACCCTCAACTGTCCTCTACCATCCTCCACCATCCTCCACCATCGTCCACCGTCTTCCCACCATCCTCCACCATCGTCCACCGTCTTCCCACCATCCTCTACTATCCTTCTGTCATCCCCCATCATCCTCCCATCATCTTCCATCTCCTCCATCCCCCACCATCCCCCCCCCCCCACCATCCTCCATCATCCTCCACCATCCTCCCACCTCCTCCATTATCCCCCACCCATCCTCCCACCTTCTCCATCCTCCTCCTTCATCCTTCACCATCCTCCCACCTCCTCCATCCTCCTTCACCATCCTCCCACCTCCTCCATCCTCCTCCTTCATCCTTCACCATCCTCCCACCTCCTCCATCACCCTTCACTGTCCTCCTCTTATTCATCCCTTCCTATCTGCTTTTACCTGTCTTCTCATGTCCCCATCTTTTCTAGAGTATTCCACAGACCTAGAGACATGCTAGGGCCTGTTCTCCAGTCATCCACCAGAGGGTACCCGTGTGCAGTAGGCTCTGGGATCCACCAGCCCTCAGACCTTCCCCTGACGAGTTCCAGGGTGAAGATTCCTTCCTGCCCAGACCAGGCCTTTCATACCAGCCCCACTGCCCTCTGCCTCCTTCCTTCCTTCCTTCCTTCCTTCCTTCCTTCCTTCCTTCCTTCCTTCCTTCCTTCCTTCCTTCCTTCCTTCCTTCCTTCCTGTCTCCTCCCTCTCTCCATCCCTCAGTTACTAAGTTACTCCATAGTGTATGAAACAGTCTCCCTCCCAACTGTGCATTGCTCTAGGCAACTCCGCCATCATCCATTTTACAAGCAGCCTTTGACTTTGTCCCGAGGGAAAAGAACGACCACAGTCCCTGGGTGGACCCAGGAGCTGCACCGTCTGGGCGGGCAATACAAGGTTGGCACATGATGTATTCCTGGAGGTAGAAAAGGAGCCACTCTGTTTACTGAGGTCAATAGAGATTGTGGGGGACACACAGACATATTAAAATCACATCAGGTAAACCAGGACCAATTTATCAGACACATCCAACAGAGGAAAGGTGTAACTCCCTCACCTGGATCCTGTAACTGATGGACACTGGTGGCCTGGCCGCACACCAGTTCATTCATCATCTGATGCCTGGCCTGTGTGTCCAGGAGCAACAAGCCGCGGACCCCCGACTCTTCCTGGCACACTGGCTCAGTTCAGGTCCCTCACTGGCGCTGCCTGTTGTGTTGCCCGCTAGCCACCTGTTTGCCCATCTGGACCAGGATTTGAACCTGCTGTTTCCTGCTCCAGACCGTGTGGCCTTTACCTTGTAACAGAACATGGCAAGCTTCACCCTCCAGCCCTGACCCCAGCAACCTCCTCTGGCCTTGGTCTAGTTCATCATCATCCGGTGTGGACTCTTTCTCAGCTCCTCAAAACTCTTGAACTCTGTGCAGCTGATTTAGCTTTTGTTCATTTGTTTGTTTTTTTTTTTTTTTTTTGGTTTTTCGAGACAAGGTTTCTCTGTAGCTTTGGCCTTTCCTGAACTCACTTGTAGCCCAGCTGGCCTCGACTCACAGAGATCGCCTACCTTGCTCCGAGTGCTGGGATTAAAGGCGTGCGCCACCACCGCCCGGCTTGTTTGTTTGTGTTTTGAGCCAGGGTTTCTGTGTGCAGCCCTGGCTGTCCTGGAACTCACTCAGCCTGGTCTACAGAGTGAGTTCCAGGACAGCCAGGGCTACACAGAGAAATTCTGTTTGGAAAAAAAAAATAAGAAAGAAAGAAAAGAAAAGAAAAAGAAAGAAGAAAAGAAATATAGGTGAATTCACCTCCATATCCTCCATCTGTGACCATAGAAGAGGGATCCTAGCACCAGGTAGGCTGAGACCAAAGGATCAGGAGTTCAAGACCAACCTGGGCTACATTGTGAGTCCTTGTCTCAAACAAAACAACACAAAGCAAAACCCAAGTCACTACATTTAAAAAAATTCCCAGTAGCGTAGAAACAAAACGGGAAGAAATATGTCGGTGTTTCGTTCGGCTAACCTTCCCAGAACTCTGTCCTGGCGGGAACACAGCAGTAGCCTTCAGCAAAGGTGAAAACACAGGATGACCCTGGACCGCTGTCCTCAGCCCTGCCTCAGGACCTTCGCACGGCTGGTCCTCTCATCCTGGCATGCTCTTCCTTCTCAGCATGGTTCACGCCAGAACAATCGATCACTTTATCGTTTAGCCTCCTTCCCCACCCGGAGAACACACCCGCCCTTCACCAGTCTGTTTCTGGTCTGTCACACCACCCTAAAAGGAATCTGGGATACATCAGGTGCTGGGTACATGCTTGCTGGTGAATGATCACCTGGCTGGGTAGGGGACGTGCTGTGCACAGCCCTGGGCTCCGTGGAAATGGGGCGCTGTGCTCTTCATCCCTGCTGGTGGTGGTGTCCCGTTTGCAGTCCCGGCTCCCTGGGGCCCGCTCTGGCCCCGTGGCCCGGCTCAGCCGGCTCCCTGGGGATCTGTTCGGCTGACACTGGAGTCTTTCCTGGGCCATCCAGCCACCTGGCTGACACTTGATCTCAACTCCACTTCCAGGCCAGCGTCCGGCCGGCCAGCCTGGCTCGGGCCAGGCCCTGAGATCCTCGAGTAGGGACAAGGGGCTGTCTGTGTGGTGGTGGGAGGGTGTGGTGAGGCCAGGCCTCTGCCAGCATACTGGCTGAGCTGCGAGGATTGGGGACAGTGCCTGGTTCGTGGCAGCAGCACAACAGGGCGCAGGAGCCCATACCAGGCCCTGCTCACCATGGGGACCCTCAGCTGCGACCCAGCGGCCAGGCTGGCCTCAGTGCCCGTGGCCCGACGGGTGGCTGAGGGCCACATTCCGGAGACCGGGCTGAGGAAGTCCTGTGGGATGGCCACCCTGGAGAATGGTTCGTGCTGGCTTGGTGGGGGAGGGCCCCTCCTGTCTTTCTTCTGGGGGCTCCTGGGATGTTCTAGAGTTCAGTAGAGGAAGTATGTGCAGGCAGGTCCACATGTCCTCTGTGGGGTCTCTGGCCCTGCACAGTTGCCCTGCATGGGGACAGGTTGAGCGCAGTAGGGGAGAACCGGAGGGAGGAAGTCGGAGGGAGGGTACCTGTGGGGACTGCAGAGCTATGGAGTGTGTGCAGGGGCTGCAGCTGGATGCTCGGCAGGGGAGACATTGGTGGAGGATTCAGGCTGTAGCCTGTGCCTCAGTTTCCTACCTAGGATGGACAGTGGAGTCACATCTACACCGGGTTCTGTCTCCCCACCTCTGAGGTGGCGTTTCTCTCTGTCCTGGGCTCGGTTTCCCTCCCTCAGTGGTTTCTATGTCCCCGGCCTGCGTTTCCTTAGCTGCAGCAATCTCTATACCCTGGCCTCAGTTTCCCCACCGGCGGTGGTCTTTGCTTCTAGCCTCAGTTCCCTGTGTTAGCCTGTCTTCCTTGCTCTCTGCCTCCCCAGTCTCTACAGTCCTGTGACTCATGACTAGCTCACAATGGAGGTGTCGCTCAGTCCTCCAGCACCCCTTTCCTTACTCTGCCATGGGGGTGGCTGGGGACCAGGGTGGGACTCTTTGCCCAGCCTCTCAGGGTGCCGGGCGCCAGCTCTGATCCAGTCTCCGGGTCTTAGGCTCCGGACCTGGCCTGTACATCCTTCCATCCACCGTTGGCTATGTCAATCACGATTGCACCAAGGTAGCCAGTCCCGCCTACTCGCTCGCTCGGAGGCCCAGTGAAGGTAAGGCCAGCTGAGGGATCCAGGGTCCATCCTTGGGCCTCCAGAGTCCTACTGAAGGAGCCACCAGGGCGAGCGACGCGGGGCAGGCGGGTCGGGTCTTCCTCCCCGCTGCTGTGCCCCGTTGGGTAAGCTGTTGCCTTCTCGTATCGCTCAGGCTGACTCTGAACTCCCGATCCTCCTGCCTCCACCTCCCAAACTCTGGGATCACAGATGTGTATCACCACATCTGGCCAGACACCAAGATTCTGATGGATCGACAAGGACTGGGTGGCTAGGGTATAGGGTGTATCTCAGTGGGTAGAGCGCTAGCCTGCCATGTGTAAGACCTTAGGTTTGATTAAAAACAAACAAACAAAAAAAAAAAAACAATGGTCCTGCTTGGTGTCCAAAAAGCACTCAAGCTGTATGAGTGCATCTGTTGTCCCAAGTGCAGGGTGGTCTTCAGTGGCTGGCAGAGATGCAGGCACAGGAGTCTCCCTCCCTCTGACAGTCTTCAGTGTGTGGCTTCTAAGCCCCAAGGCAAGCTTTGCCCTCTCAGTGATGTTGGCTGAACACACAGCCTTTAGTCCCAGTGCTTGCCCCTAAAGCTGCTCCGAGGCCCCAGTGGACTGGACAGGGGCCATCTGGGTCCGGGACTGCTGTAAATACTTAGAGGCCATGAGGCAGAAGGCTGGAGGATCCACTGAGCCTCTCACCAAGCTGGGAGGGCCCTGGGTGGGCTGTGGGCTGTGAGGTCAGTGAGATGGTGGTGGGATGGGCCTGGAGATGGTATTGGCAACCCTTGCGAGTTCTTGCATAGTGTGGCTCACAACCTCCGGTGACGCCACCTCCAGGGGGACCTGATGCTGTCTTCTGGCCTCTGTGGGTCCTGCACCCACAGTGCACGGATCCTCCCCAACAAATACACATCATTTAAAATGAAAACTGAAGTCTTAACTGGCTGTGGTAGCGCACATCTTTAATTCTAGCACTCGGGAGGCAGAAGCAGGAGGATCTCTGTGAGTCCGGGGCCAGCCTGGTCTACAGAGCAAGTTCCAGGACAGCCAGGGGGTCTTACAGAGAAAAGTTTGGTGAAGGGGGACCCAGGAGAAGAGCCCACCAGGTGCAGCCTGCAGGTTGGGTGGGACATGTCCTGGTGGGTGAGCTGGGGTCTCTCACCACACAAACTGGGTAGGAAAATGGGAAGGAGGTTTGCTCATGCAGATCAGGGGCTAAGCACTGACAGTCCTCTTTCCCACAGGCTGAGGAGACAAGGGACAGGCATCTTCCTGTGTGTGGCCCAGCACATATTGGTGACTGTGACCCCATCTGCTCCTATCCTGGGAGTCATTTAGATTAGCTCTGAGCTAGGGGAGAGCTGGGAACAAATTCCTGTCACTCAAATAGGCGCATAGAGGTGTTTCTGAGGGCCATCATTTAACATTAGTGACCATCACAGAGGTGACAGGGAGGCTACTGTGTGTGCAAAAACTGCCTGTGTGTGTGTGCACAGAAGCCCACACCTGGGTGGTACCTATGCACATCCTGGGACTCACTGAGGCTTCGAGAAAAACTTGGTGAGGTGTATCAGTCCCTTCCAGGGCCCAGTATGGGTGCACCAACACTTACCATGCTGATTGAACTCATATGCTCACCATGCACATGCTAGTATGTCTGAAGTCCAACAATCAGTGATCAGGCCAGGCATGGCGGTGCAGACCTGTCATTTGGACAACTCCAAAGCTGATGCAGGAGGATCATGAGTTTAAGTAAAAAGGAGTGGAGCTCCCACTTAGAATCCCCAGTGAGGGGCGTGGTCAAGGTGGAGCCCCGCCTAGAATCCCCCAGCGAGGGGCTGGGGGTGTGGTCAGGGTGAGCCCCGCCTAGAATCCCCAGTGAGGGGCGTGGTCAAGGTGGAGCCCCGCCTAGAATCCCCCAGCGAGGGGCTGGGGGCATGGCCAGGGTGGAGCCCCGCCTAGAATCCCCAGTGAGGGGCTGGGGCGTGGTCAGGGTGGAGCCCCGCCTAGAATCCCCCAGGGAGGGGCTGGGGGCGTGGTCAGGGTGGAGCCCCGCCTAGAATCCCCCAGGGAGGGGCTGGGGTATGGCTCAGGGGGAGAGCGCAAGACTACCATTTATGAAGGCCTGGGTTCCATTCCCACATAGACAACTGTGAAAATAGTGACCAGCTGTGGCTTCAGTGATCTCTGCCTTCCGTGTTGATATGAAAATGTGGGTCAGGCAGGCTGAGCCATTTCAAGGGTGACTCAAGGTGACTCCCTGTGAGCCAAGGCCCTGCAGGGATTGGCGTGCCCTGCACAGTCCCTCTGCCTGAGCCAAGGCTGAGATATACCTCAGGTTCTTGGGAGGCTCTGGGCCGGGCGTGGGGAGCCCTTAGCTCGGGGCACCTTTGGGATTCTGGGTCCTTTCCCCAGCACCTCTTCAGGATTCCAGCCCAGGACCTGTCTATTTCTTGGACCCCAAAGTTACTCGATTTGGCCGTAGCTGTCCCCCTGCCTACTCCATGCAGGGCCGGGGCAAGGTTCGAGGTGAGTACGGGGTGCGGTGGGAACCGGTGTGTGTGGTGGGAACCGGCGGGTGTGGTGGGAACCGGCCTCTCGTGGTCTTGGAGACCGTCCTCTTCCCGCACGATTGGAGCTCTGAGATCTTCAGTGTTTGCAGGGATAAAACCCGTTTCAGATGAAGGGTCACTTCTGTAGTCCCACAGCCTTGAGCTGAGGTGGCAGCACCTGGTGACCCTGCTGCCTCGGGGCAGGGAGGCCTGGCTCTGGCCCCTTTGTTACCCCCACTTCATGGTCCCAGAGGAATGCTCAGACACTTGATTTTATTCTCTGCACGTGTTCTCAATCCATCCATTCACCTACCCAGCCATTCATATCTATCCATATCCATCCACCCTATTCTAATCCATTCTTCCATGTCTCATATCCCATCTATCCACCCATCCATCCACCCATCCATCCATCCCACCCATCACTCACCCACCCACCATCCATCCATCTCTACCCACCCATCTACCATCCATCACTCAGCCACATCCCCCCATCCATCCATTCATCTCATCCATCCACCATCCATCCATCCCCCCCCCCCCCCCCCCCCCCCCCCCCCCCCCCCCCCCCCCCCCCCCCCCCCCCCCCCCCCCACACCCACCCACCCATCCACTCACCCATCCACCCACCCACCCACCCATCCACTCACCCCACCCATCTACTCACCTATCCATCTACCCAGCCATTCATATACCCATCCATCTATTCTATATCCATCCATCCATCCATCCATCCATCCACTACCTATCCATCCACCCATCCACTCACCCACCCATCCACTCCCACCCACCTATCCACCACTCACCCAGCCATCCACTCACCTATCCATCCATCCACCCACCCACCTCTCCATCCGTCCGTCCAACTGTCTGTCCATTCATCCGTCTGTTTGTCCACCCGCCCGTCCATCCATCCACCCACCCACCCATCCATCCACCTTCTACCCATCCACCCACCCACCATTCACCTATATAGCCATTTATATACCCACCCACCCATCTACTATCTATGTCCACCCACCCACCCATCCACTCATCTGCCCATGCCGCCACCTTCCTGCTCACCCACTCATCCATCTCCTGCGCTCCGTGGCTCTGCTCAGCTTTCTCTCACTGCCCCACCCCAGCTCTTTAGTCACACTAATGCTGAGTCAAATATAGGAAGGAAGCAGCTTAGACATTTTTAGTGAACTTCCTGGTGGACACAGGCCCACCTTAGTCGTCCATCTCAGGGTGCCCAGATCTTCAGAGAGGATAATCTGGGTGATCACGTGGCCTTGGAGGGGTAGAAGGTACCACTGGTGGGCGTGGGGTGGTTGGAGGAAGGGGTGGAAGCGGGAGCCTTTGCTGGCTCAGGGCCGGGAGTATCAGGCAAAGAATGCAGTGTGAAGAATGTTCCTGGGGGAGACTGGGTCTGCATGACCTCTGGTGCAGGTCAGGTGAGGCCTCCATCTTGTGCCAATGCTCATTCATTCTCCAGGTCTGGAGGTGACACCAGGCCCTGGGGCCTACAGCCCAGAGAAAGCGCCCCCGGTACGCCAGCGGAACCCCCCAGCTTTCACTCTGGGCTCCCGTCTCCGACAGAAGCCCCCGGACGCCTCTGTTCCCGCCCCCAATGCCTACACCATGCCACCCCTCTGGGGGTCACAGATCTTTATCAAGCCTAGCAGCCCCAGTTACACAGTTGTGGGCCGCACGCCCCCAGCACGCCCCCCTCAGGATCCCTCAGAGATTCCAGGCCCTGGGCAGTACGAGAGTCCTGACCCCAACACCTACCGACAGCGTAGGCCGGCCTTCAGCATACTGGGAGACCCCGAACCCCGCGGCCCCTGGAGGAGACACCTGGTCCTGGTACCCACAACCCAGAACAGGTCACCGTGAATCGGGCCCGGGCTCCAGCATACACCATGGGCATCCGTCATTCAAAGCGGGCATCTACCATGGCAGGGTACACCAAATACTGATGGCTGCCCGGCACAGGGAGCTGGGGCCCTTTCTGGGCCTAGCTTCTTCAGAATGGGGCAAAGAGGTGCCTCCCTCCCCTTCTGCAGTCCGAGGTCCTTGGAGGCCACTTGATCTCTCTGTCCCTGGCGCCTGTGACCCAAGGCCCCATCCAGGGTGAGGGTGAGCCTCCCTCCAGGGCCCCAGTTTCTTTTCCCAGGTCAAGCCAGGCCAGGGAGAAGTGTCCCTTCCCCTGGCTGGACAGGGAGCTGTGTGTCCTAGAATTCAACATCTAGGCCACTTGGGTTTCTGCAGATGAGGCAGGAGACTTCTCCTGGAGGTGGCCCTGATGCCTCTGCCCTCTCTACACCACCCTCTAGAGTTGCTTGCCAATAAATCGCCCACCAACAGCTGGCAGCCCCGTGCACATTGGTTTATTTAGCATTTCTAGTCACGCCACAAAAGAACACTAAACACTGCCCTCCAGGCCCACAACTTTACAAACCTCTCCCAGTTCAGATGGGGCAAATGGAAGACCCTGCCACCAGGAGCATGGATTTGGATTGTGGGACCTGCTAGGTTCTTGGGAAGGGGAACTGTAAACTGGGCTTTGAAGGATGTATAGGAGTTTAAAGTATTGCAGTATGATCTACTGTCATTTGTACCTCGGATTAAAGAGTAGAGCCAATGCTCCCTATAACCTCCCCATTCAGATGGGAGGACACACGATGGATGGGCACCTAGACTCGGAATGCCGTGGTCCACACTCCATACAGCCAGATCCCACAGCCCCTTCTCAGACCTCAGCCCAGCAGCATTTCTGCCCCACCCAAGAGCACCAAAGGCTCGCTGGTGTGCCTTTGTGGACACGGCTGAGCATCCCCGCCCGCGCGTCCGCGTCCCCGCCCCCTTCGCCGGCGGTGATCTAGTTTCTCTCCTCATCGATCTGGCTGGCCTTGCCCCTCCTCCGCACCCTGCCCCGCCCAGCCCTCTTCTCTTTGTTTCCCGGCAGGACTGTCCTGGGTAGGGCGCAGGGGAGGAGGAGGAGGATGACACCCCCTTTCCCTCACAGAAGGAATCCCCTCGGGGTCCGAGGGAGGCATCTCAGAGGTCCCTTGAACCTGGGATGGAACTGGCAACTCCAAGAACCGACGGGTGTCCTTGGCTGACAGTCTGGGACACAGGCCTGTGTTTACTCTCAGACCCTTCCACCGCAGCCCTACCTGCGGTGTCCTGGGCACCTGATGTACTTTCAGGCCTCAGTTTCCCTTTAAACCTCGTCCTGGCTCCATCCCGGCTTCGGTTTTCCCACTAAACAGTAAAAGAGGACAAGGTCCAGGTGGAGGGGATAAGGGGAGGGACCTCTGAGTTCGAAGTTCTCTAGTCCTGGACCCCGGCCACTGCCCTGCCCCAGGCCTTATTTAGAAGTTGGGCAGGATATGGATGAAACAGTGTCGACGACTGGGACCCTCTCAGCCCGCCTCTGCCACCCCAGCCACACCCCAACTCCCCTGTTGTGCCTTCTCCCTGCCCTAGCCCTCAGTTTCCCCAGTGCGCTACTGCCCCGCCCCAGCTTCAGTTTCCCTACTCAGTAGAGAAAGCAAGGTCCAGCTGGAACAGTGGCTTAGGGAGCACTTTAGGGCCCGGAGATGCCTCTTCAAAGCCAGGCCTCAGTTTCCCAATTTAGAAGTAAAGAAGAGCAGGATGTTGCTGGAATGGTGATGGGGACCTCGGGGTTGGAGGATGACGCCCCGCACCTGCGACCCTAGGCCTCAGTTTCTCCATTTAGAAAAAGGGTAGGGTAGGGTGGTGCTGGAGCGGGGGCGAAGGGGGACTTCGAGGTTGGAGGATCCCGCCCCACCTCCCATCTGGGACCCCTAGCCTCAGTTTCCCCATCGGTCAGAGCGTGACTGGACAGCCGCTCCGGGAGCTCCCGGCAGGCCGTGCAGGGTCGGATGCGGTGCCGCCAGCGGAGGGCCGGGGTCCCAGGAGCGCAGCCCCCCGCGGCTGCGCGCTGCGCGAGGCGGTGACATCACCCGGCGGGGAGGAGCGCGCGGCTCGGCGCCAGGCTCAGCCGGGGCTCCTCGGCGGCCGCGGCCATGACGCAGGGTCCGGGTGGCCGCGCGGCCCCCGAGCCCGAGGCGCCCACCACCTTCTGCGCGCTGCTGCCGCGCATGCCGCAGTGGAAGTTCGCGGCGCCCGGCGGCTTCCTGGGTCGCGGTCCGGCGGCGGCGCGCGCAGCGGGGGCGGCAGAGGCACAACCCGAGCCCGGGGTCCCCGCGCTGGCCGCCGTGCTGGGCGCCTGTGAACCGCGCTGTGCCGCGCCCTGCCCGCTGCCCGCGCTTGGCCGCTGCCGGGGTTCAGGGGCGCGGGGCGCGCGGGGGACCCCCGACGTCGCCGACGAGTGGGCGCGTAAGGGCGGCTTCATCCACAAGCCGGCGCACGGCTGGCTGCACCCCGACGCTAGGGTCCTGGGGCCCGGGGTCTCCTACATCGTGCGGGTGAGTGCGCCCAGCCTCCTTACCCGCACGCCGGGGTGGGGGACTCCCTCCAGTTTGGTCTCCCGGATCCCCAGAGCCAAGTGAGCTCACCCCACTACCCTGGAACCCCCGTTTCTAGTGCGCGCTTCTTGGCCGCCCCCACCCGCAGGCACTGGGGTCCGAGTTCCCACGGCGTCACGTGGGGAGGGGCGGGGAGAGGGCGCAGGTGGGGAGGGGACACACGCATGCGCAGGCTATTACCCCCCCCACCGCTATTGGGCGCGAGAGGTCCCTAGGTGAGGCCGGGAGCGGAAGACCCCGTCACCCTCCGAGCCTCAGGAAAAGCGACTTTGCAGCTATTTAGTGGGAACACGCAAAGACCTTGGATGGAGCGTGGAACCTAAGCTCGCTCAGGGCTCCAGAGTCGACACCAGAACTGCTGTAGTGAATGGGCCTGGCTATGTTTATCCCTTTTATTTTGGCAGGGGTGGGAGGGGGTAGGGATTTGGGGAGAGAATTTCAATCTCCAACTGCCAGCCGCCAATCCTGCCTCATCCACTTCCCGGATATTGGGGTGTTAGATGTGTGCCGCCACTCCCGGAACTTTATTCTTTGTTTTGTTTTTGAAACAGAGTCTCTTGTAGCTCGGGCTGGCCTGGAAGTCACTAGGTAGCCAAGGATGACCTTGAATTCCTGATCCTCCTGCCTCCACTTTGCGAATGTTGGGGTGACAGTCATCCACCATACCCCGTCTATATGGTGCTGGGGGTGGAACTCAAAGCCTTGTTTATGCCAGACGAGATCTGTAACCAATGAGTGAGATCTGTATCCAATGAGCGAGATCTGTATCCAATGAGCGCCTGCTTCAATCCCCACCCCCCAACCAGGTTTTTTTGTTTTCCGAGACAAGGTTTCTCTATATAACAGCCCTGGCTGTCCTGGAACTCGCTCTGTAGACCAAGCTGGTCTCGAACTCAGAGATCCGCCTGGCTCTGCCTCTGCCTGCCGAGTCCTAGGATTAAAGGTGTGCCACCACCACCCCCGGCCCCCTACCAGGTTTTTATTGTGACCTTTGCAAGGGATGCGGTGTGGGGGATGGTCTCCCACTTGTCCCCAGGACATTTTATCTTCACTCCAAGCATCAATCCCTGTGTGTGCAGTTTGATCGACCACTTGAAAGTAAGCTGCTCCGTGATGCTCCTAGTCTGATGGGCACCCTAGTCTGGTGTCATGCCCACCACAATCTATGAGATGACAAGCGATCCCAGAATTGCTTGTTGGATGTCCTGGACTAGGATGCTGAGAGGGTGTTTGTGTCTTTCACTGTGCCCTGTTTTCCCCACGGGGATGTCACTTTCCGCACAGTGTCACTTCCCTCCTCCCTGGGCTGGGTGAGCCCTCCAGTGGGGATCTACAAATAGGACCTTTTTTGGAAGTGAGTTCAGCGGAGAATGGTGGGGCACACCTGTAATCCCAGCATTCAGGCCGAAGCAGAAGGATTGCCAAGAGTTCTAGGCCAGCCTGGGCTACATATCCAAAGAAAAAGAAGGTGGGCATGGGGCCACTGGCGATTCCTGGGAGCCCCCTGTGGAAGGGGACCCTCTGTGGAGCCTCAGAGGGAGCGCCATCTGCACAGACCAGCCTCCAGAAGGGAGTGAGAGCACTCTTGCTGTCTTCTGTCCCTCGCCTGGGTCCATGGCTGCAGTAGCTCGGATGATTGATCACCCTCCAGCGCTTCAGCCTTGACACTGAAGCCTCTGGGTGCGTGCCTGGTGCCGGCTGTGGCTGTGGGTCCCCGCAGCGCTCAGGCCATGTTTGGATCCCCTCTGGCTCCTCGCGTGCGGGATCTGAGTGCCCTCTGTAGCTCGTGCCCACATTCTGGCTTCCGTCCCCTTTCTCCCGTGTCTGGTTTGATGTTCAGCTGGCTTCTGGTGTCACACTGTGAGAGAGCATCCCATTCATTCAGCTGCCTCACACCCAGTTCTTCCAGGGCCCTGTCCTGTCTGGTGGATATGTGTTGAGAGTTCAGAAACTGTCGTTGTTGGGGCTCCTGATGTTGGGGTGTAAGCAGTGTGGTGTTTAGATCAGCCCTGGTGGAATAGTGACCTTGTAGAGGGTGTGGGGAATCTCTGGTCCCTGTCTGCCAAGTCTTAGATTGCAGCGGGAGACACAGATAATAAATACACCAGAAGACAGCCCATGGGAAGACTGCGGGTCCCGAAGGAGCAGGGACGGTAAAATCGGATGACGTCGGTGGGAGCTGTAACTTCTCCAGTCACAGTGGTTTGGAAGACGTCTCTCAAGGGCTGAGACCAGAAATTGTGGAAACCCCCAGCACAGGAGACTCTTCTGGCAGGACACAACCAGGGCAAAGGCCCTGTGGCCGGGGGCAGATCTGGAATTTTCCAGTAACAGTGGGAGACGTGGATAAGATGGAGCTTGGGGTTTCCAAAGGATCTTTTCAGGGGTGTTGTCAGAAAAGCATCATGGGGCACAGAGGGGGCTACAGGGATTCAAGGGAGACGTGGGAGGTGTGGGGAGAGCTGACGTGGCTCGGACGTGGGTGACTGGGGGTATGCAGAATGGTGTCCATGTTAGAAATGGTCAGGGCAGAAAGGCGTGTGGGTGAAGCAGCCTGAGCCTTGACAATGTGAATATGGAGAGCCAGGCCGGCCTCCTGGTTGACAACGGGAAGGTCAGAGCAGGGGGCAGGGGAATGATCACAAGGATCCCTCTGAGCAGGACTCTGACCCCTGAGGGAGGCGGTGCCATCCTTATTTATGGATAGTTGCTGTCAGGTATCAGTCAGAGGCTCTGCCTGCAGGACCCGGCACCCTGACATGCTCTCACAGGCCTCTGTGGCCAGTAGACTGGTGACCCCCCACGTTGGGTCCCTGTGACCACAGCCTGTGGCAGAAGGGACCCTGCGGATGAGCTCAGGCCAAACAACGGCAATCTAGGTTTATCTGGGAACCAGTGTCACCACATGGGATGTTTTCTGAGCTGCAGAACTGAGGAAGCAGAGGGCCACCTGAGACTTTCCCAGGAGTGGTCACTGCCAGCCCTGTTGGAGGGGCTCAAACCAGGAGGGGCGTGTCAGAAGACAGAGGTCCTGGGTGGGCAGCTTGCATTGGCTAATCCAGCGGCTCCGTCAGGCACCCAGGTTGTGGGCATTTGTACTGGGGCGAAGGTGCCCCTCCAAATTCATGCTCACCTGGTACCCCAGAATGCAGCCAGACATGGGCACGGCATCTCTGCAGATGTAGTCAGTGGAGATGGGCTTGGGCCAGGAAGGCTAAGTCCCGAATCTGGTGACTGCTGACCTTACAAATACAGTGCATGGGAAGACATGGGGAAGGAGGCTGTGACGGTTCAGGCAGAGTGAGTGGTGTGGCCCCAACCAAAAGACTCAGCGGACCCGGGAGAGGCAGGAAGGGCCTCTGTGGAGCCTCTGGAGGCAGCTCAGCCCCAGCAGACCTGGATCCTGGTCTTTGGCCTCTAGAGCGTGGATGGAAGTAGGCCCTGTCCTTGTGGGGATTGTCTGGTGGTCCCTGGAGACCTGATCTTCATCCTCAGGGTCTTGGCTGCCCGGGCTAGCTCCTCTCCTGGGGGCGGTGGTCCTGGAGAAAGGGCTTTCTTTCCTGCCGCCCACGTTCTTGGTGCTTTTCCTGACTGACCAGCCAGAACAGGGCCGTGTGGCTCCAGAACCACACCGACTAGGGCCCTTGCACGTGTATGTCTTGAGGCGTGCCAGCTGATGGTGACTGTGACACGTGGCTGCTCCATTCCCTGTAGCACAACCCTCCTCCCTTAGTATGTGTGTACGTGTGTGTGCATGTGTGTACATGTGTGTGCATGTGTGTGTGCATGCGTACATGTGTGCGTGCGTGTATGTGTGTGCGCGCGTGCATGTGTGTGTGCGTGTTTGTGCGTGTATGTGTGTGTGCAAGTGTATGTGTGTGCGTGCATGTGTGTATGTGTGTTTGTGCGTGCATGTGTGTGTGCACGTGTGCATGCGTGTGTGCGAGTGCATGCGTGTGTGCACGTGCATGCATGTGTGCGTGTTTGTGCATGTGTGCGTGTTTGTGCGTGTGTGCGTGCATACGTGTGTGCGTGCATACGTGTGTGTGTGTGTGTGTGTGTGTGATGTGTGTGTGTGTGTGATGCATGTGCACATGTACTCTCACTGGCCCGTAGCTCACCAATTGGGCAAGGTTGGGCAGCAAGGAAGTCCTAGGAATTCTGCGTCTCTTTGCATCTCTAACAGTGGGGTTATCAGTGTATACCACAATGCTCCACTTTTTATGTGGGTACTGGGGGTTTGAACTCAGGTCCTCATGCTTGTCCCATGAGTCATACGCTCCCTAGGCCCCCAGAAGGACAGAGTGAGACATGTTGTAGGGCCTGGGGCACTGTCACTGACAGAGACAAGGGCCAGGAATGAGGGATCTGGGGGCAACGGGGCCTTTCCAAAGCAGGGAGCCTGGCTGATGCCCTCTGATGTGCCACGCAGTGGACATGCCCGATAGGGAGTCCATATTGTCATTTATCGTTACTCTTCTCTGTCCATGAACTGACAAGCTCGCCATCAGCCATCCATCCACCCACCTGCTCGCCCACCCACGCACCCATCCAACAATCATCCATTCATTTACCCATCCATCCACCCATTCATCCATCCATCCACCCATCTTCCCACTCATCCCTCACTGACCACCCATCCCTTAGGTGAGGTGCTCGGCTCGCTTCTGTCTGTAGCTCCCCTGTACCTCTTCCACCCAGAGTGAATGGACCCTGTAACACCAGGGTCTGTGGCCTTGGCTTTCCAGCTATATTCTGGCTCCCACTTCTGGCCTGGCACTGCCGCTCCATCTGCCCAGCTCCTCCTGTCCTGCTCCCATGGGGCCCAGAGACGTGAGCGCAGACTCCCCTTCCTGGCGGTTCCATACCGGGCGGGTCCCTGAGTGCCCTCTTCATACCCTTTTGCATGTGAGCAGCCTGGCTGGGACAAGGCACTTCATCCAGCTCCTGGCCTTGCATCTTAGACAGTCATATCACCTTAGATGACTGCCAGGGATGCATCCGAGGTCCCTGTGCTTCTGAGACCCTGTTCCCCTTGCTGATACTGTGCTGGCAAAATCATCACGTGGCCTGTGAGGGGTGATGTATTGATTGTCACTTTAGAGTGTCGGGGGCATCCTGGTCCTCTGCCTGTAGGCAGCCTGACTGCTGAGTCCATGTACTTGGGAATGCAAACTGAGCATGCACCCCCGTGTACCTTCACGTCGAGTCACACAAACGTCCTGGTGATGACTCCCCCTTCCCTCTCGTCTCCGAGCAGCAGCCTTTGGAAATCGTATCGTATAAATTCATAAAAATCACTTGCCTCGTTTTACCACTGTGGGCCGTTTTCTCCCACGGGCCGTGTTTGTTCAGCCTCTCCAGCGCAGAGGGCAGCCAGTTTAGTGTAAACTTGGAGAGAGCACAGTCAGAGCTTAGTGTCTGTGTGTCTGCATGAGGGGATCTACTTGGGCTGCAAAGCGATTTATTTGGCTACGGCGAATTCAGCCGTCACTCTGTGACTGTGGAACTCATTCCACCTGTGTCAGCACCGTCAGCGCTGGAACCCCTTAGGAGAAACCGAGGCAGTCTCTGCAAGAGGAGGGCTGTGGTGGGTCCCGTGCTGAGAGGGGACAGGACAGTAGGTGCCTCGACTGACTTCTCCTCACCCACGGGGAATCTGCCCACACGGCACAGGGCTGGTGGGCTGTATGCATTGATCTTTTTATTTTATTTTACCTGAGAGGTGGTCATGGTGGCACATGGCTGGAATCCCAGCACTTGGAAGGTGGCGACTGGAGGGTCAGGAGTGTAAGGTCATATTTGATTATATAGTGAGTTTGAGGCTAGCCTGGGCTACATGAGTCCCTGTCCCCCGAACAACCTAAGTAAACAAATAATACAAAATTACAGAATAAGCTGGGTGCGGCCGTGTGTATACACGGTCCCAGCACTTGGGGAATGGGGAAGCTGCAGTATGTCTCAAAGCCTGGAGTTTGGGGCTAGCCTCGGCAACAAGCAGGACTCCAAAATAAATTAATTGATGAGACATAAGTCAGCGACAGGCTGGGGAGACGCCTCGGTGTTAGTTAAGAGCCTTCTTGTAGAGGGACCTGCCTTGATTCCCAGCTCCCACAGCTGGGCGGCTCCAGTTCCAGGAAACCTCACATGTACACACACACACACACACACACACACACACACACACACACACACACACACAGCGTGTGGATGGAGGCTGTGCCACCAGCTGCCGAGATGGGGTTGGAAGGAAGTGGCAGTCATTTCTGGTCACTTCCTCTACTAGCTAGATTCCTCGCTCCCCCCTTCTGTTGAGACAGTCTCCCTATGCAGCTCAGGGTAGCCTCAGCCTCCTGAGTGCTGGGATGACAGGTGTGCACCCCCATGCCAGCTTCCCTTCCAGAGGGGAAGCTAGGTGGTGGATGTACTGAAGGTTCCGCTTTGCTCCTCCTGTGTTCCTCTGACTGTGCCCTTTCTACCGAGATGTTTGTCTAGATAGAGGCCCACAAAGTTTCCTTTTCTTTTGAGACAGGGTCTCTGTATGCCAAGTTGGCCTCAGACTCCCTATATAGCTGGGCAGTGGTGGCGCACGCCTTTAAACCCAGCACTCAGGAGGCAGAGGCAGGCGGATCTCTGTGAGTTCAAGGCCAGCCTGGGCTACAGAGTGAGATCCAGGACAGCCAGAGCTACACAGAGAAACCCTGTCTCGAAAAACAAAAAGCAACACAAAACAGACTCCCTTTGTGGCCAAAGATGGCCTTCACCTCCTCATCCTCCTCATCCTCCTGCCTCCTCAGGTGTGTGCCACCACACCGCATTTATGGGGTGCTTGGGATGGAGCCCAGGGCCTAATACATGCTGAGCGAGTGCTCTACCTACCGAACTACAGCTATGAGGTTTCTGTGGAAGGCGGCTGGCTGATGTTTGCCTCTTTGCCAGCCAGATGGTCCCTGTCTGGATCTTGTCTGCCAGTCCTGTGGGTGGTGACTGGACTCAGTGAACGCGCATGCCACCATCCGGCATCAGAACCTGGACATTGAAATTGAGCCTTGGGGTCGGGGATGCGCAGGACTCAGTGTTAGGTGGGGAGGGTAGATCCAGGACACCAGGCGTAAAGGTCCTGGGGCAGTGGCTGTAGATGTCAGGGAGGGAGGAGAGCTCTGGATCGCTGGAGAGAAAGTTAAGTTCTTTGCAGAGAACCAGCTCCTGGGCTGGGCTCACCCTGCTGACTGATCACACTCTCTCTCCCCAGTACATGGGCTGTATTGAGGTGCTCCGATCCATGCGGTCTCTGGATTTCAACACCCGAACGCAAGTGACGAGGTGAGGCCTTGGAGTGGGCTGGGAGCTCGGGTCGCAGTTGGCCGTCCATCATGAGGCCTCTTGAGGGTGGCATAGTGGGGTGGAGGTGACCTGCCAGGCGCCCAAAGACAGTGGAAGACGGCTCAGCACCGGCTACTCGTCAGCTGTGCGTCTCGGCTCTGAAGGACGTTCCCCAGACTCGGTTTCCCTTCAGCCTGCCCTACAGTGGGGTGTGACTTCCGGAGGGTGATGGGAAAGGCTTTGTTTATTCCAGTTGTTGTGAACCTAAAAACTAAGACACAGCTGGGCAGTGGTGGCGCACGCCTTTAATCCCAGCACTCAGGAGGCAGAGCCAGGTGGATCTCTGTGAATTCGAGGCCAGCCTGGTCTACAGAGCGAGTTCCAGGACAGGCTTCAAAGCTACACAGCAAAGCCTTGTCTGGAAAAAAAACAAAACAAGACAAAAACAAACAAACAAAACAACTAAGACACAAAGCCAGGTGTGGTGACTCACACCTGGAATTCTAGCACTTGGGAGACAGAGGCAGGAGGTTTGCCATGACCAGGCTAGCCTAGGCTACAGAATGAGACTGTCTCAAGAAACAAACAAAAACAGTAGACAGGATTTATTGCCCCAACAACCCACCCCTGTACACCGCAATTCCTTGTTTTAAAATACCTCTGCATAGTGTTTTATAGCCACCTGATCTATTTCCAGAACATTCCAACACCCTAAAAGGAAGCCTTGTTCTCATGAGCAGTTATCTGCCCACAGCCCACCCAGCACCTACGCATCCACTTCCTGTCTCCGGGCATTTCTTCGCAGGGAGCCCCACACCGCGGCCTTGCGTCTCTGTCTTAGTCACTGGGTGCCGCTCTGACGAGACCCTGAGAAAAGCCATTCAAGGGAGACGGGATTTATTTAGCTCACTCAGAGCGTCAGAGGGAAGTGCATCAGGCAGAAGCTCGGAGGATCTGCTCATCATAATAAATATGTAATCAAATAATAGATAGATAATAAAGTCAAATTTGCTTGAGGATCACAGGCATAATAGGGAACAGAAGAGATGAATTAACATGTGCATGTTTACGCTCAGTTTGCTTTGTTCACTTGTACACAGTCTAGGATCCCCTGCCTAGGGATGGTGCCACCATAGTGGATAGCTCTCTCTGTCTCAACACAATCGAGATAGCCCTCTGCACATGTCCCCTGAGGCTCACCCCTGGGTGATTAACCACATGTCTCACGGTCACAAGTGTCCTCACGGTCCCTCCATGCTGTGGCGCATGTCAGACCTTCACTCCTCTTCAGGGCTGAGTAATACCCCAGTGGGTGGGCGGACCATGCTGTGTGTGCATGGACACTGGGTACCCAGGACTCTTCACTTCCCATCAGCCCCGTGTCCTATCTGTGGCCCTAGGCCTTTGCACCACCTGCTCTCATGAAGCCTAGGCTGGCATTGATCTTACTGTCTTTCTGCCTTTGCCTCCTGAGCAAAGGGATCATCACGCCCGGCTTTCCGTGGCTTGTCTCCTGGCCCCCGGCCCTGGTGTTTCTAAGTTCGGTCTCCCCCTTCCGCAGGGAAGCCATCAGCCGGCTCCATGAGGCCGTGCCAGGTGTCCGGGGCTCCTGGAAGAAGAAGGTGGGTGCCGCCTGTGGTCCTGCAGAGCTAGTGTGCGTCTTGGGAGGCTGCAGGGAACGTTGTGGCCACCCAGAGCCGCTCTGGCCCCGGGCATCTGACTCAGGTGGCACACTCTACCCTCCCAGGCCCCCAACAAGGCGCTGGCCTCCATCCTGGGGAAGAGCAACCTGCGCTTCGCTGGCATGAGCATCTCGGTGAACATCTCTGTGGATGGCCTCAACCTCTCTGTTCCTGCCACCCGCCAGGTGGGAGCCACTGCCCGCCACCCACAACCCCACCTCTGCCCAGCCTACAACCCTGCCATCTCACCCCACCCACATCCTGATCTTGGCTCCACCCCCACTACCCACAACCCAGCATCATTCTTCTCAGTCCCATACTTCCAGACAGGGTTTCCCTGTGTAGCCCTGGCTGTCCTGGATCTCGCTCTGTAGACCAGGCTGGCCTCGAACTCAGAGGTCCGTCTGCTCCTGCCACCACCGCGTGACTTCCGTCCCTCCACAGCTAGCTCCATCCACATCCCCACCCTCAGCGCTGCTGCGGCTCCGTCAGTGCCACCGTGGACCCCGCCATGCCCACTTTCAAGCCAGTCCACAGTCCTATCTGGCCCCACCCTCAATTCCACCCACTGGTGAACCAACCCCTGGGCCTTACCCTTGGCTCTGTCCATCTACAAACCCTTCACCCTGTCTTGGCCCCACCCGACCTCAAAGCTCTCGGCCACACCCACCTGGCAGGCCCCTCCTATAATCTGCAGGATCCTTAAGATGCCCAGAAACATGTGATGCCCGCTGAGGTGGAGCCAGGGCGTGGGGGTCACTATGGGCACGAAGTCCCCAGTAGCCAGGATCCGAAGGGTCTGCTTGCTGCCTTTCTGCAGGGCAAGGCCACCCGAGGGCAGGATGTGTTGGCAGTTGTCCGGGAGGGCACCTGGGCTGGAGTGGGTGGCGGCCGGGGACCATTCTCTGCATTGTGCACTCTGAGGACTTGGAAGTGGGCTCCCCCTGGACGTGGGGAGGGGAGGCATCTCCTGGGGGGAAAGGACAGCATGAACCTGGGAGGAGTCTGGAGTCCGTCCTGAGAGTAGTGACCGTGGCATTCCCATCTCTGGGAACTGGGGCAATGCAGGGCTGGCTGAGCAGTTGTCCTGGAGAGGGGCCATGCCCGGGTGTTGTGGGGGGGGGGACTGAAATGAGGATAGACTGAGGCAGGGTGGGCAGGCCCTGCTGAGGGACTCACCGTGGGGAACAGGCTGCGGGAAGACCTTGACCCCAACAATAACCCCATTCCGACTCTAACCACCTGAACCCCAAGCCCAACTCTTAATTCTGATTACCCAACTCTAGCTCCAACCTCCATCCCAACCCCACTGTTTTGTTTTGAGGCAAAGACTCACCACGTAGCCTTGCCTGGCTACATGGAAACTTGTAGAGATCATCCACTTGCCTCTGCTGGGATTAAAGGCATGGGTCACGGTGCTTGACTTCAGTCGCACTTCTAACACTAACCCCGATTGCAACCTACCCCAACCCCTAGCCTTAACTCCAACCCTAACCAGGCCATCAGGTATGTGGCAGACCTGGCTCTCCTAGTGCGTAAATTCTCACTTTGCCCTGGTAGATCTGAGATCCAAGGAAGTCTGAGCTGGAATTTTATCGCTAGCAAGGCACAGGCTGAGTTTGTCAACAGTGATCACAGCCATAGTTCTGCAGCGAGCATTCCTTCCATCCACGCGTCTCTGACCCTCCTGGCTGCTGCTGGTGTAGCACATGCCGAGGTGCAGGATGGCACGCAGGGCCACACATGGCATCCATCTCACATCGGACACGGGGCAAGCTGCCTCACATCAGATGCAGCTGGTGCCAGAGGAACGTGCTTGCGGGCGGGGACTCAGCTGGTAGAGTGCGGGGTGTGGTGCCCTGCATAGGGGGGGGTCTTCCGAGCAGCCCAGCGGGTTAGTGAGGGGGGGGTCTAGAAGGTGGGGCCTCTGCCCCACACAGAGGCTGGGACCTGCAGCATGGGAGGAGCTGCCGTTAACGGAGAAGGAAGACCACGCTGGACACAGCCTGGGGATAGGCAGAGGAAGGCAGCGGGCAGGGGAGCAGGGCCCGGAGCAGGGGGGGCAGGGCCGGGAGCAGGAGCAGGGCCGGGAGCGGGGGAGCAGGGCGGGAGCAGGGCCGGAGCAGGAGCAGGGCCGGGAGCAGGAGCAGGGCCGGGAGCAGGGCGGGAGAGGGGGGGGGGGCAGGGCCGGAGCAGGAGCAGGGGGAGCAGGAGCAGGGCCGGGAGCAGGAGGGGCGGAGCAGGAGCAGGGCCTGGAGCAGGAGCAGGGGGGGGGGCGGGGAGCAGGGGGGCAGGGCGGGAGCAGGGCGCACGGAGCAGGGCCCGGAGCAGCGGGCAGGGGGGGCCGGGCAGTCTGATGCCCAAGCTCCGCCGCTGGTGGGAGGGACATTGCCCGTTCGTCTCCTCCCGAGCCCGTGGTCCCGCTGAAGGGTCCTAGAGGCTTCTGGGAAGACGTGGCCACTGAAGCCTCAGTTTCAGCTTGTGAGTCTTGTGAGTTTTGTCATGTTAAGTCTTAGGAGCCTCCTCCTCCCCTCTCCCCACTCCTCACCATCCTCCCTCCTCCCCTCCTCACTCCTCCCACTCCTCCCCCCCCCCCCCCCCCCCCCCCCCCCCCCCCCCCCCCCCCCCCCCCCCCCCCTCCCCTCCCTCCTCCCCACTCCTTCCTCCTCCCCTCTCCTCCCTCCTCCCCTCTCCTCCCTCCTCCCCTCTCCTCCCTCCTCTCCTCCTCTCCTCCCTCTCCTCCCTCCTCCCTCCTCCCCTCTCCTCCTCCCTCCTCCCCTCCTCCCTCCTCCCCGCTCCCCCTTTCTCCTTCTCCCCCAGGAGAGCACGCTTTAATCCTGAGGAAATCAAATCCCTGTACAACTTTGGGAACCCGAGGGACAGGCAGCAGACAGGGTGGGGTCGCGTAAAGGAGCGGAATGAACACAAAGCTGGTCCACATTCAGAGACCAGAGCCCGGGACAGGCTGCTGGGAGTGTGTGTGTGTGTGCGTGTGCGTGTGTGTGCGCGCCTCTCTGTGTGCGTGTGCGTGGCGTGTGTGTGTGTGTGTGTGTGATGGAGGGTGTGGCCGTGTCTGCGTTCAGGTGGGCACACAGTCATGTGACTCCGAACCGCGTCCTTCCTTAGGCCCTGTCCGGTTCTCGCGGGGCTGACACCAGGTGGGACTCTGTGGCCTCAGCGGTGTTAGCGTCCCCACGTCACTCCGTGTGACTGTGGCTCACCTGCCAGGGCCCTTGGTGACCACATGTGACCACACCTGCTTCCCTGTCCTCACAGATCATCGCCAACCACCATATGCAGTCAATCTCCTTCGCTTCCGGCGGAGACACGGTAAGATGGGTGGGCGGACCCCTGTGTCCCTTGTCACCGCAGCCTTCCCTGACCCCAGCTGGGCCCCCTGCCCCCCACGCCGGGGAGCTGAACCTGGCTAGCCTCTGCCACCTCTCTCTCCAGGACATGACTGATTATGTGGCCTACGTGGCCAAGGACCCCATCAACCAGAGAGGTGAGCCGAGGGGAGCTCAGGGCCCTGGGCCCGGGGCGGGGCTGTGCTGGAGGTCACAGGCGCGCTGACCCCGTGACCTCCCCAGCCTGCCACATCTTGGAATGCTGTGAGGGTCTAGCCCAGAGCATCATCAGCACTGTAGGCCAAGCCTTCGAGCTGCGCTTCAAGCAATACCTGCACAGTCCCCCCAAGGCCGTAGTGCCCCCCGAAAGGTAAAGAGACACCAGGTTCCGGGGCCAGGCTGCTAGCTCTGCCCTCCAGAGGCGGCTGCCTCTGCCTTCCTTTGCCCAGAATCCCTCCTGTGGCCCCATCCCCATTGATCCCGTCTAGCCTGAGGGCTGGCAGGTGGCGGCCCCCTTGTCCTCTCGAGGGGCGAATCCCTTCTGATAGCAGAGGAGGGTGGGATGTCTTACGGTTCTAGTACAGACAGCGGCCGGTGTTTGTGGCAACCCTCTGCACGGGGCACCATGTCCCCTCTCATGGATCATGGTTACTGTCACCCGTGTTCCGTGGGGCAGGCGTGGTTGACAGGTGGAGGTGGGGGGTTGGGAAGTCTAGATGAGATAAACAGGAATGGGGCCACACAAGTGTTCTAGCCTTGCTCTGTGCCCCCAGGCTGACAGGGCTGGAGGAGTCGGCCTGGGGTGACGATGATGAGGCCGCGGACCACAATTACTACAACAGCATTCCGGGGAAGGAGCCACCCCTGGGTGGGCTGGTGGACTCCAGGCTGGCTGTCACACAGCCCTGCACACTGGTCCCACTCGGGGGCCTCGGACAGGTCAGTCTCCACTGTCCTATGGGGCCAGGGGGCCTGGGGCTGTCCTCGGGGTGGTGAGGGGTGCTGGGTAGGAAGAGGCCTGGCACATACCAGGGTCACCACGCCTTTCTTGCAGGGAATGTCACCTGCACGGAGAGATGCCCGTGGCTTGCCTTGGGACATGGGTCCCTCTGGAGTAGGTAGGTCGTGCGGTCTCACAGAGTCTGGGGTCCCCTGAAATGTCCCACCCCCGACAGACCTCTCTGCGTGTAGTTGTGCCCCGCAGGCTGTGTGCTCCCAGCTCTACCCCTATCCTGCATCTTCATTTGGGGGCACACTCAGCTTCTCACCCTTCTAAACTCCAGGGGGCCGCCCTCCTGAGAGACCGTGTCTCCTGCCCTGCACCTTGGCTAGGCAGGCATATTGGCGACTCTGGAGGTTTCCAGAATTCTGTGCACACTCAAGCACTTCAAATATGAATTGCTTCCCATTGTCTCCAGTGCGGAGCTCACTGATAGATGACCAAGTGACAATCCTTTGTGGAATCTTCCCGCACCTGTTCACTGCAGACTTCTTCATCTTTTCATGACTGTATAATACTTCCCCATGCAAAGCAATGTGGCCTCTCCGGTGTGGGGACCATGCACCCACTCCCAGGTGGATGGGGCCCTGGAACTTGACAGAGATCACCTGGTGCCTTATTAATCTTCCCATTTGGGGCTGTAGCTTTGGCTTGCTTCTCCCCCGGCATCCACTTGACCCAGTCAGTGTTCATACAGATCTCAGGTCTTGTCAGCCCCTCTGACTTTCAGCTCTGTGTGTGTGTGTGTGTATAAAGAGAGGATCACATGTAGCCGAGGCTGGCTTTGAATAATTCACTATGTAGCTGAGGATGACCTTGAACTTCTGCTCACAAATAGGTGCGTTTTCCTTAAAACAAAAAGGACAAAAACAAAAAACAAACAAACAAAAAAACCCCACTTTGATAAAGAGTCTCATTCTGCATCCCAACTGGCCTTGAACATCACATCCTGCTGGCTCCTGGATTCACATTTAGTGGCCATCAGTATTTTATGATTAAGCTCTTACTCTCCCCATTTTACAGAGGCTAAGTGACATGTCTGGGCTCTTAGAGGGTAGAGCCATGTGTCCTGTATCATGCTGATGATACAGGCAGGGCTCACACTCCCCGAGGAGGGCATGGCCACAGCTGCTGCTGCCTGAGCCTCACTTCCTGCCTGGGGTTCTGAGAAATCTGCTCAGCTGAGCTCAGACGGGAGAAATGAAAGTCAGGGCTGTTCATGAGGTTAGCACAGCCCCCAGTGACCCTGAGGGCGAGGCTGGGGGGCAGGGTGTCCTGCTACCCCTGGGTGGGTGGAGATGGTGTGTAGGACCTGGCACGATGTGAATAGCCCTCAGGAGACAGGCCCATTCCAGAAGTAACTACAAAGGGAAACACAGCGAGAAGAGCCATATTTGATCTCTCTCACCCAGGTAAAAGCTGAGTGAGATGGTCCGTGTCTGGAGTCCCGATGTCGAGGACAGAGACAGGAGGGTCCCCAGGGCTCACTGGCCATCCACCCATTCCAGTTTAACCAGAGTACATACACATGAAAAGGGAGGAGGTGGCCGCCAGCCTTAAAATAGGAGCAGAGTGTGGGAATAGCTCAACCATGTGGCCGGTCACATAGTGCAAGCGCTCGGGAGCCACGGCTCTTACTGTTTAAACAGAGGGTCCACGTGAGCGTCCAGCTCTTTGGAGCTTGGCACCCCTGCCTACCCTCCCTTTGGCCAGAGAGCTGCCCGCTTGCTGTGGCATATCTGGGCTCTGGCCCAGTCTTGCACGTGTGACCAGACTCTGTCCCCAGCTGGAGCACTGTGTGGCTCTTTACTCCTGCAACAAGCCTGGGTTTGTCCCCTGTGGAGAGACGCCACCTGTGGAGTGACCCTGGTGGCGTCCCTGCCCCTTCCTGCTCCCTCTGGGTCTTGTTCCATTCACTGTCCTGCTCCCCTCTCCAAGGCCTCTGGGTTTCCGTCTGACCTGCTGCCCCTCCATCCTTTCCAGCCCCACCTGGGGATGGCTATGTGCAGGCAGATGCTCGAGGGCCACATGACTACGAGGAGCACCTGTATGTCAACACCCAGGGCCTGGACGCCATGGAGCCCGAGGACATTTCTGAGGCACCTCTGCTGCCTGAGGACAGCCCGAAGAAGGACCTGTTTGACATGCGTGCGTGGCCGGTTCTCCGTCTGATCTGGGATGGCATGGGGAATGTGTCCTTGGGAATCCAGAGGGTAGACGGTCCCAGACTATGAACCTCAGTCGGCTGGGGCAGACTTCTGTGCCATGCCCAAGCCGGCCTGATGGGTGAGGCTGAAACCCCTTTTGTGGGCAGCCCAGCCTCTGCCCACAGTGAGGGGAGAGCCCTGACCTGGCAGTGGCCCTGGCAGTCCCTACCTTGTTGGTTACATCTCTCTGGTGGTCTCAGTCTCAACTCAGGGTCTCATGTGGGGGTTGGAGAACTGGTCCACCTTCCTCCTCTGGCCACACCGCCATCCTGAGGAGGGAGAACTGGTGGCGGAGCCAGGTCCCCCCCCCCCAGGAAGATGACTCAGTCTGATGGTCCAGGCTAATCTTTCCTCCCAGAAGGGTTTGTAATGCTCATATTCTCATGTCAGCCCCACCCCTGACCTGGGTGCTGCGGGGTGCTGCCTCTCAGGGCCTCCCAGATGGCTAGAGATTTCTTCCTCCAGATCTTTGCAGTCGGTCTTTACCGTTGCTTTTCTTTGGTGTGTGCCGATAAGCATTTAGAAGCCAGAGGACAGCCTTGGCTATTGTTGCTCAGTGCTAACCACCTCGTTCTTTCAGTGGCCCGGGATTTACTAACTAGGTTAGGCTGGCTGCCCAGGGAGCCCCCAAGATCCTCCTGTCTCCGTTTCCTCGGTTTTGGAGTTACCAGGACACACCGTTGCCCCCAGCTCGCTCACGGGTGCTGGGAATCGAACTTTGGTCCTCAGGTTTGCACTGAGCCATTTCCCAGGCCTCTGCCATTGCATTCCTTCTCATCGCTGCAATTGTGGCGAGAGGGCTCCTGAGTGCCTGCTGTGGGCTGGCGGCGGCTGTACACTGTTGAACAGCGTGGCCTCCTGGCTTCTCACAGCGGGAAAGCAGGTTGGGGTGAGCGCCCTGCAGAGGCAGCCGACCCTGAGCGACAGCCATTTGCCCGACTTCCACGGGGAGGTGGGGTCCCAGTCACCGCTTGGCAGGGGAGTGGGTGGGGCCTGTGTCAGGCACGTGGGTGCCGATCTGTGTCCCCGGAGGGTCCCGAGACTGGGAGAAGTCACCTGGCCCAGAGCAGTGACAGCTCCACAGAGCTAGGGAGGTGAGGCCACCACCTGTTACCAACAGTCAGCCAGGCCGAGGGCATAAGATGTGGTCAGCCAAGAGAGGCGTCCATGGGGGTAGAGCCAGGGCGAAGGGAGTTCTGGTGTGTCTCAGCTTCCTCTGAAGACAGCTTTGACAGTGAATGGAACCAGTAAACCTTGTCGACAGTCACAAGGCTGGGGTTGCAGAGGCTGCGGCCCAATGCCAGATTGAGCCTAGGAAGTTTCAGATCTGGGCTTGCAGCTCCACGCTGGTCATTCAACAAAGTTAGAGTATGAGGCAGAAAGAATTCAAGGCTGGCCTTGGCAACTTGGTGAGACTCTCAAAAAGTAAAACAAGGACTGGGGACATGACTGAGGGATAGAGTCCTTGCTAGAATCCCCAGTGAAAGGCCCCGCCCAGAATCCTCAGTGAGGGGCGGTGGTCAGGGGTGGAGCCTGCCTAGAATCCCCAGTGAGGGCGTGGTCAGGGTGGAGCCCCGCCCAGAATCCCCAGGGAGGGCTGCGTTCAGGGGGAGCCCCGCCTAGAATCCCCAGTGAGGGGTTGGGGGTGGGACTCTGGAGTGACTGACCAGGCAAGCCTGAAGGCCTGGGTTCTGTCCCAGCAATAGAAAAAAAACATGACCCACAGGACCCTTCGAGGATGCCCTGAAGCTGCACGAGTGCTCGGTGGCAGCAGGCATCGCTGCAGCCCCGCTCCCTTTGGAGGACCAGTGGCCTAGTCCCCCTACCCGCAGGGCCCCCATTGCACCCACAGAGGAGCAATTGAGGCAGGAGCCCTGGTACCATGGACGCATGAGCCGTCGGGCTGCGGAGAAGCTGCTTCGTGCCGACGGGGACTTCCTCGTGAGAGACAGCGTCACCAACCCGGGGCAGTATGTCCTCACAGGCATGCACGCAGGGCAGCCCAAGCATCTGCTGCTGGTGGACCCCGAGGGCGTGGTAAGCTGGCTCTTCGGGAAGGAGGGGTGGCAGGGGCCCCGGACTTCAGGGTTGGCCCCGGTTTTTAGAAAATGATCCCGAACGGTCGAAAAGCTCGTTGGCATTAGCTTCTGGAGAACTAAACATTTTTCAGTTAAAGTTTTCTTTTTTTTTTTTTTCTTTCTTTTTTTTTTTTTTTTTTTTTTTTTTTTTTTTTTTTTTTTTTTTTTTTTTTTCCTTTCTTTTCTTTCTTTTTTTTTTTTTTTTTTTTTTTTTTTGTTTTTGGAGATAGGGTTCTCTGTGTAGCCCTGGCTGTCCTGATCTGCTCTTTAGACCAGGATGGCCTCGAACTCACAGAGATCTGCCTGCCTCTGCCTCTGAGTGCAGGCGTGCGCCACCACCGCCCAGCTTTTTTTTTTTTTTTTTCTTCTTTTGAGACAGGGTTTCTCTGTGTAGCCCTGGCTTTCCTGGAACTCGCTCTGAAGACCAGACTCAAATTTATAGAGATCCACCTGCCTCTGCCTCCTGAGTGCTGGGATTAATAAAAAAGAATGTTGAATCCAAATGTGGTGACTCATGCCTGTCACCCTAGCACTTGGGATGCTGAGGCAGGAGGATTGCAGTAAGTTTCAGGCCAGCCTGCAACTTCAGAATGAGAACATTGTCTCAAACAAAACAAAACAGTAATAAAACATTTTAAAGGGATTTCTACTTTGAAAAGCATTTTGGGGTTCACGGAAGCACTTCTACCCCAGCCTCCACACTGGGTGCCTGCTCCCCACATGCAGGATGGCAGTTATGATTTATTTATCTGGATCTCTAATTTATCAAGTCAGATCCTTTGTGGAATCAGTTGTCACCCCCCCCCTTTTTTTAGTCAAATTCTCACTGTAGCTCTGTCTGGCGTGAAACTCCCTCTGTAGACCATCAGCCTGGCTTTGAACTTGGAGCTCTGCCCGCCTCTGCGGAGTGCTGGGATTGAAGGTGTGCACCACCACACCCAGCTCTGTTCATTTTCCCTTTTTATTTTCAAATTTGTTATTATTATTTTATGTCTATGTGTGTTTTGCCTACATGCATGTGTGTGTGCAGTAGTATTCTGGGAGGCTAGAGGAGGATCCCAGAGGACTGGAGGGTTATGAATGCCCAGGTGGGTGCTGGGAATCAAACCCTGGTCCTCCCGAGAGTGGCCGGTGCTCTTAACTGCAGAGCCATCTCTCCAGCCCCATCCGCTTATTTTTCTAAACCACAGACTGCCTCTTGAAAGGCAGCATGGCTGACCTTGCTCCCCGTTCCTCTGGCATGGATGTTGCTGGCGCCACGAGAACCACAGATGACTGCTTCTGAAGCACTCGGGGGTTTGGGAAGTCCTTCTAACACCAGGGGGCTTGGAGCTTTCTCAGCCATGGAAGCCGTAGTTATTTTACTGTCTAGAGCAGTGGTTCTCAGCCTTCCTAATGCTGTGACCCTTTAATACAGTTCCTCGTGTTGTGTGACTCCCCCAACTATTTCAGTGCTGCTCCATACGTTTCAATTGTCTACTGTTATGAATTGTAATATAAGTATCTGATAGGCAGGATGTCTGATATGTGACCCCTGTGTGAAAGGGTTTTTCAACCCCAGGGGGTTTGTGACCCACAGGTTGAGAACCACAGTCTAGGTGGACCCTCATGTGATTTCAGGGGTGTCTTGGTTTCCTGGGTTTCTGAAGCACAGGACCACCAATGATACAGTTTAAAAGGGCAGGGCTTGTCCTGGGGAGACCTCTGCCAGGGCTTTGCTGGAGTCTGGGAGTGGCTGGTGATTCTTGCTGTCTTGGGCTTGTGGACACGTCGGTACCATCTCTGTCTTTGTGTTCCTGGCTCCCCCACCCCCTTCCTGTGTCTGTCTTCTTCCTTGTCTTGTGCACACGTGTGCTTGTGCGTCTTTCTCCGGGGCTTTGTACCTTTTTTGAGGCAGGGTCTCGATGTGTAGCAGTGGTTGGCTTGTAGCTTGTAGACCAGGTTAGCCTCTGCCCTCCTGAATGCTGGGGCTAAGGGCATACAGCTCCACCCTTTCTTTGGAGGCATGGTCTCTCACTGAGGCCGGTGCTCTAAGATTTAGGTTGGCTGGTGAGCAGGCTCCTTTCGGTACCGGGGTTACAGATGCATGAGGCTTTCACGGGGAGTTGGGGATCCAGACTCAGGTCCCCATGATTGCTCAGCAGGCACGTTACTGACTGAGATGCCTCAGCTTTTCTGCTTTTTATTGTTGTTTTTGAGACAGATTCTGCAGGGCTGTCCTTACACTCGAAATCCTCCTGCCTGCCTCGGCCTCCCTGAGCACTGGGATCATGGGTGTGCCTTACCATCCCGGGCCTCTGGTTCTGGAGTCTTGGGGCTGATTCTGGGGTGGAGTCTAAGCCGGTGGGGGCGTGCCTGCGGGGTGTGTTTGGGGTGGGTGCTGAGGTCTCTGCCTACAGGTGCGGACGAAAGACGTGCTGTTTGAGAGCATCAGTCACCTCATAGACTACCACCTGAAGAACGGCCTGCCCATCGTGGCTGCGGAGAGCGAGCTGCACCTGCGCGGAGTGGTCTCCCGGGAGCCATGAGCCAGGTGCCCAGTAGCCAGCTCCGCCCGCTGCCTTCGGAGTTCCTGTGGTAGTCACCCACTCTGTGCGCCGCCGCCTGTGGCTTTCGTACATTCACTGTGTGGTGCGGCTGTCGCAACAGCTAATTGCAGAACATTTTATCATCCCAAAGCAAGTCCAGCCCCGAGAGGCAGTCACGCCACCCTTCAAGGGCTGGCCCTACTGTGTGCCGCTTGCCCAGGTTTCCTCTCTGGGGGAGGGTGGGTTCGGCTTACCTTTGGGCTTTTGGTGTTAAGGGATGGAGGGCTGACGGAGAGGGAGTGAAAGACGTGATGACCTCAGGGTCTCTGGGCAGAGCAGGAGGAGGGAGGTGGCTGTGGTAGGGAGGGCAGGAGGTAGCAGCTGGATGTGGGAGCTGGGTTGGGGGAAGTAGGGGGGGGCACTGTGGAATTTTCCCCAGAGCTGCTGGTCAGGTCAAGCTGTTCTTCGTCCCCATGACAACCTCTCCTCCTGCCTGGGGGCCAGGGCTGCAGGCAGAACTGCTCTGTTGAAATGATGTGGCCCTGTGGACCTCTCCGATATCTGTACCATGCTGGGTTGGTGTATGTCACCCAGACAAAGGTTCTATTTTATCCTCAAAGGAATTTGTGAACCTAGACATGAACATTCAGGGTCCTTATGCTATCTCTTAGACCACACGGTTCTGAGGCAGGTTTTGAGGCTAGCATCTTTGTCTGCACAGAGAGGTTAAGATATTGCCCTGGGGTACCCAGCAGCAGCTTGTGGAACCCCAAATCCCCGGTAGCTGTATGTCCATGGCTGCTGAGGTCCTTTCTGTTCAATGAACACAGAGGTGGCTGCTGTCACGGACACCCTAACTTGACCTCTTTCTGTCCACAGGTGATGGTCCTCAGCCCAGCTCCTACCCCCAAAGGCCCTTGCCATGGCCTTGAGGGCTCAGCCTTTCTTTTGGACCTTGAAACCACCAGAAACAGAATGGCCATCATTTCTCCTTCCGCATGAGCCTCAGGAAGCCACCCTTTCCTAGCTGCGCTCGGCTGGCTGGGCCAGTGAGAGAGTCAGAGTCCAAGCCCCTGGTCCTGCCTGGGCCTCCACCCTGAACTTGGGTGAGGTAGTATAAACCAAAGACTGACCGAGTCGCCTTTAACAAAGACACCCCAGATGCAGGCCCTGCCTTCGGTTCCCCGTGGGGCAGAGACATCAGGCTGTGTCCACAGAATGACGTGTGGGCAGGTGTAGATTCCTGCCCTGGCTGGGCTCTGAGGACCCAGATGCTCTGTTGCCTTTGGGGGGTGGGGGGTCAAGGTGCTTTTGGGTCTCAAACCCCTGCTGGGGGAGCAGCCTTGAGGCTCACCTGGAATGGTAGGGCATCCAGGTGAGTTAGAGGCAGAGGAACCTCACTGAGGTGTGGCGTCCACTCAGCACCCCCTGGCTGTTACCTGCCTGGACCTTCAACTGTAATTAAACACAGCGTTAGACGTGAGTCTGCTGTGCCTGTGTGGACCTGCCAGGGTTCCCGGGGGGATAACTGAGGTTGAGGAGGAAGCTGTGCTGAGTCCTGGGGCTGGAGCGCCTGTGGGGTCTGACCACTCCACAGTCCCCCACCCCACCCCGTGCCCCGGCTCTCAAGAAGCCTACGATTTTATTCCAAGAACAAGCAGGCCTTTCTCTGTTCAGTGTTACCCCAGCCCCTTCTTGGAATCACTGTGGCTTACCTCCTAGGGGCCCCACCTGAATGAATGGCCTCTGCACACGGGGCCCCTAGGGAGGACTGGGTACCTCTGTGTGGTGTTCTGGAGTCCATGCCAGGGAGGGCGTGGGAGTAAGAGCTTCCATCTGCTCCAAACATGAGACACCAATAAAGGCAGAGTTACAGATCACTTTGATATCCTCTTCCTCCAAACACAGAGGCTGAGAGCCCCGTCCCCACCCACACATCTTTCCATCCCCCTACCCATCCGCCTCCTGACTTATCCATCCACCCACTCATCTTTCTACCCACCCATTCATATGCCATCCATCCATTTACCTTTCAGTTCATCTACATATCTATCCATGTATCTACCCATCCACTCATCAGCCCATTCTTTCATCCACCCACCCACTACCCAGCTAGTTAGTTCATCCATCTACCAACCCATCCATCCATCCATTTACCCACTCACCCACCCATCCATCCATCCATCCATCCATCCATCCATCCATCCATCCATCCACCCACCCACCCACCCATCCATCTACCAACCCATCCATCCACCCACCCACCCATCCACTCACCCACCCAGCCATCCATCTACCCACCCCACCTTCAGCCCTATCCACACCCCACCCACCCTTCTATCCACTTACTCATCTCCCTGTGTACCAGCTCATCCATTCATCCCACCACAGTCCTTGGGGCACCTCTCATCTGCCAGGACTTCTGCAGGGATGCAAGACTATCCCAGGCATTGATCAAGTCACCACTAAGGGCACTTCCCAGGTAGCACCTGGGAAAAGGATCCCAGGAAATCTGAAGGGCATCGCTGTAGGGCCGCTCTTGATCCCAGGGTGGAGGTGACAGAGTTCTGGGCAGAGTGGGAACATGCACAGAGGCCCTGTGTATGTGAAGCTGGCATGCCCAAGGAACAGAAAGATGCCCAGGGGTGGAGGACGCAGGACTGGGGAGTGGCTAGGTGCCAGAGAGCTGCTGGACTGCTTAAGCATGAGGTCATAAACTTGATTTCCAGTGAAAAGAGCCACTCCGGCAGGGAGTGTCCTGTTGATAGGACAGGGACGTCTGAAGACCAGGAAGAGGCAGTGTGGTTAGATTCTGGAACCTGGGTCAAAGGGGGGTCTAAACTAGCTTCATTCATTCATTCATGAATCCATTCATATATCAGGTCTTCACAAGGTCCAGTCCCCTGTCCTCTCTGAAGTCCTGTGTCTGGTGCCCCTCAGGACATGTCCTCACACCTGCCTGAGTTTAGGGACTCCAGACCTCACTGTGCAGGCCAGGAGATGGATCCTAGTGACTCACCGAAGACCCACACGTGGTGAGGGTGACAGGATGGCGGAGCTGCCAGGTTCCGTCATCTACCTGATCGCTGAGCTGAGCCGCTGGTAAAGAGAGGCTTATGTGGCCAGCCAACCCTTCTCCTATCCAGGACTCAGGTTCAATTCTCCAGGAAGCCCATGTGCTTGGCCCTGGGGGGATTCCACCCCCAGCCCTACCTTTCCCACCTTCAACTACTCAATTAACATCTGCCCCGAGGGATCTCAGGATGGGTGTAGTGGAGTTCTGAGTTCGAATTCTGGGGCTCTCTTCCTCTGAAGTGCCCATAAGCCCCTTACACAGGGACGGGAGGCCTAGCTCCCTGTGGCCTGCCAAGCACGGCACATGTCTGGACGTGAACAGGAGCAGGAGCAGTCAGGCCTCTGTGATCTGAGGGGAGACTTCTCTTGCTAGAGCTGTGTGGGCACAAGGGTTGGCACTGGGTCTTGAGCCCCGCATCTTAGTTCTATAGCATCGCATTGTATTTTATGTGTATGAATGTTTCGTCCATGTGTGTGTGTGTGTGTGTGTGTGTGTGTGTGTGCATGTGTGTGAGCACCATATGGGTACTAGAAACTGAACCTGGCTCCGCGATGAGAGCCAAGTTCTCTGAAGCACTGAGCCGTCTCTCCAGCCCCAGACAGGAGCAGAATGCCACACAGACCCCTGGGAAATGCCCCTCCCACTGGCCCTGGGGGCTGAGGTCACACGGCAGGAGGTGTCACGATCCAGGACCGCAGGAAGAAGCTAGATCGATACCTCCTACTCCAGGAGCTCTCCCCAGCGTGAACCCAGCCCGAGTCCCAGATACGAGGGGGTTGGCCACACCTGCCTGTCAGTGCTTCTGCTGACAGAGGCAGACGGCTTTGTTGACCAAGAGGCTCCTGTTTGCCATCTGCCAGCTGGAAGGGCTGGGCTCCTTCCCTGCAGGGTGGGGTCCACGGGGGCCAACAGGGTGGAGTGGAGACCCACTTCCAGGTACCTTTCCCCATGGGCTTCCCTTTCCACGCTTCCAAATGTAAACAGGGTGCAGGGGACAGCAGCCGGGCTCAGCTTTTGGAGCCAGCCTCTGGAGCTCTTTGCCGCCTGAGTCCGCATCCTTGGCTAAGACACTTGCTCGCCTGCAGAAGGCCTGGGAGAAAATTCTAACCATCATCTCTCAGGCTCTCTGGGACCCTCAGCAGTGGACAAATGTGGCCGGTGGAGTCACTGAGGTGGCAGAGGGACAGAGGTTTGGAAGCTTGCCTGATGATACACAGCAGGAAGTGTGTATGGCCATAAGATTCAAGCTCCAGCTGAGCAGACTGAGGCAGCCTGGTTCCCAGGGACTGTGTGCCTCTTCATCGGCCGTGACCGATGCCAGTTTCTTCCATTCTCATGTTGCAGTTTTTGTTGTGTTAGTTTGAGACAGGGTCTCACTGTGTAGCCCTGGCTGTCCTGGATCTCACCCTGTAGCCCAGGCTGGCCTTGAACTCACAGAGCTCTGCCTGCCTCTGCCTCCCGAGTGCTGGGATTAAAGGCGTGCGCCACCACGGCGGCTTGCTATAGTTGTGTCATGGAGAGCCACACGCCTACAGTACCATTCACCTGTGTGTTGCTCTGTGGGCACCTGTCTCACTGGGCATCAGGATGACCATCAGATTGTCCCCAGCGTTTGGGTCATTTGGCCATAGATGAGTCCCAGATAAATGTAGGCCCATGGAAGGTGCATCCCGTCAAGACCTAACACTGAGCTGTGGAAACCCAGTTAGAGGTGAGCAGGCCTCCCTCTGGGTAGGTCCTTCTAGAGAGAAACTGTCACCTCTCGCTGAGCACGACTCCCTGCCGGGTGGCCATGGGAACCCGAGATGGAGAAGGTCATTTAGAAGCTGATTGGGACTCAGTTCCCAATTCCAATCATTATTACTATTATTATTGGATGAAGTGCCGCTGGCTAGGGAAGGGGCCTGCTATGCTCCCCAGAGATGAGGGGCGGTGCCCGGACCGGAAGTGGTACAGCTAGCCTCAGCAGGGTCCAGTGTCGCCAGCCCCACCCCCCAGCTCTCCATCCAGTCTGTACTCCACTCAGTCTAGTGCCAGGAGGCCCGGATCAGTACTGTGGGGTCCTGCTCAGGATCACAAGCCATACAAGTTGGTATCAGGAGACCCTGCCCAGAGCCCAAGACCGGTCCCACACAGCTGGATCCGCCCCTGGCCTGTACCAGTGGGTTCCCCTAACCCTCTCAGCGCTCCCTCCTTGTGCCAGGCAATTGGTCCAATGCTACCGGCCCCGCCCCCGGGCCCCGACCGACAAAGTCCTGCCACTCCGGCCAGCCCCGCCCCTTCTTCAGATCCCACCCCATTTTAGCCAGGAGCCACGCCCATCATCCGACCCCGCCCCCAGCCCTAATAAGGGACCATCTCCTAGGCCGGGTCCCACATGCAGACCCCGCCCTATTTATATTAGGAACCCCACCCCCGCGGTCTCTCCCCCCCCCCCCGCCAGTTCCGGGAGGCCCCGCCCCTCGCGGATTGCGGGGACGCGGGCGCGCGGCCGCATTCGGAGGAATACGGCTTGGTGGGCGGTTTCCCGCGCCGAGCGCAGAGCTGGCCACTGCGCTGCCGCCTCGCTCGCAGCTGCGCCGGGCCCGCAGCCGAGCCCCGCGTTCCGGAGTCGCTGCAGCCCGCGGCAGGTGAGCCCCGCGCGCTCCGCGGTGCCCAGACCCCGCTCACGGAAAGCCGGGGGCGCGGTCAGCTCGCCGCGCGGGGGGCCCAGGGCCGCCGCCTCCTCCTCCCCCCACGCAAGGCGCCGCAGCTGAGCGAAGCCACAGGTGGGTGGCTGCTGGGGGCGGGGCCGGGACAGCTCAGGCCTGTGGTTCCTGGGGGGACCCCGAGCTCTTCAGGTGGGTGGGTAGGTGCGCGGGATGCAGGCTGGGCCCCGCTGGCGTGGGAGGGAGGCTGACACTACTCAGGGCGCCTCAAGCGCTCAGCGTGACCCTGCATTACGCTGGCCGCGACCCTGACAGGTGGTGACCCCTGAACCAGGTGTCAACCCCATGGGGCCCTGGCAGATGACCCCCCCCCCACCCGGTGTACAAGTGCTAGCCTCCGACAGTTCTGATAATCAGTTGACCCCTGGGCACACATGCCGGCCTTTTGGTGACCCTAACAGGTGACCCATGCACACAGGTCCCACCTCTGACAGCGCTGACAGGTGACCTTTGAGCTCAGCTGTCACCCCTGACCCCTATTTCTTTTCTCAGACCCCCTGGTCTTTGCCTGTTGCCCTCATGAGAAAAACCAACATGTGGTTCTTGGAACGGCTTCGAGGGTCCGGGGACAACGGAGCCAGCCGAGGGGTGGGTGGTGAGGCTGGGGACAAGGCCTCCAAGGGCCCTCTATACAGCAACGTGCTGACGCCGGACAAGATCCCCGACTTCTTCATCCCCCCCAAGCTGCCCTCAGGCCCCGCCGAGGCCGAGGGGCAGGCAGACCTGGGCCCGTCCACCTCGGAGCAGAACCTGGCCTCACCGGGGCCCCGCCGAGCCCCGCGGAGCCCCCGGCTGCCTGTCAAGCTGGCCTCGGAGAGCAGGAGCCTGCTGAAGGCGGCCACACGACACGTGATTCAGATAGAGAGCGCGGAGGACTGGACCGCCGAGGAGGCCACCAACGCCGACCCCCAGGCCCAGGGGGCCATGTCACTGCCCTCTGTGCCCAAGGCCCAGACATCCTATGGCTTTGCCACCCTGGCCGAGAGCCCCCACACCCGACGCAAGGAGTCCCTTTTCCACAGTGAGCACGGGGCCCTCGCCCAGGTGGGCTCCCCCGGTGCCGGGCGCCGGCGAGCAGGTGCCAAGGCCAACGGGGGTGATGGGGGGTCCCGGGAGGCTGGGGGGGCCCTGATGAGCCCTAGCCGCTACTTCAGTGGTGGGGAAAGCGACACGGGGTCCTCTGCTGAGTCCTCCCCCTTCGGGTCCCCTTTGCTCTCTCGCTCTGTGTCGCTGCTTAAGGGCTTCGCCCAGGACAGCCAAGCCAAGGTGAGCCAGCTGAAGCACTCGGTGGGCCGCCATGGCTCCCTGTCTGCCGACGACAGCACCCCAGACACTAGCCCAGGGGTCCGTCGCCGCTTGACCCGCAGGGCCACCCCGGAACCAGGCCCCGAGTCTGGCCAGGCACCACGTGGAGAGCACACAGTGCGGATGGGCACCAGGGGCAGCGTGAGGCTGCTGGCCGAGTACGAGGCGGCTCAGGCCCGCCTGCGTGTGCGCCTGCTGGCGGCCGAGGGCCTGTATGACCGGCCTTGTGACGCCCGGAGCATCAACTGCTGCGTGGGGCTGTGCCTGGTGCCCGGGAAGCTGCAGAAGCAGCGGAGCACCATCATCAAAAACAGCCGCCACCCCATCTTCAACGAGGACTTCTTCTTTGACGGCCTGGGCCCGGCCAGCGTGCGCAAGCTGGCCCTCAGGATCAAGGTGGTCAATAAGGGTAGCAGCCTCAAGCGGGACACACTCCTGGGGGAGGAGGAACTGCCACTGACCTCGCTGCTGCCCTTTCTGTGAGGTCACCGGCTCCTCCCCCTCCGCACTCAGCTCAGCTGGGGGGAGGGGTGGGCGGGGCCTGTGGCCCTGTGGTTCCCTGGGTCTCTCTCTCTTCGTGGATCGCTCTTTTCCTGGGAGAAGATGGGCTGCAGGCGCCAAGCACTGCTCTGCTGGCCGGCATCCCTCCCCCTCCACCCCCTGTGATAACTGCCTGACCCTTCCATCTAGAGCTGTGGGGTCCCAGGATCCCGGGTACCTAAGGCAGCTGGGACCCCGAGCTGAGTTCCCTGAGGGGCTGGCCTTGTTTTTTCCCCCCCTTCGCTGCACCGGGGTGATTTCCCTCACAGTCTGGTTGCTATACTCTCTGCTCAGACGCTCTGAGAACCCCTCTGTGACACCCCCCAGTCTGTGGGAGGTCATCTTCCTTGGCCAGGCTGGCTTCAGGTCGACCCAGCCTCTCAGGTTCTGGGGCTGGGGTTCCATCCAGAGCCACAGGAGGGCTTGGCCTTCTGGCTGGAGCTGGGGAGACTGGAAGGCCGGGGCGCAGGCACTCGAGCGGAGGGAGGCAGTGTCTCCTGGCTCTTGGCTCCTTGGCACAGGCTTCTCCCCACTCCTGCTGGCCAATCAGAGCCCCCTGTAACCCAGAGCTTCGGCCTCAAGCCTCTGACTCCCTCCGCGTCCTGCAGGCTGCAGACAAGCTGCCTTCCCAGGATGCCCTTCGCTCCCGAGTGTAAATAGGCTGCGGCGGTGGGTGGAGGAATGGGGCTGGGCTGTGAGTGGTTTCCCTGCCCGGGAAACCCCCCTGGGGTGGGATTCACGGCTCCCTGAATGGCTACTGTGTTTTGCACGGACTCTGGCTCAGAACAGAATGGACTGTCTGTTGGGCACTGATGGACCAGGGAGGGTCCCGTATCCTTCCTCTTTTGCTATCTTCAAACTCCAAAAGCCCAAGTCCCTCTAGAGAAGGGCATGGGAGCTGATTCCTTAGGGGCCCTGGAGGCGCAGCCCGCCGAGTGGCACCTTGGAGTTGACTACTCCCTATGCCTGGTCCCCACTGTCTCTGGAACTGGGCAGCACCCAGGACCTGGTCAGTCGGGATAGACAGAGGTACCCATGGATCCCCTGCTATTTTGTCTCCCATCCCCTCTCCCTCGTGGGGTCCTGTTTTCTATACTGTTTGATATCTCTGTGTTTGCAGTTGACTGTGTGTGAATCTTGAAGACGCCTCCCCCAAATGTGTTTGTTTATAATGCCGTTTTTAGTGCAGTAAAGGTGTTTGGGAGTGCGGGGGTGCAGGTCTGCTCGCTTTGTGTTTAATAACAACAGGCGGTTCACTGTGGATGGCGGGCAGGGAGGGGAGCCTCGGGTGAGGAAGACCTTTCTTCTCATACACCTACTCTCTGTTGCTTGGGACTGGACAGAAGAGGGAGGGAGGCCCAGCCTGTGTGATGGGGGACTCACGGATCCGAATGCTGGGCTCTGTCCTCAACTGCATCCATCAACACAGCCCTTCCTCACAGCAGCCTGCAGAAAGGACGTTGCTGATCTCTCATGAGGTGCTGGAGGCCCATGGATTCTGCTGAGAGCCCAGCTGTCTGGTTGAGGTTGGGAGTGGAGCGTAGTCAGGCTGTGCAGTCCCCAGAGAGCTGTCTCCATTTCCTCCCTAGGTCCTGCCCACTAGGGGACTCTTCGGCGACTGTCAGTCACCTAAACCAGGAACTGGCCTGCCCCTGTCTGGCCCAGTGAGACTCTGAGGCAGGTCTGGAGGCTGCTGGCCCTGCAGTAGGCACTTCCTACAGGAAGCCCTTTGGGGCCTCTCAGCTGGACCAGGGTTTTCTCTGCAGTGAGTCACTGCATGGCCATGTGTCTGTCACCAGAGTTGGGATAGGATCATCTGGTCCCTGGGAGTCACCATTCTTCATGAACCCATGTACAGGACACCCAGGGTGCCAGGTAGGGATGCCTTAGATGGGCAGCAGACTGGAGAGAGAAGGTCCCTCTGCCCCCATTATCACACCATCCCTCGTCACCTTGCTGGCCTCTCTGGTCATCGTGGGTTCCTAACCTCTGCCCTGTGGGTGGGAGGGACCCATGCTAAGGATTAGAGCTGCCATACTGTGGCCTGTGGCCCTCTGCCATCCTGGGCATGAGTTACAACATTGGAGGAAGGAATATGGGAAGTCTGTGACCACGTGGGGAGGGCTGGCCTGGTCGGTCCTCGGCTACAGGAGAGAACCAAGTAGAACCCAGGCTGGGTGTCCCACGGACTGAAAGTCTCCTAGACTTCCAGGACAGGGCTCACCTTCCGGTGTCCACCCAAGGCCCTGTGACCTCTCTGATCCCCACTAAGGACCTCATGTCCTTCTGGCCCTAGGATAGGACCCCTGTGTCCCTCTGACCTAAGATAGGACCTCTGTGTCCCTCTGACCCAGGACAGGGCCCCATGTCCCTCTCTGCCCGGGACAGGGCCCCATGTCCCCCTCTGCCCGGGACAGGATCCCATGTCCCCTCTGCCCGGGACAGGGCCCCATGTCCCCCTCTGCCCAGGACAGGACCCCATGTCCCCCTCTGCCCGGGACAGGGCCCCATGTCCCTCTCTGCCCGGGACAGGGCCCCATGTCCCCCTCTGCCCGGGACAGGGCCCCATGTCCCTCTCTGCCCGGGACTAGCCAGTTTAGCTCACTGCCCAGGACAGAAGTCCGCTTGCTGACACTGGGATCCTCCTGCCTTGGAGTTGCCAGCAGCCGCTGCTGCCAGTGGGCAGATGAGCAGCACCACTGAGGTCCTGGGATGTGCTGCCGGAGGCTTCTCCTAGGCCACCTGTGTGCCATTCCAGAGCTACGTCATCGCTCAGAAGCAAGTGTTCTGTGTGTCACCCTGATACCCTGTGTGGCTCTGAACACATCCCTGTCTCGGTTTGTACACTCGTGTGTTTGTGTGCGTTTACCTGTGTCTGTATGTAATGTGAGTGTGCCCCTTATTTCCATGGTTCACCCTGTGTCTGGCAGTGGCGACCCCAGGTCAAAGCACAGGTCCTGCATCCCCATCCCCATCCCTCTGCCTGAAGCCGAGAGCCCCTTTGAGCCTGGTCCCCACTCTGCCTCCTGCTGCCCAGGAGGACACACGAGGGAGCGTGGACAGTGTCCAGCGTTGCCCGTCGACAGGAATCCCAGGAGAATTTCTCTTTGCCTTGTGGTCCTCATGGTTCTCAGACCCCATATGGTCTGTGGCAATGGTAAAGGCAGATGTGAGTGTCAGCACACACCCCTGCCAACGTGGCTTCCACCTGAGCCGTCCTGCCTTGAAGATGCCGTGGACAGCCAGGTCCTCAGAGGCAGAAGCCTCTTAGAGGATTCCACTCACAGCTGATGTGCCTTCTTCAGAGGGGACCAGCGTAGGGGAAGCGGAACTGAGGGTGAGGGTTACGTCCATGTTGGCTCTCTGGGTCCAGCTGTGCCTAAAGTCCATGGCTGGGCATTCTTCCAGTTTGGAAAGGGGCTAAGTCTCTTTTGTGCTCCAGCCTGAACACTGGATCAGTAAGCCTCATGACTGAGGGGTGAGGTCCCTGTCCTGGGAAGTCCCAGGAAGAAGCAGACAACGGATGCAGCTCCAGAAGCCTGGGCTGTGGACACTTCAGAGCTGGGAGGAAATGAAGAGGGCGCAAGTGTCCTGCCCGAGATTTGTGGAAGGGACCAGGAAGCCCCCAGGCTCTGCTGTCTCGCTGATGCCCTGTATGCCCTCGCTGATCCTCTCCCAAGCTTTCCAGGATCTCTTGAGCCTCACTTGACCCCCCAAAGCCCACTCACTGGAATGGGGTGCTATGGCTGCTTGAGGGGCCTCCCTTCATCTCCATGCCCCAGTTCAAGCTTCTATTTTCCACTTGAGTATGGGGTTCCAGCTGAGCATGATTAGCTTGGAAAGCCTGTGTGTGTGTGTGTGTGTGTGTGTGTGTGTGTGTGTGTGTGTGTGTGTATGTGAGTGTGTTAGTGGTGTATGTGTATGTGTGTGGTATGTGTGTGTATGTGTGGTGTGGGGGGGTAGTGGTATATGTGGTGTGTATGTATGTGTGGTGTGTGTGTGTAGTGGTATATGTGGTGTGTATGTATGTGTGTGTGTGTGTGTGTAGTAGTGGTGTGCATGTGTGTGTGTGGTCTAGAGAAACCTTGGGCTCGCTGCTCAGTCCTCATACTCTGCAGTGGTAATTAACACAATCGTATTAGGTGGTAATTGCAGGTTGTCCCCTCCCCACACACACACCCTGTCCCCCCCCTCCTGTCCCCCCTCTGCTTCCTTCGGTGCTCTCCCAGTGGGAGGGCCCTCAGCCAGCTCAACTGACTTTGGGTTTCAAGCTGCTGGAGTTGACGGCTGCAAAGCAATGAAGACTTGGGTGTTTCCAGGGTGTGGTCTGTGAGCTGGCCACCTGCCGACTCACTTTACAGTGGGTATCAGCCACTGCCCTTAGGGCCGCTGAAGTTAGGGTTCAGGTTCAGGGCTGCTCCTGTGCAACCTTGGTTTGCATCCGGGCAGGTTGCCCCTTTCCTGTGACTCCGTTGCCTCTCCAGCACCCTGCATCCAGCCGAGATGGTGATGTAGGAGGGGCGGAGCCTGACACATGATACTGGTTCTGCTCTCTGGAGGGCCCGGGTGGGAACCAGCCTCTCCCATTGGGAGGGAGGGAGGGAGGGCTGGGCCTGACTCCTGGGAGGGGGCCTGTGAAGTCTACTGGGGGTCTTGGTTGAGGACTTTGGGGAGGGCTTTAGGCCTCAGGTAATCAGTCTTGATCTGATCAGACTCCCTTGCCCCAGAACTCAAATGCCACTCCATGCCAAGTCATACCACACTAAGAGAGCTTTGATCTAGGGTATAACAAGAAGGCAGCAGGGATGTTTTTGTCCCTTTCCAAGCTTTGGATTTTTTTTAACCTGAGAAGGGAATGAGGTTAAGACATGTGGACTACCGGCCACATGATACAACTTGCTGCGAGCTGTGAGCGCTCAGTGCGTGCTGGCTGCACACGGCAAACACTCAATGCCTTCTCTGCATGTAGAAGGTGCTCAGCATTCTTTAGTTGGTACTCAAATCTGGCTCCCGAGTCTCTAGTAGAAGGTAGGATCCTGTGATGACTCGTATCCCTGGGCTAGTGTCCCAGATGACATCCCAAACCCTCTCTCAACTTGGGATATGTCATATTCCCCAAGGGGAGGTGACAACAGGGTGCATCCTTCCTCCCCCCCCCCCCCCCCCCCCCGTGTGCCTGAGCTCCTGCTCAGTCTGGTGTTCCAGTCAGGACATGGCTGTGCTACCATCGAGGGCGAGACTAGGGGCCTCCTGGATGGGGAGGGGACAGGAAAGGGAGATGTGTGTCAAGGGTTGCGTCCTGAACGGGGACAAGCCTGGGATTCATGCACTTTGTTCTGGGTATAAGGTTTTTTTGTTTTTTAATTAGATTATTATTATTATATCATTATTGTTAGGTTTCCTGGGTTTGGGTGCCAGATGAATGAAAAGAGAAATAAAAAGGAAGGACATGCTGGCTTCTACGTATGGTGGAGGAGGAGGTTTATTGCAGATGAAAGGAAGACATAGCCAGAGGCCGGAACATCTGGGAGAGTCCAAAGTGGGCGTGACCCTGAGCCATGGGTGTAGCTAGAGTTTTCCTGCCTGGCCCACAGTCAGGACAAATCTCTGTCACCTGCCAGTCCCACAGTCAGGACAAATCTCTGTCACCTGCCAGTCCCACACAGAGACTTATGTTGCTTACAAACTGTATGGCCGTGGCAGACTTCTTGCTAACTGTTCTTATAGCTTAAATTAATCCATTTCCACAAATCTATACCTTGCCACATGGCTCGTAGCTTACCGGCATCTTCACATTCTGCTTGTCATGGTGGCGGCTGGCAGTGACTCCTTCTACCTTCCTGTTCTTTCTTTTCTCCTCTCTGTTAGTCCCGCCTAGTCACTGGCCAATCAGTGTTTTATTTATTGACCAATCAGAGCAACACACTTGCCATGCAGAACATCCCACAGCACATGTGAGGGGTGGGGGACAGGGAGGGAGAGGGCAGGGTCACCAGAGTGGCTGGATTATATAAGGAAGGGCAGCCTAGCCCTGGGCTGGAGAATTTAGGGTAGGGACTGGGTATGCCAGCCAGAAGGGTCCTGTTACAGGTAGGGACTGAGGGATGCTGGGAGAACCTGGAGGCCAGGTCTGCTTTGATATGTTAATGGGCACCTTAGCCTTTTGTCCTGGGTTTGAAACCTAACAATTATTATTTTACACGGGAGGCAGAGGCAAGTGGATCTCTATGAGTTTGAGGCCAGGCTGGTCTACGCAGCAAGTTCTAGGCTAGTCTGGGGTACATAATGAAACCCTGTCTCAAAACAGGTTTTTTAAATATTTATGTATTTATTGAGTGTGTGTATATGTGTGTGAATGTTTATATACTTGTGTTTGTGTGTGTGCTCCTGTATGTGTGCGTGTGCATGTGTGTGTGCATGTGTGCATGTGTGTGTGTGTGTGTGTATGAGGAGGTCAGAGGACAACCCATGGGAGTCGGTTCTCTCCTTCTACCATGTGCGTCCCTGGGATCAAACTCAGGTTGTCAGACTTGGGTGCAAGTCTTTAGCCATCTTGCCAGCCCAGGCAATGGTTTTGGGGATATTTTGGTAGGAACCCTCCACCCCCGGCCCACGGCCAGATGTCTGTGGGGCAGGACAGAGATGGCATGGGGCAGAGATGGGGTGGGGCTGGCGTTGTCTGATGAGGGGTGCAGAGTTTGCAGCGAGGTTGCCAGGCTCCCGGGCAGAGGAAACTCAACACCCGAGGTCTGTGAGGAGGCCCAGGAGTTGCTACTCTGTTGCTGCTCCCGCTGTTAACCCAGAGAATCAGGAGGAGAAAAGGCCAAGTCTACGGTTGTCCAACTGAAGCAAACCGTATTTTGGGGCTCACTGGGACTGGCCAGCCGGCTGCGTCACCCTGTTGGGACTTGAGAGAGCAGTCCCTGCTGGTCTCTTGGGGTCCTTGTAGGAGAGATAAGGAGTTCACAGAGGGAGAGGGTTGGCAGTTCCACATTGGTAGAAAGGTACAATGAGAGGGAAGGAAGAGGGAGGGGGAGGAATCATGGAACCGGGTTGCGATAGTTTCTGTCAGACCTAAGAAACAGAAAAAAAAAAAAAACTAAGAAACACAGGACAAACAGGAACCTATCCTTTGACTGCAAACAGAACCCTCAACCTGCACAGGACAAACAGGATCTTAGTTACAAACAGAAACCTAAACTTTCAATGACTTTGACAGGACAAACAGAAACTTTTTTTTTTTTGAGGCAAGGTTTCTTTGCATAGTTTTGGTGCCTGTTCCTGGATCTCACTTTGTGGACCAGGCTGTCCTCGAACTCACAGAGATCCACCTGCCTCTGCCTCCTGAGTGCTGGGATTAAAGGTGTAAACCACCACTGCCCAGCCTCTTTTTTTTTTTTTTTTAATTTTTATTTATTTTATTTCTCTGTGGAGCCCTGGCTGTCCTGGAAGTCACTCTGCAGACCAGGCTGGACTTGAACTTGGCAGCATCACCCAGGAGGTCCAGTTTTCCAGGTATAAAAGATGCAGGATGGAGGGGTTATGGAGTCCTACACCTTGCTCCGCTGAGCCAGGCAATGGGAGGCAGGGCTGGAGTCTCTGCAAGGCTTTGAGAGGCCGCTGTGAGTGAAAGCAAACTCTATGTTTCAGCAGAGACCCCGGGAGGAGTAGGTGCTGGGACCATAGAACACCAGTGTAGGGGAGCTGTAGGCGTGGCGTGGGGTGAGCCCCAGGGAAAGCTGCGCGAGCTTTGGTGGCAGAGCTGGAGGAGTGGGCTACCCAAACCCTCTGGAGCCCAGAGGGTTCTAAACCACGGATGCCAGACATGGGGCTGGGGGACTTGGTGTTTGCATGCTGGGTTTTCTTCTTACTTTGGTCTGGTAGATACTTGCCATATTGTTTCGTGTTGGGAATGGAAATGTTTATTGTGTGCTGTTGTGTATTGGTAGGATGCAATGTGTTTGATTTTAGAGGCCTTCACAATTAGGGATATCTTGGACTTTCTGAAAGTGTTAGAACTGTTAAGGTCTATAGGTGACCCTTGAAATTGGATGGGATGCATTCAACATTATGAGCCAGTCATGAGACTCTGGGGAGAAGGGGAGGAAGGTTGGGACTTCAAGGTGATAAGTTTAGCCGTCAAGTAGACAAGAGGTGTGACTGATACTTCTCTAGTAGATAGCCTCTAGCCCCGCTTGTGAGGGACAGTGCAGATTAGGTTAATTGAGGTAGGAAGGCCCACCTAAATGTGAATGGCGACTGTCCTGGCCTGAATAAAAGGGAGCAGTGTGAGTTGGATGTAGTAGGGCACGCCTTTAATCTCAGCTCTCAGAGGCAGAGGCAGGCGGATCTCTGTGAGTTCGAGGACAGCCTGGTCTACAGAGTGAGTACCGGGACAGCCAGGGCTATGCAGAGAAAACCCTGTCTCTGGGAAGGGTGGGAGTGGGGTGGGGAGGGAGAAAGTGAGCTGAGTCCCAGCATTCATCACTCTGTTTCCTGACTGGATACAATGTGGCTAGCAGCTGCTCCGGCTGCCATGATTTCCCTGCCAGGATGGACTATGCTCCACCAAATGCTGAGTAAAAATAAACCCTTTCTCCTTTAATTTGTTTTCATCAGGGTGTTTTACTATTTTCTTCATTTTTTTATTTTATGTGTATGGGTATTTTGCTTTCATATATGTCTATGTACCGTGTATTTATAGTGTCAACAGAGGCCAGAGGAGGCATTGGATCCTCTGGAACTGGAGTTATAGGTGACTGTGAGCTACGATGTGGGTGCTGGGAACTTGACCTGGGTCCTCTGCAAGAGCAGCCTGTACCCTTAATGCTGAGCTGTCTCTCCAGCCCCTTGTTAGGATATTTTATCAAAGCAACAGTAAACTAATACAGCCCCATGTGGAAGGTGTCCACTGACTGATCCCGTCACATACTTCAAAATCCATCCCATAATCTCACCCTCAACCTGCCACTACCTTCCCGTCTTTTCTCCACACTATCTGGATCCTCCACCATTCTCCTATCACCATCCTCTATCATCCTCTACATCCTCCACCATCCTCCACCATCCTCCATCATCATCCATCATCCTCCACCATCCTCCACCATCATCCATCATCCTCCACCATCCTCCATCATCCTCTTATCACCATCTTCCAATATCCTCTGTCATCCTCCATCATCCTCTTATCACCATCTTCCAATATCCTCTGTCATCCTCCACCATCCTCCATCATCCTCTACATCCTCCATCATTCTCCACCATCCTCCATCATCCTTCACCATCCTCCATCATCCTCTTATCACCATCTTCCAATATCCTCCGTCTTCCTCCACCATCCTCCACCATCCTCTTATCACCATCTTCCATCATCCTCTACATCCTCCATCATTCTCCATCATCCTCCACTATTCTCTATCATCCTCCACCATCCTCCACCATCCTTCATCATCCTCCACCATCCTCTACCATCCCCCATCATCCTCCACCATCCTTCATCATTCTCCACCATCCTCCCACCATTCTCCTCTCACCCAGTCACCATAACAAAAAGCAGCTTAGGGAGGGAAGGGAGATAAAACACCATAACAAAAAGCAGTTTGGAGAAGAAAGGGTGCATTTGGCTTACAGGTTACAGTCCTCTATCGAGGGAAGTCAGTGCAGGAACTGAAGCAGGAACCTGGAGATATATACACCGGGATCACCTTCCCAGAGTGACACCTCCTCCAGTGAGCTGAACCCCTACGTCAATCATCAATCAAGAAAATGCTCCCACAGACTTGCCTTGAGACCAATCTGGTGGAGACATTTCCTCAACTGAAGCTTTCTCTTCCTTAGCTAAGTCAAGTTGACATCAAAGATCAGCCTTGTAGGGCAGGGGGCGGGTTAGCTGGCCTGGGGCTGAGGTAGTCAGGAGTTTAGCACTCACTGATGGTAGCTGAGGGGTTAAATGTTCCCTCTGTCTCACAGGCCTCTCTTCTTCCTTTTACCAGAAGCTGGGCATGCTCCCAGCAGCTCAGCCCCAAGAGTAACAAGTGAGTTTTAATCTAAACGAGCCATGAGTTTTCCTGAAGCTGAGGCCCTAGTGGCCAATATGAAGTTGTAGCCTACAGCTCCAGAATCCCACCCAGACCAGATGGTGGCTGGCTCTGCCATTTGGCCCTTCACTGGTCCTCATTCTGGGCTTGCCCCTGGTGGGAGTATCCCACTGTCCACCAGCCATCTGGACCAGGCAGGTGCTCAGGGCAGCCGCCTCTGCTTGCAGAGGGGTAGTGAGGGCAGGTGGTTTGCCGCAGCCTGTGGGCTTCACAGTGGCTACTGCTCACTGTCTCACCCACAGATTAGTCTTCTGCACTCAGGTGACTCTGCCCTAGGGGACCCTGGGTCCTGCTGGGGACATGTGTGTCTCTCTGAACCAGGGGAGCTCCTGGCATGGAGTGGGATGGTCACTTCTCTTAAATTACAGAAAGCCTGATGTCTATTAATAAACCTCTGTCAGACGGAGCTGCTACGTGGCCCCCCCTCACTGAATGGGACCTTGGTGGGCTGGCTGCATCCCCCTCAGGCCCCCAGTGCTGACTCACCCGGCTCATTTTAGATCCCTCTCTTTCCACCTCCCCCACCGGGACGACTTAATTTAGTCTGAGGCTAGAGCCTGGCGCATGGCGGGAAGCCCAGCTCAGCTTGGTTCCACTCTGGGCGTCTCCATAGGAACCAGACTGTGCTGGGAAACGCCAGGATGGAGGACCGCATTGGAGCTCATCTCTGCCTTCCTGAAGCCTGGGCTTGTGGATGCTCATGGCAGCCTCTGCCCACAGCCACAGAGGGTGCCTGGGCAGCCCTGGGTCCCCTCTGACCCTTCAGTGCTGACCAAGGCCCTGGAGAGAGGTGGGAGCCTGAGAATTCTGTCAGCTCCTACCCTTTCTGCTTCTTTAGAGCAAGTTCTGGGATGTTCTATCTCCAGGAAGGAATTGCAAAGTCCGAGGACAAAAATGAGGGCCTCCTAAGGTCCTAGAGTTTGGGCAACAATGAATGACTTGTGTTGTTATTGTTTTCTTTTGGTGGCCCCATCACCCAGCTCCCAAATGAATCATGCACAAAGGCTTATTCTTAATTATAAATGTCCTGTCTTAGCTTGGCTTGTTTCTAGCCAGCTTTACTTAACTTGAATCATCCCATCTTGGTTTTTCTTTTGGGCTTTTACCTTTCTCTATTTCTGTATTCCTTTCATCATTTCTTATTTCATGGCTTTCATAACACAACTTCATAACAACACAACTTCCATAACACAACTTCACAGAGTTAAACAAATGCAACATAAACAAAAGCAACATACCTTAAAATAATATTCCCTAATAGATATGTGTAACTCGAATTTGAGGTAGGTCTTTTAATAAAAAACCCCAAGCCAGATATTAGGGTAAATGCTGAAAGATCAGAGAGACAAAGGAACAAGCCACAGCCACATCTCACCTCGACAACTCCACGAATCCGCTGACTGAATGTCTCTGAGTCCTCTGCCAAAAGGGGTACAGCTGAAAAAGCCTTTAGTTTCTGTCTCCTCAGACCTTATATACCTTTCTCTACCCAGCCATCACTTCCTTCCTAGTGCTGGGATTAATGGCATGTGTGTGTGCTTTCCAAATACTGGGATTAAAGGTGTGAGATCTCAAGCGCTGGGATTGAAGGCATGTGATTGCCAAGTACTGGGATTAAAGGTGTGTGCTACCACTGCCTGCCTCTGTTTCTCTCCTAGACTGAGTCAATGTAGTCCTGGGTGGCTTTGAACTCACAGAGATCCAGACGGATCTCTGCCTGCCAAGTGCGAGGATTAATGGTGTGTGTCACCACTGCCTGGCCTCTATGTCTAATCTAGTGGTTTGTTCTATTCTCTGATCTTCAGGCAGATTTTATTAGGGTATACAATATATCACCACATTCCCCTTTTATTGTCTAAAATAATAAAAGGAGGTTATAGCTTGTAAGGAACATGTAAGGCCTAGGGTGAACAACCCTGGTCAGGAGTGATAAGCAATAGAATGATGTAAGTAAACCACAAATGGAATAGTGATAAGCTATAAGCTATGGGTGGAAGTAGGCATAAAACTAGAAACCTAGCCAGAAAAGAATATAAAAGACAAAGCTGCAGACCCGACCAACAGAGGTCATCAGGCCCTCGCGTGAGACGACTCTCCTCCACTAGAGATGTGAGATCCTGTCCCCAGTGCAGACGTGGCTGACCGGAGGAAGGCTGACCCAAGATCCAGAGGGACAGATGTGGCGAGTCCGGACCTGTACACCCAGAGAGGTACTCCTGCTTCCATTTGGAAGATGGGATAAATATTGCTTGTAATCCTACTGTGTGATAAATGAGTGTTATACCAAGTCTGCATTAAGAGTGATTATTCCTACCCTGGAACCAGGATAAGTGCTCTCTACATAACTAATATAAAAATTATATACAATAAGTACAAGAAGTATATACAATATATACAGTCAAGAATTACATTAACAATGTCCAGTTCATAAACATTTGGTGAATTCAGAGAAAATACTCCATCATCTATCCTATTTTGGTGAGTCTTAAATGTTGCACCTAATTCACTTTCTATCCTAATTTGTATTACCAACCCAAAACTATCTTTTGATGTCTTTCAAACTTATACACTTTACACCTCTTTAGTATCTTCTAAATTTCTCAATAAGGAAAACTATAACTATCTAGTCTTCAACTCCCTCACAGACCAGAGAAGGAAATAATATTACCTAAGTAAGCAGGAAGTACAAACAAGCAACTTCCAAAAAATGTGAGAAATGACAGAAACAGCTGGCTGCCTGGACAGTCACCCAGGGTTCCTCTGCAATGTTGGGGCATCATCTTCTCCATACAGGCCTAGCATATCTGACAGACTCCTCTGTGAAGCAGCATTCTCTAAAGGGCCTTCCTACGTTGTCTAGGCAAAGTTCAGCAGTCCTATCTTTTGTGTTCTGCTTATCCCATTTGGACATCATACTGTCAGCAGTTGAGGCAAGGGCACTTTCTTGCCCAGTTGCTAACTTTTGCCACAAAAAAAGTAAACTCCATATGGAGTTTCTTTGATGCCCATCACCTTTTCTAAAGTAGATTGGTGCTGCCAGGAGCAGATATGTCTCGTTGTCATTAAAAAAAATCTATGTTATTAAAACATCTTAAATGCCATATTCTATAGATCTCTGAAGTTTTTGAAGATGATCTGTCTATCTAAAATATATCTGTTGGACCTTGAAAACATACCTAATATGACTACAAGTTCAACTGTAATATCTAACTACTAACTTTCATTTCTTTATATCCTAATTAGTTGATAATAATAACTTTCAAGGACTAGCAATTTGCAGTACATGAACTGTATAGGTACAATACCTTGAACAAGATTAGAAGTGTATGTACAGTATGTTCTAACAAAATCAATCTCAAATTTGTATAAATGTACAAATTTTATATATAATATACAAAAATCCAATCCAATGTAAAATATTTAAAATTAGTAGTTGCTTTGTACAAGTAGATTCAATAATCTACCTTTTTATATTATCATATCTGTATCCTCCCCTTTTTCTTTTCAGAGTAGATTTAATAATCTACCCTTTTGTCCTATCATTTCTACATAATACATTTCTATATCATATCCCTTTTTCTTCTTTTATAAAGAGATTGACTGTGACCAGTAACAAGTTTTAACCAACCCCTAAACAAAGACAAACATCCATAAGCCATTTTTTGGGAATGTGATCATAGTTTTCTAGACTACTTCCTGCTGATTGGGGGTGCTGGCAATCTTATGGGGACACAAAGAAAATTTAGGGTTATGGTCAAGTCCTGATTGGAGTAGTCTGTGAAGCTGTATCATATCAGCTAGCCATCTGGATATTGTCCTGAGTAGTTGGCAGCCCAAAGCCAATTTTTGGGTGGTGTTTGTCAGCTAAATGGTATTATCATTGTCCTGATGGAATCGTCATTGTGGGGTCCCATCATCTTTTTGGAGACTTCAAAGTTGCTGTTGGGTGTGGTCATGGTTTACTGCAGAAAATCTTTTTTGTGGGACATTTTTTTCTGGATGATTTGTCCTTTTTCTTCAGATGTCTCATTTGTCCAGTGTTCTTCAGAATCCTTAGCCTTCATTCTCCTCAAAGGCAAAAACAAAACCCTTCCCCAACCTTAACTTTGGGGAGATTCCTTTTTGGCCAGTTATATCTGATCAAATGAAAGGCATTTGTTAGTTATATAAGGTAGTTTAAATTGAATGGTCATGCAGGTTGATGAACTATCACCTCTTGCAATTAAGAGGTCTCTCTTGTTCAAATCAAACATTTATCAATTTTGGTGGTATTCATAGCTTTTCTTCTTTTGTGGAAGCAAAAGCAAAACCTCGTTCCCAATGTAACACATATCCTGGTTTCCATTCTGAGGTCAGCACATCATTAAAGTATATAGGCTGATTTAATTCTGTAGTTTTTTTTCTATTAGCCAATGTCTCTCCGCAACTGTTGTTCCTTTCTCATTAGCAATGAGAAAACTCAAAGTTAATAAAACATTTTTAATCTATTTCTGGGGGGGGTCTTTGTTACCCCTTTCTGTTTATTTAGCATAACTTTTAGAGTTTGATTTAATCTTTTTTTTTTTTGGTTTTTCGAGACAGGGTTTCTCTGTGTAGCTTTGCGCCTTTCCTGGAACTCACTTGGTAGCCCAGGCTGGCCTCGAACTCACAGAGATCTGCCTGGCTCTGCCTCTCGAGTGCTGGGATTAAAGGCGTGCGCCGCCGCCGCCGCCGCCGCCGCCGCCGCCCCGCCCCCCCCCCCTGCTTCCCATTAGCATTTTCAAAAGCCAGAGAGTCAATTATTATTTGTCTAGCTTCTGAATTTGGTATCATTATATTCACTGCTAAAGTTAGTCTTTGTAAGAAATTAGTGAAGGTTTTTTTTGGGCCTTGCATAACTTTTGTAAATGACTCAATTTTCTTTCCTACTTATTAAATTCTGTCCCAAGCACTCAAGGCTACCATGTGGCATAAAGCCAGGGAGTGGTCATAATATAAATATTGTCTTTGTATATCAGCATAATTGTCTGTTCCAAGAAGTTAATCTTGAACAATTTCCATACCTCTAGCCCTATTCCATTGTTCAATGATCTTAGCCTCATCCTTTCATCAGGTCCTCCATTGTAATTGGGACCAGTCTCTAAGACTGCTCTAATCAAATCTCTCCCCGTCTTTTTTTTTTTTTTTAAAGATTTATTTATTTTGTATACAGTGTTCTGCCAGCATGTATCCCTTCAGGCCAGAAAAGGACACCAGATCTCATTACAGATGTTTATGAGCTACTATGTGGTTGCTGGGAATTGAACTCAGGACCTCTGGAAGAGCAGCCAGTGCTCTTAACCGCTGAGCCATCTCTCCAGCCCCTCTCTCCAGTCTTGAGGAATAATTCTATTACAAGTTGACCATGAATTTAACATCTGCTTCACAAAAGATGAGTGGATGTCATATGAGACTATCACTTCTTTGAATCCCCTCAAATCTAACATTTGTATTAAAGTCCAGTCAGCTTATACCCAGTCTTGGGGATATCTACCATTTGGCAGGTCCTATAAGGTTACTGAACAAATTAAGCTTGGCTGTTTGAAAGCCTTAGGCTGTTTCTCTGTAACCTTATAATGCAATGCTGAGATTGGTTCTCCTTTAAATTCTTCTGTCTGAGTCTGAATATCTCTATGATCTGTTTTAACGGGCTTTTCTAAAACTTTTATCTTGGCACACATATTAATCAACTTTTTGAATAATCAAACAGAAATTGTAGCTGTGTGTTGCAGCACAGTTGTGTGGGTTCACATGGATTCATGGAAAGAAGACTCAGAGGCATCTTAAGAATGAATCTAGCCTTACTTGACTGCAGGGGGGAACAGCCCTGAAGGACAGAAGCACTATCCCTTTGCCTAGGGCATTGTTATATCTCTCTAATTACAGTTTAGCCAGTTAATTTCCATACCTTCAAAGCAACCTGAAAGGAGCTCCCAGCCATAAAATGCCAAGTGCAAATCACTTGATTTCTCAGGTACTATGGTTTTCTGGTTTCCTGAACCAAGTTTTGCCCAGGCCTTTGATCCTTTGGAGACTCTCTGATCCTTGACTCTCAGACAAGATTCACACAGGGGGATAAGAGAAACAAAGGTGTGGTTACACAAAGGAAGGATTAGGGCTAGGTGCTGCTCTCTGGAACCAAGCCAGGAGCTCAGCAGGAATGCAGCCACAAGAAATGATCAAACAAATAATACTTATAATTGACATTACAAAAATCCCATCAACATTAGTTATTCTCTCATTTAATTGTTCCATTTTCAGACCATTTAATGTATAGTCAAACAGAAACCAAACACGTTTCATTGTAAGAATGTTTCCCATTTTTTTAATGTGGGAAAAAAAACTTTCTTTTAACTAATTCCTCCCTTTAAGAAATCCCTGGGGGCTGGAGAGATGGCTCAGAGGTTAAGAGCACTGACTGCTCTTCCAGAGGTCCTGAGTTCAATTCCCAGCAACCACATGGTGGCTCACAACCATCTGTAATGAGATCTGGTGCCCTCTTCTGGTCATATATGCTGTATACATAATAAATAAATAAATCTTTAAAAAAAAAAAAAATCCCAATTGACTCACCAAATCTGCTGACAATGATGATTCAGAATGAGCCCAGAGAAAGCCAAAACCCACTAGGAGAGGAAAGAAGTGAAGGTCCAGCTATCTGCATGAGGAAGTGTGTGAAAGCTGCTAATTCTGGCATGTTTGAAGCCTGAAAACCTACAGAATTTGCTACAGAGGCTGCAACTATGGTGATATTTTATTTGTATTAAAATGTTATTTGTATGTTAATAAAGTTGCCGGGGGTCAGAGCTATTAGCAAGCCATTGGAAAACAGGGCAGTGGTGGCGTATGCTTGTAATCCCAGCACTTGGTAGGCAGAGCTAGGTAAGTCTCTGTGTGTTCAGGGATACAGCCAGTATTGGATACCCATGCCTTTAATCTCAATACCAACCATAGAAAACCTGGAGGTCTATACAGACAGGCCGTGATGAGGCAGTCATGTGGTTGGGTTTATAACCAATGAGAAGGCAGAACAGAAACTCTATATAAAGACTTTAACACAGGAAGTAGCTCTGGTTTGGAGAGGTAGGACCACCGCAGGAGGAAGGGTAAGGTTTTAGCTCTTAGCTCTGATCTCTTGGCTTTCTTCTTTGCATTGGTTCTGTGTTTCTTATTTAATAAGACAGTTGGTTACATCTACATGCAACAAAAACTTAGCTAGCAGGGTAGGACCTCTGATCGAGTGTGGCTCTGGCTTAAGCTGGTGAATTTGTGATTCATGCCCCAAAAGTTGAATGCCAGACATTGCTCGAATTTCTAAATGGTCTTGTGGTGATATATTGTGTACCCTAATAAATTTGCCTGAATATCAGAGAATAGAACAAACCACTAGTTTAAACATAGAGGCCAGGCAGTGGTGACACACACCTTTAATCTTAGCACTTGGGAGGCAGAGATCCATCTGGATCTCTGTGAGTTCAAAGCCACCCTGGATTACATGAGTTTGACTCAGTCTAGGAGAGAAACAGAGCCAGGCAATGGTGGCACACACCTTTAATCCCAGTGTTTGGCTATCACATGCCTTTAATCCCAGCACTAGCAAAGTTGAGACAGGAAATGATATGGGTTTATGGAGAAAGGTATATTAGGTGTGAAGAGACTGGAATTAAGCCTTTTAGGCTGAGGAAGCTCTTTTAGCTGGAGCTCTTTCAGACTGAGGAGTTCTAGAGATAAGATGTGGCTTGTTCCTTTGTCTCTCTGATCTTTCAGCATTTACTCCAATATCAGACTCTAGGTTTTTTTTTTTTTTTTTTTTTTTTTTTTTTTTTTTTTTATAAAAAGACCTTTTAGCAATTCATGTTACATCTGGCACCCAACTCGTGGGGTTTGAATTTATGAAAAAGCCGCTTGCCTGTGGACCTTCAGCCCCTGTTTCACGTCTGAGCTATACATGGCCAGAGTCTCCACCCTGCCTGGGCTGGACTCTCAAACCTGCTGGCTAAGTTTTTGTTGCAGCCTCTCTGCAGCAAACTCCATAGGCTTTTGGGCTCCAGATCCACAGGAGTTGGCCGCTTTTGCACATGTCTCCTGTCCAGATGGCTGAGTGTTTTGCTTTCTTCCTCTCCTGGTGGGTTTTGGCTTTCCTTGGGGCCCCTTCTCTGGCTGCTGCCATACCGTCATCTGAATCATCACTCTCAGCAGATTTGATGAGTCAATTGAGATTTCTTAAAGGGAGGAATTAGTTAAAAGAAAGTTTTTCCCCACATTAAAAAAAGGGAAACATTTTCACAATGGAAGGCATTTGGTCTCTGTTTGACTATACATTTAATGGTCTGTAAATGGAACAATTAAATGAGAGAACAATTAATATTGATGAGATTTATACAATGTCAATTGAAAGTATTATTTGTTTGATCATTTTTGTTTTATCATTCAAAAAGTTGGTTAATATGTGTGCCAAGATAAAAGTTTTAGAAAAGCCCGTTAAAACAGATCATAGAGATATTCAGACTCAGACAGAAGAATTTAAAGGAGAACCAATCTCAGCATTGCATTATAAAGTTACAGAGAAACAGCCTAAGGCTTTCAAACAGCCAAGCTTAATTTGTTTAGTAACCTTATAGGACCTGCCAAATGGTAGATATCCCCAAGACTGGGTATAAGCTGACTGGACTCCCATGCAAATGTTAAATTTGAGGAGATTCAAAGCAGCAATAGTCTCATATGACATCCACTCATCTTTTGTGAAGCAGATGTTAAACTCATGGTCAACTTGTAATAGAATTATTCTTCACAACTGGAGAGATTTGGTTACAGCAGTCTTAGAGACTGGTCCCCAATTACAATGGAGGACCTGGTGGAAGGATGAGGCTAAGATCATTGAACAACAAAGTAGGGATAGAGTATGGAAATCTCCCAAGATCAACTTCTTAGAGAAGGAGATTATGATGATATACAAAGACAATCTTTATATGATAATCACATCCTAGTTTTATGCCACATGGTAGCCTTGAGTGCTTGGGACAGAATTGAAGAAGTAGGAAAGAAAACTGAGTCATTTACAAAAGTTACACAGGGCCAAAAGAAACCTTCACTGATTTCTTACAAAGACTGACTTCAGCAGTAAATAGAATGTTACCAAATTAGGAAGCTAGACAGATAATATATCAAATGTTTCAACTGTGATAAACAAGATCACTTAAAAAGGGATTATAAACAGGGCATTCCTAGAAATAATGTTTTTTCAAGAAATAATCCTGGGGTTGGGGATTTAGCTCAGTGGTAGAGCGCTTGCCTAGCAAGCGCAAGGCCCTGGGTTCAGTCCTCAGCCCTGAAATAAAAAAAGAAAAAGAAAAAGAAAAAGAAATAATCCCAACAGAATGTCCCTCCCTTCTGGATTATGCAGAAAGCGTTGCAAAGGTAGACATTGGACTAACAAATGTAGATCAGCAAGGGACACACAAGGTAATCCCTTGCCTTTGCTGGTGGGAAAATGCCCTGAGGGGCCTCTCACAGGCTCCCATGACAAATTCAGTTCAATCCTTTCCTGCCATCTTGGAGGAAACTCCTTCCCAGTACAATTAAAGAACCTAATGACTATTGTGAAAAACCATACTGCTCTGGATGCTACAACACCTTTATTTAGAAAATAAAACAAAAATTTAAGGAGAAATTATAAGTCAAAATTGATAAAGATTAGATTTAGAACCTCCCCAAAGTTAGGGTTGGGGAAGGGTTTTGTTTTTGTCTTTGAGGAGAATGAAGGCTAAGGAATCTGAAGAACACTGGACAAATGAGACATCTAAAGAAAAAGGGCAAATCATCTAGAAAAAATGTAACAAGAAAAAGAGTAAATTGGCCTATTTGTATGTCACATCACCAACAGGATAACATTTCATAAGTCTTTCTAAATGTTTGTTTCTGCTTTTTTCTGCAGACACATAATGCAAATGGCCTTTATGTAGGCCCAGTTTAATTAAAAATTAAAGCTGGATTTGGAGTTGGAGTGTGGTTCTCTCCTTCTCTAAAGCCCAGCATGCTTGTTAAAAGAAAATGCAATGCCAGCGCACGCCTTTAATTCCAGCACTCGGGAGGCAAAGCCAGGCGGATCTCTGTGAGTTCGAGGCCAGCCTGGTCTACAAAGCGAGTTCCTGAAAAGGAGCAAAGCTACACAGAGAAACCCTGTCTCAAAAAACCAAAAAAAAAAAAAAAAAGAAGAAAAGAAAATGAAAAATTTCTGTATCATGTCAGAAGAGCCACCTGATACGGGGTAGAAGAAAAATCAAAATTAAGGGACTACTCTATTGCTATTAATCTCATGATCCTTTGGTCTTATTTGGACTCTTTAAAACTTTTCTTAAGGTATGAATTTTATATCAAAATTCATAAGATTTATATGTATATTAAACTTTTGTCATGATATTAATGGTTATATAGAGTACTAACTAATTGTAGAAAAAAGGGTTCATCTAGCTTCCTGTACATGATTTTGGGTTTGAATCTCTATCAGTTTTCTGCAGTGAACCAGGACCATACCTAACAGTGACTTTGAAGTCTCCAAAAAGATGATGGGACCCCACAATGACGATTCTGTCAGTCTTGTATAATATTAGAGGGACCAGCCTCAATATTATACATCCCAGGGGCTCAGGAGAGAGAACTACTGACGGCGAGGACTATTATCAGGAAATATAATCGCAGCACACCGAGTTCTATAGTCCACTTGCTTTAATTCCTCTGGCATAACATCCTTTATACACAGCTTCAGTTCTGTTCTCATGTCTAGCTCCTTTCTTGCCTGATTTCTCTCTGTATTTATCTACTGTCCCCTCTAGGTTCTATCTTAATTCCTTCATCTAGTTCTGTCCCTTCTAGGTTCTCATCTATCTAGTTCTTTCCCCATCAGCTTCTCTCCCATCTCCTTCTCTCGCATCTGGCTCTTCCTCATCTTGTTCTTCCCCATCTGGCTCTTCCTCATCTTCCATCTCGTTCCTCTAGTCCTCTCTTTTTGCTCTTCAATCTAGTTCTTCCCCATCTCAGCTCGTTCCTCTCAAGTTCTTACCCATCTCGTTCTTCCATTCTCTTCTCTTCTGCCTGTCCTCTGCTTTACAGTTATATATCTCCCCCAAATCACAATCCTCCCCTCCACCCAGGACACTCAGCCTGAACTTCCTCAGACAGTGATTGTCTGAGGAAGTAAGGCTTAATTGGCACATCCGCCAGGCCTTCTCAAACAGGTAGCCTGGATGCTTAAGTCTGTTCTAGAGAGTACAGAGGTATCTCTGATAAGGTACTTTCCTCCATCCGGTGATGGACCTGGCCAGATGCTACCAATAATGATAATTACAGCGAGGCTTGAACTGGGAGTTCTGGCTGAGCATAGCTGTTAGCACAGAAGTTTATCTAAATATTCCTAGAAGTGGTTAGGTAAGTAGCTAGAGGTCTATAAAGTTAGTAAGGCTGTAAGAAAGGAGGGGTCTGAGCTAAATTGTGTAAAGCTATTACTTAATGTCTACCTGACTTGGGCAGTGTCTCCTTGTGGAATTTACCTTAAGTCAGGAGACTCGCCTGTGGGCTGTTATCACTGTTAATCCTCGGAAATTGGGTGACCACCTGGGTGATGTCTCCTTGTGGAATTTAAGTCAGGAAACTTTCAGGTGGGCTGTTATCATTGTTAGTCCTTGGCAGTTGGGCGTCCACCTGGGTGGTGTTTCCTGTAGTCCTTGAAAGTGGCCAAGGGAGATATCTGATTCCAGAGAAAGCCTTTCCCTGAGGCTGTTCTCCAAATTACCTGGAATGTGTATGTCCAGAGAGTGCTCAGTCTACACTGTTAGTCCTTCTTAGGGAAAAGTCAATTGGGAAAGCTATGAAGGCACACATGATTTTCATAACAGAATACAGCTGATATATAACAAGCCAAGTAACACCAAAAACTCCTTGGGATTTGGCTTCCTCTGGAGGAATTCCATGATCCCTCCAGGTAGTGACTTTGCCATAACCAGCTGAGTTCTTATGATATATTCCTGCGGCCCGCAACATGTCAGGACTATGATCATGCCACCAAACTAGCAAACACCATTCAAAGATTGGCTTTGGACTACAGACTGCTCAGGACAATATTGAGATGGCTAGCTGAGATGATACAGCCTCACAGACAACTCTGATCAGGACTTGACCATAATCCTAAATTTTCTTTGTGTCCCCATAAGACTACCAATGCCCTAATCAGCAGGAAGTAGCCTAGAAACCTATACCCACATTCTTCCCCAAAATGACTTGTGGATGTTTGTCTTTGTTTAGGGGTTGGTTAAAAATTGTTATTGGTCATAGTCAATCTCTTTCTAAAAGGAGAAAGGGAGATATGATATAGAAATGTATTATGTAGAAATAATAGGACAAAAGGGTAGATTATTAAATCTACTCTAAAAAGAAATAACAGGAATATAAATATAAGATAAAAAGGTAGACTATAGAATCTACTTTTTTTTTTTTTTTTCCGAGATAGGGTTTCTCTGTGTAGCCCTGGCTGTCCTAGAACTCGCTCTGTAGACCAGGCTGGCCTCGAACTCACAGAGATCCGCCTGCCTCTGCCTCACAAGTGCTGAGATTAAAGGTATGCACTACAACCACCCGGCTTGAATCTACTTTTACAAAGCAACTACTAGTTTTAAATATTTTACATTGGATTGGATTTTTGTATATTGTATACAAATTATGTATATTGATACAAATTTAAGATTGATTTTTTTTAGAAAATACTGTACATATATTTCTAATCTTGTTCAAGGTATGTACCTATACAGCTCATATAACAATGTAATGCAAATTACTAGTTCTTGAAAGTTATTATTACCAACTAGTTAGGATATAAAAAAAATGAAAGTTAGTAGTTAGTCATTACAATCAAACTTTTAGTCATATTAGGTATGCTTTCAAGGTCAAACAGAAATATATTTTAGATAGACAGGTCATCTTCAAATACTTCAGATATCTACAGAATATGTCATTTAAGATGTTTTAATAACATAAATTCTTTTCTTATGACAATGAGACATGTCTACTCCTGGCAGCACTAATCTACTTCAGAGAAGATGATGGGCATCAAAGAAACTCCATATGGAGTTCACTTTCTTTATGGCAAAAGTTAGTCACTGGGCAAGAAAGTGCCCTTGCCTCAACTGCTGACAGTATGTTTGTCCAAAGGGGACAAATAGGGAACACATACACACACACACACACACACACACACACACACACACACACACACGAAAGGACTGCCAAATCTTGCCAAGACAAAGTAGGAAGGCTCTTTAGAGAATCCTGCTTCACAGATGAGTCTGTCAGATATGCTAAGCCTGTATGGAGAAGATGATGCCCCAATGTTGCAGAGGAACCCTGGGTGGCTGTCCAGGCAGCCAGCTGTTTCTGTCATTTCTCACATTTTTTGGAAGTTGCTTGTTTGCACTTCCTGCTTACTTAGATAATATTATTTCCTTCTAGGGTCTCTGAGGAATTGAAGATTAGATAGTTATAGTTTTTCTTGTTAACAAATTCAGAAAAGAAACTCACTAAAGAGATGTAAAGTGTGTATAAGTTTGAAAGATATCAAAAGATAGTTTTGAGTTGGTAATATTAGTTAAGATAGAAAGTGAATTAGGTACAACATTTTGGACTCACCAAAATGGGATGAATAATGGAATATTTTCTCTGAATCTGTCAAATGTTAATGGACTGGACATTGCTAATGTAATTCTTGACTGTATATATTATATATACTTATTTACTTATTGTATATAGTTTTTCTATTAGTTATAACCTTTTATTATTTTAGACAAAAAAGGGAAAATGTGGTGACATATTTTGTACCCCAATAAATTTGCCTAAAGATCAGAGAACAGAACAAACCACTAGATTAGACATAGAGGCCAGGCAGTGGTAACACACACCTTTAATCCTAGCACTTGGCAGGCAGATCCGTCTGGATCTCTGTGAGTTCAAAGCCAACCTGGACTACGTTGACTCAGTCTAGGAGAGAAACAGAGTCAGGCAGTGGTGGCACACACCTTTATTCCCAGTGTTTGGGAGTCACACACCTTTAATCCCAGCACTAGCAAAGTTGAGACAGGAAATGATATGGGTGGGCAGAGAAAGGAATATAAGGCATGAGGAGACAGGAACTAAAGCCTTTTGGCTGAGGAAAGCTTTTCAGACTGAGGAGTCCTGGAGGTAAGACATGGCTTGTTCCTTTGTCTCTCTGATCTTTCAGCATGTACCCCAATATAAGGCCCTGTTTTTTTTTTTTTTTTTAAATAAAAAGACTATATACCAGTTCATTGCATGGTCTTTTAATAAAAATCCCAAGCCAGATATTAGCCAGACACAGGACCTAGGCTGAAAATCAGCCGTGAGGTCTGGCTCCCCATCTCTGTCTGAGCATGAAGACAGCCCTTCCCAGACCCCTGCTCTTGGGAGTGTGTGTGCCTCAAACCTCTCGCTCTGGGCTGCTGCCCGCACTACAGCTGCCCCCCCCTCCGAGAGGCTTCACGGCTCAGGGTCCACTTGTGCCCCCTACCCTGCCCCATACTTTTCTGGCCACACTGCTAAGTGTGGTAATGTCTCGACTCTGCTACTGTTTATTGAGTTGGCTCAATGTCGGGTGTGTTGGCTTCTCAGGTCTGTTCTCCCCTCCCCCCCCCCCCGCCCCCACAGGGTTTCTCTGTGTAGCCCTGGCTGTCCTGGAACTTGCTCACAGAGATCTGGCTGCCTCTGTCTCTCGAATGCTGGGATTAAAGGCGTGTACCACCACTGCCTGGCTCAGATCTGCTCTTAAAGTTTCCTAGCCCTGCCGACACCCCAGCTTTAGAGGTAGCTCGGACTTGGAGCCTCAGAACTGTGAAAGAATGAGTCCATGTCTGTCTTGTTCCTCCCTGCCTTTCTGGTGCGGGAGTCTGAACCTACGACCTTATGCGTGCTCTGACACTGAGGTACAGCCCAGCCTGAACCTTCATCAGTTGGCGGTCCCTGCAGAGGGGCCCAAATGGAAGGTTTCCTGTAGATTACCTCCAGAGCACTCCTGGAAAGCAATCAGGTGGTGGAGGACGTGAAGCTTCTACACAAATGGAAAACAGTCTTGCCTGGCCGCCAGAGAAGGACACCTTGAAAGATCCTGTAAGGCGCAAACAGAAGTTGATGGATAGCTTAGGTTCCCAGGCAGCAGGGGTCAAACACCCCCACCCTCTATGTGCTTCATTTCCTAGTTCTGACCGCTCTGTGGGATCTCAGAAGAGATCCCTGTTCTCAGAAGAACACGTCGGTGCTGCTGGGCAGCAGGGCCTCCAGAGGAGCCTCGGGTGCGCAGGGAATCCAGGCAGCCCCACACTTGTGCTGGTGGCCAGGCCCTGGGTGCTGCCTTTGTATTGATGGTTTCAACCCTGCTCTCCTCTGGGGCACCAGTCTGCATCCATCCCCTGGAAAACAGACCTCCTTGGTCTCTGGGACACCCGTGACCCTTCAGAGGCAGGCTCTAGTCCCAGGAACGATGCTTCGGCTCTAAGCTTTGTTCAATGGTAGTTTCCATGCACGCAAGCTTTTTGGCACCTCTTTCTGGTCTGTAAAGGCTGCCTGGCTGTGGGGAGACCTGGACGCTAAGCCGGGAGCCTCCTCCTTGTCGCAGGAGGGTACCCGTAGCCGTGAGGGGGCTGCCACCTAGTGGTCACCACGAGCATCACCACAGTCTCGACTGGGAGCATCGCTGAGTGGAGCGGTCCCGGGAGAACCTCCAACCTCAAGACCTCTCTGCAACTCGCGCAGCGGGAAACGTCGTGTCCGCTTTGAAATGGAGAACCGGAGAAGTGCCGAGGACCAAAACAAACGGGAAAGAAGAGCTAGGAAGTAGGACAGAGAAGCAAGAAGTCCCGATGCGGAGAGAAACGGGGCGGGGGTGGGGAGACAGGGCAGGGAATCCAGGGAGTCAAGGGCAGCCAGGAGCCGAGCTATGCCGGAAGAAGCCGTGCTGTACATACGGGTTAGGGGGTCGGGTGTGGGGAGGGGGCACAGGGGAGGATGGAGGAGGAGAGGGGGTTGAGTGGAAGGACCTGAGAGGAGGACTGAGGAGTAAATACAGTGGCAGGACAGAGGGGAGCAACCCGCATTATGGGGATAGCTCCCACACGGGGAACGATGGGTTGTTTGAAGTCAGGGTGATGTGCATCTGGGGAGGCGTTTGGGATCTTTGGTATTGGCTGATCTGTGTCTGTTAAAGCCAAAGTCGTATGCTCCCTCCCTATGCTCTGCTGTCCTGTGTGGCATCCTCTGCGGTTGAGCTGCGTGGCTACTCTCAGGGTTGGGCTGGCCTGACTGTGAACATATTTGGGCTGCTGTGTGGCGCTTTCTCTCCCACAGCCGTCTTTGCGCGGACAGGGTGGGGCTCTTTCTGTCTCCTCCCTCGCTTTGTTCCTGGGGTCAGGCCAGGCTCTTCCTGAGTGTGCGCAGTCAAAGCCAGGGAGCTCTTCCATAGAAGAGTTTGGGTCTTAGTGGCAGGCCTACAGTGGGTCCTTCATTAACATCAGCTGGGGAGGCCACTCGGACTCTGGTTCACAGGAACCAACAGGGATGGGCCCCAGGTTTCTTAAAAACCGTGGGGCTGCAACTCCATACAGGACTGAATGGGGAGGGTGTGGAAAACTGGACAACAGTTAGAGGTTTTGGAGTATAAAACAGCCAAAAAGAAACTCAAAATAAAAAACATAACAAGACTGGGGCTGGAGAGATGGCCTAGAGGTTAAGAACACTGATTGCTCTTCCAGAGGACCCAGGTTCAATTCCCAGCACCCACATGGCAGCTCACAACTGTCTGTAACTCCAGTTTCAGGGGATCTGACACCTTCACACCAATGCACATAAAATAAAGTTAAATAAAAAAATAACAAGACTGAGATGTCTCTGGCCTCACTTTCCTGTACAGCACCGCACATCTTCACCGCAGCTCTGGACGTGCAGCATGCTGGTGCCCTTACGACGAGCAGTGACCAGTGTCACCAAAATCCCTCAATGGTAGGCCTATTGTGTATGACTGTGTTGTTCAAATTGTACGAAAAACGTGTTCTGCTCTCATAGAAACATAATGGTTTAATTTTGGAAAACAAAGACTTAGGATTGTCATCCCACCCTGTGTATCAAATGAATGTGTCGATGGATCGTTTTCTGCTAGAATGCTTGATTTTAAAAATGGCTGTTTGAGTTGCTGACTTGAGTTTTATTTAAAAAAAAATTTGTTAAAAGCCAGGTATGGCGGCATGTGCTGTAGTGTTGGGGAGCAGAGTCAGGCCGGTCTCAGGAGCTCCTTGGCAAGCCAGCCAGTCTAGCTGGAGCATCGAGCTTCGGGTTCAGTAAGAGATTCTGTCTCGGGGCTGGAGAGATGGCTCAGAGGTTAAGAGCATTGGCTGCTCTTCCAGAGGTCCTGAGTTCAATTCCCAGCAACCACATGGTGGCTCACAACCATCTGTAATGAGATCTGGTGCCCTCTTCTGGCCTGCAGTCATACATGCTGTATACATAATAAATAAATAAATCTTTAAAAAAAAAAAAGAGATTCTGTCTCAAAGCAGCAGCCAGTAACAAGCCAGAGGTGGGGGCAGATAAAGACACACACATCCGACCTCCTGCAGGCTCCACAAGCGCACACAAGCATGCGCACCTGCACACACACACACACACACACACACACACACACACACACAAAGACAGCGGCCCTGCACACACTTCGGCCATTCTGCACTGTGCACACATATGAAGCAGCACTCTCAGCGCTGGCGATGGTCAGATTGGAACACCGATCGGCTGAAAAACATTGAAGCTGTTTTACGTTCCAGGATCAAACATTTTAACCAGTTAATGTTGTCAAGACAGATGAGCACATCATCTCATTAGTGCTCAAATTTGCTTTCATTGTTTGTGAGCATTAAAATTACATCGAACACCAAAAATTGTGAACAATTTTTTTTTATGATTCATGGTCACTAAATGTTTTATTTTTTTAAAGTTAATTATTTGTTTTATGTGCATTGGTGTTCTGCCTGCCTGCATGTCTGTGTGAGGGTGTTGGATCTCCTGTAACTGGAGTTGCAAGCAGTTATGAGCTGCCATGTGGATTCTGGGAATCAAACCTGGGTCCTCTGGAAGGGCAACCAGTGTTCTTAACAGCTGAGCCATCTCTTCAGCCCCTAAATGTCTGATTTTTATACCTTTTTTGGGGAGACAATCTGATTTTTTTAATTTTAAAATTTGTCTCTAAAGATCTGTTTTTGTATATGTGCATAGTTTTTTTTGTTTTGTTTTGTTTTTTTTAATGTGTATCACGTGTGCCCAGTGCCTGTGGAAGGCAGAAAGCTGTCAGATCCCCTGGAGCTGGAGTCACAGGCAGTTATGAGCCACCTGATGTGAATACAGGGAACAGAACCCATGTCCTCTAGAAGAGCAGTGAGTGCTGTTGTTAGACCCCAAAATCTAGGGTCTCAAGTGGGCACCCCAAGAACCCAGACTCCAGTCCAGTTGATGCAACAGCATGAGGTTTTTATTAAAGCATCTGTACAGATGGGCTACTCTTGTCCTGAGAGCAAGAGTCGCATCTTACTGTAGCCACATGGGTGCTTTTAATGGAAAAACCCACAAAAGCCATAAGGTTACAATTCCCATACAATTTCGTTTCACAAGATCATGGTCTGATCACAGAGTGGGTACAGTCACGATCACATGTACATTCTTCCTGAAACCTCAAGGGGGGATATCAGGGCGGGAGTGGAGTTTACACAAAGGTCACAGTGGTCCTTCCTGGAACACTTGCAACTATCCCAGTCACAGTTGAGCAAATCTCTTAACAGAAATCTTCTTACATTGTTACATTGTTACAAGTGTGGTTGAACAATGGCTGAGTCAGCTTGCCCTTGGAACTAGATTTTTAGTTTCTCATTTCCTGGGGCTCGGGGGTGTAAGCCTGAAGGGTTAGGGTCTTTCACTGTTAACACTGAGCTATCTCACTGGCATCTTATTCGTGTTTTTATGTGTATGTGAGTGTGTGCCACGCGTGTGCAGGTCCCTGCTGTGGTGGTTTGAGTGAGAATGGCCCCCGTGGACTCATATATTTCAATGCTTGGTCCCTAGTTGGTGGAACTGTTTTGGGAAGGATTAGTAGGTGTGGCCTTGCTGGAAGTAAACACTGGGTGGGCTTTGAGGTTTCAAAAGCCCATGGGAGACTCAGTCTCTCATTCTCTGTCTCCAGCTTGTGGGTCAGATGTAAGTTCTCAGCTCCCGTGCAGCACCATGTCTGCCTGCCTGCTGCTGGGATCCCTGCCGTGATGGTCATGGACTCACCCTAGGAAGCTGTAAGCAAGCCCCTAACTAAGTGTTTTCTTTTATAAATTGCCTTAATCATGGTGTTTCTTCACAGCCACAGGACACTACGACAGAAGTTGGATTAGGGAAGTGGCTGAACACTTTAAGTGGAGCTTAATGGGCCATGCCACTAGGAGCATGGAAGGCAGGGTGCTGGGAGAAATGTAGACAATGATGGTCCCACTCAAGAGGTTTCAGAGGGGAAAAATGTTAGAAACTGGACTAGATCATTCTTGTGATATTTTAGCAAAGAAGGTGACTGATTTCTGCCCTTGTCCTAAAAATCTTCCTGAAGCTAATGGGAGAGTGTTGGATCAGTGTTGTTAGCAGAGATTTCAAGACTGCAGCAGGCTTCCTTGGGCCCCAACCAGCTCCCAAATCATGACATGAATGAAGACTTAATATTAATTTTGAATGCTCAGCCTTAGCTTCTGCGTGTCCCACAGGCTCTTATAACTTAATTTACCCTGTTTCTCTTCATCCACGCTTTGCCTCAGGGCTTTTTACCTTTTTTTCATTCTGTATATCCTACTTCCCTACTCTGTGTCTGTCTGTCTGTCTGGATGCTTGACTGTCTGGCTCTGGGCATCTCCCTCTCTTTCTCCCTCGTTCTCTCTCAATTCCCTCTTCTTGAGCCTAGACTCCTTCTCCTGCTTATTCTCTCTGCCCACCAGCCCTGCCAATCCCTCTACTGCCTAGCTATTGGCCATTCAGCTTTTTATTAGACCAATCAGGTGCCTTAGGCAGGCAAAGCAACACATCTTTACATTGTTAAACAAATGTAACACATCTTTACATAGTTAAAAGGAATATTCTACAACATAAACAAATGTATCATATCTTTGCCTAGTTAAGCAAATATTCCACAACACAAGACAGCCTAGTATTGACTGTGATATGTGGTTTTTAGTAATCACTCTTTTTCTTTCTTTTTCTTCTTCTTCTTTTTTTTTTTTTTTTTTTTTTTTTTTTTTTTTTTTTTTTTTGGTTTTTTGAGACAAGATTTTTCTGTGTAGCTTTGTGCCTTTCCTGGATCTCGCTCTGTAGCCCAGGCTGGCCTCAAACTCACAAAGATCCGCCTGCCTCTGCCTCCCAAGTGCTGGGATTAAAGGCGTGCGCCACCACCGCCCAGCATAGTAATCACTCTTATGCAGATGTATAATGAAAAAGAACAAGTGAGGCAAAATAAATGCAAAATGTACAGTTTGAGGAGAAAAAGAGCACCAGGTAATGGACTGTTGGAACCAAGTCATGTGCTCAAAGAAATGAGAAGTTTAAAGAAAATCCTGGTGCTAAATGGAATAAAGGGAGAGGCACCCTCAGGGAAAGACTACACCCAGCTAACCTTGCAACCTGTAAAAGGAAAAGGCCCAAGGAATGATTTGTTTTGAAAGAGTGTTAATAAGTTGAAGTTTATGCAAATTAATTTAAGGAGAGGCCAGGATCCATCCCAAGCAGGCAGGAGAACTTGGCAGCTTCAGCCCTGTGGTTTTGTGAAGAGTAAATGTAATTAATCTTATCAATAAAAACCAGGAGTCAGATATCAGAGTAAAACCCGAAAGATCAGAGAAGCAGGAGAGCAGCCACAGTCTCTTCCTTCCTCTTCTGTTCCTCCAGTCCAAAAGGACTGAGATCCTGTCTCTTCCCTGCCTTATCACTTCCTGTTCCTCTCTGTACAGACCTCCAGACCTCTATGGTTAACTAGTGGCTAGCTCTGCCTTCTGATTCCAAGCAAGCTTTATTTGTCAGAACACAAAATATCACACATTTCCCCCTTTTTGTCTAAATAAAAAACAAAGGTTTTAACTAGCATAGAAAAACTATATACAATAAGTACAATCACTATATACAAATATATACAGGCAAGAATTACTTTAAGAATGTCAAATTACAAAACAATTTAACAAATTCAGAGAAAATACTCCATTATCTACCCTATCTTGGTGAGTCCAAAGTATTGTACCTAATTCACTTTCTATCCTAACTTGCATTACCATCCCAAAACTATCTTTTATGTCTCTCAATCTTATACACTTTACACCTCTTTTGTGAGTTTCTTTTCTGAATTTATTAACAAGGAAAACTATAACTATCTGGTCTTCAACTCCATCAGAGACCTGAGAAGGATACTATTACCTGAGTAAACAGGAAGTGTAGAACAAACAACTTCCAAAAATAAGAAATGACAGTAACAGTTGACGCTGGATGTCATCCAAGGTTCCTCTGCAATGTTGGGGCATCCATATTTGGCCTGCAGGCCTGGAATATCTGACAGACTTATCTGTGAAGCAGGATTTTTGAAGGACTATCTTGCCTTGTCTTTGCAAAGTTCAGCAGTCACTTTCTTTTCTGTCCTGCTTGTCCAATTTGGACAGCATACTGTCAGCAGTCAAGGCAAGGGCAGTTTCTTGCCCAGTGGCTAACTTTTGCCACAAAGAAAGTAAACTCCATATGGAGTTTCTTCGATACCCATTATCTCTGAAGTAGATTGGATCTGCCAGGCACAGACATGTCTCATTCTCATTAAAAACAAACAAACAAACAAAAAAAACCCTTATATTTTTAAAACATCTTAAATGCCATATTCTGTACATCTCTGAAGCATTTGAAGACTGTCTAAAATACATCTCTGTTTGACCTTGAAAATATATCTAACATGACTACAAGTTTGATTATAATAGGTGACTAACTACTAACTTGCATTTCTTTATTATCCTAAATAGTTTGTAATAATAACTTTCAAGGATTAGAAATATACATTACAATGTTAACTGAGCTGTATAGGTACAATACCTTGAACAAGAGTAGAAACATATGTACAGTATGTTCTAACCAAAATAACCTTAAATTTGTATCAATATACAAAAATATCTTAAACAAGTGTAGAAACAGATACAGTATAACAAAAATAACCTCAAATTTGTATCAATATATGAAAAATCCACATCGGGGCTAGAGAGATGGCTCAGAGGTTAAGAGTACTGACTGCTCTTCCAAAGGTCCTGAGTTCAATTCCCAGCAACCACATGGTGTCTCACAACCATCTGTAATGAGATCTGGTGCCCTCTTCTGGCCACAGTCATACATGCTGTAAACCTAATAAATAAATAAAATCTTAAAAAAGAAAGAAAGAAAGAAAAATCCACACCAATGCAAAAATATTTAAGACTAGTAGTTGCTTTTTTTTGGCTTAAAAGTAGATTTAATAACCTACCCTTTTATCCTATGTCTATATCCCCCCTTTTTCTTTTTAGAATGAGATCCCCGAATCTAATCTCCTTTGTTGAGATATTTTTCTTGACAATTACCAAACAGCTTATAACTAATCCCCTAAACAATAACCATAACCCACTGAATGACCAAAAACTGCCCACCTTCCTCTTGGGAATGTGGGCATTGTGTTCTTAAAATTACTTCCTGCTGCCGGGCGGTGGTGGCGCACGCCTTTAATCCCAGCACTCGGGAGGCAGAGGCAGGCGGATCTCTGTGAGTTCGAGGCAGCTGGTCTACAAGTGAGTTCAGGAAGGCGCAAAGCTACACAGAGAAACCCTGTCTCGAAAAAAAAAAAAAAAAAAAAAAAACAAAAAACAAAAAAAAAAAAGTAAAAAAAAAATTGCTTCCTGCTGTCTGGGGATCATGGCATCTTTAGGGGACCCTGAAAAAAACTGGGATAATTGTCAAGTCCTGGGAAAGCTAGCTGTATCATTTACAGCTAAATGATTACAGGGTTTAGAGAAGGAGAGAGCAACTCCAATCAAAGCAGCTTTACCTTATTTATTTATTTATTTATTTATTTATTTATTGATCCACCTAGCTGTATCATTTGTTATCTAGTTTCTGTGAAATGGGAAAGTGCAGGGCTTGTCTCAAATCCTGGCTAGAGTAGTCTGTGAGGCTGGACCATCTCCGCTAGCCACCTTGAAATTGTCCTGAAGAGTTTGTAGTTCAATGCTGATCTTTAGGCAGTGTCTGTCAGCTTAGTGGCATTACCATAGTCCCAGTGGAATCATCATTGTGGGGTTCCTTTTGGAAACTTCAAAGGTCACTGTTAGGTGTAATCATGGTCATTGCAGAAAACTTAAACATTTTAAATGTCATATGCAGCAGATTTAGAAGAGCTTAAAGGACCATAATTTGTTATGCATAACCAGAGTACAAAAACTTAATTTCTAGTTGCCTAATAGAGACTCAAACCTGAAATCATGTATAAGAAGTTAGTTAAAGCCATTTTCTAGAATTAGTTCTCTACATGTCCATTAACATCATGACAAAAAGTTGAAATATATATATATGTATTAATTTTATAAATTTTGAGATATTTATACCTTAAGAAAAATTTAAAGAGTCAAAATAAAACCAAAAAATTATGAGATTAGTGGCAATAGAATAATCCCTTAATTTTGGTTTTTCTTCTGTCCCATATCAGGTGGTTCTTCTGGCATGAGACAGAGATTTTGCATTTTCCTTTAACAAGCATGCTTGGGTTTAGAGAAGGAGAGAGCCACACTCCAACTCCAAAGCCAGCTTTACTTTATTTATTTATTTATTTATTTATTTATTTATTTATTTATTTATTTCTATTTATTTATTTATTTCAAGACAGGGTTTCTCTGTGTAGTTTTGGTGCCTGATCTGGATCTCACTCTGTAGACCAGGCTGGCCTCGAACTCACAGAGATCCATCTGGCTCTGCCTCTCAAGTGCTGGGATTAAAGGTGTGTGACACCACCACCCAGCTCAGCTTTCCTTTTTAATTGAACTGAGAATACAAAAAGACTATTTGCATTATGAGTCTGTAGAGAACACAGAAACAAACATTTGGGAAGATTTATGAAATTTTATTCTGTTGGAAATGTGCTATACCAATAGGCCAATTTACTCTTTTTCTTGGTACATTTTCTCTGGATGATTCATTCTTTTTCTTCAGATGCCTCATTTGTTCAGTGGTCTTCAGATTCTTTAGCTGGATGCCTTCATACTTCTGGAAAGACAAAAACAAAACCCTGCCCCAATGCTAACTTTGGGGAGTTTCCCTTTTGGCAAGTTATGTCTGGGCAAATGAAAAGCATTTATGGTCTTATAAGTTAGTTTTCTAATCCATTCATCTATGCGTGTTGATCTTGCCTTTAAAGGCCTAATTACCATTTTGCATTCTGAATTAGCATTTTCAAAAGTCAAAGATTCAATTAGTATTTGTCTAGCTTCTGAATTTGTTATCATTTTATTTACAGCTGAAGTCAATCTTTGTAAAAAAATCAGTGAAGGTTTCTTTTGGGCCCTGTATAACTTCAGTAAATGACTCAGTTCTCTTTCTGACTTCTTCAATTCTGTCCCAAGCATTCGAAGCTGGTGCTTGGCATAGAGCCAGGGTGTGGTCGACTATTTGTACATCAGCGTAATCTCCCTCTCCAAGAAGTCGGTCTTGGGAAATTTCAACACCTGTAGTCCTACTTCATTGTTCAATGGTCCTAGCCTCATCTTTCCACCAGGTCCTCCACTGTAATTGAGGACCAGGCTCCAATACTGCTGTAACCAAGTCTCTCCAGTCTTGTGGGACAATTCTGTTACTAGTTGACCATGAAGTTAACATCTGCTTCACAAAAGGTGAATGCATACCACATGAGACTATCACTTCCTTAAATCTCCTCAAATCTACCATTTCCACAGGAGTCCAGCCAGCTCTTACACAGCCTTGGAGATACCCGTCATTTGACAGTTCCTGTAAGGTGACTAGATAAATTAAGGTTGGTTATTTGATAACCTTGTTACATCATCATGCCTAACGATCAGCAGCTTAGCCCTCACCGGAATACTCTTTTTTACAGGCTTCTACTCAAAAGACCTAATCATTGAAGCCACAAACACGTTGCTATACCAACGCCTGAGCCCCTTTAATCACGGCAGTTGCCACCTCTCTAACAGGACTGTTCCTCTCTAATTTTATAGTATAATGATGAGGTTGGTTTTCCTTTAAATTCCTCTGTCTGTGTCTGAATATCTCTATTATCCATTTTAATAAGTTTTTCTAAGGCTTGTAACTTATCAGTCAAAATTGCATTATTTTCTTTAGTAATTATTTGTAAGGCTTGCATGTTATCAGTAGTAACCTCTTCTAAGTCCTGTATCGTATGAATAGCAAGTTTTTCTAAGGTTTGTATCTTATCAAATTTCTCATATTTGGCACTGATATCAACCAACTTTTTTAGAGATAAAACAAGAATTACCAAACTGATAATGATAATAATTGACATTATGTAAATCCCATCGAAGTTAATTATCTCATTTAATTGTTCTATTTTCAAACCATCCATTGTGTAATCATACAGAGTCCTAACTCCTAGTTTTAATAGTGTTTCCCATTTTTTAACGTGAGAAAAGAAAGACTTTTTTTTAAAAAAAAACTAACTCTGCCTTTTAAGAATTCCCAACTGTCTTACCAAATCTGCTGCTGCTGCTGCTGCTGCTGCTGCTGCCGCCGCTGAAGTGTGGTGCTGACTGCTGCTGTGTAGCACGTCTGGGCAGAGAACACAGGGGTGCGCAGCCTGGCTGAGGACAGCTGCCACTGATGGCATGTCAGCAGCCTGAGGAGGGGGTGCAGGGAAAGCCCACAACCCACACGGAAAAGGAGCCAAAGAGCCCGCTGTCTGCTCGCGCCAAGCGCAAAAGCAGCACTCGTGACGGGCAGGGAGTGAGAGCACAGAGCTGCCTGAAGGCAGGTGGCGGTGGTGAGGGGCTGACTCCCGCGGTGTCTGGAGCCCAGGGGCCTGTGGTGTTTGGTGCTTGTGGAGATTACTGCGGAGAGGCTGCAACAGGACAATTCCAGACTTGCTCAGAAGGCTTGGGGAAGAAAGGGAAAACCTAGCCGGCAGTGCTGTGACTCCAGGGGGTGCCAGCGGCTGCAAAGCCACAGGCAAGCAGCTATCAGAATTCATGCCCCAAAAGTTAGATGCCAGATGAAGCATAAATCTAATTGATCTTATCAATAAAAACCAGGAGTCAGATATTGGAGTAAAACCTGAAAGGTCAGAGAAGCAGAGCAGCCACAGTCTCTTCTCTGCTGTTCTTCCAGTCCAAAAGGGACTGTCTGCCCTGCCTTATCACTTCCTGTTCCTCTCTGTACAGACCTCCAGATCTCTACGGCTAACTCTGCCCTCTGACTCCAAGCAAGCTTTGTCAGAACACAAACAAAATATCACACAATAGTTCTGGCTTTGTCAAAGAAATGTACAAGAGGTAAAGGACTGTGGACTCTTCCTTTGCAGTTAAAGAAAGCTGCTAAGGCCAGGCACGTTTCAGGGGTGTCCCTGCATGGAGGCCTGGAGAGGCCATTGCATGAAGCTGTGAAGGTCAAACCTGGATTGTCTTAGAGACCCCAAGACTTTGGAGACCCCAGTGATAGGAATCCTAGCCACGCCCCCATGATCCGCACATGCCCTGGTGAGACACTTAGTCAATTCTGCCTAGTCATTTCTGGGCCATACATCCTACATAATCCATGCGCTGTGTGGTCATATAAATAGTGAGTGGCGTGACCATGTGATCTATGCGCATGCGTGGAGTAGCCACGTGGGCCCATGTGTGCATGCACAGGGTAGTTCTTAAAAGGTGGATCACACGTACCCTCCCCCTCCTCTTCCTGTGTCTTTCCAGGAGGCCTGATCACTCCCTGTCCTTTTCTCCTTTTCTTAATAAAACTCGTTGCTGGATTTTTGTTGTGTTCCGTGACTTTTCCTCGCAGGATAAGAGCACCGATAAAACCAATAGCCAGAGCGATGGGATACTGACCAAGGGAGCTGCAGACACATGTGGAACCAGCCCAAGAGAGAAATGTATTCCAGTCAACAAAGCTGGAAGGGTGGAGCCGAATGAGCCCTTTGACACAGGACTTAGACACACTGGATTTGGACTTTGCCCTGCTGAGGTTTGGTCCAGCATTTCCTCACTGTGTCCCCTTTCCTTTTGGAGTGGTAATGTATATCTTGTGCCATGGCATATTGGATTTTATTAAGTGTTACCGTTAGGGAGAATGCCATGAGTCTCAGAAGAGACTTTGGATTTTAAACAGTGTTGAGATTGTGAAAGGCTATGGTAGCTTTTGAAGTGGACTGAATGTATTTGCATTATGATGTAGCTACAAGCTTGTGGGGGCCAGAGAGTGGAATGTGGTGGTTTAGATGAGAATACCTGTCATATATTTGAATGCTTGGTCCCTAGTTGGCGGAACTGTTTTGGGGTGACTAGGATGTAGATGGAGTTTTCCTAAGCTGGCAGCCACTTCCCAAATAACTGACTTGGAGACTTAATATAAATTACAAATGCTTGGCCAATAGCTCAGGCTTGTTACTAACTAGCTCTTACAAGTTAACCCATTTCTATTAATCCATGTGCTGCCCCAAGGCTCGTGGCTTTTACCTCTATCCCATTTTGTGTGTCCAACTTGATCTGCATCTGGCTGGTGACTCCTCTGACTCCACCCTTCTTCATCCCAGCATTCTCTGTGTCTCAGGCTGCCTCACCCAACCCCTGTGCAGCTATTGGCCAATCAGCTTTTTATTAACAATGAGAGCAATACATATTTACAATGTACAGAAGGATTATTCCACATTGCTAGGATGTGTGGCCTTGTTGGGGAGGTGTGTCATTGTGGGTGGGCTTTGAGGTTTCAAAAGCCCATGCCAGGCCCAGTCTCTTTTGTTCTATGCATCTCATTTATGGAAAAGATGTAATGTCTCAGCTACTGCTCCAGCACCATGCCTGCATCCCTGCTGCCATGCTCCCCACCATAGTGGCCATGGGCTCACCTTTGGACACTGTAACCAAGCCTCCAGTTAAATTTTTTCTCTTATAAGTTGCCTTGGTCATAGTTGTAAGTATTCTGTATATGTGCAGCTCGGGGGTCTGGTGCCTTATTATGTCATCAGTGGGTGACTGCGTCCCAGCCTAAAAGCTGAACGTGCACCCCTACACTCTCTCTGCGTCTCTCTGCTCTCTCTCTCTCTCTCTCTCTCTCTCTCTCTCTCTCTCTCTCTCTTTCTCTCTTTCTCCTAATAAAGCTCTAAAGGGTACCACTGGGTTCTGTCGTGACTGTGACCAGCACTGCCACGGTAACCAGTGCCAGCTACCAGCGCCGTATACCCTTTCAATAGTGTCTCTTTGCAGCGATAGAACAGTAGCTAACAGACCTGCCAGGGCCGGGAGACGGTGTCCGATGCCCTGGAGCTGGGGTTACAGGCACCTGTGAGCTGCACGTGGGTGCTGGAACCGAACTCAGGAGGAGCAGCAAGTGCTCTTAGCTGCTGAGCCATCCTCTCCCCCCCAAGAACAACTATTCTTATAGCTATTCCTGGGGTATATGAACAATTCTCAGAGGAAAAGGGATTTTGAAGAGAAACAGTTAAGCAGTCCTGCTTTCTCTGGCTAAGCCTGTGGTACCTCGTCATGGTTCCCTCAACACATAAACAAGGAAGTGGAGGGACTTTGTTTCCTGCCTGGGACCCCCAAGATGTAGACTGTCCCTCTGTCCATCACCAGAATGCCCAGGGCCTGCAATGGTTCCAGTCCCTCCATCTTTGATATGCATTAGCCAGGGTTCTCCAGGGCATCATAAGGGACAGAATGAACATATGTAACAAAAGGCACTTGTTAAATTGTCTTACAGAATACAGGATGGACAGTGCAGCAATAGCCGTCTGAATTCTGCAGAGGTTGAGTGCCTTGCAACTGTCTCATCCACGAGGCTGGGTGTCTTACCAGTCCCGATCTGGCACTGAAGGCCTGGAGGGATCCTGGAGAATCATTAGTCTTCAGTCCACCTTGCAAAGCTGAACAGGCTGGGTTTTGATGTCAGGTAGTGGTGGAGGCAACATCAGAATAGACGCACTCACCAGCAAGAGGCAAAGGCCAGCAGGGAGGTCTCCCTTCCCCTTAGACCTTACCGTCACTGGGCAGACTGGAAAGTACTGCCGCTCTACGGGCTTGTCTTCCTGCCCCACCGCCAGCTAATGTTTCCTGGAGATGCTCTCACAGACCAGCCAGGCTGATCTCTTACATGGCCCCAGATCCAATCAAATTGACAGCCAAGGTTAGCCAGCACACCTGTCAGAGGTTAGGGTGTCACTGTGGGTCTGGCCCCTTGGTTGTGACCTTTGAACTGGCATTGCCTCCAAGGCTCCTGTCTCAGTTAGGGTTTCCATTGCTGTGAAGAGACACCATGACCACAGCAACTCTTATAAAGGAAAACTTTTAATCGGAGCGGCTTGCTTGCAGTTTCTGAAGTTCAGTCCATTGTCATCATGGCAGGAGCATGGCCCCATGCAGGCAGACATGGTGCTGGCTACATATTGATCAGAAGGCAACAGGAAGTAGACTGACACTGAGTGAAGCTTAAGCAAAAGAGACCTCAAAGCCCGCCCCCACCGTGACGCACTTCCTTCAACAAGGCCACACCTCCCAATGGTGCCACTCCCTGTGAGCTTATGGGCGCCAGTTACATTCAAAGTACCCCAGCGCCTTTGGGTCCTGCCCCTGCCACCTCCCCTTGACCTCCTCTGGCAGTAAAGGTGGAGGTAAAGGCTCTGTAGCCATGGAATGGGGGCCAAGGTCCTCTGTGCCATTAACTCCCCACACGTCCAGGCTGGAGATGGGAGCTGTGTTGGCAGTGCCCTCTGTCAGAGCCATAATTTCACTGTGAGGATGCATGGTGGCATATTTGGAAGGTACTTCTTACGTAACTTGGGGACAGAGTCTGCTTGTGTGGCAGTACTGTGAGCTGTGAGGACCTGAGAGTCAGCTGCCAGAGGAGGAAGTAGAGACCTAGCTCCCTCTCTGAGGGTGTACAGTTTGGAAGCTCCAGAAAGCAAAGACTCATCTGTCGGGTCACCTGTCATCAGACTAACAGGCTCTGTGGCCACGGAACAGCTGCTTGAGCATCAGACATTAAAAACAGGCCCAACCACAGCTAGGAAGAAGAGATGAGGTCTCTTTTAAGGAAAAAGAGGAAGAATCCATGTCCAGAAATCCCCGTGCATTCCACAGACCCACCCATGGGAGGGGGTACAGCCTCCTGTGAGATCTGAATCCGGGCTTGACTCTGGATTCCAGTGCAGATGGGTCATCTCAGCACTCAGGAGGCTGGGCTTGAGGCTAGCCTGGGCCATATAGTGAGACCCTGTCACCTCTTGTCCCCCACTCCAAAAGAAAGACATGTATGGTGGGCCCCTGAGCTGTGCACCTCAGACCTGGCTCCCTGGAATGGGGGCCTCAGAATCCACGGGTGGGCATTCTCCTGTTGCTGTGGCAACCACAGACGCTCTTGGGTGTTGAGGGAGTAAGTTTAAAGGGTTAGGAGGGATCAAGCACATGGGGGAACTTGGCGAACACCGTGCCAGTTTGCTCACCAACCCCGCCCCGGAGGCCAAGACCTCAGGTGGGTCAGAGCATGGGCAGAGCAATGGCGGTCTGGGCAATGGCGGTCTGGGCCACCAGAGTGCGTCCTTTGAGAGCCCCTGGCTCCAGGGTTCCCAGGCCACCGGAGGGGTAGACGCAGAAGACCCAGAGGAAGAGATTCCCCCGGAGGAGGTGCCTGGGGAAGAGCTCCCCGAGGCCCCCAATCTGGATGACAGTCTTGGACGAGAGTTGGAGGTGGAAGTGGTTGAAATGAGGTAGGTGTCGGGGAGCTGGGGGGCAGGTGGGTGCCGGGAGGAAGCATACACTGACATTCCCGTCTATCCTGGCCGTCTTCATCGTCCTTCCCCTTAGAGACCCCAGCTTCTCCGAGGCTGGGAGCTGTCGGTAACTGCCTGCTCTGGTCCTGACACACAGCAGCTCTTCAGTAAACACCGGTGAGAGAAGTGCTGTGCCACCTTTCCTGGGCCACCAACCAGCTCCCAATCATGACAGGGACTTGTATTAGTCATGAGTGCTCAGTCTTAGCTTGGGCTCGTCCCACTGGCTCTTATAACTCAATTTAACCTGTTTCTCTTCATCTACGCTTTGCCTCAGGGCTTTGTACTTTCTTCTGCTCTGTATGTCCTACTTTTCCTGCTTCTTCTGTGTCTGTCTGTCTGGCAGCTGCCTGGCTGGCCGGCCCCGGGGCGGCTCGCTCTCTTTCTCCCTCATTTTCTCTCTCTGTTTCCCTTCCCCTCCTCTCTTCTCTCTCCTCTCAAGCCTAGATTCCTCCTCCTACTTATTCTCTCTGCCCGCCAGCCCTGCCTATCCCTCTCCCGCATAACTATTGGCTGTCCAGCTTTTTGTTAGACCAATCAGGTGCCTTAGGCAGGCAATGCAACACATCTTTACATGGTTAGACAAGTGCAACATAAACAATATAGCACGTCTTTACATACTTACAGTAACATTCCACAACAAGTGAGCACTGCTCTTTCTCCCAACAGCCCCAGGAGGTAGGAGCTGGCTTCTTCCAGTTCCATGGACTCAGGGCTCAGTTTATGAACCGTGGGGAGCCTGGGTGATGCCAAACTCCTTCACAGAGTGACGAGGCGTCAGGAGCCCAGAGCCGACCAAAGATTTCCGATGAGGGGAGGGCAGACTGCTCTGTAGGTTCCCAGACCCATCAAGGTGGACCCGCAGACCCTGACACCACACTCTCTCGCAGCCAGCTGTCCATCACCGAGCGGACTCCCAGCATCTCCATGGCCAAGAGCAAGAAAAAGAAGGGCCGTAGGCTGCTGGAGCTGGCAAAGCCCAAGACCAACTGGCAATGCCTGAGAGACAGGTGAGGGCTGGGGCCCATGAGGTGGCGAGGCAATGGGAGCCCCGGCCTCCTCCTCCCTGCATCACCTGGGGCAGGGCACCTAGAGAACACACGGGTGTCGGGGAAGCGTCAGGCAGACACCAGGGGTTGGGCCCTTGGGTGGTAACTCGTGGAGAGTGAGGAATCTGGGAGCCAGTGGGGACCCAGAGGCAAAGGCAGGGCCTGGGACCCTGTCTCGTCGCCGCAGGAAGGGGTGCTGTTGTAAGGGCTATGCCTGGATGTCCCCACGCAAGAACAACTTGCAGTTCTGCCTGTATTGGTGAGTTGGGGTGTCCCCTCCCCCTGTCACCTGTGCATGTCAGGGACATGCCAGGCCAAGGGGTACACCTGAGCTGCCTTCTCTCCAGGGACCAGGTTCTGGGGGTGGAGGGCTCTTGGATGGGGGCTCCCTCATGCTAGGACTGCCCAGCCTCCTGCTGGACACTGGGCCTGCTGGGCAGCGTCTGCACACCCGAGGGCCTAGCTCTCCAAAGTGCACTTGGTCTGCCCCCCTGCCCCATCTTGGAACAGGGGCCTTGCTCGAGATAATCTGTTTCCCCTGGTGCTCGCGGCCCTAGTCCAGCCCAATCTTCCTTTCCTCCGTGTCCTCCTTCCATTTCCTCAGGCTGCCCTCCCTGGCTCCCCAGCTTCATATCCAATGTTCCAGGGCCCCAGGCTTCCCTTCCCCAGCAGGGCACAGGGCACAGGGCACTCTGCCCTGAGCTGCTCGGCTGTATTCCAGGCCTTCTGTATACTGGACCGAGCGATTTATCGAGGACACCACCTTGACCATCACGGTCCCTGGTAGGTTCCGTCTCTCCAGGGTAGCCTGGGTGTCCTCTGCCTAGTCTGGGGCCTGCTGGCTCCATTCAGTATGTGGCCACGTGGGTCACCTCCCCAGGCTTCCCCCACCTCCCTGAGTGGCTAGAATCCTGTAGACACATCACGGAGGAAAGGGTTCAGGACAGAGTCTTCAAGGCAAATCTGGACAGGGTTAGTGTTTGTTCTACGGAGATCCCACCTTCCTCCCCAAGTGGGATCCATCTTCTTTGAGAGCATGGATTCCTTCAAATAAAGCCCTCTCCCAACAAGAGCTCCCATGTGGATGAGCCTAGCCAGCAGGGTCTCTCTTGGGGCTCCAGACTCAGCCATGGCCCACGAGCCCTAGAAATCCTAGGCTGGCACTAACTTCTGACAAAAACCCCATTTCTGAGCCTCTCGTGTTCAGTCCTGGGGAGGAAGGAGCCATAGTCTTACCATCCTGGCGTTTGGCAAAGTGTCTGCCCATGTCTCTAGCCTGTGCCCCCTGCCTGGACCGGTGGAGGACTGAGTAGGACCCTGGGGTGGAGGGTGGTTCCCGCTGGGGCCCAGGATAGCTGTGGTGACTGGACCATTTCCGTTCAGCGGTGTCCCACCGAGTGGAGGAGTTGTCTCGGCCCAAGAGGTTCTACCTGGAATATTACAACAATAACAGGTGAGAGAGAGCGGGTGGGAGCCCTGGCTCTGAGCCTCCTCCTGTTTCTTTCCAAGATGCACTTAGCATGTCCCACTTCTGGGTCTTGAGTCTCAAGAGCTCCCAGCCAATGTCCCATGGTGGACTGACCTCGGCGGTCATGGGGACCGCACCCACAGGTGACCAACCTGGCCTCACGTGCCCTTGGCATTCGTGACCGGAGGTTATAGAGGCGGGACCTAGAGGACAGTCATGCTTTCTGAAGCCTGTCCTCAGAGCCCCTCAGGCAAAGCTTTGCTGTCTCTGTGCACAGAGGAAATGCACCCCACTGACAGCTGCACTGTGGGGTCCTGGGTTCCCACACCTGTGTTTACGCACAGTCCCATCGTGCCTTGGCACTGTGTTACCACCTGAGTGGGAGGAAGCTGAAGTCATGTTCCCTCGTGGGTGGCGATGCCCCCCAGCACTGGGGTGGATTTCAGAGTGAGCTGCGGCATTCCAACCTCAAGTGGCCGATAGGAGGGGTGGGCTAGCAACCGCAGAAGCTCAGGTCCGCAGCGCCATTCTTGTGGCAGGGTTTGCTCCCGGACGGACGGGGCAGAGAGGGGACCTGCTTTTACCCTTTGAGCTCAGGGTAGTCACCATCCTAGCCTTTTGGGGCAGCCACAGGACACGTTATCTCTGGGTCCTCATCCCCATCAGGCTATTTTGCCTGGCCCTTTGCCGCACGGGAAGGTGGGAAAAGAAAGTACACACCCGAGGGTGGCCCACCCTCTGGGAGAGATCTGTTTTGGCCCCTGCTGGAGCTCCCCTAGGAGGCATTTCCTGCCCCAATGTCCTCACACATCCCAGGAGCATCCTGGGCATTCTGAGAAAGACCACACACACAGTTCCTGAGAGCTTTCCAGAGGGGTGGGATGATGGCTGAACTCCGGATGCCTTTTAGGACAACGCCCATCTGGCCCATCCCTCGGTCCACTTTGGAGTATCAACCGTCTAACCGGCTGAAGCAACTGGCTATTCCAAAGGTTCGCAACAACATCTGGAGCATTAACATGTCTGAGGTAGGTGGGGCTTGCCCCCCCCACCGGATGGGACAGTGGGGTCAACAGCGTGTAGCTGGGTGTAGGTGAGGGGACAGGGCGTAGCCTCTATGGGGTGGATGGATGCTCCCCCCACTCTGGCCCTTGAACCTTGTCGCCCTCCCCTGCCCTCCGTGGGATTCCAAGACTTCTTGATCATTCCCTTCAACCCAGCATCTGGTCTCCAGCCTGGATGGGGCTCCACTGTGAAGTGACACCACCCAACGGGATGTGACCAGTCACTCTGGGTGGTCATCTCAACCCATTTCTTTTTTTTTTTTAATTTAATTTTTTTATTTTATAATTTCAAGATCCAGCTGGGGTTCCCTGGCCAGACAGTCTGAGTCATGAGCCCCAGGTTCAGGGAGAGACCCTGTCTCCAAAATGAAAAACCTTTCCAGGCATGATGGTGAATGCCTTTAATCCCAGCACTGCAGAGGCAGGAGGAGGTGGGAAGAGTCAGGAGGCAGGTGGATCTCTGAGAGTTCAAGTCCACCCTGGACTACATAATGAATTCCAGAACAGTCAGGGCTATGTAGAGAGACCTTGTCTCAAAAACAAAAACAAACAAACACCGCCCCCCCCCCCAAAGTGGCACACATCTGTCATCCATGGCACTCATGGGGGGATGTAGGAGGGTCAGGAGTTCAAGGCCACCTTTAGCTACTTAACAAGTTCAAGGCTAGCCTGGGCTACTTGAGACCCTGTTTCAAAAACACAAAACAAGTCCTGGCAACATACCACCTCTCTCATAACACTCCCAATCACGCTTCTGATAGACCAAGGAAAGTTTAAAAGCAGAACAAAAACACACTACAAAATAACAAGAATTCCTTAACATGTGTTCAAAAGTGTGGCCTGGACTGAATTCCCCATGAGTCTCAGGTGACTTTTGAACTTGGATTTCATTTGGATCCAAATGAGAACATGGTTCTTTCCACCCACCGCCTCCTGTCCCCACACTCACACTTGGCGTGATGCATCCACCCCCTTCCCGCATTCAGGCCACTCCTGGTGCTTCAGGGCTGCAATCCCCTGAGTTCTCCATGGTCGCCCGGACCCTCTGAAGAGTCCAAGTTCCTGGGCCTGGAGTTGAGGCCCCAGCGGGACCTATCCGTCTGCAAGTTCCTCCCCTGTAACAGGTGAAGGTCTAGCCTCAGCCAAGCCCAGCTTTGCCCAGAACAATTCCTCAGTTGTACTAGTCCTACACAAGGCCCACCTTGCGTGTGTCTTGGCACTGTGGTTACTGGCCTGGTCTCTCGGGGGACTGCTGTCACTGTCCATCATGTGGTCCTGAAACCAGCTCATTGGAGCTGGAACTGTGTCTTCCTGTGTGCATTGGCTTTTGCAGAGCTCAATAAGTCCTGCTAGGTTGTTGACCCATGCAGGCTTCTCTTTTGGTCTGTGAGGAGCAAGGTTAAGGGACCTGTGAGAGGGTCGGTGGGGAAGACTCAGTCTGGGAAATGAGCGGCAGCCATGGATCTAATTCTGAGGGCTTGGACAGTGGGTCGGGGCTGGAGAGATGGCTCAGCTGTTAGGAGCCCTGGAGGATCTGGGCAGCACACCCCTGCTGGTGTCTCCAGTTCCAGAGGAGTTGGCACCCTCTTCTGGCCACTGAAGGCAGTGCACACATGTGATGCACAGGCATACACTGGCCTGACTCCCTTTCCTACCTCAGCAGCCCCTCATGGCCTCCCCCTCCACTTCAGCAGCCCCTCATGACCTCCCCCTCCACCTCAGCAGCCCCCCATGACCTCCCCCTCCACCTCAGCAGCCCCTCATGGCCTCTCCATATTCCCACTGCACCTCAGGAGCTCATTCCGTCCTCCTCCTCGCTGGTGACTGGTGTCCACCTCCCCCCCCCCCCCCTGTTCCACACTCACAGTGCAACCATTGGATTATGTGGAAGCGTTTTAACCCACCTCCCATCTTGATCAGGTGAATTCAGCGAAGCTACCTGCTGGCTTTGCATGCTAGAGCTGCGAGTTATGGACCCCTCCAAGCTGTGCACAGAGTTGCCCTCCTGCTGTAGTGCACGGCAGATCTGCTACCACATTGTCACAGCGTGTTGTCAAGTGATTGTCCAGTGATAACCTGCTTTCTCTCTGTTTATTATTTATTTTATTCATTTTGAGACACGGTTTCACTCTGTAGACCCAGCTGGCCTTAGACTCACAGAGATCTGTCTGCCTCTGCCTCCCAAATGCCAGATTAAAGGCGTGTGCCGCTGTGCTTGACTATTATTATAGTCTTCCTGGTATTTTGTTTTATGATTTACCTTTTCAAAGTCAGCTGAGAGCATCTTGTGGGCTCTTTGTGTTCTAAGGGCCACTAATCCTTGTTGAGCACATTGCAAATCTAATTTCTTCCTGGGAGTCAGGGTGCTTCCAATCCGTGGATGGTGAGGGTGCTCCCGCCCCACGGACGGTGAGAAGTCCTGACTGCTTCACTCTTTCCCTCCATTCCCGCTTCCAGATTTCCCAGGTGTCCAGAGCAGCCCAGATGGCAGTCCCCACCCCACGGACTCTTCACCTGGCCAAGCCCAGGCCCCCGGCCACCCTGTTGGAAGAGTGGGACCCTATGCCGAAGCCCAAGCCTCACGTGTCAGACTACAACCGCCTCCTTCAGCTGGCAAGTGAGTGGATGCCTTCCTGGATGTGGGGTGGGTGAGGAGGCAGGGTCGAGGCCTGTCTTTGCCAGGGTGTGTGCCTTCCTTATGCTTCATCCCCCTCGACTGCAGACTGGCTGTCTGAAACCTGGAAACTATCAGATAAAGTGGGTGCAGGACACGAAGCTGAGGGCAGGCACCCGGCAGCCAGACTGTGCTGTGAGGGCTGCTTTGAAACAATTATTTGATCCCCTTCCATGTGAAAGCTGAGTAGCCATTCACCAGTGGCAAAAGTAATGCACACTGTTCACCGAAAAGACAAAAGAGCCTAAAGAAGGAAGTGGAAATAACACCTAACGTCACAGCTTCGTACACACACACACACACACACACACACACACACACACACACACAGAGAGAGCGCAGAGCCCGTGTGGCCAAGTTCACATGCCTCTTCCAGGCTACCCCGCCGCTCTCACTGACCAGGCCTGAATCCAGTGGGCTGTAGCTGCCCCCGTGATGCCCACGTCCAGCACCCGGCAGGCAGCGGGTCTGGGTGACCTTCGGTGGATACCTCACGTGTTGTTGGCCTCAGGACGCCCCCTCCTGTTCATCCCCGCACCCGTCCACCTCAGTCTACACACTTTTTGCACTTGGTGTCACTGCCTATGAGTGAGGTCTTCACCATAAACTGTCACGCACGTGTGCAGGACCTGAGCGCCCAGAGTCACTGTGTCTGTGCTGTGCTGGGCCGGTGCCGTTTGCCCTCAGCCTCTCCCACCTCCTCCCCAGCTATGGTCCCGGGGTTTGGTTCACGGTATGGAGGTGCTCTTTATAAAGGATGGTAACTAATCCTTTGTCAGAGCCCCCGAGGTGACTCCTTCCAATCTCACCTGGTCCTTTTAAATTTTGCCTGTGGGGTTTTCTGTTTGTTCTCTTGTTCATTCTTGCAATACCGAGGGTGAGCGTGTGTGTGTGTGTGTGTGTGTGTGTGTGTGTGTGCATGTGTGAGCTTGTGTGAGTGTGTGAGCTTGTGTGAGTGTATGAGTGTGTGAGTGTGTGAGCATGTGTGAGTGTGTGAGCGTGAGTGTGTGAGCATGTGTGAGTGTGTGAGCATGTGTGAGTGTGTGAGCATGTGTGAGTGTGTGAGCGTGTGTGAGTGTGTGAGCGTGTGTGAGTGTGTGAGCGTGTGTGAGTGTGTGAGCATGTGTGAGTGTGTGAGCGTGTGAGTGTGTGAGCATGCACGTCCTCGTGTGTGCTCCTCTCCCCCAGGCCTCACTGTGTCCACTGTGAGTGAGGGCAGCTTCAGGCTTGTGGGTCCGACAAGTGCCCAGCCACAGAGCACGGTGACCGGCACCTCTTGGAGCCCCGCGCTTGCCGGGCACTTGCCTGGGGTGTGCTTGGCTGCGGGTGGGAGCACGCGCCCAGTTCTGCTTCTGCCGATCGTGCCGGAGCACAAGAGGGGGGTCCCTTCTCCACTGTCATGCTGTGCTTCACAGAGTTTAAAAGCCCAGCTGTTGGGGCACTGAATGCTCTTCCAGAGGACCTGGGTTCGATTCCTCCCAGCACCCACACGGCAGCTCAAAAACGTCAGTAACTCCAGCGCCAGGGGAATCGACACCCTCTTCTGGCCTCTGAGGGCACCAGGCACGCATGTGGCGCACAGACGTGCATACGGACAAAAACACTCGTACATATTAAACAATAAAGTCATTTTTAAAGAGAGAAAAGCTTAGGTGTCACAATGGCTGAAAGGTTCCATGATCTGAGTCCCCTGCCCCAGACCACCGAGTCCCAGACGCTGGCTCATTTCTAGCCCAGAAACTTTGTTAGCAGAGCTTTGATCCAGCTGGGGGCTTCCTGGGATTTGAGGGAAGGACTTGTGTAAGCTGCTTTTCCTCTTGCCAGATGAAAGCAGTTCAGGAAGGGCAGCTTTTGGTTCACGGCTTGAGGGGGCAGCCCCCAGGACGGTGCCGCCTCATTCAGGGTGGGCTTTCCTGGCTCTGTTAAACCTTTCTAGAAAGGTTGTCATAGACACACCCAGAGGTGTGTTTCCATGACGGTTCTCCATCGCAGGTTCCGTTTCTCTCCCCAGGGCCTCTGTACAGTCGGGCTGTTGGTCCTCGGGGACCATGTCCATCTTCACCGAGGCCTAGGCAGACGGGGGCTTGATGGAGGCTGCGGCTGCTCTGTTTTGGGAGGATGGGAGTGTGAGACAGGGGCGCGGGGGGGGGGGGGGTGCTGACCAGGAAGAGGCCCAGAGCCACACGCCAGGGAGAAGCACTGTAACCCTGCACCCCATCCCAGAGGTGTAGAACACACAGGCAATGCTCTTCTCTCCACCACCACCACCAGGTCCAGGTGGGGAAGGCCCATGTTCTCCCTGGTACCTGTGGCCTCCTTTCTGAGTGCCGTGACCCATGGAAACACCTTCACAATTCACCCTCTTAAAGGGTGGTTTATGATGTTTTCACAAAGTTGCCCAGTCATCACCTATTTGGTTCCAGAACATTCTGTCACCACAAAAGAAAACCTTGTCCTCATGAGCAGTCACTTGGTTCTCTGTACCCCTGAATCCACTCCCCTTTTTGGATTCACCTGCACTGATGTTTCCTGTCACAGACTCCTATGCTACGTGTCCTTTTATGTCTGGTCCTCTCCCTGTCCTTGAGCCCCACCCCTAATCCCTCATGCTGTGTTGTTTCTGAGTCTCGGTCCTGTTCATGGCTGTGTAATACTCCAGTGTGTGGATGCCGTGTGCTCTGAGTGACACTGTGAGCGTGGCCCACACAGATTCTGTCACTCGTTTGCTGGTGGGCAGACCCAGGTTGGAGCTTGGCCCGAAAAGTCTGAGCCTGGCCTTGTTCCTCTCTTCTGCCCTCTAGCACCCAAGGCCATGTCAGAAAAGTGTGTTCCTGACCGCAGTCCTCAGTGGGAGGTCCTGGAAGCCACCAAGAGAGCAGTGGCCAGTTCACGGATCATCTCTCTGGCCCAGCCCAGAATACGCAAGGACCTCAATGAGGGCTACAACCCGTACTACATCTCCCCGGCCTCTCTGGTGGCTCAGGCATCTCCTCGCATTTACGAGCTTGCCACCCCTAAATACATCACCAAGAAAGTGTGACCGCCAGGCCTGATCTCCAGCCCACCCCCAGTAAACACCCAAGTGCATCCTTGCCTGTGTGCATGATTCACTAAGCTCCGTGGTCTGGGTCGGGGCGGGCTGGGATGCCAAAGGCCAGAACAATAATAACGTTATTTTTGCATTCTACCTGGGATGTGCGGCCCTTTTATTTTTCAAGCTTCTCTTTCCATCTCGAGGGCCTCTGCGGCCGGGACTCAGCTCCTTGTCCCATCTTGCTCCCTAGACTTTCCCCATCCGGCTGCCTCCCACATGCCCACATGGACCTCAAGTTCAGCCCCATGGCATGCTGGTCCTTGTGGCGACCGGATGAGAAGATGATCGTCCTCTCATGGGGTTCCCTCAGAACTTGTCACAGGGTCATGATGTTTGGAGGGAGGGATGGGAGGCAGTGAGGCTGGGAGGGGAGTACTCTTGGCCCATTCTGCCATCTGAGGGTCCTTCACTGCACAAGCCGGGGGTACACGGCAGAACATGGCTTCCGGAGTTGTCAGAAAGAGACTTCTGTCGATCAGTTCCTCAGACGCGGGCAGCTGGTTATGCATTGCAGACGGACTGAGCAGGCTCCGGGTTCCCAGTGAACCACCCCCAGGGTCTGCCATCTCTCAGGTCCGTGATGAGCACCTGACGTGGGTCCTGGGCTTACAGTTGGGTGGAGCTGAGGTACTTCCTTCTGGTAGACCCAGGGAGCACATACTGGTCCCCTGTCCTAGTGTCTCAGGGGGCTAAATTAGCTTGAGGTCCTTCCTCCTCTGGAAGGAGGTGTCTCCCTGTCTCTGTGCCAACTCTCCTTTCCTCTGAGGATCCATGCCGGTCCCCAGTTTAGGGTCCTTTAATCTGAAGGAGGCTATTGTGGGGTGTGGAGCTGTGCAGAAGGCCTCTCTCTCTCTCTCTCTCTCTCTCTCTCTCTCTCTCTCTCTCTCTCTCTCTCTGAAGTCTTACACAAAGCCTCCTGTGGCTGGCTGTGTCACCCGCGAGCCAGCTGCCCTGCTCAGGACAGTGAGATAGGCCCTACCCGTTTGTGTGATTGCCACAGCATCGATCCTGATCCTGAGCTGGGCCTGGGCGTTTGACCCTTTATAAGTTGTCCAAAGACATGAAATTTTCTGGTAATGTAGAGACTAGGATTGAGCATTTGCTGCACAGACCTAGACCAAGAATCAAAAGGCCAGCACTCCAACTGAGAAGGTGGGGGAGTCTCTGAACAGAGCCCCGGTCTTTCTCACACACTGGCGGCTGCCATGCAGAAGTGTCCGTAACAGGAGGGAGGTGGTCATCATCCAGGACTCTGGGGTGGGGTCCCCACTTCTGAAACGCTTGGGTGGTGCGTCCAGGAACTGGGGCAGGTAGTTGTGAGGAGATCTTGGGTGGCCCGAATGCGGCTCTGGTTAGTGACAGGTTAGCGATGTCAGTCAACATGCCCTTTGAGGAACAGACTGTGTATGGCTGATGCCTGTGGTCATGCTTCCCCTTCACAGATGCCTCGGGGCTCCTGAACTGGGTGATCCCTGATCACACAGGTGGGCCCCAGCAGACTGCAGGACGGAGGCAGAGGGGCTCTCACAAATGAGACAACGTCCATCTAGGGGTCAGAAATAGTTTTCCCCCATCAATTAAATAACTAAGACAGGAAAAAAGTGTTCCAGGAAATCTTGGGGAGTCCCAGTACAGCCGTCATATGACACGTGGGAAATTGGGGTCCCCTCTTTGGGGTTCTTGGTCTCATTAACAAAAGAATTTAAGAGTGGCCACAATGGCAGTTGGAGGGTGATTGGTTAGAGTTTCAAAGGCCAACTCCAGGGCAGGCAAGCTGGACAGACAAGTTATAGCTGCTTGGAAGCAGCTGTGTGTGTGTGTGTGTGTGTGTGTGTGTGTGTGTGTGTGGTGGAGGGGTGGAGGTGGGAGTGGGAAGGCGGGGGGAGGGGGGTACGGGGTACGGGGGGGACGGGGTGCAGGGTGGAGGGGTGGAGTGGAGGAGGGGCGGGGTGGGGGTGGGAGTGGGGGGCGGGGCGGAGTGGGGGGCGGGTTGTGGGAGTGGGGAGGAGGGCGGGGGGAGGGGCGGAGTGGGGGTGGGGGCGAGGGTGGGGGAGTGGGGGGTGGAGGGTGGAGTGGGGGGTGGAGGGTGGAGTGGGGGAGGAGGGCGGAGGGGGAGGGGGCGGAAGTGGGGTGGGGCGGGGTGCGGGCGGGGAAATGGAGGAGAGAAGGCACAAAGACCACGAAGCCTGAGATAAGTCAGAGACTCAGAGTGGCGGTCAGTCACCTGGCGGAGGGGGTGGGAGCGAAGCCAGCCAAAGGCGGACGAAGTTCAAGGCTTTAGTGAGGGAGTTAAGGCACGCTGAGGCTCTGGGCCAGCATCGGGAAGAAGACATTGGAGGAAAAGGAAATAGTTCCTCGAGTCTGGCCTCAGACCAGGCTCAGGGTGGCTCCCTGCGCTAGGGGCGGGGAATTTTGAGAGAAAAAAGTGTTATCTCAAGGTGAACTCGCCCCCCCCCAGGGGTGGTTCCCTAGCGAGGTCCCCCGCAAGCCACAACCCAGCGGAGGGACCAGGAAGGAGGAGAGGGACCCTGCGCCTGCTCAGAACGTTCTCAGGAAACCAGCAGGGGTCTCACTCTGGACCGGACCTTACTGTGTAGTCCAGGCTGACCTTGAACTCAAGGTGATCCTTCTGTCTTAGTCTCCAGAGTGGCACGATGTGCGTGACCACCATGTGCAGCACGTGCCTCCGCTATAGCCTTGGGATTGGGGATTTTTGACACAGCAACAGGTGAACCGGACTAGAAAGTGCTAGGCTGAGTCAGTGGGCGGCGAGGGACGGGGGTGTGGGTGTGGGGGGTGGGGGCTGTGGAGGTGGCTCAGGTGATGTCCCTTCCCAGAGGCTGAGCTGTGGTTCTCAATGCCTGCAGTGCTAAAAACCGAAGTGGTGGCGCATGACTTCAATCCCAGCCCTGGGGAGGCAGAGGCAGGCGGGTCTGTGAGTTCGAGGTCAGCCTGGGCTACACAAGATGACCCAGTATGGCTCTTCTTGGGGGGCAGGTAACAAAGTAAAGCAAGACACGTTGTTGGGATCAACGGGCACCTCAAATTCTGTGTGCCCTGCTGTCCAAAGCCACCTCACATTTCGGTGTTCTTACTCAGGTCGGGGACTCCAGAAGCCACATGTATCCCCGGACTCGGCCTTTCTGGGATGTCACGGCTCTTTCAGCACAGACTTGTGCGTCTCCACTGTGGGTGGTGTGGAGTGACCCGGTTGTATATAGATTTGCTTTCTGCTTCGGTTTGTACTGGAGAACGTAATTCTGCATTAGTTGATAATTGAACTCTCTCTCTCCTCCTCCCCCTTCTCTTTATTCCATTCCCCTCCTTGGTCTCTTGGTCTCTCTGTTTCTATTCCCCCATCTCTTCATCCTCCCCCGTGTGTCCCTCTCCATCTTTCTCCCCCTTCTCTATCAATGCTGCTTTGGAGTGCCATTTGAGATGATTAATTTTAAAAAGTTTTATTTTGAGACAGGGTTTCTCTGTGTAGCCTTGGCTGGCCTGGAACTCACTCTGTAGACCAGACTGGCCTTGAACTCACAGAGATGCACATGCTTGCGTCTCCTGAGCATTAGGATTGAAGGTGTGCACCGCCACGTTGGGCCAATAGGTTTAAAAGTTGCAAAGGCATATTTTCTATAATATAACAACCCCCCCATCCTCTGAGAAAACTGCGGGGACACACAGTTGCTCTCCGGGACTTTAAGGTCAGTCATGAAGAGGTGGTAGGCAGAAGGACCCACGGCACAGTACCAGGCACTGGTGTGAGCGCTGGTGGTAGGCACTTGCACATTGATAGGGGACTGGAGGAAGAGGGGGTGCAGGGCTGAGTGGGGAACTGCAGAACTGGACCCTCAGAAGTTGGAGCTGGTTGTGGCGGCTGCGGACAGAGCAGCTGCCGGCTTGGCCAGCATAGAGGAGACCAAAGGCCAGTAGCACAGCCTGTCGTGAGCGGCGTTCCTGCCATGGGCAGGGGTTGGGGTGGGAGTGGGGAGTCAGGGTCACATGAACCCCCAGCAGTGGTCACCTCTTCAGAACCGAGACACTGAAGAGCACAATCCATATAAAGACACCACAGAGGAAAGGAAATTGTAAAGCAAAGAACGTCAAACACACCACAATCTTGAAAGGATTTATTTTTATTTTTAAAAGATATACTTAGCCGGGTGGTGGTGGTGGCCCACGCCTTTGATCCCAGCACTTGAGAGGCAGAAGCAGGCGGATCTCTGTGAGTTCGAGGCCAGCGTGGTCTACGGAGTCAGCTAGGGCTACACAGTTAGACTCTGTCTTGAAAACAAACAAATGAAAAACAGACCAAGAGCAGTCAGTGCTCACCTCACAAGCACTGAGCTAATCCTCCAGCTCCACAGCAATTTAAATAAATCAAGAAAAGAGCTGCCTGGACTTGTGAGGTCACAAGCAGGACACGGCAGTTCACAGCTGTGGGAGACAATGAAACGTGAGGTCAGAGCAGAGGCCGCCTGAAGGTGGAGGCCCCAGTGGGAAGTAGCTGTAAGGAGACCAGACAGCGCCGAAGCCAGCAAGAAAGGCACAGTGGGCAGGACTCGGGAGAAACACCTAAATAAAGAGAAATACAGTCATCCCAACGGGTCAGGAAGATCACAGTGAACTGGACAAGAACAAGGAGATGCCACATCCATAAAAATGACACCCTCAGAGGACACAGGTGAAATAATGCAATGAGAAATACTTAAATTTATAATTTAAGAAAACTGCTTGGAACCTGAACATGGCAGTTTATCCTGACAGTACTAGTTCTCAGGGGCCATAGCAGGAGGATTGAAAGCTCAAGGCTGGATAACTTGGCAAGATCCTGTTTCAAAATAGGTAAAAAGACAGCTGGGAGCATAGTTCAGGGTTAGAGCTGTGGGAGGCTCTACAGGTGAGGGGTGGGGGTGTGGTCAGGGTGGAGCCCCGCCCAGAATCCCCCCGTGAGGGGCTAGGGGCGTGGTCAGGGTGGAGCCCCGCCTAGAATCCCCAGTGAGGGGCTGGGGGCGTGGTCAGGGTGGAGCCCCATCTAGAATCCTCCAATGAGGGGCTGGAGGCGTGGTCAGGGTGGAGCCCGCCTAGAATCCCCAGTGAGGGGCTGAGGGCGTGGTCAGGGTGGGGCCCCACCTAGAATCCCCCCAGTGAGGGACTGGGGGCGTGGTCAGGGTGGAGCCCTGCCTAGAATCCCCAGTGAGGAGCTGGGGTCTAGGCATTTGGTTCAGTTGAGAGCTGGTGTAGGATGTGCCAAACTCTGGTAATCCCCAGTAAAATTGGAGTCCTGCATCACATCTTATTTGCTAACACTGTCTTAAGAACAGAGTCTGTTGTAGATGTAACCAACCGTCTTATTAAATAAGAAACACAGAACCAATGCAAAGAAGAAAGCCAAGAGATCAGACCTAAGAGCTTTACCCGCCTGCTGCAGCTAGCCTCTTTAGCCAAGAGACCTCTCCGAAAGAGACCTACTTCCTGTCTGTCTTTATATAGACATTCTGTTCTGCCTTCTCATTGGTTGTAAACCCAACTACATGACTGCCTCGTCACTGCCTGTCTGTACAGACCTCCAGGTCTTCTATGGTTGGTATTGAGATTAAAGGCGTATGTCTCCAATGCTGGCTGTGTCCTTGACCACACAGAGATCCACCTAGCTCTGCCTACCAAGTGCTGGGATTAAAGGCGTGCACCACCACTGCCCAGCTTTCCCTATGGCTCTAATAGCTCTGACCCCCAGGCAACTTTATTTATTAACATACAATTAAAATCACATTTCAGTACAAATAAAATATCACCATATTTCCCCTTTTCTATTTTAATAAAAAGAAAAAGTGAAAAGGTTATAACTAACATAAGAAAAACTATATACAAGCCGGGCGTGGTGGCGCACGCCTTTAATCCCAGCACTTGGGAGGCAGAGGCAGGCGGATCTTTGTGAGTTCGAGGCCAGCCTGGGCTACCAAGTGAGCTCCAGGAAAAAGGCGCAAAGCTACACAGAGAAACCCTGTCTCGAAAAAACCAAAAAAAAAAAAAAAAAAAAAAAAAAAAAAAAAAAAAAAAAAAAAAAAAAAAAAAAAAAAAAAAAAAAAAAAAAAGAAAAACTATATACAAAAGTACAATAACTATATACAATATATACAAGTAATAAATACCTAAACAATGTCTAGTCCATTTGTATTTGACAAATTCAGAGAAAATAATTCCATTACCTATCCTATTTTGGTAAGTTCAAAATGTACCTATTTACTTTCTATCCTAACTAGTTTTCCACTATAACTAACTAATCTTCAACTCCCTCAGAGATCCAAGGAGGAAAATAATATTACCTAACAAAAATAAAAACAGGGGCCGGGCGTTGGTGGCGCACGCCTTTAATCCCAGCACTCGGGAGGCAGAGCCAGGCGGATCTCTATGAGTTCGAGGCCAGCCTGGGCTACCAAGTGAGCTCCAGGAAAGGCGCAAAGCTACACAGAGAAACCCTGTCTCGAAAAAAACAAAAAAAATAAAAAAAAATAAAAATAAAAACAGGAAGTGCATGTAAGCAACTTCCAAAAAATTTGTGAGTTGACAGAAACAGCCAGCTGCTTGGAGAGTCACCTGAGGTTTCTCCAGTGTTGGGGCATCATCTTCAGCCTATAGGCTTAGTGTATCTGACAGACTCATTTGTGAAGTAGGATGTACATAAGGTCAACAGTTCAACCTCACATTGGGTGAGAGCAGTCCATGTACCAGAAACACCTGAATTCCACTACTGTCATGTCATGATTCAGGATTTTAAATTCTGGAAATTGTTGATGTTTTTTGAATTCAGCTGTCCATTCTTCTTGGCTGTGTATATGTGGCTTCATCTCAGCATCCTGTTCTTCTTCACATTCCTCTGTTAAATGCCAGTCTACTATTGAGAGGCGTGAGCTTAGTTACTCTTCAAGAATAACTGTTTCAGCTGCTGTTCCATTGCACAACAGAAGCCATCGGCCCGCTGCCTGTTCAGCTGCCTTCGAAGAAAAGGGCACTGTACCTTTTCCGGATTGTGAAGGCCACTTCAGGGATGGTGCCATATTGTCCTGGCCTCAGAAGATGCCTTTTGATAAAGCCATAACCACACTTGTTTTGGAAAGAATCAGTAGTCCTTTGTTTCGTGTTCTGTCTGTCCATGTTGTCCTGTTGATTCAAGGATACTTTGTTGTCCAGTGGCTAACTTTTGCCACAATGAAAATTAACTCCATATGCAGTTTCTTCAATGCCCACATTCTCTCTGAAGTAGATTTGTACTGCCAGGAGCCGACATGTCTCAAAAAAGAAAAATTTCTAAGTTATTAAAACATTTTAAATGCCATATTCAGTAGATCTCTGAAGGGTTTGAAGATGACCTGTCTATCTAAAATATATCTGCTCAATTTTTAAAAACATACCTAATATGACTACAAGTTCTATTTTTTTTTTCTGAGACAGGGTTTCTCTGTGTAGCTTTGCACCTTTCCTGGAACTCACTTGGTAGCCCAGGCTGGCCTTGAACTCACAGAGATCCACCTGGCTCTGTCTCCGGAGTACAAGTTCTATTATAATGTCTAACTACTGACTTTCATTTCTTTATATCCTAATAGTTGGTAATGATAACATTCAAGGATCAGAAAATTGCATTACATTGTTAAATGAACGGTAAGAAATATACATATAGCATTTTCTAACAATATCAATTTCAATATATATAATTTGTATACAATATAAAACAATCCAATCCAATGTAAAGTATTTAAAACTAGTAATTGTCTTTTTCTTTTCTTTCTTTCTTTTCTTTCTTTCTTTCTTTCTTTCTTTCTTTCTTTCTTTCTTTCTTTCTTTCTTTCTTCCTTCCTTCCTTCCTTCCTTCCTTCCTTCCTTCCTTTCTTTCTTTCTTAAACAAGAACCTTAAATCTAATCTCCTTTGCTTAGCCTTTTTCCTAACCCTTGACAACAACTTGTAACCAACCCCCCTAAACAATGAAAATTATCCCAGACTCAAAACCCATTAAAAAGACTAAAAAAAACCCACCTGCCCCACACCACCTCTTTGGGAATGTGGGTGTCGTATTCTTAAAATTGCTTCCTGCTGGGTATGGGCGAAGGTATCTTTATCCTGAAAAGAAAAATTTTAGGTTAATTGTCAAATTCTAGGAAAGGTGATTATATCCTTCATTATCAAGTCTGTGTATAATGCCAAAGTTCAGGGTTTATCTCAAATCCTTATTCAAGTAGTCTTTGAGATTGGATCATCTCAGTTAGCCCTCTCAAAATTGCTCTGAGCACTTTGTAGTTCAAAGCTGATCTGTAGATGATGTTTGTCAGCTTAGTGATAATATTATTGTCCACGTGGAATTGTTGTTGTTGTGGGGCCCCATCTTCTTTCTGGAGACTTCAGTTGATGTTAGGCCTGGCCGTGATTTTCTCCAGAAAACTGATAAGAGACTCGAACACAAAGACATATATATGCAGCTAATTGAAGCCTTTTTTTTCTTTCTAGAATTAGTTAGGACTCTATATGACCATTCATATCTTAACAAAGTTTAAAATGTATATATACATATATACATATTAATCTTGTAAATTTTGATATAAAATTAGTAATAGAATAGTCCCTTAATTAATTTGGTTTTTCTCCTGTTCCATAGCAGAAGATGGCTCTTTTCTTCTGACATGATACAGGGAGTTTGCATTTTCCTTTTAACAACATGCTTGAGTTTAAAGGAGAGAGCCATTCTCCAACTCCAAAGTCAGCTTTAAATTTTAATTGAACTGGGACTATTAGAAGACCAATAGTGTTAAATCTTTAGAGAAAAGCAGAAACAAACATTTAGGCAGACACAAAATTTTTTAGATAATATATACCCATATGCCGTTTCACTCTGTTTCCTGGGATAGATGATTTCCTTTTCTTCAGTTGTCTCATTTGTCCAGTGTTCTTCAGATTCCTTAACCTTCATTCTCCTAAAAGACAAAAACAAAAACTTTTCCCCAAGACTAATTTCAGGGATGTTCCTTTTTGGCAAGTTATTATCTGATTAAATGAAAAGGCATGTGTTACTGGTATAAGTTAGTTTAAATTGGATGTTCATGCTGGTTGATGAACTATCACCTCCTCTAATTAAGAGGTCTTTCTTGTTCAAATCTAACCTTTATCAATTTTGATGGTACCCACAGCTTATCTTCTCCTGTAGAAACAAAAGCAAAACCTCGTCCCCAACATAATACATATTCTGGTTTCCATTCTGAGGTTAGCATATCCTTAAAGTATATAGGCTGATTTAATTCTGTAGTTTTTTCTATTATGCACTATCTCTCTGCAGCTGTTATTCCTTTCTCATTGGCATTGAGAAAATTCAAAGTTAATAGAGCATTATGTAGTCTATTTCTGGGGATTTTTGTTACCCCTTTTTGTTTATTTAGCATATCCTTTAGAGTTCTGTTTGATCTTTCTATAACTGCTTGACCTGTAGGGTTATGTGGTATACCTGTAATATGCTTTATATTATAATAAGCAAAAAACTGTTTCATTTTAACAGAGACATATGATGGAGCACTGTCAGTTTTGATTTGTGCAGGTATACCCATGATGGCCATAACTTCTAGCAAATGAGTGATTACAGAATCAGCTTTTTCAGAACTCAAAGCAGTTGCCCATTCAAATCCTGAATAAGTATCGAAGGTATGGTGTACACATTTCAATTTTCCAAATTCTGCAAAGTGAAACACGTCCATCTGCCAGATTTTATTCCTCGGAGTACCCTTTGGGTTACATCCTGCTGGTAATGGTGTTTGATTATAGGAGGAACAAGTAGGACATTTCTTTACTATTTCTTTGGCTTGTTGCCAGGTTATGGAAAAATCCTTTTTTAAACCTTTACTATTGACATGATGTTTTTTATGAAACTCTGAGGCCTCCAGCACATTTCCTATCAATAATTTATCAATCTCATCATTGCCTTGTGCTAGAGGGCCTGGCAGACCAGTATGGGATTGGATGTGAGTTATATATAAAGGATGACTCCTTTTCCTGATTGTATCTTGTAATTGAATAAATAGTGGAGTTAATTCTGAAGCATCAGGGATAAATTCTGCAGTCTCAATATGTAATACCACTCTTTCAGCATACTGAGAGTCAGTTATTATGGTGAGAGGTTCTGAAAAATCCATTAATACCAACAGAATAGCATACAATTCTGATTTTTGAACTGAATTATAAGGACTTTGAACCACTTTACTTAAATTTTCTGATTTGTAACCTGCCTTTCCTTGTTTGTTCGCATCTGTATAAAATGTACAAACTCCAGATATGGTTTTTTTTTCCGTACAATTCGAGGCAAGATCCAATTAGCTCTCTTTATAAGATCAATTCTATCACTTTTGGGATATTTGCTGTTAATTTCTCCCAAAAAATTACTGCAAGCTCTTTGCTAAGTTTCACTTTCTATCCATAAGTTTTCAATGTCCTCCTTAGTTAAAGGTACGACAATTTCTGCTGGGTCTATTCCTGCTAATTGACAAAGTCTCAATTTTCCTTTCCAAATCAAGTCAGAGATTTTTTTCCACATAAGTTTTTAATTTTTTATTTGGTTTATTTGGTAAAAATATCCATTCCAACATAATTTCTTCCCTCTGCATTAATATTCCTGTTGGGGAATGCCTAGAAGGTAAAATAACCAAAATGCAATCCAGCTTTGGATCAATACAATCTACGTGCCCTTCATGTACTTTCTTTTCTACCAAGGCCAATTCTTTCTCAGCTTCAGGTGATAATTCTCTTGGACTATTTAAGTCCTTGTCACCTTCTAAAGTTTTGAACAAATTATTCAGTTCATCACTTTTTACCCCAACAATAGTTCTTAGATGAGAAATATCTCCAAATAATCTTTGAAAGTCATTAAGTGTCTGTAGTCTATTTCTCCTAATTTGCACCTTTTGGGATCTAATTTTTTGTAGCTCTATTTTATATCCA